>NC_136059.1:1962418414-1963618414 GCF_964261635.1 Lissotriton helveticus | reverse complement strand
GGTGGGCAGCACGATGACAGTTCACCATCCTCCCCTGTGGCCACAGAGAGGGGTGAGTCCTCAGACGCCACTGGCACCACAGCAGGGCCCACTCCTGCCAAGCGACCAAGGAGCCATCCTAAGAAGAGCCTGGGAGTATCTGGAGGCAAAGCACCTGTCAAACGCCAGTCACGGAGCCAGCCCTGATGACAACCCTCTTCACCACTGCATTGACTGTTTGGACTGTCCTTCACCTCACTGCCTTGTGAATGGTATCTGTCTGTTGGACTGGGTCACCACATCAATGTAGTAACTACTCTTTCAACTCATTTAGCATGACAGTCAACTCACTGCTCCAACACCACCTCAATGTAAATGTGCAACCCCCTCACATGTCAAACTTGTAAATAAAATACCTTACACATATTTTTTGTGTCAGCTCTGTCTTTAGTGCAAGACGTACTGTCTCCAACATGTCCATAATATATCAGGAGTATGTACTGTATGTAGGCAAGGATAAGTTTAAGGCACCTAGGGAAACACAACAGAACAACAATCACTGGTCTAAGTGTGGCATCACAGACATTACACAACACCTATCATTTACATAAGCAAACATGCAGACGTCACAATGGGTAACAAGTGTCAACATACACGTCCCATATACGGTCACACATGACCTGTCCCTGTAACATAGCCACCCACTGTTGAGTTTACAAATGGCTGTTGTTACAATTCTCACGCACTCCTTCACAACAAAAGCAATATCACCAGACAATGGGTACATTGTCACCCACCTTCAAGTGAAGTAGCGGGTGATGAGCTGTTGACGCATCTCACCACCTTCCTCCTCTCCACTGTCCTCATCACTGGACCCTGGTTGGTGTGCAGGCGGGGGCCTTGGGTCCTCATCATCATCCAGGAGCAGGGGAATCTCCTTGCGAATGGCCAGGTTGTGGAGCATGCAGCATGCCACTACGATCTGACACACCTTCCTGGGCGAGTATGCCAGTGCACCTCCGGTTTTGTCCAGGCAGCAGAAAATTGACTTCAGCAGACCAAAAGTACGCTTTACCACACAACGGGTCCTCCCATGGGCCTCATTGTAGCGGACTTCAGCCGGGGTCCTGGGATTCCGCAGTGGGATCAGCAGCCATGGACGGTTGGGATATGCAGAGTCACCTAGGTATGACAAATAGAAATTGCAATGTTGCACAGACAGAGGGCAGCAGGTCACACACCCAGCACACCATACGACTAGCCATACTCACCCACAATCCATGCACGCTTGGGAAGCAGATTAGCCATCAGTCGGGGCACAATGCTGTTCCACAGGATGTAGGAGTCATATGCAGAGCCAGGGAATCTTGACACACATGCGAGATGATCATATCTGCCAGGCACACCACTTGCACATTAATGGAGTGGTAATGTTTGCGATTCCTGAATATGTGCTCACTTGCCTGTGGTGGCACAAGACCGACGTGTGCAATCAATGGCACCAACAACATTGGGGATTTGCCAAGGGGATAGAAGTCTCCCTTCACAGCTGGCAATTCAGCACCCCTGGGGAAATAGATATATCCGTCCTTGTATATCATCATGGCAGACAGAACATCACCCAGCACCATGTTGAACATCGGTTGAGACATCCCACCAGCGCTGGCCACTGTCTCCTGGAACGATCCTGTTGCAAAAAAATGCAGGGCTGCCATCACTTTATTAGTTGGGGTGAAAGCTGTTGGATATGTCCAGCGAGGCTGCAGGTGGGGCTCCAACATATCACAAAGGGTTTTCAGGGTGGCTCTATCAAGATGGAATTTGCGGATGATCGCAACATCCTCCATGTCCTCCAGCAATGTCAAGTGACGAAGCAGATTTGGCCTCCTCCTAGTTTATTTATTTATTTATTTATTTTTGATATTTATAGAGCGCATGCAAAGGCCCGTAGGCGTCTCGGCGCTGAGTATCTGAGTATTTACCCTGAATAAACTAAAATGGTCTATTGATTAAAAAGCCAGGTCTTAAGTTGTTTACGAAAAGACCATAAAGATGGACTGGCTTTAATCGCAGATGGCAAAGAATTCCACAACTTGGGGGCTGCCACCAGGAATCTTCTATCGCCCCATAAGACCGTTTTTGTTCGGGGTATAGCAAGATCTCCTGAGCGGGATGAACGTAGTGTTCTAGATGGACGATAAGGAGTCAAATTGCGGATTAGATGAGCTGATCCTTGGTTATGCAGCGCTTTATACACAATGCACAGGGTCTTGAATTTTATCCTGTTTTTAATGGATAACCAGTGCAACTCTTTAATGGTTTTGGAGGCAGAGTGATGTTTAGGGATATTACCCAGAAGCCTCGCGGCAGAGTTTTGTATTGTTTGTAATTTGTGTAGAACACCCTCCTGGGCATTGAGGAACAGGGCGTTGCAATAGTCCAAGGTGGACAGCACAAGAGAGGTGACAAGGGTTTTACCCGCTTGATCAGGTAAAAAAGGGAGAACTTTTTTAATGAGTTTCAGTTTATAAAAAGCTGAAGAGGTAATCTGGTTAGCGTGTGGATGGAACGTAAGACGCTCATCAAAGATGACTCCCAGATTCCTCACTTTACTAACAGGCTCGGGGGGAGAGCCCATCGAGGAGGGCCACCAATTGGATGACCACTCGGGTGTTAATTGTCCGAAGACAACTACCTCAGTTTTCTCTGAGTTCAATTTTAAACAATTGGAGGCCATCCAACTCCCTATTGCCATCATACCAGCCCTGAGATCATCTGCCACTTTATAGCCATTGTTCTTGATGGCTAGGACCAGCTGGGTGTCATCTGCGTAGGATGTAAGGCTCATCCCAAAAGCCCGAATGACATTGGCTAAGCCCGACACATAGATGTTAAAAAGTGTCGGGCTTAGGGATGAGCCCTGAGGTACACCACATGGCAGTGACATGGTGGACGATTGGAATGGTCCCGTTGTAACCACCTGGGTTCTATCAGCCAAAAAGGAGGCCAGGAGTCTGCTAGCAGTCCCCTGTACCCCCAAACCCTCGACACGGTCAATCAGGATGGTATGATCGACCGTGTCGAAGGCTGCAGATAGATCCAGTAGTATCAGAATGGCTGTACCCCCAGTGTCACGGATGAGTCTGATGTCGTCAGCTGCTTTAATCAAAGCTGTCTCCGTCCCATGACACTGGCGGAACCCAAACTGAGTTTCGTCAAGTAGCTGGTGTTCTTCCAGAAAAGCGGAGAGTTGTTTGTTCATAGCCCTTTCGGCTATCTTGGCCAGGACTGGTAAGTTGGCTATTGGCCGATAGCTATTAGGTTCATCCTTGTCCAAATGTGACTTCTTTAACAGAGGTTTTATGATAGTTTGTTTCAGACTTTTTGGGTAAATACCTGTTTTAAACATGGCGTTACATATAAGGGATATAGCCGGGGTAATCTCTTCCAGAGCTGGCTGTAAGACTTTAAAAGGGCAAGGATCAAGCGCTGAGCCTGATCTAATGGTGGTAGTTATGTCCATAACCTGGGCTTCTGTAATTTCGGCAAACTGAGTAAACGTGGGGCCAATAGGAGTGTTAGGTGTACTTTCAGAAAGATTTTTAATATTGGTGGTAAATGCAGAGTATATGTCATTAACTTTATTAAAGAAAAAGTTAGCCAGTGTGTCACACAGAAGTTGAGATGGAGGAGGGGTCAAGTTGGGAGAATGACCAGCTAGCTGTTTTGCAGTATCATACAAAAGTTTATACGAGTTTTTTGCAATTTCTATTTTATGACTAAAAAATGATTTCTTGGCTTCATCAATCATTTGTTTATATTTGGCTACCATTTCCTTATATTTAGTTTTGGCCTCTTCGGCGTAATCTTTGCGCCAAAGCCTTTCTTTCTGCCTGCATTGTTGTTTCTGCTGTCTAAGGGCCGCTGAATACCAGGGAGCTGAGGGAGAAGATCTATTACGGGATACTTGCTTAATGGGAACCAGTGAGGATGCTGCTGCATCAACCCAGTCATGGAATTGAGAGGTGGCTATGGTTGGATCTTGTGAGAAGGAGGGCATAGAAGCTACTAGAGAAATTTTCAAATTGGAGCTGTCTATATCGTCCCATGCCTTAAAGGTTTGATTAGTGTTGCTGGGTTTCAGCGGCGCAACTGATTGGTGAGGGTTAAGTGATGCCATGATGACATAATGGTCAGACCAAGTGACTGGAAAGGTTTGCGTTACATGAAGGTCATTAGAATTGGAAAAAATGCCATCCAGAGTATGGCCCCTATCATGCGTAGGAGATTTAACCAAAAAAGACAACCCAAAGGTAGTCATATCCCCTAGGAACATAGCAGTGTCTTTATCTTCAGGTTTGTCAAAATGGAAATTAAAATCTCCAAGGACAGTAAAGGAGTTGTCAAGAGCGCATGATTCCAAGGTGGACCTAAGATCGGTGATAAATCCTGTTCTTAATCCCGGTGGACGGTACAAGAGGATTCCTTTAAAATTGTCAGAGGGGGTCAGTTTGACAGAAAATTGCAAGGCTTCGCATGAGGGCAAGGGGATAATGTTGGTTCTGACAATGTATGAGTCGCGTACAATAAAAGCAATCCCCCCACCTCTCCCTCGTGGTCTATCCAATCTGTGGATAGAGAATCCCTTAGGGACCGCAATGACAATGTCTGGGTCGGATTAATTATCCATCCATGTTTCTGTCATGAACAGCATATCTAGGTTATTGTCTTCTATTAGGTCAGTTATATCCTGGCGATGTTTACCCAGCGAACGGACATTTATAAGTGCCAATTGAAAAGGTTTAGAGGGACGAGTCTTAGGTTTAATTGGATAAGATTTATAAAAAATAGGTATCTGCAGTTGACAACAGGGGCAGGTTTGGGGCAAAGCCGAACCTCCAAAATATAACGGGTCTAATCGAATGCAGGACTGTTGTATTACCGGCCGTAGACTCTTGAGCGTATTTGCCGTATATAAGCCAGGGCAATCTGGGACACTCGGGTCACTCGGGTCAAGAAGACCAGGGGGACTGGCCCTCGGCCCGGGCCAGGCGCGGACGGGCGCAGACGGGCCCGCCTTTGGCGCGCCTTCGGCGCGCCGCCGGCGCGCCCGCTGCGCCCGCCCGCTGCGCGGACGGGTGAACCTGTTGTTTATATCCGCCATTAGAATGGGAGGAGAGAGGGCGGTACCAGCGAGCAGCTAGACCGCCAGCCTTCCCCAGTCCAAGATGGCGCCTGAAATGCGCCTGAAATCGGCGTCGCGATGTTCGAAAAGGCAGCAGTGGAGGAGCCTTGGGCGACGCTAGTCTCGCGCCAAGGTGGGGGCTACTGCAGACCAATTTACATTGATTAAAAAATTATAATGTTTTTAAAATCGTTATTTCCAAATCAATAACGAAAAGGCTTCACAACTTAAAATAAAAGCGCGCAGGTAGCGCAGAGAACCCCCGGCTTCCGCCTCAAGGGTGAAATTCAGTCTGATAAACAAATACCTCGAGAGTGGAGGCGAGCACCTTTTTGTATCAGGGGAGGGCGGGACCAGCGAGCAGCTAGCCCGCCAGCCTTCCCCAGTCCAAGATGGCGCCTGAAATGCGCCTGAAATCGGCGTCGCGATGTTCGAAAAGGCAGCAGTGGAGGAGTCTTGGGCGACGCTAGTCTCGCGCCAAGGTGGGGGCTACTGCAGACCAATTTACATTGATTAAAAAATTATAATGTTTTTAAAATCGTTATTTCCAAATCAATAACGAAAAGGCTTCACAACTTAAAATAAAAGCGCGCAGGTAGCGCAGAGAACCCCCGGCTTCCGCCTCAAGGGTGAAATTCAGTCTGATAAACAAATACCTCGAGAGTGGAGGCGAGCACCTTTTTGTATCAGGGGAGGGCGGGACCAGCGAGCAGCTAGACCGCCAGCCTTCCCCAGTCCAAGATGGCGCCTGAAATGCGCCTGAAATCGGCGTCGCGATGTTCGAAAAGGCAGCAGTGGAGGAGCCTTGGGCGACGCTAGTCTCGCGCCAAGGTGAGATGAAAGTGGACACATGTCAATGCAATCCATCAGGAGATGTGCACAGCATATCAGGTTTGGGATGAAACAGCGGAAGCAAAGAGCAACTCAACACTTGAGTGACACACCACCTTACATGTGTGTACGTTTGAGCTACACAAAGAGCACACCTCTCTAATTATAGTACACAAGTACCTCAAATACCACATAGGTCAATGTGAATGCACAATGTGATATGGCCACATTTCACATGAGCACGCCTGGGAGCATGGCATCCACCCAATGTGTAACAACTAAACAACACTGGCTCATACTTAGCTGCTGTACCTGTCACACCTCAATGCATCATTTCAACTTGGCACACACCCACAACACAATGGCCACAGTTGGCACTGAACTGACAATTGCGTGTATGAGCAGACAGAAGAGGCCATGCTAGTAATCACATCATACAGTGAGACGAGAATTGCCATGATTATCACTGCACCTCAACACATTGACACGTGTACACATCATAGAGTCCACTACAACACTGTCTTGCCTCGTCGACCATCTCATTCATAAGTGACATGTGAGGGAGTACAGGCCAATCTATGACACACAGACACAAACATGGCATGTGTAGCCACCAGTGGAGTCAATGGGACATTGGCATTGTGTGCACGATGATGTGCCTTTGACCATGTGGCCACTGTGCACTGTAGAAGTGTGCCAGATGGCCATTGCCATTGTATGGCCCCCCATTATCGCTGTAGCTACCGCCTGTTCCCAGCGGTGTGTCACCTGCTCCCCCCAATCACACAGGTGCGGTAGTCATTGACATGGCGACGTGCCCAAATGGCGGTTGGCATGCTCCGCCACTCATATCGCGGTGCCTCATGTCATTGTATGGCACCCAAATCGCGGCAGCCTGGCCCCAGTGGTGTGTCACCGCCATGGAGCATGCCCTAGAGCCAATAGCAACGACGATTGGGGTGGCATGATGCAACTTTGAAAATCACGGTAGGAGTGCTCCACCACCGCAGAGGCGGTCATTGGATCCTTTTGAATGATGCACCATCGTGGTAGAGCACTCCGGGTCCTTGCAGTGTATCATCGCCATGGAGCATGCTCTAGAGCCAATGGGAAAGACGATTGGGGTGGCATGATGCAATTTTGAAATCGCGGTAGGCATGCTCCGCCACTGCAGAGGCGGTAATTGGATGCTTTTGAAAGATGCACCATCGCGGTAGCGCACTCCAGGCCCCTCTGGTGTATCACCGCCATGGAGCATGCCCTAGAGCCAATGGGAAAGGCGACTGGGGTGGCATGATGCAATTTTGAAAATCCTGGTAGGCGTGCTCCACCACCGCGGAGGCGGTCATTGGATGCCTTTGAATGAGGCAGACCTGGACCCCCAATTGCTGCAGCTTGGCACCTTTGAAACGACCCTCGGGGCTATATATGTATGGGAGGGAGCCTCAAATTTCCATGGCTCACAGAACGTGCTGCCACAGACCTCTGACCTGCTGCTGCTGCCTCCAGGGACCGCTGCCTGAGACCCCTCATCTGCTGCTGCCTCAAGGGACTGCAGCCTGAGACATCTCATTTGCTGCTGCCTCCAGGGACTGCTGCCTGAGACCCCTCATCTGCTGCTGCCTCCGGGGACTGCTGCCTGAGACCCCTCATCTGCTGCTGCCTCCAGGGTCCGCTGCCTGAGATCCCTCATCTGCTGCTGCCTCCAGGGACTGCTGCCTGAGACCCCTGACCACCCAATCCCACCAAAGTTGTTCCATGCCCACAGTGAGGGCAAGGACTGAGAAGATCCATGCCAGTCCATTCACAAGCGATGAGCTTGAGGTGCTGGTGGACGAGGTGATCACACAGTACCCAAGGCTGTATGGTGCCCCAAATGTCGTGGTAAGTCACGAATAGCGGAGGTGTAGGGCAGGGTGGGCACACATGTAGTTGTACTGATGCAGTATATGCCTGAGGGTTTTGGGTTGTGTCATGCACTGCATAACATGCAGTCTCCAGGTGAAACGTAAGTATCCAAATGTGACAGGTTGACCTGGCTGCTGTTGTGGGTATAAGTGTACTGATTTGCGATGTCAGCCATACAGTGACGCAGTATGTTGGTCATGCAGGAGCCAGGACAGTGACTATGTGGCAGAATGGCTGTGTGTGCCCCTGTTGTCCACCTCAGCGTGAGCCCAAATGGCCTGCAGAGTGCCCGCCCACCAAGACAGGGTCTCATCACTTCACTTACTGTGTTATTGCTAAGTTTATTTGCATTGCACTCCAGCTGTGCACCATCTCAGCCCATTAGTTTGCACACAACCGGACTTGTGTTGAGGTATTGCTATTTGTGATCCCATGTCCCTCAGTGCCACACACATGACATACTCATTGGATCACATGGCAGGGACATTGAGTGCTGCACAGTCTTGCACACAGTGAGTCCACCCCAGAAACAGAGTGATATGTGATGTATGTGTTGCTGGACTGGAGATGTGTGCAGGCCACATAGGGGTTTCAGTGTTGGCATCCTGCATGTGTGTGAGATGTTCAGGGACTAGGTTCTCCCTCACAACTGTCTGCAACCACATCAGCTTATCCCATGCAGAGTGCCCATGTGAGATGTACCCTACTCTCTGATGGACATATCGTAGAATCTGTGACGAGTTTGTGTCTTGCTGCTATACTGATAGATGTTGGTACATGACACTGTGTCACTGATCATTTCCCCCTCTTGTCTCCCGTCGCCCATGCCTGCAGCTTAAGGTACACCAGCGTAAGGCCGTGTGGAGGGTCATTGCAGCAAAGGTTCGATCTCTCGGAGTCTCTAACCGACGGCGCACTCATTGCCACAAGAGGTGGGACAACATCAGCCGGCTAACAAAGAACGTGGCAGAGATGACCTTGGGGCTGCTTCCTCGCACTGGGCATGACAACATTGATGGGCCGCATCTTGGCGGTGACTCACCCTGAGCTGGATGCATGTCTGAAGGAGCACCAGCAGCAAGGCAGGGGTGAGTATTTGGGGAGGGTGATTTTGTCTGGGAGTGGCTGCATGTGTACAGGGCCTGTGCCAGCGCTGGCCTATGTAATGTCGGTGTAGTGCTGCAGTGTCATGTAAGTGGCTGCTGGGCTGGGTGCCAATGTCATGAATTTGCTCAAAATGTTCCTACAAAGGAAATTCTCCATGCTGTGCATTCCCATTGCAGTCTGAGTTGTGCTCTTCAGGTTTCTTCAGCATTGGGGTAGTCTGGGGAATCACATTGGGAGGGAACAGCAGTGTTCACAATCTGAGTGTGACTTCATCAACGCGTCCATTGCATGCACCCAGAATTTTGAGGACTAGACATCTGACAACAATGTGCACCAGTCTTTGGATCCCAGAGTACAACATGGTGGTTGGCATGGGCTCTTTGCCATTGAGGACTGTTATGTTGTAATATGTGAATGCAGATTTAGAAATAGATGCACAGCCTTTGGGTACTGTGAAGTTGATATTGGTTAGATAAGTTGGTTACTTTTGAGGTGCTCCAAGGGTGGCGTCCTCCGTCTCGGACATCATGTAAGTATATCGAAAACGTGCTTCTAATGGTACATTAGTTGTATCCCCTTTGTGCACACAATCTTAGGTTCCTAACAGATTAGGACTCCACAAGTTAAATTGCGTTTTGTGTTTCTTGTTTTATTTCTTATGTTGTTCGCTATTGTTCATAATTATTCATAAATGAAATTCGTAAATCATTCCATTCTTATTCAATTATTCATTCTTTCATGATATCATAAATTTATGTTGGCTCCAATGTGTCTACATGAAGACGCGTTTGCACGTCTCGGTGAACCCGTTTGCGAATACCTGCTGAATCAACATACTCACATGAAATTCGAGGCTACCACGGACTAAATCACCTGATGCTCCCTGAGGAAGGGCTTAGGAATGCCCGAAATGCATTGGAGCCAACATAGATTTAAACATGACACTCACAGGCAAGCTCAATACAGGAATGCCAGTGGCCAGTTCAGGGTGCACAGCATATCCATGAGAATCTGCACAGGCAAGCTCAATACAGGAAGACCAGTGGCCAGTTCACCATTTCATCACCCACTGTCACACCCCGAATGACCTCAGGTGGACAATAATCGAACAAATCCCTGAAAGTGCGATAGACAATGACAAAAAACTGCAGAGCCAAGAGCAGCGCTGGATTTATCGTCTTTCAACAGTTACTGAGGGCTTGAATGACGCGATCCCCTGGAACTCTATAATTAGCTAGTGATGGATCTAACATTGCCAATACATGCCCTTTGATATACTCTCTTATGTGCCACTTAGCGATCATGTGTCAAATTATGTGCCGGACTCTATGTGTACAATTTTGAAAAAACGCATATTCTAAATCCAACTGCACCATTTTTTAAAGAGATAACATTCTACAAAAGATACTTCGATGAGGTCATCCTCATATGGGAAAGTACAGAAAACAGACTATAAGAATTCCTGGTTTGGATCAACACTCAAGACCCTAATCAGAGGTTCACTCATACAACAAGTCGAGAAAGTATCACCTTCTTAGATCTTGATATAGAGGCACAAAGAGGAATCCTCACCACAAAGACACATTTCACACCAACAGACAAAAATTCATTGTTACGCTTTGAAAGTTTCCACCCCATGCCATTACGGGAACACTTGCCCTATGGTCAGTACCTCAGATTGAGACGCAACTGCAGTGAAATCAATGACTTTTAAACACAATCTAACTCACTGACAGAAAAATTAAAGACCCAAGGCTATCCTGAAAAGGTCATTAACAAAGCACAAAAAAGAGCAAGGTACCAGAACCGTGACAGCTTGCTGGAAAATATTGAAATGACTGCACCTGCAATTCCACTCACTTGCGTCACCACTTACAATTCTATCTGAAATAAAGTGACTAAAATTATTCAATGCAATTGTAAAATTGTAACATCAGGCAAACGGCATTGGGAGGAGCCATTGTTTTCCTGCAAAAGAGCACAAAACGTACGAGACAGCCTGGTGTCCACACGCCCAAGCAACAAATCAGCTCTAATAATATGGTTTTGAATGCATGGGGATTGCCCAATGTAACTGGTCACTTCCCCTGTGGCAACTGTAGTGTGTGCCACCCCACTAAAGCAACAAAAACCTTAAACCATGAAATGGGAAAAACATGGCACATCAAAATACATACAAACTGCAACTCATCCAACGTGGTATACCTCATTACATGCCCATGTGGACTCTGATATGTGGGTATGACCAGTCGCAAAATAAAGATCAGGATTTGCAAACATAGGAGCAACATTTGCTGTAAACGGAACACTACCAAAATAACCGATCACTTCCTAGAAACAGGCAATACCACCAACGACATGCCCTGGGTGATTATTGAGCAACTCGGTTCTGCGATCTAGAATAGTAATGCTGGCGGTTCGAGCAGTGTCAAAGCGCCATCAGAGCTGTCAGGGTAAAGCTCGAACAGACCGCAGAACCGAGGGTCGACTGACAAGCTTCCCTTGGGAATCCAGACCCACCCGTCCTCAATCCCTTGTCTTGATAAAGACCCGCCGCGACCACCAATTGGGGTGCTATAGGGTCGAAACGTTGACGCTCTTACTTGGCCAAGATACCACCAGGAACTTGGACATTAACCATCAGTTTCCTTGGACTCCTAACCTTATAATACTGGCCCTCCAACAAAAGACATTATCCCTTCCCCGTTCCCCAACTGTATATATTTGTATACAAGTGTCACTATATGCTTTGCACTAGTCACTATGTTCACAACAGTCACAAATAACATGTTTTAAAATACTGAACCAAAAACGGAATGAAGTAATTGCCGTGTTTTGTGTTCCCAGCTTTTACTATAAAAAACGTTTTTCTCAGAGAGAGGTTTTTGTGTTTGTGTTCTGAGCTTTTCCGGCCTTGCTTTAAAGCAATATTAGCGCTCACCCGACAGAACCAATTGTGCCTAATGACATGGCCACGCCTCGTTCAGGAAACTACTTACTCGTCAAACGCCGGGCACACCGCACCCCCGAGATCCTGTCCAAATACCGTAGGTTTTAGCAGAAGCTATCCTAGACGAAGTAAGTTGCCGTGGCAAGCAGTCCACTATATCCTAAGCATGTGTTTACCCTGTATATCCACTTTCCCCAGGGTCTGATTACAGGGAGCTCCTCTTTTTGGCAGGATCAGTAGGTCTGCATAGCTCTAAGTTAAAATAAGCCTCCTCATTTATGTTATGTGTCAGTTTGTCTGGTCTACGCATTTCTGCCATGTCACTGTGTATTTCCATATGTTTTAATCACACCATGCGCTTATGTCACCAGAAAAAGCAGGAATTTTTTATTTCGGCAACTACGTGTATTGAAATGCGACACTTTGCCTCCTTAACTGGATACCATCACTTATAGGCGCGGCTTACCTGTAACGCGTCACCTACTATACAACTCCGTGTAAAAGTATCATTGTGACCACGCTTGGTTTGCTAAAAAGACTTTACTTCGTGCTTTTGCAGCACATTGTAGTGTAGCCAGGCATGGTCAACGACTAGATAATCATCATGCATGCTCACACCTGTTCACATGCATGATGTTTCTAGTTCACAACCTTATAATTTACAGGGCATCGCTGAGCACAGAATTGCGAGGCACGCATGGATTACTTAAGAAATGAGTAATATGTCTATAATTGTGTATGCCTGTTATATTCTTTCTTTACAGATACTCACCGGTGAAGGGTCAGTAAGTAAACGATCCCACCACACTCACAGCACACTTTAGGACATGCGCTGAAACGTACACCTTGAGTGGCCGCTCCACTTTTTGGCCACGTTCACATTCTTGGTCCTGAAGAAAGCCTCACGAATAACGTAGAAGGCTGAAACTAGTCGACCTACACTTTTTAGGGACATTGAGGCACAACTTTTCACCTCAAGTATATTCTGCCTATGTTTTAATCATGTTCTAAGACCCTTCCATTAAAACTCATTACAAGGGCATTTCTTGGAGACATTTTTATAATTTAGTCACATCTCACATAGCACTTCACGTTATCACAAAAAAAAACTGCTTCGCTGTAAATCAGGAGTTGAAGCACAGGTCGATGCATTCGGCAATCCAGCTGAGACCCCAATGACGAAGCATGCCACCAACTAGGTAGGTGCGTGAGGGGTCTTCTAAATCAAACCACTGGTCGTCTGTGCTCCCTCTCAAAAAGGGTACAGGTAATCAACTATGACTATAATCCTCTAGGGATTTGTCCTTGTTGGTTATTGCATTGCGGAAATTCAATGACCTCGTATGCCATTGGGGGCCGTAGTGAAGAGGGTGTTGATGTCATGCGGATTGGGCTTTAGCCCGTATGTGAAGTAGGTTGGCGGCCCCGTATGCCAGAGGGGGGCCATTGTGAAGAGCAGGGTCATCACCTGGTTTTGCTGATGCAGAGAGGTAAGGCTGTGTGGTGATCTGCAAATGCAAGAGCCCCGACTGAAGCATCAGAATCCCAAACAATTGTCTCCATCCCCATGCCAGGGATCAGATGAACTTTCTTTTTGCTTTAACTTTATCATTTTCAACATAACACAATTATCAGGTACTTCTTTGCAACACAATATATGATAAATAAAAACATATTTCACCATAACATCTCTTGACACCCGCCCAAGCACTTATAAGCCCTCATTCAAAGCACAGCAAGACCTTTAAAATACACAGGACACAGTAACCACTTACAGCCACATCGCCAACATCCCAAGGCAATCTAGTCTCTTATAAAACTAACCCTCTCCAGAGGGGACAATCGCAGAAGAAGATTGTGATGTAGAGGATTGGGGAAACATCCTTTACAACGCGGTGTTTACACCGCACAACTTTTACGACGCAGCCATTACAACGCAAGTCAGTTTCATAAGCTTTTATTCGATTTGTCAAACAAATCATACAAGCAGCAAATTTAAATATAACAAACATTTCCTAAAAATACAATAAGATCAAGATGCTCGATAAAAGCTAAATTCATTTAAAACATACAACTATATAAACAAATATACAAATATACAGACAGGAGTCCAAAATTGAGACATGGCTCAATCAGATATATCATATAACTATGGACATCCTGGCAGCAGTACATTTTAACGTTAATACAAAACTATTTGTCGCTCGATGAAAACTGAATTCATTTGGGAATCATGCAGCTGTATGGACAAATATACAAATATACAGACGGGGATCCGAAATTAGATCATGGCTCAATTAGATGTATCAGATAATTATGGCCTTCCTGGCAGCTGTACATTTTAGTATATATGATGCTACAAAAAAGCAAATGTCCAGATCCTTCAAAGAGTATAGTAGCTGTAGAGCAGTCTTCGTGGAGCGAACATTATTTTTTAAAAAGATGGGCTTTAAATATGTTACCCTAAGGGAATGATAAAATTTACAAAACAGTAAAAAGTGACAACTGCTCTGACGTGAGATGTTATCACAGGGGCATACGGTAACAGATCTGACTTTCATGACGGGAAATGCAACAAGATGGTGTACGATTCCCAACCTTAAGCGTGTTAAGACAAACCGGTGAGAATTACGGGTAACACCAGAGAGGTAAGGTTGGAAACCCATAATTAGGTTGCAATCCCGATAAAGCGTCACAGATTGTGTCGGTCCAGACACCCTTTCACGGTACTCCTTTTTATAATTTAAAAACCTTTGTTTTATGAAATTTTTGGGGATAGAAACAACAGATTTAGGGTCAAGAAATATGTCTAGCTGAAAAAGAAGATGGAATCAGCATTGTATATATTTAAGCCATATGATACGCGAGGGATGGTCCAGCCTGAGGCAGTCAAGGATGATCTCCTGGGTAAATAAAGTTTCAGTCTTGGCCCAGATCGAACGCCATAACATCAGAGGGCGTAAGGCTGCTAAGTCCGATATGAGTTCGATACCAACTTCTTTGTGGATCAGTTCTGCTGATGCTGAGGGTGGGACACATAGCAGTTTTCTAATGAACTTGTTTTCGTCTCTTTGCACAGATGGGCCAACACAGTGACCCCACACCCCCGCACCATACAGCGCTGAGGTCACACATTTTACATTGTAAATATTCAACATATCTCTAATACTTCTCACCCCTAGCTTGGATGAGAATCTGAAGATACTGTTGGTGCACCTCGTCATTTATTTTAAGACTGATATTATCAAACTCAGATTGCCATGTACCATTGTTTGCATAAGTAATTCCTAAATAGCAAAAGGATTTAACCTGTGACACTTTAACCTTTTCCATAAAGAAACAAGGATTTACTTTCTTGGTTTTCATCCCATAGGACATAACAAAGGTTTTGGTTTTATTTACAAGTAGTTTCCTGCTTTGGATGAACAACATAAATCTATCAATAAGGCGCTGCAGACCAATCTGTGTGCGGGATAGTAACACCGCGTCGTCCGCATACAATAATATAGGGACCGACTTCCCTCCTACCAATGGTGCATCTGCAGGGGTCTGGCAGAAAATAGAGTCAATTCGGTTGATAAAAAGGGAAAATAAAAGGGGAGCCAGTACACATCCCTGGCGGATGCCTCTTGAAACTTTAAAAGGGGGGGTACATTCGCCTAAGGGACCGTAGCGTACCTTGCATGATAGTCTTTCGTATACTCTGGCCAGGAAGTGAACAATCTCCTTGGGTGCTCCTGACTCTATCAGAACCTGCCATAATATGGAGTGGTCCACCAAATCGAACGCACTACTCAGGTCCGCAAAACAAAGAAATAGGCTACCTTTTTTGACTACCATGTATTTGTTTATTAGGAGGTCTAAATTGACACACTGTTCTAATGTCCCCATGCCTTTCCTAAAACCGTATTGTACTTTGGTTAAAATATCATTATCATTTGCCCAGGTTTCCAATCTTTCCAGCATAATGCGACTCATTACCTTGACTGAAGCATCCAGTAATGAGATGGGGCGATAATTACGCGCCTCAGATTTACTGCCTTTCTTAAATAAGGGTATAATAATCGACTGACCCCAAGAGGGTGGAAAACACCCCTCTGCTGCTGCATTGAAAGCCCTCGTTAGAATGGGTGCCCACAAATTCATTTCGAATCTAAGTAGATCTACAGGTACTCCATCGGGGCCCGGGGCCTTTCCTCCTTTACTATGTAACAGGCCTTCATAAACCTCGTCCAGGCTTATTCCCAGTGATAGTGGCTGCCAGACGGAGACTTCGTGGGTCGAAGCTTCTAAAGGCTTCTGTTCAGGATTGAAGATGTTTGTATAGTGTTCTACCCACGCGTTACAAGTAACGTAAGATGTTAATTCTGGGATGCCCTCTGTATTCAGAAAGGGACTCTTGATAGTCTCCCAGTAAAGTTTACTATTTTGTGTTTCTGCCGCTAGGTTTAGATTATGCCATGCTTCTTCTTGTAGAGCCTTTTTCCTGTTGGAAAGGGTCACCTTGTAATTAACACGCAGTGTTTTGATGTTAGTTTTATTGCGTGGTTTATTACTTAGTGCCTTTTTGAGTGCGTGGAGGGACTGCGTGCAGTTGTTATCAAACCAGCCCAACCTGATAGTTCTGGTCTTGGGTTGTTTCTTAGTGAATATTCCTTCTATGATAGTATTTATCTTGATAAAACTTGAGAGCAGAGTTGCATGATTCGGGGCTTCCCCAAGACAGGAGGTGATCTCGTTTCTACATAGCTATACTACCTCCTTATGTTTTTTAGCTGGGTCGATTCCGGCCCATTTAATCCTTGGGCCGTTCGGTCTCGTAGAGGCTATGTCCATGGAACAAAAATCCTTGGTGGGTGTCTTTACTCCCCAACCCAGCAGGGTCAACGTGATGCTATTATGATCGCTAAGGACCCCTTCCCTGACCCACAGGTTGGTATATTCACTAAAATTGGACAACAGAATATGGTCGATATTGGTGTTGGCATTCCCACCTGTGAAAGTAGGACAAGTACGGTTGAACTTGTTTTTATTGCAGCTAAGCAAATCTAAGTCAAATTTAGCTAACAGGCTGTTTACAACGCAAGTCATTACTACGACTTGCGCTGGATGGTGCTCTTGCTTAAGGAATAGTTTGATTTTCTATTCTAACACCTTCCCTACTGTTACGTAGGCTGGAGTTGGAATAGAAAATTAAATTAATCCTCAATCCAGCGCCCTCCAATGCAAGTCGTTGTAACGACTTGCGTTGTGAAAACCGTGTTGTAAAGTACAGCGATCAAAATGATCGCGTTGTACTGACGTACATCCGTGGATTGTGCAATTCTCAAGAGGTAAGCTTGCAGAGCCCCCCAAATGTTCTTAGGTCTAGAGGTCGTAGGTGATGTGGAGTAGTAGATATTGCTGTTAGTATTACAAAAAATTAAACTACATATCCATGCTTTTTCGGTGGGAACTCTCCTACTACCCCCAGACCACAGCTATTTCCCTTTTCGCCAGTAATAACGGAATAGAAGTGTATCCACACAACTTTTTAGGGATGTTCCGAACATAACCCAACAAAGCCATTTGTGGCATGGGTGTCAGATCTAAGTCATCTTACACAGTACCTCATACACCTTCCTCCAATATGCAGCAACTTTTATACAATTCCAGGTCATGTGTGCGAAGTCAGCATGGGAATCCCCACACTTGGGGCATGTGTGTGGCCTGAACTGATCAATGGAGTGGAGTTTCGCCGGAGACATGTAGGCTCTCCACAGAAACTTTAAATGCAACAACATAAGCTTGCTGTTTAATGATACTTCCTTAATTTGCTAGCAACAGAAAGCCCATTGGTCATCGTCAATCAGGGTTTAGAGGAACGTTCAGCGACATTGGAGAGAGCACCGAGGATGGCCTTGCTGCTCCCCCTGCAAAGCCAAGAGAGCCACTCACGGCCTGCAGCCACCAGAGGCATGAGAGACACCCGAGCACGGAATGCTCCTTAGGACTCCAGTAGAGCAACCCCATCAGGCGCGGGTAAGACAAATCGCAGGGTCAAAAGGCCCAGGGGAACATGATATGCCTCGTATCGCAGGATGATATGTCCAATAGCGATGGATTGTGACGCCTAAGACTCTGATTTCAAGTGGGGCCTAAACTGAATGTTGCCTGTTAAGAATGGGGAGTAACCACTACAATAAGAGAGGGAAGTGAAACTCGGCAACCAGTGTATATGACCCCAGAGTACTGACCTCGGGAGGACGGAATGTTATTTGTCTATGTCGTATTTTACTTTGTGTCCATATATAAATAGTCCTTTTTCAATAAAGCAGGTATTTGACTGGTCAATCATTTATTGCTGCTACTGAATGCATTTTGACTGCTCGGCCCCTGCATTACCTCCCCCTGAGATGCTTTTGACTGCTTGACCCATGCAAATACTAGGAGCCAGGTGCTGAAGGGGTTTTTGGCCCTGTTGCTCAGAAACCATAGTAGGTTGGGCCCCGGGACATTGGTAGTATAAAGCCTCAACCCTCATGGTTGGGCCCAGTAGGTCCTACTTGCTCCTGGCCCTCTGAAAGGGGTTCCAATATCTTCCTTGGGTGTGAATTTAACATTTCTCATGCTCAGAGCTTTCCCGTTAAAAGTACCTGGCTTCATTTGGACCTCCTCTGACCATCTGGCTTTGTGGTGCCTTTCTTGGCCACAGCCTACTGCCTTGCCCCGCTGAGGATTATGACTTAAATTTCAGAGCCTAAGTCAACAGATAAAACTTCTGACTGCATCGAACCTGGTTTCAATAGCTGACTCATCGCAGTTGGCCTTAAATCCCACCTAGGTCCCTCTAAAGCAGAACGAGAAGACTGCGGTTGCCACCTAACACTTTTTGGCACCATTTTAATTTAAAAGTTTAGAAATTCACATTGTAGTTCCCCTTATTGGATTTCAGCACTTTGGCATAATTTTATTAATTAAATTATTCTCTATCTTTATAAATTGAACTGGGATTTTTATTGCGTTATGTTTTTGACCTTTTAACTGGTTTGGTACTTTTAAATGCTATCAAGGATTGAGCTCAGGTTTAAAGTAGTCCTTTACTGAACCTAACAAGAACAGAGATAATATTACTTTTGGTGGACTTCCATTCACAAGTAATAAACCACGATCTTACACTTTCTTTACATGTGGGGAAAGGGGTAGCCTTACAAGAAAGAAGGAAAGAGAAAAATATGCTTGTGTAGTGAGTGCAGGACAAGAAATGGTGATGAGGGTGTGATATGTGACAAGCACGTCACACCTTCTCAATTCACTTTAGAATCTTTTCTCTGTAATAAAGTTGGGGGAGTTCAATTATCAGTTTGTCCAACATGCTGCTTGAATCTGTATGTGTGCCAGAATATGCTTGTAAATAAACTCATTTTAACATTCATTGGCTCACAAGATTTTTTTATCTGAAGTCAGAAGTGGGGGAAACTGTATTTACAAATATTTGTACATCTACTTCATAACACTGCTTAACTTTATTGACGCACAACCACCAACACAGAAAGGCACTCGTTATTAGTGTCTCAAGGAAAAACAGACACTGCAACAAAGGCACGCTATTTTTATTTGGTATCACATCTATCTTGCACTTTTTGAGCAATGTAGACGTCTACCCATTAATCGTCTGAAATGCAGCATCTCATCAGATTATTCAAGAATGAAGAAAGGCAGGATCGGCGTCACTGGCTTGAAATTCAAACAGTAAACTGTAAACGTAGAAAAAATCATAGGACCATATCTACCAAGCAAATCAAATTATTACACAATAGGGCAATCCTAAAGCCTTTCATTCGGTTGAACTTCTACGTAAATCGTTGTCGTTACAAAATGTGTGCTGTGATATCGTCAGTCCAATGTACTTAATTGACAAGCATATCTACAATCCTCCCACGCAGTACAAACACGAATTGTGTCCGACAATGGCACGGTGCCTTTGTGCAGAGCATTTTCCTGCAGCTTCCGAGAGGCCGAGAATACATCTGCAAGCTGCACCCAATATAGAAGGCGTGTGCTGTGTACAGTAGGGACACTGTACTTATAAATAAACAAGCTCTTGCTGGCAGAGGCGTAGTCAGAATGAAACACACTTCGCCGCATGAATATTTGGTGAGGACCCAATTAAATACAGTGTTTCAATTTGCCGGAGCAGTGGGAAACGCCGTCCCATCTCCATTTACCATGAAGTCAGATGTATTTGCAAAACATTTCAAATGTATACGGTGTAGACGGGCGAAACCAAAGAGACCTGAGAATAAGCGGCGGGAGGTAAAAAAATGTGCGCTGGTCAAGTGGTCATCCATCCCCAACAGCATGCGCAGGGCACACGAAGTCTAGAGGTGATCAGCATGGCATCCTCCCCCTGTCACACCACAAAATGCCAGCCAAGCAGTGAGGTCTAGAGGTCCCCTTCAGAAACTGCTGCATCGTCGCCCTGCCCTGGGACGGCTGTTGCACAGCACGTGTCCCTTCCTCACCGGGGCACGCCAGGTAACACTCCCCTCCTCCTCCAGACAGGCTCGTCGGGGAAAAGGGGCAGAAAAAAAAAAGAAAAAAACCAGCAGCAGCAGCCAGCCGCGGGTGACGTCACGCCGTGTCCTTATCCGCCCCCTTCACTTCCCACAGTACGTGCCTGCTGTGCGGCTCGTCTGTGCGCGAGCTTCCGACATTGGCGCGTGAGGAGGAGGGGAGCCAGAAAAAGAGGTCGGGCTGAAGAGCGGGCGCGCGCCTGGGAACTGCGCGAGCGCGCACCAGCGGAACTGGCAGACTAAGCAAGGACATAGGTAGAAGCGCGTGCCCAGGAAAGCCAGCCCCGATCGTCCGCGCTCCCGCTTACCCAGCCGCCCGTCACTCAGAGCGGCATCAGCCACGCCTTCTCCTCCTCCCGCACAGACAGCGCCAGAGTCTGTGACAGCCGCGCAGACAGTTCAGCAACAGAAGCACCTCGCGCAGCACCATCGCCCCCGCCTCCTTCCACTCACCCCCTCTGGCTGTCAGCGCCCCTCCCCCTGTCACCCTGCTGAGCGGGCACCTGGCAGCGCCAGAGCAGCCCGTCGGCCACAGGAGGTGGCATATCAGACACACCCACGTCGGACAGGGGGCGCTTGGAAAGTTTGCACCCTGTCCTGGCAGAAGTGCCTCACCTGCTGCTGAGATCTGCGTCAAGAGGTGGTGGGGGCGCCACGGGAACCTGGACAACCACCCGTCAGCCTGCATACACTTATTATGATCAGCTGCTGTTTCCTTTCTGGTGTCTTTGGGATTTGCTCCTGATATACTTTGAATTTTCCAACCTCTCTCGGATTACTCTGTGCTGGGGAGGGAAGTCACCCTAAACCCTCCCGCAGACATGGCATAGATTGCAGCTGCCAGGTGAGTGAAAGGGCATCTCCTGTTTTTAACCTGGGCGTGGGTCTGTTGAGAGTTACAGGTCACCAGGACTTTACATTCTAGACAGTAGTCTGCCTAGACAACAAATTCAGCGGGGGTTGGAATAATGGTATGGGCATGGTATAAATAAAGAATAGGTACATATACATGAAAAGGTCACAGATGTCAACAGAAAACTTGGCAGTCTGACAGTGAACACTCCTGTCTGGGCCAGTGCGCAGCCAGACTCCCCTCCCTCACCTGAGTAGGAGGGGCTGTCTGCGCCTCCCTCGTCCGCTTATTTCCTGCTACCGTCTGCCCCTGTGTTGATCGTGCCCCTCTAGTGCAATCGCGGCACTGCGCGACTTTCTTATCTTTTTTTACTATATGTTCCAGGTTCCCGCGGTGGCAGTTAATTGCATCTTTACTATTTTGCGCCCGGGGTCCTTCTGCGTACGTAGTTGTTTTATTTATATTTTAAAAAAAAAACAGTCCAGTTTGCCCAATTGCCATGAGGCGTCACCGAATTGAATCCAGATTTGTAACAACGACCCAATCTCTTCTCGTTACCTTGCTGATACCTGTGTATTGTTATTTCATGCTTTTGTCGTCTTTATCAAGTATCACAATATATTGCCAACAATGAGAACCGACTATTTTGTTCTTGAGAGGTGCATATATTACCTGGAGCCTTTAAAATTCTCCAGCCTACCGAGGGACATAAAAAGGTTACCTGACAGCTACACTTCACTGTTGAGACTTTTGTCTGGTCTGCTACAGTGGTAAAATAATCATTGTATTTAAAGCTACTGTACAGAGAGGGTCGTCGGTTGCCTGCTTTATATGTAGGTGCCAATAAAACGAGATATGTGCACCGAAGTGATCTCAATGGAAACCCATCTAAATACGAATGTTGAGGGGGTTCTGGCCACAGCTTTAAAAGATTGGTCTTTCTTTTTTTCCAGTAAGATGTCCGCACACTAACTGAAGTTTGGGCAGCCCCAAGAAACACCAGATTAAGACCTTCAGTAGTTTCTTACATTGCAGACAAAAAAATGTAAAACAACAATCGTAAAAAGATATAAAATAATAATGTTCTTTAGAAGAAAGCACTCTGCCTGAGTGGGACAGGTGGGGTACACAACGCCTCCTGAACGATGGGCGCCACCCTAAATTTCATGGTTCAGATTTCCATTCATTTTTAATAAGTATGTAATAAACAGAATATTAGTCTCCAAAATATGAAATGCCCAGGGTGTGTGTACAGGGAGGACTAAAAACAGTGGAAGCGGAGCCATTGCTAGTTACCTGATGACGTTTGTGGCAGACTTACGGTAGGAGGTGGGGCGAGCGAAGAGTCTGGGACTTCAGACATTCACGGTGACATTACAAACACAGTCTAAAACTGCTCCCACTTGTCGAAGTTCTGAGGTTCCCTACGCCTTAAATACGGGGCCGCAGCACAGAATGCATATCGTGTGCGCATCGTACTTGATTATGGTTCTATTTGGGTAATACATGTATTTCCAATTAAAAACAAGTGCATGGCCCGTAAAATGTGTCTCGGAAGTGAACAGACCCAATGGGCGCAGGTAGCTGGGTGTGGGATGGACATGGCGAGTAGGTAGTCAGGCTTACTGAAACGTTATCGCGCCCACACCTGCTGCCGTGGAGGAGGTGAGGGGCTGCTAGCGCTGTTGTCCAGTGCGGGGAGTTGTCACATGCATGTGTACGAACACACCTGTTGCTCTGGTGGTTCTCACTGTGCACATGGTGGAGGGAGAAGGCTTGAGTCGTTTTGCTTAGTGGTATCTCATAGTGGTTATAATTTGTGTAGTGGGTAGGTGTTGAGCTTAGTTGGTTATCTTAGGTACGAGCTACATGTTTACGGGAGGCGATTTGACCTGATGTGCATATGATGACTAATGCTTTTGAGCGTCTTATTCTCTTTTGGGCGGCAAGGGCGTGATAGATTGTTCAGTGGGCATCTGGTGCTCACAGTGATAAGTGGGTGGAGGAGGTTGTCTGCTGCAAGGGGGTGTCTTGGGTAGAAGCGGACGGGTATGAACTAGATAAGGATTTTGGTGCTACGTGGGACGGGTGAGTGACCTGCTGGTTCGCAGCCGCTCATCGTAGTGGCACCGCGAGGGTCATTCTTTGTTTTTCTCTTGTCCACCACACCTGCGCGCTTCGGTGGTACGTGCATTTCCACAACATCCAGACTACCCATTTTGTGATCTGAACGCGGAAATGGGAAACGGGGAGCCGACGAGGAGCAGCAGCAGCCAGGCTCGGGCTGTCACCTGTGCGTGGGAAGCGCGCCCCGCCCCCTGGACTCGCGGCAGGTTGAACGAGAGAGGTCGGCCCTTTGCGCTGACGAACAAGTCCTCCTTGGTCTGCCTCCCGCGGGGGCACTCAGGACATATCGCTGAGGACACTAGCAGAGGCGTCATCAATGGTCGCAGTGCCTGTCTCCTGAGCCCATTGCTGAACCTTCGGTGCAAGCGAGGAGCATGGTGGTTTTGAGTGTCCCACATGGGTGGGTATCTGAGAGGTCTACTTAATAAGCGGGAGTTCCTGTATTCTCCTCCCATATGCTTATGTCGTCTTCCCCACGCCCCCTCAGCTAATCCGGGTCTCCTTGGCGAGCATCACACCCCTGGTGTCGCAGTATTTACTGTATTAGTTACGTGATGCGAGCTTCCCCATTCCACAAGAGTCATCCCCCCTGGGCACCCCCTCAGTCGCTGTTTAGTCAAAGAGGAGGGGGCGCGTGGGAAAAGAGGAGGGATCCCTCTTTCCCTAGCTGTGTGGCGCAGCAAACTTTGTCTAGGGGTGACTGGCAGGATGTTCGTCCAATCAGAAGACAGAGCCGTGTCCCGCTGAGCAGAACGGAGGAGAGAGGGGCAGGGCTAGAAGCCTGGAGAAGTTTTATGCTTGCACAGTCATGTGCTGCTCCTCGGGCTTTATCTCGCCGGCTTGAGAGCAACTGTCAAAGGCAGAATCACGCTGCTTCGTTAGGATAACGCCCAGTGTCCGCCACACACGGAAGGCGGGCAGCAGCCCAGAGCAGGTGCTTGAGACTGGTTACGAGGCCCACACCCGTCCTGCGGAATACTCCTTTATACTGATAAATTCATCTTGAATCGCTATTACGAGCTCGCATGCTTGTTTAGTACCGCATGGAGAGTAGCACCCGTTAACACTCGTTCGTATCCCAATTTCCCAAGATAGTATAAAACCGAGTACAGGGCTTAATCGTTCTAAGGTGCCATATACATCCTAAAACTGAAACTATTCGAGAGGCCGCGCGCTGAGATTTCCCAGGTCTAAAACGTGTGCTTCGCTCCTCCATCCACGCTTTTGCTTTCTGCCCTGGGATTTGTATTCCTGTGTAAAATATATAACTAGGTTTACAACTAAGCGTTCTAACTGGTCTGTTTCTTAATCTGTCTGTATTTATATACACATATCAGCACGTATGTTGGTAAAAGCAGTGAAATGCGTTATTATTTCTGTTTTAAATCTAATTGTGTGTGTGTTGGGAGGGGAGTGGGGGTGTAGAAGAACTGCCAAATGTGGAATTGGGAAACCAGGTTCTAGTCTCTGCGTCGGCTCAACATCCTGTGATTCTGGGCAAATCACTTAATCTAACTGGTGCTCATGTAAAGTACTCCAATAACTTCGTAAAACTGCACAAAAATGAACATCCAAAACATCATGCACATGTAGAAATCAGAAGTGTTCAAGAGCTGACTAAATACTCTAAATGATTATTAACTGCCCTGAGGGTTAATGGCCATGGTATGATAGAATATTGTAATTTTATACATGTGATTTTTCACTTACCAGCACTTGACCATTCTAGAATATCAAAACAAACACAACTGGTATATTTTTTCTGAGAAAGGGGCACTCTAACTACAAGTCCTAGAATGTAAAGCAAAAATCTGGACCTGGTGAGTGTTGTGTTTACTTTTGTTTAAGTGTTCCGTTTTTGCATATGTGTATTCTATGCTCTGCGCCCAGCTCCTTGCCCACGTGAGTGATTCGATTCTAGATCCCTGGAGTGGACGTTACGCCCTGGACGAAGGGTTCCCCCTTCTTGCTGCACCGCACCAGTGTTTCTTTTGCTGAATAAAAGAACTTGTTTACATACCCATGTCCGGCTCGACTTTACAAGCGGCGACGAGCAAAACACTGGTGAATCTACGCATGTTTGGGAACAAATTGCAGTCTTTTCTACGTGAGCGTGAAGAGGCTAGTGATTGGAGTGAAGTTTGGTCTCAAAGGTTTCAGGCTGGAAGGAAACAACTCATACTTTTGTCAGTGCTGCCCGATACTCCAAGATTGCTGTGGCAGGTTGTGTTACTACTTTGCTTGTACTGTACACCGTTGCGCATGCAGCTGTTGACGTTTAAGAGTCACGAGTGCTCATACTTACCTTAAGGTTCCTTGCACACTGACACCATTCTACCGTGATCCCTGGACCTCGCATCTGCAGAACGTTGGTGTCTTCCCGGCTGTTCTTCTCTGCGGTGTATTGTGGGGCACATTTTTCCCGATCAAGGTCACGCTGCATGACCTTACATTATTTACAACAAGGGGTGGTGATGGACAGAGTCTCTGAATTAAGCAGAGTACTCTCACCCAGTCAAGAGATCAGGGCTAGATCCAACACCGTTTTTTAGCTCATTGCACCATCCCAGTTTCAGAACCTGGCTGTATGCAAATTAGTCTGTCCCTGGCCCAGTGCATCATGGGAACAGGGCAGACCAGACTACAAAAGCCAATTCTTACACTGGGAAGGAAACAAGCTTCCGGGGACCGGTTTCTGGCATTTCAGCCGTCTTCGGCCCGGCTTGCTTGAATCCTGATGGTGCAATGAGCAGGGGACTCACATCTGAGCATACCCTTCCACGCTTAGGGTGGACAAAATTATTTACAACAAGGGGTGGTGATGGACAGAGTCTCTGAATTAAGCAGAGTACTCTCACCCAGTCAAGAGATCAGGGCTAGATCCAACACCGTTTTTTAGCTCATTGCACCATCCCAGTTTCAGAACCTGGCTGTATGCAAATTAGTCTGTCCCTGGCCCAGTGCATCATGGGAACAGGGCAGACCAGACTACAAAAGACAATTCTTACACTGGGAAGGAAACAAGCTTCCGGGGACCGGTTTCTGGCATTTCAGCCGTCTTCGGCCCGGCTTGCTTGAATCCTGATGGTGCAATGAGCAAGGGACTCACATCGGAGCATACCCTTCCACGCTTAGGGTGGACAAAATTATTTACAACAAGGGGTGGTGATGGACAGAGTCTCTGAATTAAGCAGAGTACTCTCACCCAGTCAAGAGATCAGGGCTAGATCCAACACCGTTTTTTAGCTCATTGCACCATCCCAGTTTCAGAACCTGACTGTATGCAAATTAGTCTGTCCCTGGCCCAGTGCATCATGGGAACAGGGCAGACCAGACTACAAAAGCCAATTCTTACACTGGGAAGGAAACAAGCTTCCGGGGACTGGTTTCTGGCATTTCAGCCGTCTTCGGCCCGGCTTGCTTGAATCCTGATGGTGCAATGAGCAAGGGACTCACATCTGAGCATACCCTTCCACGCTTAGGGTGGACAAAATTATTTACAACAAGGGGTGGTGATGGACAGAGTTTCTGAATTAAGCAGAGTACTCTCACCCAGTCAAGAGATCAGGGCTAGATCCAACACCGTTTTTTAGCTCATTGCACCATCCCAGTTTCAGAACCTGGCTGTATGCAAATTAGTCTGTCCCTGGCCCAGTGCATCATGGGAACAGGGCAGACCAGACTACAAAAGCCAATTCTTACACTGGGAAGGAAACAAGCTTCCGGGGACCGGTTTCTGGCATTTCAGCCGTCTTCGGCCCGGCTTGCTTGAATCCTGATGGTGCAATGAGCAAGGGACTCACATCTGAGCATACCCTTCCACGCTTAGGGTGGACAAAATTATTTACAACAAGGGGTGGTGATGGACAGAGTCTCTGAATTAAGCAGAGTACTCTCACCCAGTCAAGAGATCAGGGCTAGATCCAACACCGTTTTTTAGCTCATTGCACCATCCCAGTTTCAGAACCTGGCTGTATGCAAATTAGTCTGTCCCTGGCCCAGTGCATCATGGGAACAGGGCAGACCAGACTACAAAAGCCAATTCTTACACTGGGAAGGAAACAAGCTTCCGGGGACCGGTTTCTGGCATTTCAGCCGTCTTCGGCCCGGCTTGCTTGAATCCTGATGGTGCAATGAGCAAGGGACTCACATCTGAGCATACCCTTCCACGCTTAGGGTGGACAAAATTATTTACAACAAGGGGTGGTGATGGACAGAGTCTCTGAATTAAGCAGAGTACTCTCACCCAGTCAAGAGATCAGGTTTGCCCTGTTCCCATCATGCACTGGGACAGGAACAGACTAATTTGCATACAGCCAGGTTCTGAAACTGGGATGGTGCAATGAGCTAAAAAACGGTGTTGGATCTAGCCCTGATCTCTTGACTGGGTGAGAGTATTCTGCTTAATTCAGAGACTCTGTCCCTCACCACCCCTTGTTGTAAATAATGTTGTCCACCCTAAGCGTGGAAGGGTATACTCAGACATGAGTCCCTTGCTCATTGCACCATCAGGATTCAAGCAAGCCGGGCCGAAGACGGCTGTAATGCCAGAAACCGGTCCCCGGAAGCTTGTTTCCTTCCCAGTGTAAGAATTGGCTTTTGTAGTTTGGTTTGCCCTGTTCCCATCATGCACTGGGACAGGAACAGACTAATTTGCATACAGCCAGGTTCTGAAACTGGGATGGTGCAATGAGCTAAAAAACGGTGTTGGATCTAGCCCTGATCTCTTGACTGGGTGAGAGTATTCTGCTTAATTCAGAGACTCTGTCCCTCACCACCCCTTGTTGTAAATAATGTTGTCCACCCTAAGCGTGGAAGGGTATACTCAGACATGAGTCCCTTGCTCATTGCACCATCAGGATTCAAGCAAGCCGGGCCGAAGACGGCTGTAATGCCAGAAACCGGTCCCCGGAAGCTTGTTTCCTTCCCAGTGTAAGAATTGGCTTTTGTAGTTTGGTTTGCCCTGTTCCCATCATGCACTGGGACAGGAACAGACCAATTTGCATACAGCCAGGTTCTGAAACTGGGATGGTGCAATGAGCTAAAAAACGGTGTTGGATCTAGCCCTGATCTCTTGACTGGGTGAGAGTATTCTGCTTAATTCAGAGACTCTGTCCCTCACCACCCCTTGTTGTAAACAATTTTGTCCACCCTAAGCGTGGAAGGGTATACTCAGACATGAGTCTCTTGCTCATTGCACCATCAGGATTCAAGCAAACCGGGCCGAAGACGGCTGTAATGCCAGAAACCGGTCCCCGGAAGCTTGTTTCCTTCCCAGTGTAAGAATTGGCTTTTGTAGTTTGGTTTGCCCTGTTCCCATCATGCACTGGGACAGGAACAGACTAATTTGCATACAGCCAGGTTCTGAAACTGGGATGGTGCAATGAGCTAAAAAACGGTGTTGGATCTAGCCCTGATCTCTTGACTGGGTGAGAGTATTCTGCTTAATTCAGAGACTCTGTCCCTCACCACCCCTTGTTGTAAATAATTTTGTCCACCCTAAGCGTGGAAGGGTATACTCAGACATGAGTCCCTTGCTCATTGCACCATCAGGATTCAAGCAAGCCGGGCCGAAGACGGCTGTAATGCCAGAAACCGGTCCCCGGAAGCTTGTTTCCTTCCCAGTGTAAGAATTGGCTTTTGTAGTTTGGTTTGCCCTGTTCCCATCATGCACTGGGACAGGAACAGACTAATTCGCATACAGCCAGGTTCTGAAACTGGGATGGTGCAATGAGCTAAAAAACGGTGTTGGATCTAGCACTGATCTCTTGACTGGGTGAGAGTATTCTGCTTAATTCAGAGACTCTGTCCCTCACCACCCCTTGTTGTAAATAATTTTGTCCACCCTAAGCGTGGAAGGGTATACTCAGACATGAGTCCCTTGCTCATTGCACCATCAGGATTCAAGCAAGCCGGGCCAAAGACGGCTGTAATGCCAGAAACCGGTCCCCGGAAGCTTGTTTCCTTCCCAGTGTAAGAATTGGCTTTTGTAGTTTGGTTTGCCCTGTTCCCATCATGCACTGGGACAGGAACAGACTAATTTGCATACAGCCAGGTTCTGAAACTGGGATGGTGCAATGAGCTAAAAAACGGTGTTGGATCTAGCCCTGATCTCTTGACTGGGTGAGAGTATTCTGCTTAATTCAGAGACTCTGTCCCTCACCACCCCTTGTTGTAAATAATTTTGTCCACCCTAAGCGTGGAAGGGTATACTCAGACATGAGTCCCTTGCTCATTGCACCATCAGGATTCAAGCAAGCCGGGCCGAAGACGGCTGTAATGCCAGAAACCGGTCCCCGGAAGCTTGTTTCCTTCCCAGTGTAAGAATTGGCTTTTGTAGTTTGGTTTGCCCTGTTCCCATCATGCACTGGGACAGGAACAGACTAATTTGCATACAGCCAGGTTCTGAAACTGGGATGGTGCAATGAGCTAAAAAACGGTGTTGGATCTAGCCCTGATCTCTTGACTGGGTGAGAGTATTCTGCTTAATTCAGAGACTCTGTCCCTCACCACCCCTTGTTGTAAATAATTTTGTCCACCCTAAGCGTGGAAGGGTATACTCAGACATGAGTCCCTTGCTCATTGCACCATCAGGATTCAAGCAAGCCGGGCCGAAGACGGCTGTAATGCCAGAAACCGGTCCCCGGAAGCTTGTTTCCTTCCCAGTGTAAGAATTGGCTTTTGTAGTTTGGTTTGCCCTGTTCCCATCATGCACTGGGACAGGAACAGACTAATTCGCATACAGCCAGGTTCTGAAACTGGGATGGTGCAATGAGCTAAAAAACGGTGTTGGATCTAGCCCTGATCTCTTGACTGGGTGAGAGTATTCTGCTTAATTCAGAGACTCTGTCCCTCACCACCCCTTGTTGTAAATAATTTTGTCCACCCTAAGCGTGGAAGGGTATACTCAGACATGAGTCCCTTGCTCATTGCACCATCAGGATTCAAGCAAGCCGGGCCAAAGACGGCTGTAATGCCAGAAACCGGTCCCCGGAAGCTTGTTTCCTTCCCAGTGTAAGAATTGGCTTTTGTAGTTTGGTTTGCCCTGTTCCCATCATGCACTGGGACAGGAACAGACTAATTTGCATACAGCCAGGTTCTGAAACTGGGATGGTGCAATGAGCTAAAAAACGGTGTTGGATCTAGCCCTGATCTCTTGACTGGGTGAGAGTATTCTGCTTAATTCAGAGACTCTGTCCCTCACCACCCCTTGTTGTAAATAAGCATGACCTTACATGCCGCCATCTTGGGACGATCCTTTCACGCAGTCTACAGCTATTCTTTCGTCAGTACAAGACCCAACAGCTACTGCGGTGAGGCGCACACCTCCTTGCGGTTTAGTCTGTTTCCGTGCCTACACACGGTGATGCGCACACCTCTGTGATGATCATCGATTTGTGTGTGCTCCTGTAACGACTTAGAGTGATGCGCACCCCTCAGCAAAGACATCATTCAAGGTGCTTTATCGTGCAGTTCATTTCAAGTATGTTTAAATTCAAATTTCAGCATTATGTCACTCTCATTTTGATTTGTGGCATACTATAATTTTCTGCTTGGTACTACAATTTACACAAAACAAGTCCTTCCTAGGTGAAGAAAGGACGCTACCTTGTGATTTACACAGCAAACTAGTCCTTCTTTAGGTGAAGAAAGGATGCTGATTTGGTTATTCTTTGTTCTTTTACCATTGTTTGACATGGCTAGTCAAAATGTACCACTACAACCACCCGAAACATTCTGGCCAGCTGGAGGGAAATCCCTGCATGAAAGGGACCGGGTGGAAATCTTATTTTTGGAATTTCATATACACCATCGATGAAGATGGGAAGATGACACCTGAAAGGAAAAAAAGGATTTTATTACATTCTGTTGGTCCAAGTGGATTAAACGCATATGAAGAAATGACTAAAGCTTTAGGGGGTGGTGATGGTAATGTTTTTGATCCTATTATGAATGATTTCAACAATTATTTTGCACCTAAAGTATGCATTTGCATTGTCAGGTATACATTTTTTCATGGGAAACTAGAGGTGAATGAATCAGTGGATGAGTATGTCTCAGTCTTGAGGAAGTTAGCTGCAGATTGCAAATTTGATCATTTACTGGATCAATTTATCAGAGATCAAGTAGTGATGCATGCAAAAGATAGTGCTATCCAGGAGAGATTATGGATAAATGGTGACGCAGATTTAAAAGATATTCTAAACATTGTTAGGAAGGCTGAAATGCTAAATAGTTTTCGTCCATTGACTTATCTGCAGCTTATCACCAGATTTCCTTGGCTAAGGAGAGTAAACAGTTTACAGCGTTCATTAATCCCTTCAGATGTTTCCAGTACAAGAGGCTTCCTTTCGGTTTAGCCTCTGCTCCTTCTATCTTTCAAAGGCTTATGTACCAACTTTTTGGTAAGTGTAAGAACGTGGGGTGTTTCCAGGATGATATCCTTGTATTTGGTGATGACAGGCAGGAACACAATACCATTTTGGAGGAGGTTCTGGAAATTTTGGAAGCAAAGGGGTTGACTGTAGAACATTTGAAGTGCAAGTTTGCTGTGAAGTCCATCACGTATTTAGGCCATGTACTTAGTGGTGTAGGTGTTTCCCCCAAGCCTTCATTAATAGATACTATTCGTAATGCACCCAGTCCGAAGAATAGAGCGGAGGTCGGATCATTCCTAGGACTTGTGGAATTTTATTCAAAATAAGTAAGAGATTTCTCTAGCAAAGTTTTTTGCATTAGGCAATTACTCAAGAGCAGAGTGAAGTTCTTATGGGGTGAGGAGTGTCAATAAGAATTGGAAGATATTAAGCATGTAATTGTCTAGGCTCCTGCTCTTAAAGGATTTGATTCTGAGTTGGACATCTTTGTAACCGTTGACGCCAGTAATAGGGGGCTTGGTGGCGTTTTGTCTCAGATAGGTGTTGACGGTAAGGAGAACATAATAGCATACGCTTCCCCTGCCCTATCTCCCACTGAGGAGAAATTCCCAGTTATTGAGAAAGAAACCCTTGCATGCGTCTGGACTTTGGAGCATTTCCGCTCATTTGTGTGGGGAAAACCCTGTGAAGTACGTTGCGACCACAAACCTTTGGTCAAACTGCTGACTGCAGAAGGACTTTTTAATGCTTCTGCCAGGTTTGCGAGAATGTCTATGCGTTTGCAAGACTTTATTTATAAGGTTGCATATGTACCTGGGAAGAAAAATGTTGTCGCTGACTTTTTGTCAAGGTTGCCAGTTGATCTGCAAGAATGTGATGGTCATGACTGGAATGACGAGCAGATGGCATAAATTCATTATCAAGGGTTGCATAATGTTAATGAGAAAGAATGGGAAAGTCTTTACATCTCGGACAAAGATTTACAAAATCTGTTGAAGTTTGTTGATGGTGGTTGGCCTAAGAAATTCGGTGTCCCAGATGTTTTGAGCTCCTTTTGGGAATTTTGACTTGAACTTTCGGTGTTGTCCAAGGTTCCATCCATAGGGGTGATAGGTTAGTACGTCCCACCTCTTTGAAATCGGACATCATTAAACGGTGTGACGATGAACATTGTGGTACCGTTAAGACCAAACAGAGGGTAAAACAATGGTATTAATGGCCAGACATGAATGTGTTTATCGAAAGGATTGTGCGGGATTGTATGTGGTGTGCTAATTCTGATACATCATTAGTCACCTTAAGGCCAAACGTGTTTATCAATTGTGCCCACCAAGCCATGTCACACAGTGGCTGTAGATATTATGGGACCCATTGGAGCCGAGGCAAAGTATATAATTGCTCTCACTGATGTGTTCTCAAGGTGGCATGTTTTAAAAATTGTGAACAAGATTACTTCTGGTGAAGTTTTGAAATTTCTCGACAGGGTGGTCATTGAGGAAAGGCTACCAACACAAATAGTGTCTGACAATGGAGTCCAATTTTTGTCTAATGTCTCCAAGGAGTATTTTGACAGAGTGGCGGTCAAACACTGGATGACTTCTTTATGTATCCTAGTGGTAGTGCCCCATGTTTCCATTGGGACCGGTGCAGGTGAAGGATCCTAGCCACCACTTGTGCACCAGTTATCATACAGGGCCTTCAGGTCCCATTTCAAAGACACAGTGCCTTTGCCCTCGCTGGCATAGTGGAGAAATGAGCCCAGTGACTTGGGACTTGAAGAAGGTGTTTCAAGGGGTCCCGCTGAACTGTCCTCAGTCCATCGGGGCAGACTCGGCAGCCCAATGAAATAAAGCAGTGAAGCGTGGGTATGGTTCACGACCGACGTCGAGGATTCCATGTTGCTGAGGCAATCTCGCAAGATCACGCTGAAAGGTTGTTCCCTTGACGCTGCAGTGCCTCTCCACCCTCGGAGAGTGGGCAAACAAGAATCGCTCAGGATTTCACCCGACCTGCTAGGGCTTGGGCATGAGCTGATCATCAAACAAGTAAGAAATATTCTTTCACTGCTCCTGGTCCAAGTGCAGCTGTCAGACTCACAATAGGCAAAGTCCCATGGCAGGGTTGAAGTCTTTGATGGCCCTGAGACTTCGGAGAACAGGGTGCAAGCCAACAAGCCCTTGGAGAACACTAGTAGTCAGGACACAGCTAAAAGTAGCAGGCAGCAGGCCAGCACAGCAAGGCAGGTAGCACAGTGGCAGTTCCTTCTGCAGCTGAGCGAGCAGAAGGCTAACACAGCAGAGCACGTAGAGTGGCAGTCCCTCCTAGCCTGTACTTCTGACAATGTACAGATGTAGACCCAGCATGTCTGGTTACAGGTTCAAAAGTGTCTGCCTTATGGTGTCAGAGCCCCGGTACTTATACATTTAAAATGCCTTTTGAAGTCGAGGGGGCATTAAAGGCTTGCCTTTGAAATACACAGGTCCCATTTCAGCTCAGTCCTGTCTTCCAGGCTAACCCTGGGGAGTTGATCAGTGCTTTGTGTGAGGGCATGACACCACCTATTGAAGTATAAGTGTCAGTGCCTCCCCTTCCCTCTGCCAAAGAAGATTCATCAGGATGCAGATGAATGCAGATGCAGCTAAGTGTCCTGTGTTTGTGGATGTCTTGAGGGAATGCTTAAAGTGTAGCTGTCACCCAAGTCCAGACGTGTATTGGAGACAGGCTGGAAGGCACACAAAGAGCTAAGAGCAGAAAAATGCACACTTTCTAAAAGTGGCATTTCTAAAACAGTAATGTTAAATTAAGCTTCACCAGTAAGGAGGATTGGTCATTACCATTCAGAACATATGAAAAATGAAAAAGCTACTCTTCGCTGATCAGGAATTCCAGCTTAAAAGTTTATTTTAGAAATTTCCAGTGCTAACCTATGGGAGGAGTAAGTCTCACAGTAGTGAAAAACTAAATAGGCTGTTTGTCACTACCAGGCCATGCAAAACATAAAAGTACATGTCCTGACTTATATGTAGGCTGTGGGGTTTTAGGTTTAAACCTATAATAACTGATAAAACCCCACTGAAAGAAAAATAGCCCTCACCGGTGAAAACATATAAACACTGAAAAAACACCTGCACAACCACAAACTAAATGCCATTCAAAGAAAGGAAAAAGAAAGTGAAAGAGTCATTTTGTTCTTACTGAAGAGGTCAATAAAATGTAACTTTGTTATACAAGCTAGCAGTAAGAAAGACTGGCTAACATTATTCTGCTTGAGTTTTGTTCTTTAAGGATGCCACTAAAATATTGTCTCTTCTTCCTTTTACTTTTTTCAATTTTATGGCCTTTGGTCTAAAGATGCAGGGTTTAGTTTCACGTTTTAGGTTTAGTTTAATTATTTTATAAACTGTAGAGAATCCGGACATATCAAACTCACATTTGATATTTTGGCTGCATTTGATTCTTTCACTGATAGGTAAAATGGCTAGTTTCATAAAAATCTTTCCTAATATGTGTCATCACATTTACCCACAAAGAATGGGTAAAGACCCTTAATACATCAGACCATAGTTTCTAGTGGGTCAGTATTGATAGTAGGTGAATTGCAAACATCTCAGGCTTTAAACATTAATTGCAAGGTATAGTGACAAGTATATATATCACCAAGCATCTGGGATAGTGGTGAAAACATGACACCAGACTTTTGGAAAACATGGAACGCAGTGTCACTTGTTATGCTCTGCAAAAAAGTTTCTTTCCAAGTTCAACAAAGATTGGAGTGGTATTGTTTGTATTTGTAATGATTCACCTACGTATAGATAAAAAAATTGTGTGATGACCTGTCAAAATTGATACCCGAGCTGAAGTGATTCCCTGTAGGAGATCTTTGCCACTTGTTAGATGGTATGCTGAAAGCATCTTTACAATCTTCAGAGTTAATGAGGGATGCTATTGACTTTTTAGTCCATTCTGGTGCACTGTTTTCTTATGCCCAGGAACTAAAACGCAAATATTTATCATTTCGTGCTTTATGTGGCATCAAAGAAAGAGTCATCCCAACTGTGTCCCTTAGCTGACGGTTCTCAGCCCAAGGGGCTATGAATGCTGAGAGGGCCTTTTCACAGAAGTTTACATGGGAAGGAAAGCACGAGCGCACATGACCAAAGACTCACTGAAGAAGTATTGTATGGTGTACTACAATAAGATTAATTTGCAAAAATCTCTTTGGACCTCATATACACTATACGTACACTGTCTATATACCATGTTCTTTCAGTGCAGAAAGCAAGCAATGATAAAAGCAAAACATTCCATAAACACCGGAAAACACCTTTTCTGTTGTTTTTAGTGGCATGAAAATGTGTAACCACTGATAACAACTGTTTTTTAAGATTGAAAACACTGAAAAAACCCCACCAGAATTTACCAAAAATAGAAACTGAAAACAGGACAGCCTACTTATATGTAATAAAACGGGGGTTTAAGGCTTGGCAAATAGTTTTAAATGCCAAAGCGTATTGACAGTAAACTGCACACATGGGCCCTGCAGTGGCATGCCTGAGACAGGTTTGAAACACTACTACTGTGGGTGGCATAATCAGTGCTGCAGGCCCACTAGTAGCATATGAAGTACAGACCCTGGGTATATGGCACACCACTTCACAAGGGACTTACAAGTAAATCAAATATGCCAAACAGGTGTAAACCAATTATACCATGTTTAGAGGAGAGAGCACATGCACTTTAGGACAGGTCAACAGTGGTAATGTGCTCAGAGGCCTAAAGCCAACAAAAAGGTCAGAAAAAGAGGAGGAGGAGGAAGGCAAACAGTTTGGTGTGACCCTTCAGAGAGGGCTGTTTTTTTGTACAGGGCCATAGTCTGATTTGGAGTTTCCTTTGGACGTATAGTTAGAGATATGGTTGATTTAGTTCCTAGAGAATGCAAATAATGTAGTTGGGAGAGTAAACATCACATAAGTAGCTTAGTAATAATACAAAATAAAATGCCTTATAGAGCGCTTAGTTACTTCTACCGAAGTGTCCCAATGCTAAGGTCTTGCTCCCGAAAGTCAGAACTAAACAGTATGCATAGAAGGCAGCTCTACTCAGACTGACCTAAACAACCAGGTCTTTAGATTTTTGCCAACTGATAGTTCACATTTTTCCCCTGTGAAAGGGGAAGGGAGTTCCACATCTTGACTGCTAGAAAACTAAAGGAGGATCCTCCAAAGCAATCTCTTTTTACAATGGGAATGCATGCCAATATGGCTCCTCCTGATCTTAAATTCCTTCTAGGGGAGTAGAGCTTAACAAAAGTAAGCAAATATTGAGGGCCCTTATTGTTAAGGGCCCTATAGTAATAGTACATTGCTTTAAAGAAGAGACTTTTCTTCACGGGTTGCCAGTGACGTTTTGAGAGTACAGGGCTAATGGAAGACCGACTGGGGAGATTTAGCAGCAAACAGGCTGCTGTGTGCTGTACACGCTTAAGTCTCATCGGATGCGACTGTTAGACTTCCATGTACAGGACATTACAGTAGTCCAGCCTTCTACAGGTCCAGGGCCTGGCCACTGTCTTTCTGGCAGCTTCCGGGAGAAGTCCAAGGATCTTTTTGAGTATTTTTAGGATCCTGAAACACTTGCCTGCTAAGGCCATAATCTGGCTATCAAAAGAGAGCCTAGCATCAAACCAGATGCCAAGGTTCTTGGCTTTAGGTTTTGGGGCAGGTAAGGGTTTAAGCGAGTCTGGCCACCAAGCGGAGGGCCAAATCAAAGGCTGCTTACCTAGGAAAATGACCTCTGTCATCCCGGCATTAAACTTAAGACAACTGAGATCAATCCACTCAGCCACCTCCGACAGACAGTTCCTTAACTGAACCGTTGTGTTAGCTTCATCCTGCGACAGGCTGATATCAGCTGTGTATGAATTAATTAATTAATTTGTACTTGTAAAGCTCACTACTGCCCCAGCAATGGGGCGGCCTGGCGCTGTACTCATACCTCTGCGGAACCCTTCCTGGCTTTTCCTGTGAAATGTCCACTCCTGGGCACCCCCAAGGGGAAGCCAGGCATCCCAGAGCTGTTGGGGCCATTGTGGAGATTAAGCAAGTTATTGCCCAGAGTTGCAGAGTGGGACCCATGATTAGAATAGGCACCAAGGCTAGAATTATCAGGTCCGGGGAAATTGAGCCCAAGACCCGCCGAGGCGGGAATTGAACCCTGGTCCCGGGCCAGACCTCTGCATCAGGGTCTGCCGCTCTAACCATTGAGCCACACTTCTCCACATATGATACAATATTAAAGCCATAGGCCTCGATGATATCAGCCAGGGGGTGCATGTAAAGACTGAATAAGGTAGGACTCAAGGAGGAGCCCAGAGGCACCCCCTGCTGCAGCTGAAAAACCTGAGATTGGAAAGGGTTCTGTCCCACCTGAAAAGTGTGGTTCTGCAAAAAAGAAGCAAACCACTGCAAAGCCTTGTAATTGATGCCACAGCCTCACAGCCACTCAAGTAAAAGGTTTTGAGATACAGGATCGAAGGCCGCGCTGAGGTCCAGCATCAGCAGCGCTGCAGTGTCCCCATGAGGCACAGGGTCAGACTGATTTGCATATGGCCATATCTGAACTGGGGTGGCAGAGTGGGCTAAAGAACGGTGATGGATTAAACCCAGATCTGTTGACTGGGTGTGAGTGTTTGATTGGTTCAGATGCTCCGTCCATAACCACCCCCCTTTTGTACAGCTTTGGCCACCATAAGTTGGCAGGGTATGCTCAGACGTGAGTCCCTTGCTCACTTTGCCACTGGATTCAAGCAAGCCTGGCTGAAGACGGCTGTAATGGCAGAAACTGGTCCTAGGAAGCTTGAATCCGGTCCAGGGAAGGCATGGCTTGGCAGTTCGGGCTGGACTGTTCCCATGAGGCACAGGGTCAGACTGATTTGCATATGGCCATATCTGAACTGGGGTGGCAGAGTGGGCTAAAGAACGGTGATGGATTAAACCCAGATCTGTTGACTGGGTGTGAGTGTTTGATTGGTTCAGATGCTCCGTCCATAACCACCCCCCTTTTGTACCGCAGTGTTCCCCCTGTCAGCAGTTTGACAGATAGTGGAGAAGTGTGGCTCACTGGTTAGAAGCGGCAGACCCTGAAGCAGAGGTCGGCCCGGGACCAGGGTTCAATTCCCGACGCGGCAGGGTCTTGGGTCAATGTCCGCGGACTCGATAATTCTCGCTTAGGTGCCTACGCTAACCATGGGTCCCACTCTGCAACTCTGGGCAATAGCTTGCTTAATCTCCACAACGGCCCCAGCAACGCCGGGGATGCCTGGCTTCACCTTGGGGTGCCCTCTCACAGGGAAAGCCAGGACGGGTTCCCCAGCGGTATACAGCGCCAGGACGCCACGTAACGAGGTAACAGTGCGCTTTACAAGTATACATACATACATTACATCACTTGGAGGCAAACGGTAGCGCAGAGTCTGTGTTGTGAAGGGGACTAATGCCCGACTGTGTCCTGTCTCAATAAAGGTCGAGAGCTGCTGATTTACATATTTGTTTGCCACCCTAGAGAAAAAAGGAAGCAGAGAAATGGGCCTAAAGTTTTCAGGCCTAGTAGGGTCAAAAAGCATTTTTTTTTACAAGTGAAACTATTGTAGCATGTTTCCAGCACTGGAGTACCCGGCCTGCCTGTTAATGAGCAGTTGATTAGGTCCCACAACGCGGGTAATCTAGCAGCTATTCCTCACCCCAGGACAGCTGGAGATGCAGGATCAACAGCGGACCTAGACTTATCTGCTATCAAAAACAAGGACAATTCTTCAGATGTGATAGGTTTAAAAGTAGACTTCCCGAGCTATCATTGGGGGGTTTAAACCCAACATTGAGACAGGGAGAGTTCCTAGCTGCCTCAGGAAAAGTGGAGTAGATGGAAGCGACTTTATCAGAAATAAATTGGGCAATGACGTTATAGCGTTCCTCTGAAAGGCTGAGTAGGCGCTGAAACTCAGTCCAGGGAAGATAGTGACATTACAATTGAGAAGATGTCTTAAGGGGAGTTCTTGGCTGCCACGATTTTCCTAGTATAAAAAATGTGGTGGGTAACCCCGATATGCCTATGATATTCCTTCAAGGCCAAAATATAGTTGGCCTTTTCAGTAGACTTAAAGTTTCTGGCCAAACTCGTTCTAAGCGCTTGTGTTTTTATTTTCAGAACACATAGTTTGACGCTGAACTAATTCCGACAAGGGTTTTTATCTTCTGATAATATGATCTGCGAAAGGTGCACCTTGGTCAAGCGCACCCAGTATCCATCCTTCCAATTTGGAATTGGCTGTATCTACACAGTCCCCTAGAGTAGGAGGACTCCTTTCCAAAGCATGAGTAAAATCAACAGATGTCACCTTTGCCATTTCCGTGTCCTGACTGGCTAACCAGGAGCGGATATAGGCTGAGGTTTGGCCATAGAAACCTGAAAGAGTATGAGCAGATGGTCAGACCACAAAAGTGGAAGAGGAGAATACACCACTAGGCTGGTCAGATTCGAAAAAATACGGTCCAGCACTTGTCCCAGCCTATGTGAGGGGGAAAGAACTAGTTGAGCTGGCTCAAGAGCTTCTAGGTCCACAACCAGTATGGCTGCCGCCAGACACACGAGCTTCTTCAAACTGGAGATTGAGGCCTCCAATGACAGTAAAGTTGGAATAGCGTAATACAAATGGCGACAGTGTATCTGCTAGGGATGCCATGAAACTAGAAGCCAGGCCCAGTGGGCGATATATCAGAAATCCGGCTAAGGTGAAATATGAAGCAAAAAAATGTGACTTTGAAACTACACAGCAAGGTGGCGCTGCTCAATATGTGCCTTGTCGTGCAATGCTACATCAGGGAAGCAATTCAGCCTAGACAGGGAACCCAAATCAGCCCCTGCAGACGTTTTCAGTCCCACTCTACATCTTGCAGGCATGCCTGATGAGTCAAACTCATTCCTAACAAGAGGAGTGGGGTACGGGCTCACCCTCCCATAGAAAATGAAAATTGAAAACATGGACCTAAATGATGCATTTTAGTGCATACTTTCTTGAAACATGTTCACGCCAAAAGAAAAAAATCAGGCACATAATCGAGATATATGTTGGGTACAAAAAAATGATGCACACCAGGCAAATATTGGTACCACAGGAGATGCTGGTGTAATCTAATATAAAGTGTGTCACTAAATAAATGCCAATATAAAATCCTATACTGAGAGTAAGTACACTTGTTTAAATGTTGTATCAGTTTACTAAACCCTCAGTATTACTGTGCCACGTAAGAGTCAATTAGAACTTTATGTGCAGCTAATATAATACTATATATCTCACCCTGACCTGGGTGTTACTAAAAGGTACTTCTAAAAACAACCATTGGCTAAGCCAATAGGTCTCGCTTATGAGAGCTATTGGCTTTGGCAATGTGTTGTAGCCATGCTGTACAGTAGCGCAGATACTTGCAGTTGGGCTAAAAACTCATTAAAAAAATGCTATGACACAGCAAGGACAAATGCACCTTTTTAAAAAAGTGCATTAGCACTATGCGCATCATAGTCCTTTTTAAATTATTTTTAGTCATGCTGCACAGCATTTGGCCCACTTGCATCATTCAAATTCAGTGTTGCATGAATGGCTCTGGGTCGCTTCCTTGCCTCTGATACAACATGGACTATATGGACACAGAAATTCAAATGCACACCTTTGTGCCTCATGACTCGTGTTTATCATGTTCCACTACACTCTTTGCAGCTTTTCCTACTCCTGGCTACTTTCCTACCACTATTCACACTTGTTGTGTCAGTAGTCCCAGTCCTCCTTACCACTCCCGCTTGTAGCCGTCTTTCTTTTCATCTAGTCTACCTACCTACTAAAATTCCTGCTGCTTCATCTGGTCACACGTTGAGGGGGGGGGGGGTCATAAAATATTTGAAAGAGACATTGATCAGGCTTCCTCTGCCAACACAAATCTAAACACAAGTTATTTGTTCATTGTGTAGAGGATCTAGTCTGCCATTTTGGGTGTATACCTGTGCAGGCCAATTACTGCTGCCATTTTGACTATTTGGCGATCTACCCTCACACCCTAGAGTGCTGTGCCGGACAGCTGAACGCTCTTTAAGATCAGCTGCACTTCACACATGAAACCATCACTAATCCCAAAAACAGTTATTTTTTATGGTGCTCTGTGATGCTGCTCAAAGTTTATTTCTGTAGTAGTGCTTTCAGTTTCTCTATTTTAAGGCCTGCTGGGTAATATGTTTGATAGAGGTGGAATGGTGTGTGTTTTTTTTACATTCATTCATTTTCTTTGGTTAATATTTAATTTGCTTCTTTGTATTTCCCTTCACCATGATTGTCCCATTCCATGTTTATCTTGTTCATTGTTCACTTTGTAGCCAATGTTTAAAATGAAGATTCTGGTTGGCAGAGGTATGCACACTGTCCAAGCAGAAGAAACCACCACTCTAGTCAGGGTAAGCTAGATATGCACTTAAAGATAGCCTGTGCTCACCCTCTGGTAGCTTGGCATAGAGTAGTCAGGCTTATCTAAAGAGGCAACGTGTAAAGTACACAAAGACAATAGCACAATGAAAACACCACTGAAATACTTCACACAGGGTTAGAAAAAAAGTTAATATGTTTATGAGTAAAGTAAGACGAAAACAACAACAATCCAATAAGTAGAACCTGAGGTATGAATTTCTAAAGATTATATCAAAATGTAGTGTTAAGAAGCAAATGGGGCTATAGGATAACTTGAGGGCACGATGGACCAGACTAAATCCAAAGTTCAGGCCAACCTCGATAGAGGGCAGGCCAGCTACAGGACTCTTGCAGGTCCCACTGAAAAAGTAGCTTGATGGAACCAGATTAGACGTCAAAGATTCGATGCATCAATTCTGATCCGCGCAGACGATGAAGGCTTCAAACCTATTTACGATGCAGGCACTGCGTTGTCACTGAGCTGCGCTGTCCGTCGTTGTCAAGTCGCGCAGTCGTCAAAGTTCTTTCGTCGATCAGCTTCTGCGTGGGCGTCGTGAGGAATGCATCGGTTCAGACCGGTGCAAAATCATCACTGCATCAATTTTGATGGTGCTGTACAACAGAAGTCATCTTTCAAGGGCCCAGTACTGGATTGGAACCACATAGCAGGGCAGGATTCACAGATGGCAGAGTCCAGGTGCTGTTGCAGGGTTGAAGGAAGTCTTCGATGGTCCTGATTCTTCAGAACGGGGGCAAGCCAGCCTACCCTTGGAGTCAGTCTGGGTTCAAGTGAATTGGGTCCAGTCCTTGCCCTCAGCAGGGCGGAGATCTGCAGATCCCAGGACAGCACAGCAAAGCAGAAAATAAGTTCTTCTAGAGCAGCAGCCAAGCAGAGAGGCAATCCTTGTATCACAGCAGTCTTTACTCTTGGTAGAGTTTATCACAGGTCCATTAGTGTTTGATCTTGGTAGGGTCAGAGACCTAGCATTTATACCTTGTGCCTTTAGGGTGGGGGTGACTTCAAAGAAGGGTCTTTGAAGTTCACACGGGTCCTATCTTTCCAGCTCTGGCTCCAGACTATCAGTAGGGAGTAATCAGCATGTTGTGTAGGAAACAGGACACTGATATTCAAGTGTGTCTTGGAAGACCCATCAGAATGCAGATGAGTACTCAGACACACCTACTCTTCCTGTGTTTGTGGCTGTCTAAAGGGAATGCACAAAGTGTAGCTGTCATTCACCCCAGAAGTGTATTGGAGACAGGCGGAAGGCACACAGAGCAGTAAGAGCAGAGAAATGTCCACTTTCTAAAAGTGTTATTTCGAAAACATTTATGTTAAATTCAACTTCACCAGTAAAGAGGATTTATTATTACCATTCCCAAGATATAAAACATGATGCAGCGACTCCTCTCTAATCAGGAATTACAGCTGAAAAGTGAATTAAGGAATTCTGAATGTTAACGTATGGGAGGACTAGGCCTCACAGTAGTGAAAAACGAACTAGGGTGTTTGTCACTACCAGACATGCAAGACCGAACTTTAACTTACACAGCACCCTGCCTTTTGGGCTACCTAGTGCCTACCTTAGTTTAAGGCTTGGCATGTAGTTCTAAATGCCAAGTTGATGTGGCAGTTAACTGCACACACAGGCCCTTCGACGGCAGGCCTAAAACATGTTTGAAGGGCTACTTGTGTGGGTGTCACAATCAGTGTTGCAGGCCCACTAGTAGCATTTAGGTTACAGGCTCTGGGTATATGGTATACTACTTTACAAGGGACTAACAAGTAAACTATGCCACTTGTGTTTACACCAATGTTACCTTGTTTAGGGGATAAGCACATGCACTTTAGCACTGGTCAGCAGTGGTAAAGTGCTCATAGTCCTAAGACCAACAAAAAGAATCAACAATAAGTGAAAGTAAGCTGACAAAATGTTTGGGGGAAGACCACCCTAATGATGACATGTCTAACACCAGTCTTCACTGTGATCTTGGATGTACGCCTCACTTTGCTATTTACAGCTGCCCTTTTGACGGTTAGCAGTCTCGACTCACATTCTAGAGCCATGCACTGGGAAGCAGATCACGGTTTAAGGTCAGGTCTACAACAGCTACGAAGTGGGTATCCCCGGAGTCCCAAATAAAGCAAACCCATCTGCATCTCTTTAGGCCTGGACCCATCAGTTATGCTATCCCGAACATTGTAGAGCTGCTTTCCGATTCTAAACAAGGTATCAGGCTCAAAATAACTGACGCTCCGTGGTTCTTGCATCTCTCTTTTTTAATCTCCGCAACAGTTGCAATCTAATGACTTCTGGCTATTGAAACTGAAAAACAACCTGTTCCCCTTGTAAAAGTTTCTGCTTAGACCTTCATGGGACATGGGTACATAATTTAGTTGTATGCTATGATTGTAATGCTAGATCAGTGGTTCAGCACACTTATCAAATTACCGATTTGTTTGCCATCCATTCTCAGTGATCTGTTGATTTAAAGCCTGGCTAACGGTACAGCACTCCTTTTCTAGATGAACTTGTGCCACCCAATTTCATAATTTACATTAATCCATGAGGGAGAGGTCTTTGTGATAGCCCATAACTCCTTCACTATTGAAGTAGATATCCAGGCTAACGTCGAAAACGAAATACTGACGTTCTCGTTCACTGCTTTTAATCTGACCCACACATTTTTGTTAATTTATGCTCTGCAAATGTAGCAGTGTTTAAATTGCCCATGTTTGACTGAGCAATTGATCTCCATGCTTTATGCAGGAAAAAATATAGATCTTTTGAGTGTTTGCATCTTTTGCTGGAGGCCAATACAGGGGCTGTCTGTAATTTCATAACTGTCTTTGTTGTTTCTAATATTATGCTGCCCAGCACAAAGCCTATATATGTGGCTGTACAACTCCTGTATCCCATGTGGACGATGATTGAAGCCATCCAAACAAGGGAGTGAATTCCATTTGCCTAGGCGTACCTTTTCGGGGTCCACTTTTTATCATTACTATTCCGGCTCATGAAAAACCAGAGGTTTCCGTGAACCCTATCTGATCCTTTTTGAAAGAACATTAACCTGGAAGCTATTGGACCACACTGCTTATGATCAATGCACTGTCTGAATTCAGTTTTTGTTTTCCCCAATCTGCCGCTCTTCTTAATCTGCTCTTCTCTCTGATTGAGATCCATTGACTCAGAAGGAAAAACATATTACGTTAATAAACCCAGAGGAAAAACATTTTACGCCTGCACGCTTACTAGTTTAAAACGAAGACAGGGGATGCACTGTTCTTCTACTGAGCTAAGCAACATCATTGCCCCCTAACAACCGCATATAATAATAAAATAACGGAGGCAAAGAATGTTTTGTTTATTAGAGCGCACCGCCCAAGCTTCTAATTAGGCAAAAGAACTGTTTAATATCATTGATGAACTGCAATCTCCTAGAACTAGGTTATTCGCTTTCTTGCCCTCCCTTCAACTTTGTGAAGATTTCTCCCTCTTCTTTGTAGGGAAAGTCTTGTAGACCCGACCTAATATCGCCTTTGAAAGTGTCCCAATACCTTGTAATTGTAATGCAGATACCAACACGCTCGGGATACATGCAAGTTACCCACCAAATCTCTAATACTTTCCCTTATTACAGGAAGTTCTGCATTTGGTTCCAGCAGTGACTCTTGTCTAGTTCTGTACTGTTCTTATAAACAGGGCCACTGGAACTAAACAATACTGCAGACATAATTATGGATTTTTTTTTGTTGCAATGATCGGTTTAGGAGTTCCCCATTCCGTTAGGATAAGCGCACTTTTCTTTGGAGCCAATGGTTCCTTACATCATTCATTCATATAGTTTCAAATCTGTTTCAATGAAGAATCATAAGTCAAAAGATCTTGTTCATTGAATCATTTATTCATTATTCCTTTTTTTCAATGTTGTAATCACATTCTTTTATCATCTTATCTTTGTATATTTCTTTCAAAAAACCCAATGCATTTCGGGTCACAATGGTGGACCCTTCTTCAGGGGTCTACAAATAAAGCAGGTTAAAGAACAATCAGTCCTCTGAATTAACAAAGCTCAGTCAAACATATATATAATTTATGCATTAATTTCTGTGACAATAAAGTTAATTAAAAAAAAAGGTTGCTTGTAAAATGTTTCAAGTGTTAATAAATGCTATAATACCTGTTCCGTTGTTGCAATGTTGATCTTAATGTATGCAGAAAATAATGGAATGACGCTATGGTTATTGAGATTTATGCGATTTTCGTTGGTGGTTCTCGCTAGTATACAAAGCGGCAGATTTAATTGCTACGCGCTGTTAATAAAAGGCTAATCCAGTGTTCTAATTAGTGCTCGTGTTCTCAAGTATTCAGAAAGGGACTTCAAAATTGGCTTGGTGTGCCCGTAGATTATATACTTGACTATCTTGATCTCACAAGTTATAAGTTACAAGTCGATATAATGGGAAACGTTAAAAGTTGGCATTGCCTTTACGTATTAAATCGCCCTTCTTTCCCTAATACGAAAACTTTAGTCACCCATAACCAGTGTCTGAATACTTTGCACCCCTACACTCACCGTGTTAGTCTTTTTAATTTGTCTCCGTATGATAATCCTCGGTTCCACGGGCAAAGTAAACCAGCGTTTAGGATTCAAAACGCTCTCAGGAATTACGTGTTTACGTGTGGCGACCGGTGGCCACGTGATTTATTACGCCCTCGCAGAACCTGATGTGATGGTTCATGTCTCTTTAATTTTACCGCTATAGATGCGGTCGGGTGTGTAGAAACGAGGTTTTTAAAGAATTTCACAGCCTCCATGATTATGTGTTATCTACAGTGTATAGAAGAGCAGGGTTTATCTATTTCAGCTTGATAAATCATAACGTCAAATTCAAATGCTAACAACTTATGCTTGAAAATAATTATAAAAAAAAAATTCAAATGTAGTATTGAAATATGCAATGTAGTTTTATAAACAATGTTCATTTGAGTTCATTGTGCTTTATAAAAAACATGCAAGTTCAGTAGGTCAGTAAGCCCCGTTGGCTGCAGAGAATTCAATCTCTTGATCCCAAAATATTCCGCTTGTAGTAACTGCTTGTGTGGATCAGAATCGACTCTTTGATTTATTTGATCCAATATGGTAAATCGTAATTGTGCTATGTTGTGTCCTGCTACTTGCCAGTGCATTGCCACTGTCAATTTTTCATTTATTTTCTTGATGTTACTTTTATGTTCAGTTATTCTTATTTTGATTTTCCTTTCTGTGATTCCAACATATGTTTTACCACATGGGCACTTTATAACATATACCACGTTTTTTGTATCACAGGTACTATTGTGTTTCAGTTTGATGTTGTAACCTTTTGTTGGATGTGGAAAATTATTTCCTTTGATAACGTTATGACAATGTGCACAATTTCAGCAATTCTGCATGCCTTTGAATGTTATTTGTTGATCTGTACAGATTCTTTTCTTAAGTAATTCTTGCAGATTTTTGGATCTTTGGTAGGCGAATGTAATTTTATTTTTTGATATGCATTCAAGATCATTTTCCTTTTCAATGATATGCCAATGTTTTCTAATGGCGTTTTTTATTTTGTTTGCTTCTTTTGAGTATTTTAGGATACAGATGTTGTGTTGCTCTTTCTTCTGAGGTAAATTTTTTAACAGTATTCTCCTATCCATTTGCTGTACGCTCATTATTGATTTTTTAATTACTACATCCGGGTAACCTCTTTTTTCAAATCGCTTAGCGTATCGGTTGATGTTCTCTGTGGCTGATTCTAGGGAGTTATTGAGTCGTTTTAATCTGATAAATTGAGATTTAGGAAGGTGTTCCTTGAGTGATTGTTGGTGAAAGCTTTGATAATGTAAACTATTGTTACGGTCTGTTGGTTTTGAGTAGACATTGGTGTACATTTGATTATCTTGAGGGGGACGTGCGGCATCTACCAGACCGCCGTCACAGTCACAGACGGAACTGGACCGCTGGGCGGCCCTCCAGGCGGTTTACGCCATTTCGGGAGTGGCGGTCGCAGAGCCTGTGGTGAATTCGGGATCCCAGCCGGGGTCGGAGGACCTAGTGACTGAGGGTTCTGATGTGGACGGTCAGGCCCTGCCGCACGTCACGCCGGGAACTGCTGATGGCCTCATGGACGAATGACTCTGGTCTGCCCAGCTTATGTTCAGTAAGGGGGTGTTACCTGGAGTTGGGCTGCCTTGATGAGATGAGAGCCAGGGGGGTCTACTACCAGGATGGGTGAATATTCCTACTGTTTTTTTATTTGTGCTGGTGGGAATGGCTGCTGTCGGAGTTTGCTGGGGGTCCCTCCGGGGCGGGCGATACGGGCCTAGGGTATTTATGTTGGAGGCTGAGCGCTGAAAGTGCAGGGTGGTATCATCGCCTAGCTAGTTCAGGTGTAGAGTCACCCCCCCATACTCACGCTAGTTGTGAGACTCTGGTAGTTTCCAGAGAATTCCCGCTTTCGGGACCAAGTTTGGATGGGTAACTGCGGTTTAGCGCCTGTTCTGGGGAGGGGAGGGAGGGGGGTTACTTGGGGAAGTTTAGGGTTTCAGGGAGCTGCCAGTGTGCCCTCTTGGGAGAAGGAGAAGTTGGGCTTTGATGTATTCAAATATGGTGACCCGCCTTGAATTGAAATGTATCTTCTGGAACGTGCGGGGGTTGAACTCCATGAGGAAACGATATAAGGTGTATGCATACCTGGTGCGCAGGGGGATCCAAGTAGCTTTTTTGCAGGAGACCCATATTGTTCAGTCTGAAGGTCGGGCGCTGCAGCGTAGATGGCGAGGTCAATTGTTTTATACTACGTATTCTGCATATGCGCGAGGTACATTGATTTGGGTGCGAGCGGGTGTGCCTTTCCAGCCTTTGACCACAGTGGTTGACCCAGAGGGGAGATTTGTGGCAGTGCAGGGGCGTATGGATGGAAGGGAGGTGGCCCTGTGCAGTGTGTATGCTCCGAATATGGAACAGCGGGCCTTTTTCTCGCGCCTGTCTGGGAAGCTGGTGACCCTCCTGACTGGCACGTGTTTTTGGGGGGCGATTTTAATTCGGTCGCTGATGTAGACTTGGATCGCTCACATCCTCCACTGGCCCAGTCGTCGGTGCATAGGATAGCGAAGGTGCGGCGAGACTGGCAGAGTACATGGGGCCTGGTGGACGCGTGGCGGGCACACCATCCAACGGATAGGGACTATTCGTTCTACTCCGTACCGCATGACTTACATGTGCGAATAGATGGTATCCTTTGCTCACTGGAAGCCCAGGGAATGGCCTATCACAGCGAGTATCTGGCAAGGACGCTTTCAGATCACAATCCTTGCCTAATTGCGGTGCGGTGGACGTACAACGCCAGTCGATCCCCACTTGGTGTTTGAACCCCATGGCCTTGGAAGACCCTGTTTTTAGTGCTGAGGTTAGCAATCACATAGAACACTATTTCGCTGAAAATGCTGGTACGGCGTCCAGTAGGGCCCATGAATGGGACGCGTTTAAAGTTGTGATGAGAGGGGTATGCATCTCGGCTACGGCGGGAGCCCGCAAGACGTTGTTGCGGGATATCACGCGGTAGGAAGACCGACGGCGTCACGCTGAAAGGGCGGGCCACACTGATGCGGCGAGCCAGACGGCAGTGCGAGAGGCGCGTGAGGCGGTGGCCACTCAGGTGGAGCGCCTGTGTTGTCTTGAGTATAGGGAGTATCTGGTGAGGGCCCATGCGGAGAGGGACAAAGTGGGTTTTTTATTAGCTTGGCTAGCGAACCCGGCGGCCCGGGGCACTCCGATACTGTCTGTGAGCACGGCCACCGGGGACCTTGTGTACTCTCAGACGGAGATCAATGATCAGTTCCTTAACTACTATACTAAGCTCTATCGGCGTGCGATGCCGGATCTGCCGGAGGAGACCCAGGACTTCCTCTTGGTGGCCCGGCTTCCACGATTGGACCCAGCTCAGGGAAACAAGTTGGGAGAAGCTATCTCCTTGGGTGAAATTCGGACTGCGATCAAACACATGGCGTGACAAAGATGCCGGGGGCTGATGGTCTCCCGGTAGAGTTTTATGCGAAGTATGTTGATCTCTTAGCGCCAAGGCTGCACTTGGTATACAGGAAAGCTTGGGATCTGGGAAGACTGCCTGCGACTGCCAGGGAGGCGATTATTATACCGTTGCTGAAGAAGGACGGGGATGCCAGCTTGCGTTCGGCGTACCGACCACTCTCTATGCTTACGGTGGATTATAAAATTCTCAGTAAAATCCTTGCGACCCGGCTCTTGGAGCACATGACGACCTTGGTGCATCCGGATCAGGTGGGCTTTATCCCTACCAGGAGCACGGCGACGTGTATACGTCGATTGCTCAGAGTTATGGAAGGTGGTTGCTATGATGTCCCGAATGCTGCTGTGCTTTCGGTAGATATTGAGAAAGCCTTCGAAAGTGTGGAATGGCCCTATATGTTTCAGGTCTTAAGAGAGTTTGGCCTGGGAGATCAGTTTGTGCAGTGGACAGCGTTGCTGTACAAGTCAGCCACCACCAGAGTCAAAACGGGACCGACTAAATCGGCAGGATGTCAAGTGGGGAGGGGCACCCGGCAGGGCTGCTCGTTATCCCCACTATTGTTTGCACTCGCGATCAAGCCGCTGGCCGCATATGCTAGGTTGGGGAGGTCGTATGACGGCCTGTCATTATGTGGAGAGGCCCATTACATTTCCCTATACGCTGATGATCTATTGATGTTCCCGTCGGGAGAGGATGAATCGTTACGGGGTGCCAGAGCGCTGCTTCGGCAATTTGGTCGTCTGTGGGGCCTGCGTGTGAATTGGAACAAAACCTGCCTATTCCCTTTGACCCCGGATGGGCGGCAACCTCCGGCAGGGGAGGACTTGAGGTGGGAACCCTGCTGCCTGCCCTATTTGGGCACCCGTATTGATCACACGCAGTCTAATCTCTTGGAAGGTAATGTGCACAAGGCGATAAGGGGCCTTAGGGGCAGCATGGCCTTTTGGAGCTCTCTACCTATGTTGGTTGCAGGCCGAGGGGCACTTTTAAAGATGGTGGCGTTGCCGCGCTTGCTTTACTTCTTCCGCATATTGCCTGTGTGGATCCCGGCCTCGGCCTTCCGGATGCTTAGGGCTATGACTACGGGTTTTCTTTGGGGCTCGGGTAGGCGACGAGTTGCACTTACCACCCTGATGCGATCAAGAGCTGATGGGGGATTGGCGGTGCCTGATTTTGAGTGGTACTATCTGGTGGCACAGCTTCAGTGGCTTACGCTGGCGGTGGCTCGGGAGTTCCGGGGACCTGAGGGACACTGTGGCAGAGTGATCCCTTGACACGTTTTGTCTTTCATAGTCCTCCAACAAAAGATCGATCTTAGCCAGCTCACTCTTGAAGAGCGCACTCTCCGTTTGTGCTGGAATCGGAGTCAGAAACGGACTGGTTGTCCCTCCCCGTATGCCCCGGAGATACCGTTGGGCATGTGTACGGCCCTCCCCCACGGGGGTAACTGGACTACGTTGGCAGTTTGGGAGGAGCTAGGCCTCCATATGGTGGGAGACCTGTATAGAGATGGCGCATTGTTGTCCTTTCAGGAATTACAAGACATGTTCGGGCTGCCACGGGGAGACTATTTATTGCATGCAGCTTTGTTGGTGGGGCTGCAGCGCCGCTGGAAGACGGGGCTGCAGGAACCTCCAACTTCGCTGGGTTGTCAGCATGTCACCATGGCGGTGGGTACGTTTAAGGCCGTCTCTTGCCTCTGCGACGCCTGTCGAATGAACGGTTATCGCCACTAGATATCTTGAAAGGTAAATGGGAGACGGACATCGGCAGGGCCATACCGGAGACAACGTGGCCCCACTTATTGCGGCGGGCCAGGAAGGGTACGCGTAACGCCCGGTTCCAGTTGGTACAGTTTTTTACACTGCATAGGGCATACCTGACTCCGGCCAAGATTCTACGGTATTTTGGTGTTTCCTACTCAACATGCCCGAGATGTACTACAGACGGTGCTGACTTCCTGCACATGTTCTGGACCTGCGCAGGGTTGGGGTCCTATTGGGAAGAGGTAGTGACGTGCCTGAATTGCGTGACGGGGCGGGCATTGGAGGCTGAGATGGCGACTTGCCTGCTGCTCTGGTTTCCACACACTTCCCGTACTAAAGTTACTAGTAAATTCTATGACTTGGGGCTGATCATGGCAAAAAGGGAACTCACCATGCATTGGAAATCTAGGACGGTCCCTAGCTATCAGAGATGGCGGACGAGCTTCTTGACCTGGGCGGGTAGCGAGGGAACACTCCACCTGCAGTTAGCTAGGCGATCGGCTAATGACAAGGCGTTAGAAACGGCGAGAGCATGGGAGGCACTGGTGAGCGAACTGCAGACCCCATCTGCAGATACCGAGGAGGAAGATGGAGGAGAGAATGCTGGGTCTACTCGGGGGGGACTGCACGCCAGCGCCAGACAGGTAGAGAATGCATTGAGTGAGGCTGAGGTGTGTGGGTGAACAGAAGGGGTACCCGACGGCGATCAAGGATTGATGGTGTTTGTGGATCTAGATGGGGCTGTAGGGCCCTGATTACCTCTGTGTCGGCACTTTGCCTTGATGCTGCATCTGTTTTTCGTTTGTTTAAATGGCTACGTAGCTGAATAGTTGGTTGCTATTCCTATGATCGACCTAAATGGGGCACACTGGCAGGGAGAGGGCAGGGCGGAGGGGGGGTTGGGGTATCTGGGGGGAGGGATGATTATTTGATATTTGCTTTTATCCTGTGGCAGCACGAGCCATCTGTGTAATGGCGGCCTTTGCACTGCGGTTTCAATGGTTTTCTTGCAAAAACTAATACATTTTGTTTAAAAAAAAAAAAAGAAGGAGGACACAACATAGCACAATTACGATTTACCATATTGGATCAAATAAATCAAAGAGTCGATACTGATCCACACAAGCAGTTACTACAAGCGGAATATTTTTGGATCAAGAGATTGAATTCTCTGCAGCCAACGGGGCTTAATGACCGTACTGAACTTGCATGTTTTTTATAAAGCACAATGAACTCAAATGAACATTGTTTATAAAACTACATTGCATATTTCAATTTTTTAATTTTTTTAAATAATTATTTTCACGCATAAGTTGTTAGCATTTGAATTTGACGTTATGATTTATCAAGCTGAAATAGATAAACCCTGCTCTTCTATACACTGTAGATAACACATAATCATGGAGGCTGTGAAATTCTTTAAAAACCTCGTTTCTACACACCCGACCGCATCTATAGCGGTAAAATTAAAGAGACGTGAACCATCACATCAGGTTCTACGAGGGTATAATAAATCACGTGGCCACCGGGCGCCACACGTAAACACGTAATTCCTGAGAGCGTTTTGAATCCTAAACGCGGGTTTACTTTGCCCGCGGAACCGAGGATTATCGTACGGAGACGAAATTAAAAAGACTAACACGGTGAGTGTAGGGGCGCAAAGTATTCAGACACTGGTTATGGGTGACTAAAGTTTTTGTATTAGGAAAAGAAGGGCGACTTAATACGTAAAGGCAACGCCGACTTTTAAAGTTTCCCATTATATCTACTTGTAACTTATAACTTGCAAGATCAAGATAGTCAAGTATTTAATCTACGGGCACACCAAGCCAATTTTGAAGACCCTTTCTGAATACTTGAGAACACGAACACTAATTAGAACACTGGATTAGCCTTTTATTAACAGCGCGTAGCAATTAAATCTGCCGCTTTGTATACTAGCGAGAACCACCAACGAAAATCGCATAAATCTCAATAACCATAGCGTCACTCCATTATTTTCTGCATACATTAAGATCAACATTGCAACAACGGAACAGGTATTATAGCATTTATTAACATTTGAAACGTTTTACAAGCAACCTTTTTATTTAATTAACTTTATTGTCACAGAAATGGATGCATAAATTATATATATGTTTGACTGAGCTTTGTTAATTCAGAGGACTGATTGTTCTTTAACCTGCTTTATTTGTAGACCCCTGAAGAAGGGTCCACCATTGTGACCCGAAATGCATTGGGTTTTTTGAAAGAAATATACAAAGATAAGATGATAAAAGAATGTGATTACAACATTGAAAAAAAAGGAAGAAAGAATAAACGATTCAATGAACAAGATCTTTTGACTTATGATTCCTCATTGAAACAGATTTGAAACTATATGAATGAATGATGTAAGGAACCATTGGCTCCAAAGAAAAGTGCGCTTAGCCTAACGGAATGGGGAACTCCTAAACCGATCATTGCAAGATTATGTTATTGGCACCGTGACTAGGTGCAACGGATATAGTAGCACACACAAGAACCTTGTGTCAAGCGAATAATAAAAGAGTGCGCAGAGAACCTACCATTATAATTATGGATTTGCCACATAATCGATCATTTTCTGTGCAATCTGCAGATTTTAGCCAAAAATGTTTGGTTCGAGCTCAATCGGATGAAATGTTGCAAAAAACGTGGCAATAAGTTTTCCCACGCAGGGGAAGGCCCTTCGCAAAAGTTGATTAGTCATCTTTCAGTTGCCTATTGCTGTATTTAGTTGTTAAACAAGTACTAATGAGATTAACAATTTGGCAGGCAGTATTACCATGAGTAAAAATTACAAAATAACGAGGTGATACTATCACAAAATGAGCTGCATAATGCAGCATAATTTGGCTTTTCTCTCTGCATAATTTGGTCCTCCCTGCTGAATAATTCCAGTGACCCTGGTTATAAACAAGCTTCTTATGCCATTTAACCCCTTCAGTGCTGCCGTCGGCCGTTGGACGTCACAAGCACTACCTTCGTAGTGCTGCGCATGTCCAACGGCCGACGCGGCCTGCCCATTTTGCGGAAGTGCCGCACTGCCGCGAAATCGCGGCCGCGGCAAAAGGACAATAGATCCCACAGCCAAGGTATTTTTCTGGGAACCCAAACGTCTGCAGTTGTAAAATGCCTACTGCCTATTATAGCTTTACTAGTGGAAGTTGTGGAAAAGCTAGCTTTTATCCAGTTATTAGAAACTGCAGAGAACAGTTACCTTCTTGACCACTTTAAGGCAGGCTTCTTTGAAGGCCACAGCATAGAGGTAGTGGTTTGTAGAGGTAGTGGTTTGCCCCACAAGCTAGATAGTTGAGCTGCCTTCTTGAAACCAGCAGGTCATATGTTTGAATCCTAATAAAGCGATGCAGTCTTTTCCATTTTTTGCAGAGCTCATTGTATAGCCAGCAGGTCAAAAGTTTCTATTGTGGCACACAGTCCTAGGTTTATACATCAATCAATCAATCAATCAATCAATCAATCAGTAGCATTTGTAAAGCTCACTACTTACCCATGAGGGTCTCAAGGCCCTGGGGGGTGGGGAATGCTGCTACTGCTCGATGAGCCAGGTCTTGAGGAGTCTTCTGAAGGTCAGAAGGTCTTGGGTCTGCCGTAGGTGGATGAGGAGGGTGTTCCAGGTCTTGGCGGCGAGGTGGGAGAACGATCTGTTGCCGGAGGTCGCTCTTCAGATGTGGAGGACTGTGGCGAGGGCGGCGGAGCGTAGCTGGCGAGTGGGGGTGTATATCTTTTAACCAGCAAGACATTAGTACGAATCCTTGCAAGTGTAACCCAAACGTTCAGTTTTCTGTCTGAGATTGTATATGGTAGTAATTTACACTTATTAAGTGCCGAAACAGCCCAATTTACTTTTGTGCTTTATACATGGACAGTATTTGCGTAATCAAAGAAGAAACTTACACACATTTGGTACATTCTTTTAAATTAAGTTGACATATTGTAGTGTTGAATATGCATGTTATTTTCCTTCCCCATTCCTCAATGACCTGATGAGTCTGGAGGCAAGCTGTGGCAACTGATTTGTGTCACCTATTTAAGGATACAACTCTAGTCAAAAAGCAAAGGTGTTGCTGATTACCCACAAAGAGATACTATTGTGGAGGTTGCTGCTGGTTATTTTGTTCTCATCTTTTATTATTTTCACTGGTCTTGCAACAAAAAGCTGTCCGAAAAAACTAAATCCTGGACAAAAGAGCTGGAATTTGGACAGATGGCTTCGGAAATGTATAGATGACCATTTGATTCAAATGTGGATAATTAGAAACTGAAGAATTTGTACAGCTGATCTGTGCTGTTGATTAGAAACGTTCATAATGTTCAAAGTCTCTGCCACACCATTGATACACTTGAATTTTCACATTGTGGATCTACTCGTTTTCACTGAAGAACACATTTACAGTGGCTCTAATGCTTTCAAGCACAACCTCTGAATAGTATAATTATCTGAAGGCTGTGTCACTCTCTGTGCAACTCAAAATCTAAGAGATAATTCTGACCTAGATACAACTACGGAGGGTCCGTTTTTAAGTCGGAATAATAGAAACTGGTTTTACAAATTCAAGGAGAAAAATGCTCCAGCCAAAAAGTCCAACAAGCAAGGTTTATGTCAAATTTGATTTTTAAGTATGTTTCCGCTGACCAGAATCAGGTAAATAAATCTTCTTTTCTGCTTCATAGTTAGGCTACAGTTTTCCCAACTGCTTTTGAAACATTAAATGTACAGAACTAAAAAAATAGCGTGCCCATGAAATATGAAATAGGTATCTTAATGGCACCATATATTGTGGAATCAATATTGAAGGACAAAATATTGAAAGGTAAGTACATATAGATTTTCCATACCCAACTCTGCATATGTGCATCTTGAAGAATTACATATCTTCAAGGTGCATTGATGTGAAGTTAAGAATAGTAAATCTATGCTTTCCATATTTTGTCCATCGATATTGTGTGGATCGTAATATTCCTAGGCTCGAAATTCCGTAGTATTAGCAAGAAGATGATTAGACCATTTAGCTCTGACTTTGCCTATGGTAAAACCAACCTGCAGCCAGATCCTGTTATCCTTCGGGTGTTCATGTTTCAAAACCTCACAAGCACTGCTCTGTCACATCACTTCTTGAGAGCAGTAGTAAAATATGTTTTATGCAATTATTGTTGTCACGTAATGGCAAAAATGAGCCGAATCAAGTGTTCTGCTAGCAATGATAAGATAATTGGTTGAGCGTTTATGTAGTTGCCAAATGTGTCATGGAATGGGAGAAGGAGATACATTGTCACCACCTTGAGAAGTGGTTGTTTTCTTTAGTAGAATACTTCTTGCAAAGAGCTGAAAAATAGTTTCCCAACTTTTGTGCACATTTTCAAGATTGACTACTTTAGAGAGATACAACGACTCATTTTCCCTTTTATGTTTTTGCAAATCATGTTGTACTCTGAGAAGGCGTTAATCTAAGATAGTTTTAATGTCATTAGCTACAAAGTTTTTTGTTAGTGTAACTATTTTGATGCTATGAGTGAAGATTTGCAATCTTCAGTACTGTCCCTAGTGGTCTAAAGCACTTTATGAATACCTCCCTGGGATTTGTTGTTCGTTGTGTCAAGCTCTTTTAGGAACCTGTTTTTTGGACAATTTGTTTACAAACAGTGACCTTACTTCTTGAATGATGTGGTATATTCAAGGATCATTCATAATCACTCGTATTTTAAGTTTGATGTATAAAGAACCTTTTCGTGTAAACATTTTCTGCTTTCGTCCCTTCTCAGAATGTGACGCAGATGAAATGTAAGAAATCTCAAGGTTATGGGTGAAAATTAGAGTAGTTCAAAAGTCTCAAAATATGTTGAAAGTATAACTATCAGTCCTAAGAAGTAGCTAGCTCCAAATGCATTTACCTGATTGGTCTGTGGAAACCTACTTAAAAATCAAATTTAACATATGCCGTGCTCATTTGGGTACTTATGTTGGGCTATTTTGGCTGGAGCATTTTTCTCTTCGGATTTGTAGATGAACTTTTAAAATCAACCAATTTACAAATGTTCTCTTATTCCTAGAAATATAAGGAAACTCTTGTACACTCACAAGAGCCTATTCAGAAACTGTATTTTGTAGAATGTTTAGTATTACTAGAGTAGTACTACTCACATACTGCAAAATGCTATTCACAAACCTCTCAGTAGAGACCTCTGTCTCATCTGCCTTTTATATTTGGTTTAGACATACCAAATACATACATATTCGTTTTTGTGGAAAATGTGGCAGGAACAAGGGGATTGGCTGGAAAATACGGAAAACGTACTCCTAAGTGGGAAATGAAATAAGAAAACTCACCGAATAAGAGTAAGACTACACTTCTAAAGTTACTACAGCCAGAAAGGTCACAAAACAGTAATAAATGTACTCCAGCTCAGCCTTCAAGTAAATCTAGCACCACACTTAGCCACTCACTGATACTGCAACAAAGTACCATTGAAAATAATCGAGACAGGGACTTAAAATAACGCTCTTTTATGGTTTCGATCTTTTTATTATCATTAATGATTCAGAAAGTGCCAAAACTAATAGTACAGACATCAATACATCTCGTAGCCTCTCATAGTATCTTGCAGTTCTAGGCACTCAGGTGTCTAACCAGACAAGTCCCAACCCTCACCCACCCAATCCCACTCACTCCATATCTTGTGTGAAACATAGGGTTGTTACAAAAATATGCAGTTGACATTTGACCTAGTCAAGCCTTCAGGTTGGTCTCCGGCAAACACAGGAGGCAAAGATATTTGGGCTAGTTAATTCCCAGAAGTCCTGTGAAAGCAGAGACAAATAAGGGTGCCATAGTTCTCCGAAAGAGATACCCTGGTTGAAAAGTGTTAACAAGATCTTTTCCATGCCTACAATGTGCCATAGCCAGTGCAGCCATTCCAGGTGAGTGTGTACCCTCGGTGTTCCCCAGTGTGAGAGGATATTCTGCATAACTGCCCCATGTGCTGTACCTGTTTGTTTCCCCCGCCTGGATTTAAGTGGGTATGTATGAGTATTGGTTAAGCCCAGTATGAAATAAGAGGGGAACCTAGGTAGTTGTGTACTGAAATGTAAATCAACGTCGTCAAGCACCTGTGTCCAATATGGATGTATTTGTGGGCAATCCCAGAGTAGATGTACCAGTGTCCTCTGAGCCCCACAGACTCTCCAACATTCTACAACCTGATTGGGGTGTGACTTATGTAGACGGACAGGGGTGTAGTACCAGTATGTAACCACTTTGGTGATTGTTTCAGTAAGTGCTGCACTGCAGGCTGTATGTTTGGCTCTGTAAAATATCTCTTCCCATTCTTTTTCATTGAACTGCCTCCCTAGGTCCCTTCCCCACCGAATTTGGCTGGATGTCTATTGCGTTGATTCAGAATCGTGTACAGTTCAGAGACTGGGTCTGGTCGTGTATGTCCCAGGCAGGCAGCGGCTGACAGATGTAGGCTCTCTTCCTATCGTGGGCGGTCTGTCGAAGCCCCACTCACCCGAACCAGCAGGTGCACAAATGGGCTCAGTGTTGTAGGCCTCTGGCCCAGCACTCACTTCCCCCAATCTTTCACTGGCCTCCCGGTCCCTCTGTGAGTTATGTGCAGCCATCACCGCTTGGAACACTCCAAACCAGAGCTAAATGCAGAGATTAGTGTCCAGCAAAGTGTGGCCCGGGCGCTGATTACCAGGTGGTATAAGCGTCTCTCCTTCTCTGTTCTGTTGGTGCTGTCAGCCACGCGTCGCTGCAGGGGCGGCCCTCGCTTTCCCGGGTGCACCTAGTTCTCCCTCTTGACTTCCCCCGCCCTATGCAGCTCACCGGGGGCGACAGACCACATCTGCCGAGATCCTGACTTTGAACAGTGAGGGGCCGGTGGGCACGGGTATCCGATCCAACCCGGCGGGTGTCTGGGCCTGGGCACTGTCGCTCTGGAGCCTCGGTACGTAGCCGGTCGTCCCCGCTGGCTCCCCCTGTGCCACCGCCCCCGCATCCCCCGTCAATGCTGTGCTCCTTAGCAGGCCTCTCAGCCCGCCGGCACTCCCATAGGCCAGTCGCTGCAGGCCCTGTTTTGTGTGTGGGCAAGGGCCACAGAGAGCTCTCGTGGGCCCACCGGCTGCCGAAGCCCGGGGCGGACAGCTGTCTTCTCCCCTCCCAGGCCGCTCTCAGCTCCGATTCAGGGCCCAGATAGTTGTCAGCATTTGGCGACATCTCCCATATGGATGGCAGGTCAGCAGTAGTGTGGTAGGCCTGTGGCAGGCACAGAGAGACAAGAGAAGACGTCACACCCAGCCGCCATCTTGGCCACACACCCCAAATAACACTCTTTTAGAAAATAATGTCATATCAATACAATTATTTTTACTTAAAAAAAATATATGAATATATTTATATATGTTATACTAACTATTATAGGATGATCTCTAGTATGATGGTGGAGATCTCCACCTACATGTGAAAAGTTACTACTAGTAACTTTACCCTTGTGAATCCTGTTGTAGGTGGCTCCACCAGGGGTTGGCAACCTGTAGGTCTACAAGTAGGTGCAAATCCATACTCTGAAATTGTGAATTGCAGAAAGGGTAGAAATACACCTTGGTGGAGCACTGGATTTACATGCAAGTAAATCTACACATGTAAATATACCTTTATGAATCAGGCACTTAGTTTCCTTCCTTCATCTGTTAATAATGAGATTCATTCTTAGTATTAGAAACGTCATGGTTTGACCTGTATGCATCTCAAAAGACGACCCTGGTTATAGCTTATCATTCAACTTTACCTAACAAAAACAACTTTTCTGGTTATGTACTGCTATAAAAAGCAAGGTGATGGATGAATGCATAAATTAATCTCGGCCACTGGCGAACATTTGGGGCCACATTTCAGTCCATAGTTTTCACCCACCATACCGCTATAGACAAAGACCTTCCTTTAGCAAATCAGTACTTACACAGCTCCGAATGGGAACAGTCCATCTCAAATTGCCAGACGAGGGCCCCTTCAGAAGGGACCACAACCAAAGCCTGACCAGTGTTGGCCTATTTAGGACTCTTCAGGTGTAACTTGAGTCTTGTGCCACAGTGAGCATTGGACCCACATCTGGGCACTTCGGGCGTCAACTACAATTGAAAACAAGGTGATGTTTAGAATAGTTAATATCAGCTCAGCCACTGCTGTTCGCTCAAGGCCGTAATCCAGCCCATCATTTTTTCGCCCACTATGCCACTCTAGACAGTGCAAATTCGTACTGACTCTGCTCTTCTTTTCTGGTTACGCACTCAAAAATTAAGAGCTACTGGGTGGAGTAAATAGTGTGATAATAAAAGGGGAGGGTAACATTTTCTCTAGTTTAATGCATGTGTGTAGTCACAGATGAGTGAGACAGTTTTCTGTGTTATTCAGCAAGTAAGTTTCAGGCATGCATATTTCTCACCATAAGATACCAACATCAATCAGCACTACCCATAGACAAAAAAATCATGAACACCTGAACAAATAAGCAAATATATCCTGGATTATTCTGTATTACCTTCAGCTTCCTTGAGATAACCAATTATAAACATCTAAAAGTCCTCTTAACTAATGAGTTATATTTAGTATTTGTTTACGTAGTAGAAACATTCTGTACTTAAAGCAGTTGCAAACAACCATAGTGTGTGGCTTCTTCATATTTTTCAAAGTAGGTCGAGATGTTTTTGTCCCTGTGCATAACCTTCACTACTACATAAAATACAGAAGAAAAAAGATGCAAGGAAACTGAAGGGGGAAGTATAGTTAAATATCTAAAAAATTATGATTAGTTGGATATGTGTATTCATAGTTGGATATGTGTATTCACATTGTAAGGGAATAGAACTGTATGAAAGTGGCAAGGCCTGGTGGGGCTTGCACTAGATGCGGTATCAGGGGGCTATAATTTCATAATGGGGCAGGATCTCCCTACATATAGTCCCAACTCCTCAGAAGCTTACAGGATAGGGAATGCGTAAGATAGGGAAAAGGGAAGGCAAGGAAGGGAGGGTAGAAAAGAAGATGATAAGGGGGAAAATGTACTTGAGGAGAGGGGAGATAATGTGGGTTTCCTGAATCTGATTAAAAAGATGGCAGGTGATTACTTTCAGCCTTTAAATGTGAATGGACTTATATTCTTACTAAGAAGAGGGCAATATTAACACAACTCTACAGATTTATATATTTTTTATCCTTTTACGAGAGACACCTATTAAGAAACAATCTGAATGAAGGATAGAAGGAGGCATATTATTCCTCAGCAGCTCATAGAAGTGTTAATACTGTAGTAGCTAAAAAGTGCTTTGGATAAAAGTTTTAAGACCGCACATGACCAGATAGGGTAATATATAGTTCTAGTGGTAAAACTTTCCCACAGGACCTGTATTACCTTTCTGAATGTATTATTGTACCCTTTGGTTTGATTTCCTCAACATTTAATATTGGGGAGTGGGGGGGGGGGGGCTTTAACTATCACAGTCATTCAGATTCGAAGGTATAATGCAGTCCTCAAAAAACCCAATATCACCAAAACAATTAATGCTATGAAAAAAATCTGGGACTGGTTGATCTATTGTTGATCAGGAAGCAGTAATATTAAACAGTTTTCATATTTTTGGTTAGCAATACCAGTCAGCACCTTGGATATATCATTTATTGACTTTCTGACTCTCTGAAACAATCAGAAGTATGTAATACACCCAATAGTTTTTCATACCAGAGATCGTGTGAGAAGCAGGCAATCTGAACAGATGGAGCATAGACAAATGATTTAATCCATAATTACAAAAAATAGAATTATTCATTTTTTCATATCAAAGTGAGGCACAGCTGCACTTGAAGTTATTCAAGAAGCTTAAGCAACGGTAAGAGGCAACATTTTCAAATAACAAAGTCAGATATGGAAAGTGAATAACTTTAAATATCGGGCTTAATAAGTGAATAACTTTAAATATCGGGCTTAATATACTATATACTAATATACTAATATATATATTATAATGTGAAGTAGTGTGGCTCACTGGTTAGAGGCGGCAGACCCGAGAGCAGAGGACGGCCCGGGACCAGGGTTCGATTCCCGGCGCGGCAGGTTTCTGGACCAGGGTCAGCGGACTCGATAATTCTCTTGCCTCGGTGCCCACTCTGATCAGCGTTCACACTCGGCAACTCTGGGCATTAGCTTGCCTCATCTTCACTAACGGCCCCACCAGACCGCCGGGGATGCCTGGTCTCACCCTGGAGATACCCATTAAGGGACCATCTCTCAGGGAAGCCAGGAAGGGTTTCGCAGCGGTCGAAGCGCCTTGGGACCCTACGGGTAAGTAGTGCGCTATATAAATGCCTATACATACATACATACATACAAATTAAAAGAAGCAGAGAACTTCTTACATTTACAAAATACTATAGACTAGTGGGAAAAGGCAGAAAGAGATCAGCGTGCATACCTATTGTCGTGTTCTGCCAATGACCACCCATAGACAGGTAGGTGATCTCTGTGTTTCTTTATTTCTTGTTCCTAGCCCCGTGCCCACATGCAAGTCTAATCCCTTGCCCCTAGTCCCCTCGAAGTGCCCGCCCCACTCCCTGACCGGAAGTGGTGTCCGGTCTCTGTCCCCTCCCTTAGGTCGTTCGAGTGCAGGGTCCTAGTGCCCCTGACCCCAGGTCACTCCATCTCCCCCTTTGTCACTACAAGCGTTTGAGTTTCGGCATCTCATCTGCCACAGAGATATTTCAGGAAACGATAAGACAAGTGATAAAGCTGGTAAAAAATAGTCTAAACTACAGTGATGATATCCTGGTATTTGGTCGGTCTGATGAAGCGCATGACAGTGCCCTACATGAGGTATGCCGACAGCTGGAGCAAGCAGGACTAACACTGAACGCCAACAAATGCAAGCTAGGAAGGAGTGAACTGGTGTTTTTTGGACATATTTTCTCCAAGAAGGGAATGAGGCCGGACCCCAGCAACATCAAGACACTGCAGAAGGCGAATCCTCCAGTAGATGTTGCAGAAGTGAGGTCGTTCCTTGGTCTTGCCAGCTACTGCACCTGCTACATAAAGGACTTCACCACGGTGAGCACACCACTGCGGGACTTAACTAAACAGGGTCAGAATTCCATCTGGTCACAAGAGTGCAGCTGGGCATTTGAAGCCATCAGACAAGTAGTGATGGCCGTAGATCACCTTGCATACTTTGATCCATTGCTATGCACCGAGGTGACCGTAGACGCCAGCCCAGTCGGACTAGGGGCAATCATAGCACAGCACCTGCCAGGCAAAGACTCCTCAAGAAAAATGGTTGCGTACGCAAGCAAAAGTCTGAATGAAGTTGAAAGAGAATACTCCCAACCTGAAAAGGAAGCTTAGTGGTAGTATGGGCGTGCAAGCACTATTGCATGTTCATTTATGGCAAACCCTTCAACATCGTAACTGATCATCAGGCCCTGGTGACAATATATGGCAATCCAAATGCAAAGATGCCACCCCGCATTGAACGCTGGGGCATAAGACTGATGGACTACGACTTCAAAATATTGCACAAGCCAGGCAAAGAGCACTGCCCGGCTGACTACATGTCTCGGCACCCCTTACCACTGGTACCAGAGAAGACCTCCATGGCAGAAGAATACTTTAACTTCGCACTAAGAAAGAACACACCAGCATAAAAAACACTGGCGGAACTGGAGCAAGAGACAACAAAGGACAACACGATGCAAGCAACAAAAGTAACAACAAGACAGCAGAGATGGAGACACATCAACAACAACTGCACAATGGGAGACTGAGTCAACAAGGAGGAAATGATGGCGTTCAAAAAGATACACAATGAACTATCAGAGACTGAGAATGGCATACTGATGCGAGGAACACGGATAGTGATACCAAAAGGGCTGCGTCGACGGACTGTTATCTTGGCACATGAGTCACACCGAGGCATGGTTGCTACAAAGAAGATGCTACGGGAACAGGTGTGGTTCCCTGGCTTAGACCGAATGGTGGAAGACACCATCATGAGCTGCCACATCTGTCAAACAACAGGCAAACCAGCAAGACCAGAACCACTACAAATGTCAGAACTCCCAAACGCAGTATGGATAACGTCAGCGGCAGACTTCTATGGGCCGCTAGACACAGGCAACTATCTGCTCGTGATCATAGATGAATATTCAAGGTATCCCATTGTACGCCACATCTCCTCCACATCAGCAACTGCGACGCTACCAATATTGGACAACGTATTTGCAGCCTGGGGATCACCAGAGACACGAAAGACAGCCAACAGTACTCTGTTCTCAGGGGAGGAGTTCAAAAAGTTCATGGCATATCTAGGCAGTCATCACAGGAAGAGAACACCTCTGTGGCCACAGGCAAATGGTATGGTGGAAAGGTTAATTGGTAACATAAAAAAGGCAGTAGAGCAAAGCTAACGCAGATCTCCATAGAACAGGCGCTCTGTCAAGTGCTACGGGACTACAGAAACACCCCCCACCGCTCCATAAATGGATGCCTTGCTGAATTAGTGCTGGGAAGGTCAAGCAAAACAAGGCTACCTCAGCTAGAAGCAAAGAAGTCACCAGAACACAGCAGCATCTCAAGGACCATGAGGGCAAGGAGAAGATGAAAGCATACGCGGACGCCAGGCGACATGCCACTCTGAGTCACCTGAAGCAAGGAGACCAAGTAGTGGTGCGTCAGAGGAGAAAGTCTGACAGCCCATTCTCAAAGGACCAAATGACAATTTCAGAAGTCAAGGGGTCAATGGTCATGGCGGAATTGGGCCCCTATCAAATAACACGGAACAGTTCTCACTTTAAAGGAGTGAAGACAATTGATGAAAAAGGAGAGGACACTGCAGTAGAGAACATCGGCGCCCAGGAGAGAAGCAAATCAGTAGACAATGGAGGAAAAAGCACGGACAACTGCGGAGGACAAGATGAGGAGTCACAAGAAAGGAAAAGAGTGAGAAAAAATACAAAAAGACTGATTGAAGAAATGCAATGATGAGGAGGATGGAATGCCTCTTCCCCTTTCCTCTCTCTCTCTCTCTCTCTCTCTCTCTCTCGCTTTTTCTCTCCCACTATCACTAGTTCTTTCCGGACACACAATGGGATCTATCACCATCTCCCTGCATTCTTTTGTGACAAAGGGGGAGATGTAGTGTCCTGGGGTCAGGGGCACTAGGACCCTGCACTCAGATGACCTAAGGGAGGGGTCAGAGACCAGACCCCACCTCCGGTCAGAGAGTGGGGCGGGCACTTCCAGGGGGCTAGGGGCAAGGGATTAGATGTGCGTGTGGGCACGGGCCTAGGGACAAGAAATAAAGAAACAAAGAGATCTTCTACCGATCTATGCGCTGTCATTGGCAGAACACAACACATATTAGAAAATGAGATAGCTAATTCTGAAACAGGGCGAAGGAGGAGAAATAGCGGTCAAAATATTGGTTTGGGCTACAAAAGTGGCTTTTATCAGAAATACTTCTATCAGTGCAAGAGCCTAAGAATAATATATTTAATATAGGCCAGACTTTACAAGTCCATTTCAGAAACATATATCACATTTCAGATATTGCCCCCTCTGCAAACATTCAGGCATCTTAAGAGAAAATAAAAATTCCTGTCCTAGGCATGATGCACAAATATTAATAGCACCTTTACACAAGAATAAGTAGAAATAGCAGCGAGCAGCCTACAAAATCGTAAACATCCAGGTGATGATAGTTGTCCTGCAGTGAGGTATAAAATCTTTGTTTTTTTAAACTTTATTTTATTGGTTTTATCAAGAAATATAACAGCACAAGCCATGCAAGGTCCTGTGCATATTCCAGAGAGAATATTACAGTCCTATATTATGGCAGTTCAGAAAGACATAGTTGCATACATGGCAGAACAAAAGTAGCAGTGAAATGTCCCAGGAAGTGGACAATATCACAAGAGTGCCAAGTCATCAAGCCAGGTATACAGTGAATATTTCATCAATGTTTCACTTGGCTGTCACATTGGTTATATATAGGCATAGCGTGTCAATACTTCACACCTCATCATCCCAGCCATCCTCTGAGCTAGAGTTACCTTCATCAGTTAGGTTATTGAGGAGGAGCCCCCTCATCATAATCGCGTCCATGGCACCTTTGTCCGTACGGGCAAGGCGCAGCTGCATCTCCTTCACAATACCCCACTCCAGCAAATCTTGCAACAGTAAAGCCTTCAGCAGCGCCCTAGTGTCTAAACAACCAATGGCTGTTCGCCTTTTGGCCTATAACAATGCAAGCTGAAGGGAATCTTGCACCCCTTGGATCTTGCCACCACCCCCAAAATGCATGCAAGTGGAACCAGCGGGATTACTAGGTCCGTTGTCCTAGCAATCGTAGGCACTACTTCTCTCTAGAATCCCTGAATCACAACACAGGCCCAGGCCAAGTGCAAAAAATTTGCCCCAACTCCTTCGCCATGCACAGCTTGCCTCCTTGGAAGAGTTCATCCTATTTAGCTGTCTATAGGTGACATAGGTGCATTGCAGAAAGTTGAAATGTAGTAACCTAAATCTATGATGACAGGATATCCTCCGCACCAACTCACATGCACGCATCCAATCTGCATCGGCAATGGGCTCCTCAATATCTTTTTCCATGGCCCTATGTGCAGCATAGGGGCACCGATCATTCGAGAGGGTTGTGGCACCACCAGGAACCCAGCCCACACCTCCCGCACGGTGCTTTACAGCTTAGCATAATGGAGGAACTGGTGTGGTCCCACCACAAAGGTCTCCTGGAAGGTAATAAAGACCTCCCCCTGCCACCCGGCAACCCCTCGCCCTCTATTGTTCCATGGAGACATATCAATCACCGGAAACAGCACAAGATCCCTGAGACAAAGCTCCCTGTCAAAGGGGCACTGTGCAGCACCTTCCCCTCCACTGCCTCCCAGATCACCGCTGTCTGGTTCACAACGTATGGGACCAGGCATTTCACTGTACTCCGCCCACACCCGCATCAACAGGCACACCAAAGTATTCTCTCCCATCATGTCAACTAACAAACTCTTTTCCACACTGTCGGATTCGGACAACCACCTTGCGGCATGTTGTAAATTTGCTGCATAATAGTAGTGTTGTACGTCCGGAAAAGCATGGTCTCCGTCATCCAAGTCGCACTTAAGGACCAACTGTGCCACCCTGCTATATCAAACAGACCAAGCTATCCAGTTTTTTTAATAAGATAGAGGCAGTGAGGGAGAAAAAACATCTTGGCTACTGCGGCCTGACCCATCACTGACAAAGGGAGTCTGAAGGAAAGAACCCTTTAGCTCCCTGAGGTGTTAGCAAGCATGGAGTTTCCCTCCTAGATGACGAAGTTGATAGCATCACTATATAAAGATGAATATGACAATTTACAATGCACACGTTACAACGCGTCATTACAATGAATTTTTTACATCGCAAAATCCATTACAACATATGTCGTTACAACACATGTCATTACAATGCATATTCCATTAGAACGCAATTACTATTCTAACTCCGCCGGGGCGTTACTTTGGGGAATGCGCTCTAATGGATCATGCGATGTAATGACATGCGATGTAATGACATGCGTTGTAATGGATTTCGCGTGGTAAAACATTAGTTGTAATGACACGCGTTGTAATGCGTGCGTTGTAAATTATGTTTCCCTATAAAGACTCTTTGGCAGGTCTGATACTTAATATCAAATTAATTAAATATGTAACTATTACTCGTGGGACACACAAGGGCTGTCCAGTGTCTCCTGTGTGTTTGCTTTTTATATTGAACCGTTGACTATTATACTTAGAAAATTCCTAACGTAGCATCAACTTATCCTTCTGTATCCAGAATCAAAGGCATCCTTCTGCACCTAGTATCAGATAATTTTGCTGATGCTACAAGCTCAAAGTAGTAATACACAGGTAGCATGAGATATATTAGCAACATTTACTGGGCTGGAAACTTTAAAATAAATCCGACTGCAATGGATGTATTATTATTTCAGGCCATGAAGGAAGTATTGCACATCCCTTTGCAAGTAACTGTAGTAAAAAAATAAAACAGATATTTGGTTGTATGGATCTTTGAACATTGGCAAGATCTTTACGGGCTAAACTATGCAACTTTATTATAAAAATTAGAAGTTTACAAGAAAGTTGGTATCCACTTCCAATTACCCTCATAGAAAGAGCATGATTGATCACGATGAATATATTACTTCAGTACTATTTCTTTTGTCTGGTTTGCCATGTTATGTTATGTTACTTTAATTTGTAGAGCGCACAGCTACTCGGAAGTGTCCCGGCGCTTACATCAAAAAGGACAAAAATACACAGTTATCCAATTAAAAGAGCAGCGTTTTTAAGGTTTTCTTGAACAGCAGTGGATCCTGGATAGCCCGCAAGGCTAAGGGCAGCATATTCCAGCCCAAACCAGCTTTGCGCACAAAGGAATTTCCCCCCAGTTGCTGGCGCTTAAACTTCGGAGTCTGCATCAGCAGCTGAGCAGAAGAGCGCAACTGTCTCCCTGGTTTGTACAAAGCAAACCTCTTCTGCAAATAGATAGGGCCAAGACCATAAGGGGCCCGTTGAGCAATTGACAACATTTTACATTTCAGGCGAGATTCAACAGGAAGCCAGTGTAACGAACGTAAATGAGTCCGAACACTGTGCCTGAATGACAACCCCACAAGAAGTCTAGCTGCCGAGTTTTGTACCACTTGCAATTTCTTCACAAGGAACCCAGGGCTGCGAACTAAGAGGGCGTTGGCGTAATCCAAAAGGGAAAGAATCAATGCACGAACCACCGTTTCTCTGGCTTTACTAGGCAAAAAAGGAAGAAACTTCCTCAAGTTTTTCAGCAGACCGAAACAGGTGCCAGCCAGTTTTTTTACATGCGTCACAAAGTTCAGATTCTCATCGAACCAGACGCCAAGGTTTGTGGCGACACCGTTTTTCTCCGCCGGGCGAGGAAAGCCCAAGGGCCAGAGTCTCTCTCCAAAGTCCGGTGCAAAGGAGCCAAACAGCAGTACTTCAGACTTTCCTTCGTTGCATTTCAGCTGGGCAATAGCCAGCCAATAAAAGACCGAAGACAAGCAATGTTAGTCTGTCACAACCGAGTCATCCTCCTTGTTCCAGGTAAGCAACAACTGGGTGTCGTTGGCATAGGCCATCACTTTAACCCCCAGCGACTCCGCCAGGTAAACCAGTGGAGTCACGTAGATGTTAAATAAAAGAGGGCTAAGCGATGACCCCTGCGGCACCCCAGTGGATCCCCCCATGGACACAGAGGCACTCGGAGGGAGCCAAACCTGCTGCAGCCTTCCTTCCAAGAAGGAATTAATCCATTGCAAAGCCGTCCCAGAGATTCCTATTTCCAATAGGCGATCAAGGAGCATGGCATGAGGCACCGTGTCGAACGCCGCCGAGAGATCAAGCATAACCAATGCTGCTCTTCTGCCGGCATCCAAACACTCCCGAATCGACTCTGTGACCTCTAGCAATGCAGACTCCGTGCTATAAGTAGCAAGGAAGCCAGATTGAGCCGGATGAAGCAAACCTGCCCCCTCAACAAAGTTGGTAAGTTGGAACGTGACTACCTTCTCGCATATTTTAGCCAAACTTGGGAAAAGCGAGATAGGGCGGTAGTTCTCCGGGACCAATGGGTCGAGTGACGGCTTCTTAAGTAATGGAAGAATCAAGGCGTGTTTCCATGCCTTTGGCACACACACTTCACGCAGTGATTTGTTAACCATGAGGTTCACCTCTAAATTAATTGTGTCTGCCACGTCAGATAATAGTCTGGCCACACAAGGATCGTTGGGAGAGCCGGACTTAAGGGATTTAAGGAGTCTGAGAGAGCTGGCATGGTCAACGGGACTAAATTCAGAGAGGACAGAGACCACTTCAGCCCTAGGCAAATGCAGCGCCAGCACAGTATTCATTATTGAATTTTTTCACACTATCAGAGAGTCTAAATAACTCTTTTAATGGTGCAAAAACTACTGAGAATAAGTATTAAGACATTCTTTTTGCCTATTGATAAGGGTGGAGTAGCAGTTCCAGGTTTCCGGAACTACTTTATGGTCATTAAAATTTTAAATCTGACTAGATTCTCAGAAACAAGCTATAATGAGAATTATTTTTTTTATCCTAATCATTGGTAAAAAGTTACCATTTGATAATTTTTAAAAAGGAAGCCCATAATTCAAACTAGTGTTCTAACAAAGCCTGAAATCTTTGAACATACGATATATGAAGATAAGTAGAAATGTATAAAATCTGCATGTAAATGCAGAAAACTACATATAATGTATGAAGCAACCTAAAAGAAAAGAAAAGAAAATGCTGTAGCTGATTTGACATTGATAAAATTGTCAAATGCTTTTTGAATGGTTGCCTGGTCTAATGGGATTAAACAGCTAATAAAAAAGAAACCCAGATGGGTGGTATAGGTTTTCTTACATGCAGACCATTAATGTTAAACCATCTTCCTAATAAAGAATTTGAAAAATCTCGTAGCATTGTAGAAACTGTATTTCTGAAGAAAATGAAATATGAAGGTATTGGCCAAGGAGCTAAATATGTGACAGTATCAATAATATGAAGGTTAAATGGTAATATAATAAATAAACGGAAAAGTAGGATTGTTTTTGGCATAAATCTTAAGATTTGGAATGAGGTATCACAGCAGATATTTGAAGAAGTAAGGGGGCAAATAAAAAAGAATACAAGTATTTGCTCAATGGCTTTTTTTGATTACACTCTGGAAGTTGCTACACAAACAGAATGCTAATATCTCCAGTAAGTCACTTAGATATTTGAGTACTGGTACATGGAATCCTAAGTTTTTGACTTGTCCATATTTATAAAAATGTGGGTATTCAGTATTTATTTATATCAACAACATGCTTGCACTCTCAATAACGTTTTAAAAAATTGTAGCACTATTGGGATGTTCCAGATATTTAGTTGTTACATCATAGAACCAGAGTAGATGGCTTTTTATTTCTATGTTGATAGCGCTCTGTATCGTGGCCGAAATTTGGAAAGCTAAAGATCCTGCTCAGTTCACCATGTGAATTAATAAAATGAAAAAGATATTTGTGAAAGAAAAAATGCACTTCAACAGAGTGAATTTGCTGCATAAATATGATACAATCTGGGAACAGTTTGTATTCTTTGATCCAGTATTTGAAATATAGATTACCAAAATAATGAAATCTCTATGTATATCCGAAAGTAGATAAAATATTTGTTTGTATCTTTACATTTGTTGAAAACCAATACAAATAGGACATCAACTCTAGTGAGTCTTACATGAATACTAGTTGTCCGTCAGTGAAAGGTGAGTACGCTTTGTTAAAGGCAAACAATTAGACTATTCCTTCTGTTTGAACTTGACAATGAAGTGAGGTTCAAACCATAGCATCCAACTTTAAATAGCCAAACCCTAAACACATTTAAAACATGCTAGCAATTTACATCTGGTATAAACAGTGCTGGAAATTTAAATAGCAATAGAAATGTCTCAAATGATCAATGATATTATTTAGCAGTAGTAAAGAAAAATTCAACAGTATCACCCAGACTCACAGTTAGACATATGACAATAACATTCGAGACATACTAAAAGAAGAAGCTGTGATTATGCACTTTTTCACTCAGGATTGCTTTTGTTTGAGTCCCAGTGATTTCAAACAAATTCCAAATGAGGCTATAATCTAAAGGAAACATCACTTTGCCCGCCAAAGACAGTCAATTCCCAAATGTGTTCTTGAACTTCAGTGGGGTGAAGTTTATATTCTGAAATAAAACATTGCACCAAATGCACAGCTATCTGTAAGTATAAAGAAATAATTTCAAAATGTATAGTTAAGGAGGAGGATCACAGTACTACTTAATTTATATGAAATTATAGGGCATATTTAAAAAGCATGTATTGATGTACTCATGAAATCACTCCCATGGTGACTGAAAGTGTTGTGTTGATCTCCACCAACAAGTGCTAGTCAGCTGTGAGATAGAACAAGTTTAAACCTCTATCTACATGGTAACGTATGGTAACATAAAGGGGCGTGGGGTTTCACACAGTGGAGCCCCACAAATAGTGAAAAAGCGTTTGACTTACTGTACAAATGTTCAGTATTTGAAATATCAGACCTCAAATGTGCAGAAGGGATCGGCTTCTGCTTCCAACTATAGGACTCGCTTTCGCAGGAGCCTTGCTCTACCGCCCACCAGGCCCTTATAAAACCTTCCTGGATAGCATTGGAGATATTGTGAGCCCACTTAATCTCAGATTCTCCAATTTCTCCCTATTAGGAGATCTTAACATCCACCTAGACGTTCAAAATCACCCGGGTGCAATAAACTTCTGGGAAATCATGGATACCCTTGGCTTGGAGCAGCTGATACTCTGACCTATAATGCAGGCCACACTCTTGATGGTATCTGCTCTAATCTTACGACCCATACAGTCAAGGCCCAGTTAGCCTAACTTGGTCCAAGCACAAGCTTATACCTCTAGGTGCCCAAAAATGTCAAGGGACACATCCCCACCCCTCAAATAGTCAAGCCCAGGTGGTAGGATATGGCAGCCCTTCCAGATCTCAATCGAGAAGCCTCAGTCTGTAGGCTTAGGCTGTCAGGGGATCCAGTAATAGACCACCAACTCTTCATGCCGTGGATGTCCACCTTGAGGGATCGTTTTGCATCCCTTGGCCCACAAAACAACCAACTGGACAGGAAACCCTCCGCTCCATGGTACACCCAAATCCTAAAAGAAAAACATAGCCACTGCAGGAACCTGGAACATAGATGGCGACAAAAATATGAACAGGCTATACTAACCAAGTTTAAAGCTACTTTTAAACACTGCCATCAATAAATCAAAGCGGCCAAGAAATCCTACTTTACCGAAATGCATAAACTGGCTAACTCAAACCAAAAAACGATCTTTAAGATAGTCAACTCCTTCACCTACCCCACAGCCCTTAAACAAGAGATCCCCCCATCAAGGTCACTCTGTGACCACATAGCGGATTATTTCGAACGGAAGGTCCAATCAATACAACAGGATTTTCCAGCACCCAGTCCCCCCCATAAATACTAATGTCGATTTAGGAAACAACAGACCATCCTTCCGAGTTTTTCAGGCTATCAGCCTAGACCAAACTCACCAGGCCACTCTTGCTGTTAAATCGAGTTCTCCTTTTGATCCTTGTCCCCCCCTTTATACTACATGCAATGATAGATACTGTTAACCCAGTCATCAACAATATAATAAATGCCTCCCTGTCACTACCCGAAGTTCCCAATGAATGGAAACGTGGAGCAGTCAAACCTCTCCAAAAGAAACAACTTGCCGATTCCACCACCCTTACCAGTCTTTGACCCATCTCCATACTTCCATGTCTAAGCAAGATTACTGAAAAACTAGTTATCTCTCAACTTATGACATAACTGGAAGGAGCAGACATCTTACACCTCAATCAATCAGCTTTCAGGCCTCAGTACTGTAGGGAATTAGCCCTCCTGTACACCGCTGAATCCCTTAAAGCTGCCCTTGATCAGGGAAAGAATGCTGTATAGGTCTTATTAGACCTATCAGCTGCTTTCGATACAGTCTTACATGTCATCCCCTTGGACCGTCTCAAATCCTACAGCATCTCTCATCTCGCCCTGGGCTGGCTAAAATCGTTACTACAAAACCGAAGACAAGTCATTACCCTTGGGCAATACCAGTCAGCAGAAAAACCTCTGCTCTCCGGGGTTCCTCAAGGTTCCATTCTCAGCCCAGTGCTTTGTAATGTCTATATGGCCCCACTGATTATTCTGATATCATCCTTTAACATCGAGACCATCTCATATGCAGATGACACACAGCTAATCCTGGTCTTAGATAAAAACACCACACTGGCTGAGGAAAATCTCCGTCAATGCCTCACAGCGGTTTTTCACTGGATAAAAGCCAATTACCTAAAATGTAGTTCAGAAAAAAACAGAAATCATTCAATTGGGGGAAATGAAACACCCTTTCCCCTAGTCTATGGTGGCCCTCTAGCATCCCCACTCTCCCCAACATTATCATTACAAAAATATCATTAAAAAAAGACTGTTTTTAATGATATTCGTTTTTAATAATTACAATGAATTGTTTTAGATTGTAACCCCTAGGGAGGTACTTATTTGAATAAAATCTTTTTAAACTATAACTTTAGATGTGATTTGTAGCATACTGTGATGCCAACAACATTGTGATAAGAGTTGAAACTTGAGACTGAGAGGTATTGAACTTGTGTACAGCAGGTTAAGTAAATTGGTTTAGAGAGAGTATATATTGTTGCCTAAGAGGTCACCTTACAGCAGGGTTTGTACTTTTGCTTGTTTTGGGTACCTTTTTCCACCTGATAAAATCACTTAAAAAGTTCTTTGACTTACTCCCCAGTACGGCAAGACAAGCAGTCGCAGTGGCCGTAATCACATCTAGACTGGACTACTGCAACAGACCGCCTAGTACTAAAATGGCCCAGGACGTCATCAGCATCGGCTGCACTGGAAGCATTACATTGGCTACCAATCCACAAAAGAATCCTGTTCAAGATTCTGATAATCACCTTTAAAATCTTCCATTCCTCAGGCCCGACTACCTTCAGCCTAGATTTGCACGCTGTGTACCATACCCCACTCTCAGATCATCTAACGCAAATTTGCTAATACCCCCAGCCTTCAGATGTGTCTCAAAAGGGGGAAAATCAATTGCAGTGATTGGGTCCAAAGCCTAGAACCAACTCCCCTACCACCTTCGTTTCATCCAATCAGAAACTCTCTTCAGGAAGGTCCTGAAAACCTGGATTTTTAATGCCCCGGATGCACTTTGCAGAGCACTCATCTAATCTATTTCTCCAGCTTCAGCGACCCTGTCTGTCAAGTGATCCGCTTTTGCGCCATGATGCTCCTCGGAGTGATAGTTGCGCTCTATAAATTCCTGTTAACATAACTAATAGCAAATGCACATGAAAAGTAGTTTAAATTTGAGAACAGTTGTTTGCGTGACTGTGTGCGTATGTTGTAGTTGTTGTTACATATAAACAACCTAGCATGATGCGTTCTGCAGTTCTTTGTGCAATTTTCAATTACTGTTCTTTGTTAAGTCAAGTGTAGATATATTTTTACTCCCTTTTATAATATGCGAAGAAAGTGTGTCTATCAGCAGAACGGATGTTTCATTTTCTAAAATGTGTCACCTGGAAGTACGTGGTGTGTGACTTAAAAGTTTGCCCAGTTTTTAAGACCTCCCTTTCCTTCAAGGTCATCTACTCCTTTTAAGCCACGTTATGTTCCAGATGCATTTATTCATCATTTCCCTCTAGAAAAGTCCTTGAAGGATAAAGCATTCCGTAACTTGCTTTTCTTCTTGTCTACAGTTGCTTTACCTTGATAAGTGCAATTATATTTTGCCACTGATATGTTTATTTGCCATCTGTTTCATCAGTTTTAGCACATAAGTGAATGCACCTTGTCTCAACTTCTTTTATTAATCTATTTGTGCTAGGTATGGAGACCAAAGAATACTCCGATTGTCCAAAGGGAGCCAATATGGAGAGAAGATGGGGCCAAGCTCCTCCTTCAGCAGGGTGTTCAGCTGCAGGGGCTGGACCGCAAGCACACAGCAGCTCCTCAATGGAAATTCTAAACATTAGCCGCGGTTCCTGCTCTTTTCCCCAAAACAGTGATCAAGGAATCAATAAGGAAAAGCCAGACCTACTCCCTTACCTCCAGCAAGACAATGATCAGTCCGGCATTTTAACACAAAATGCAAAACCTGATCTAGAATCAAAAGAATTATCTGCAACAGTTGCTGAATCAATGGGTTTATATATGGACTCGATACGGGATGCAGATTTCACCTACGATCCACACCATGAGCAGCGAACCGGTAGCCCTTCTAAGAATAATCAAAATGTGGAACTAATGGCCAGGTTTTACAAGGAAAACAATAATTGTGGATTCATTTTAAACAATGCAAATAGACCCTCAAGATCTGTAATACCATCCTCTGAAAGTCCTTTGAATGGTGGGGCATTGAGGAGCACTGTTAAAAGCCCTATCATTTGCAACGAAAGGAGTTGTTCAGGTTGTAGTCCTAATATGGCATCTTCGCTTTGCAGTCCTGCTGTAAATAACTCCATTTCATCAACTGCTTGTTCTGCTACTTTTGGTAATTTAACAATGCACAGTCCAGTGAACAGGGGAACACCCATAGAATGTTCACCAAACATTGAAAGCAGGAGCTCCATGTCCCATAGCCCTGCTCATGCCAGTAACATGGGCTCTCCTCTTTCTAGTCCCCTAAGTAACATGAGATCACCCATTTCAAGTCCACCTAGTCATTGCAGTGTAAAATCCCCAGTGTCTAGTCCAAATAATGTTGCTATGAAATCGTCAATATGCAGTCCTGGAAATATTCAGAGTTCTAGAGGCTCAATCTCCAGCCCTTCAATCTTAAACCGATCTACTCTTTCCAGCCCTGCTGCAAGTTTGAAAGGATCCTCAATATGTAGTCCAGGACACAGTGCCCCAAACTTCCCAACCTCAGGCACACCTGCTGCATGCGGGACACCTACAGATATAGTTCCTGATGCAGAAACAAAGCACTCTCATGAAATCAATTTTCCTAGAATGGAAGTACTGGAAAATGCAATCTTAAATAACAGTGATGCTGATCATTCCAGCCTTGTTAAGTTTATTAAACCTGACCCAGATGGAGCTTTCAGTAGCGCTTGTCTTGGAGACAGTAATACAGTCACTCCTAATTCAGCTTTCTCTGCATCTGTGAAGCATGAATCAGCAAAAATGTCTTGTTCTAATTCCTCCTTTAAAGGCAGCCAAACAATAAACCCTTTTCCATTTATGGAGGGATCCTATTTTTCTTTCATGGATGATAAAGATTATTACTCACTTTCTGGGATTTTAGGACCACCAATTTCTTCATTCACTGGTAACTGTGAAGGCAGTGGGTTCCCAAATCTAGACTTCTCCATGGGGATTAAACAGGAGCTTGACAATGGCAGCTACTATGAACAAAACAGCATGCCTTCATCTGCCATTGTTGGTGTGAACTCGGGAGGGCAGTCATTTCACTACAGGATTGGAGCCCAAGGTACAATATCCTTACCACGGACTGTTGCGAGCAGAGACCAGTCATTTCAGCATTTTCCTCCGGTCAGTACACTTGTTGAAACGTGGAAAACACACTCTGACATATCTCAAAACTCTTTGACATCAAGGAGAAGTGATGGATTTCCAGGTTCTGGCTACATTCCAGAAAATATGTCGAGGTGAGTGTTCATTGTTTACCTTATCCTGTTTGTGAAACTGATGGTGAACTAGATAGGAATTGGTCATCTAATCTTTGTCTTTTGCAGTCGGCAGATCTCTTTGTTTGTTGATTAGGTTTAGATATTTTGTCACCTTTTGAACCTGCAGTGTGTCTTTTGTTACGTTAAAATCTATTTGTAAAATTGTGTCTTTAAATATCCTTGTATGATTTTAAGGACATATGAATGGGATTAGTCTGAAATACTTGTTTTTATTGTGTTCAGTAGGAATTTGTTATCAAGTGTGGTATGATTTGAATTTCGGGTATTGGTGGTTGTTGCTTGATAGTTAATGTTTATACACCAAATGACTGAACAGGGTAGTTTGAGAAATATCAATGAAGCTGCTTGAATGAGAATCTCTTTCGTGTTGGCCAAGATATTAAAAGGGAGTTGGAAGGTTAGTATCCTTATGGTACCCCTTTGAGAGGAAAACTGTGATTGTGCATATGGCCCCAATTTTGGTAAAGTTTTAAGCTCTGTTCAGGTGAAAGAGGTGCTGAGTGTGTCCACAATAAAAGAGGAGCTGCCATTGGAAAGAGAGTCAGCTTCCAATAGAATACCCACAAACCCATCTCGCATTACATATAATTAGAACAATTCGGTATTTCTGAGACTCTCTGGCTGTGCATGATCAGTCTAATGGTTGATGTCCTCTTACAAGAAATTGCCATTGAAACATTGAAAGGCCCCCACAGAGCGAATTGAATGTTAGTTAATGAAACTTCCACAAGTCTTTCAGAAATGGCAATAAAGTTTTTTGTTTTTTTAAAATTTTATTTTTGATTTTATTGTTCAACATAACAGTACATTTTGAAATGGCAATAAAGTCTTCATTTGTCACGAAAAAGCAAAAGTTCGCTTTAGGTCATGGGATGCTAAAGGGAATTTTGGTGCTAAAGGGTCATTATAGTGATAGTTGGTTTGCCGCAGACTCATTATTGAGGCTTCAGATATTGTTTACTCAGTAGTTTCCAGTAAAACAATGCAGCTGAGAATTTTAGTATTCTCATGTACAAGCTCCCACTAGACACCAGACACATGAAAACAGCAAAAGGCCAATAATTGTTTATGTATAGGAAAGTCCCCCTTCCTGCACATAAACAATCATTTTTTTTAAATGACTCTTTGCAACTTCTATGTGTGCAGCCCGGTTGCTTTATTCTCTTTTAGCGTTCCTATTGCATTGGAAGTTTCAGTCAGGGCGATAGGTTTTCATAGAAACACATTGTCTTCTGACAAGTAAGGAATCTGTATTTTGTTCAAGGCTCTTTCGCTTAAAATCTTGTTCTGTGTGAGGAGAGAAAGGATATCTTTATCTAGGTTTCTAGTGTGAGTCAGTTCAAGTTGTCTTATTTCTTCTTCCAATTTCGCTAGTTTGGCATTGCTTGTTTTATTGATTTTTGTTTTGATATCTGTGAGTTTCCCTCAGCGATGCTTTGAGAGCATCCCAAAGTGTTTGTATATTTGTGTTAGGTAGGTCATTGTCAATAAGGTAGTTCGATATTGCCTCTTCAAATCTTTTCTTGTCGTCTGGGTTGGATAATGTATCATTAATACTTAAAATGCCATATTGTAGCAGGGGCTTTTGTGTTGGAACCTGCTAGGAGTATGTTAATGCAGGAATGATCCGAGAGTAATCTAGGCGAGATGTGTGTAGGAGCCAGAAATTAGGATATCATTAATTCTCCTCTAAGAGTTATGTAGTTCAGAGTAAAAGGTGCACTCTCTAGAGTCAGGGTGTTGTAGGTGCTCGGTACCTTTTAGATTATATTTAGAACATATATTTTTTGGAGTACTTTCTGAGATTTGGTGGGTGATAATTACAGGTGGATTGGCAGTCTACAGTTGTATCAAGTGGCAGGTTAAAATCTCCTCCTATTATAAGAAGTTTGTTTTGTGGTAAGTGACCAATCTTGTTAGATACCTCTTTCCAGAAAGTAGTATCATCATTGCTTTTGGTCAAGGATTAGCAGATAGGGAGGTTAAATAAGACCAGAATATGCTATATGATTGGAGTATTGCCTGGAATTGCATAGATGTTGAAACTCCAACAAATATACTATCTCCTGACTCAACAAAACAAACATTTTGAAACCCAAAACGCTTTTGAAGCAAAACCTGTTTTTCAAACCGCATTTTCTTGTGTGCTGCTTATAGGAACATGTTTGAGAAATATGATCAGACATATATTGTCTTGAAGACAAAGATTTTCTACTGGCAGGCTTGTTGTGCAAATCATAAATTTGAGATCTTATTTAGAGTTTGTCAGACGGGATACTCCATCACAGACGTAGCAGATGACCAGTCCACCATATTCATAGCTGCCAAGGTTTCAGTTTGCTTATATTACACTTCCATCTTTTCAGTACATTTATGTGACATTTCAATGCCTTATGTGTGATACTTTGAATAACACTCTATAGTGAAAAAAGACAAGTTCTATTCATATAGTGGGATAATTATCATAAATGCCTCCTTTATGGCATGCAGTAGTTTATAAACTTATTTGAAACATCCGCAACATGCATTAACAGCAAAGTTAGTGATCGATCCCTTTTCTAATACAACTCGGGTCCTATGTCATTTCTTCCCACTGTGTACTTCTGGTCCTCATGCTAATAAATTATTACAGAACCTGTTGGATGATAGGTGACCATCCAGACCAGCAGCCATCTGCGACTGCCTGCTGCCGTGAATCATTTCCCAGACCGCATCCTGGGGATGGGGTGAGGATGGGCAGGTGGTGGGAGGGGGTGCAGGGGGGGAGAGAGAGAGAATACTTTTTTCCAACTTTAGCACTGGAGCTGAACGTGTGCATCAACAACCTCAATTGGCAAACCACCTTAAGAAAGTAGTATGTTGCTTTAAATTAGGGCTTGCCGATGGGTGGGGGAAGAAACTCAGCAGGTCAATGCTTGGATCACTACCTATCCTTCTGAGCCAGAAAGTGGTTTTAAACTCTCAGCAGGAGCATATGGTGTCGCGGTTATTAAAACTGAATATATCCGCACAGCTTAAAGAAAATGGGATGTCTCAAACTTTTTTCCAAACAATAATAACTATGAAGCACACATATGTAATTTCAAAGCCTGAAAATAGCACATACTATATTAGCCAACTCTGGAAGGATGGAAGGCTAAGTCTGCCTTGCTAGAATACTAAGTCACATCATCAGCAATACCACATTTGTTATCATGGAGCTTTCAGTTCACTAAACCATCATGTGAACATTTGCTATTGTCATCAGTTAATTTAGGTCAATTGGCACGACTGCAGTGATTCACCTCTACATTTTGCACAACACAATCGTTTGTTATTTGGGATCACAGGAAACATGGTGTGCCGGTGCCCTTGTGCTATCTTGCATAATTAACCTGGTAGAAAACTAACTTGGAAATATGAAAGTATTTTCTGGTGTCAGTCTGGTTGGAGCATGCCTCACATCCTTTGCAGCTCCCATTTAAACACTTGGCCGCATCAGCAGGATGTGTGATTTATTCACTTTGCTCATGACGTAAACTGTGTGTCTTCTTCAATTTAAATGTAAGTGCCAGTCTCTATTCACTGTGGAAAAGAGGGATAGTGTAGTGCCCAATGAAAGGGCCGCATGTGCAAGCCTGCAGGGAAGAACCACGCAGACACTATGGTAGTGGGTCTCTGGGCCTGCGTACGTGCATGCTGCTCTCCGTATCTTTCATTATCCCCCGACCTCACGCCAGGTGTCAGATATGCCTGGAAGCGTGATGAGACTGATTGTCCTGATTTGCAGGTGGCTTGTGGGGCACTGTAGGAAGCAATGCGTGTGGCAGAGGTGAGCGGCTGCATCCAAGAATAGTCAGGGCTCTGTACAAGACAGCAGCAGTAAATTCACATATAAACATGACAGCACCTTTCATATTTGGTTCCAGTTGTGGTTGCTTTGTCCTAGCTTGACCCAGGCTGACACCACGAAAAAGCACTGAGTGTACCCACGTGCTGTTGTGGTTGCTACTAAGTGTGGTTGGTGGGGCGAGGGGGCTGCAGGAGGGAGCGAAGAGGTGAATAAAGCAAGTAAAAATAAACTGACTTACCTGGGTGACGCTGGATCCTGCGACCTCTGCTCCATCTCCCAGTGGCTGCTGGTGGAATTTGAAACTGGTGGGGGGTATGCAGAACAAATCAACGCATGCGAGCGAGCGCAGCGCGTGAGCCCGACGGCAATAAGAGGGGTTCGGGGGGGTTCTCCCCCGTGAAGATTTTTTTTTTTAAATTGGCATCTTTTTGGTGCGATTTCAGCACTATTTCTGGGATAAATGATCTAAAAATTCAGTTTTTCTAGGCCTTCATAAAAGAAAACTCATACATTATTTCAGAGAATTTCTGGGTTGCCAAGCAAGTCTGACTTCTGGTGAGGCCCAGGGTACTAAGCAAGACTGCGTTGGCTCTACCCTTTCCAATAGAAAATGCTTGCCCAGTGTCTTGCACTGCATGCAGCATCCACTTTGGAAAAATATGCTCTAACCAGACTTCGGGAAGCACCCACAGCTGCCGGCTGTAACCAGTCATTTAGAAATATATGCAGACAGGTCTTTAAGTGAGATGAAACAAGTAGGTGCTTCCAATAAAGGAACATGCCAAATAAATTTCTGTGATTCCCATAGTGTGCCATCAGACCGGTATTTTGGTTTCTCTCTGAGATGTAATTTTATCCAGATAAATGGCACAGCAACTAAAGCCTGTCAGTATGATTGGCTTTGTCACTGGGTGTTAGCTGTTTAAGATAAATGAGTAACAATGAATTCTTATAAAGAATTAACATTGAAAATGTTTAAATTCTGAACTTCTGAAATAGTGAGTATGTGAATTAAATAGCATTGAGGCCTGTAGGAGTTTTGGCCTTCAGTTATGTGTGCTTTATGTTTGATATGTATCCTCTTTTTCTCTGTATATCTTTTCGATCTGCACATCTTCAACCCCCTCTCTTTCCTCTTCAGCATCCTCTTTTCACTCTTCCCCGAATGCCCTTCCTCACATCTGTCACTTCACCGCCCCCAGCATGCACTGCACTCCCTCAAATATAAGCACCTTAATTTCTTTTACTTTTGCCTTGCAAATATTTCGACATCAGTGTACCCCCTTCACACACATTTTCACAGAATTTTCAGTTGCAAATGAAATACACAAACATTGTTCTGTGTGCTCTGCAGAGAGGCCAACCCACTGAAAGGCACTTTGTTTGACTTTAGTCTTAGCGCCTGCATGCTCAAAGCCCCTCATAAACACCTGGCATGGCTCAAGCCTCAAAGTATGCACAGAAAAAATACAGATAAACAACAACATTATAAAATAGCTAACTCGTGGGGAATACAAGATTAAGTAAACATGTAAAATAAGAGAGGAACTAAATCGCTGAAATGCATTCCCTCAACGTTTTTAACATTGATTGTTTGCAAGCCAATCCATGTTTTTGGCATCAGTGTTAACTTAGGGGCATGAACACAGGGCCAGTTTTAATGCCATACATCAGAGGACTGGCCACTGTAAGCACATGTTACACAGTAAGATTTTATGTTATTTGAAGAGTATGACCGCAGCGGACAACTGAGACACCGGGAAGCGGCATTGAGGGGATTCCTCCACTGGGAAAGCAGGGGTGGAACAAAGCTAAAATAAAAGCAGGACCCTCATACACGCAATTAAGCAAAGAATGTAGCGGGACATGAAAACTTGGATCGTAAACTGTTTGCAGGGTGCTGACCGGACGCGAGAGGCTCAAAGGCACGAGGATTATTTGGAAAGCATTTTACCTCCATGAGGAACCCTCCAATTTGCACCCCTTCCGCCTGAACCATTGGGCTTACAATGTGAGCGGGTAAGAAAGGAAAGAAGTAAGAGCTGTCAGGGAGAGGGGTGTGCCCAGAAACAGTGTAGAAATGGTTGAAAAAGCTGCAGGTTAAGGGGGTCTCCAGTGGGCGCTCCAGGGTCCTTTGAGGAAGACAGGGCGCTTTAAGCTGCTCTCATCATGGTGGACGGAGAATGAATAGCCAGGAGAGGACACCCGGGGTAGTGTGCACCTGCCTGGATATACCACACCAGTGAAAACACCTCTCCAGTTACTATTACCACAACGCACCTGGCCTCTCAGGGCACTTGACAGCTGTGTGTGCATACAAACATTCACTGGCCCCTTTCCCGCCCTCAGCCGTGGGCCAACACACAGAAACGTACAGAGCTAAAACAGAGAAACATACAGAGCCTAAACAGACCATTGTATAGAATCAAAGCTAAGCAGTGTAAAGACCAAATAATAAGCAATGTACAGAGTCAACAATGAGCAATGTGTAGAGACAAATTAAAAGCACACAGAGCCAACACAGAACGTATACAGCGCCAAAAAAGAGACATGTAAAGAGCAACTAATGGGCAGCAATGTACACGACAATGAGCAATGCGCAGAGCCAATACAGAAAGACACAGAACCAACACAGAACTTTGTACAGCATTAACAGAAAGCAAATCACAAGCATTGAGCAATGTACACAGCAGACACTATGCAATGTACAGAGCCAACAAAGCAATGAACCAAGGCGAAAGGTCAATTTTAAGGCGTCAACAATGTGCAATGCGCAGAGCCAATACAGAGTAACGTACAGAACCAATGATCAGCAATGTGTGGCGCCAGCAGCAAGTTCTGCCCAAAGCCAAATGGAGACATCTGCAAAGTCCCAATGTAGAGAATGTACAGAGCCAACAATGAGCAATATACAGAGCCAGCAGAACACAACGTGTGGATCCAGCCGAGAGCAATGAGTAGAACCAGCACACTACAATGTGCAACGCCAACACAACAGAGAGTAATATACAGAACCAGAAGTCTGAGGGCATTGCTTGACAGACAATACAGGCTAGGCTTACTGTCACCCTGGACTTTGATCTACCTCATATAGTTCTTTCTTTCCTTCTTTCTTTCTTTCTTTCTTTCTTTCTTTCTTTCTTTCTTTCTTTCTTTCTTTCTTTCTTTCTTTCTTTCTTTCTTTCTTTCTTTCCCCCGTCTACCTTCCATTCTCTTCTAATTTCTTACTGGTTTCCTTTTGTTACATGGTTTCCATGTTTATTATGTCCTTGCTTGCATTAGGGTCCGTTGCACCCTTGCTCCGCCACTGGGAAGAGCCTGCAGAGGATCTACTCTAAACTCCACGCGCATGCGGTGCTAGGCAGTGGCGGAAGCCGGTTGCTGGTCTGCAGCTCGCCACGTAGGAGGAGCAGCGCGAGACAGAAATTCTCAGTGGGATTCAAGGGCACAAGTGCAGCACGCGCCGTCCAGCTGCTCTGTTCAGCTGCTAAGTGTGTCTTCCTTCACCGTCTCATGGTCAATCGGTCCCCCTCAGTGTGTGCTCCCCAAATTACCTTATTTGCAGCACCCCACATCCACCTTTTGTGGAGGTGTAGTAGCAGGACTACATTTTGAGCAGTGACTGTAGCAATTGCCACATTTGCAGCTGTTGCAGCAGAAAGGACAACATGCCCCACAACTTCGGCAGCCAGGCCACATTTGAAATGCTAACAGCATCAGAAGGGCGTGGCTTGGACTCCGCCGAGCATGGTCGCCTGAGCATCGAGCTCCGGGCCGATCTCGGTACTTATCCTGTCCGAGACCTTCCCCGGCGGCGCCGCCGACCCAGCGTGGTCCCTAGGAGGCACGGGGCACCCCGGCTGCGGTTGTGCGCACGGAGGGACCTTCAGCTGCCTCAACTCCGGAGGTTTGGGAGACGCCCCGTCTGCGGCGGTCGGCCATCTTGCCGACGGCCTACTGTGACCCTCGGATCCCCGGCCTCAATTGCTGAGGTCCCGCCTGGAGACCCGGTCCCCCGCGGACGAGCGGCAGTTGGCGCTGACCTGGAGACGGCCCCCCTGGCAGGGGTGGACGTGGGAGCACTGCACTAGTGCCCGTGTACTTCGAGTGGCGACTGGGCGCTTTCCGGGAGCGCAGGAACCCGGCGAGGAGGTGTGGTGGCGTCATCGTGCCCAGGCGGCGGCGCGGCCTGATCCGGGAGGGGGACATTGCCTGAGGCGGACCCGGCGGGAGCTGTTGCCGAGGGGAGTGGCTCTCCCTTATGGCCAGCTGGCTGGATCACCGGAGCCGCGGGTCCCGGCCGGGGAGCGGAGCCGCTGTGGAGCTGGAAGCGGTGAGAGGCGCCCGGCCTGCTGGGGTCACCGTCGCCGAGCTGCGGGACTGAGGGCTGGCGGGCTCACAGTTTGAACGTGACCGGGCCGAGGGGGCCCATTTCTGACCCGGTGCGGACTCGGGTGGTGGCGCCTTGATATCTACGCCACAGGGCCCTGGATTCAGGAGGGCTTCTGGGCGCCCCACAGTAGCAGGGCGGGCCCGCGAACACAACTTACTACAGAGGCCCCCTGCGTGCACAGGTGAGGGGCCTGGGGTCGCACTGGGCCCCCCTCGGGTGTGGGTTCTGCCGGCCTGATCTCCCTGTGCCCGTTGAGGTGCCGTGACGGCTCCGCATCGCTGGTGGGCCTCGCCGATGGACATTGGACTTGGCGGGCGATGCCCCTTTGATACGACGAGTGCTTGTGGACCTGCAGCGCCACCCAGAGACCATCTTGACCGCACAGTCCTGGCCCCTTGCTTGTCCGGATCCGCGGGGGACGCGATCCCCATTATAGCCCGGGGCACACTGCAAGACTGACTCTTGGCGCGAGGCTTGACTGGCGAGACCCAGTGTTGCGCCATGGGGAAGCCACGGAAGGGAGCGGGCACAGTGCCGGCTGACCCGGCGGAGGACTCCCCTGAAGTTCACGGGCAGCACCCGACCGACAGCCAGACTACGGGGCTACAACAGCAACAAATGGATCAGATCCTCAAAGCCATAGGTGACACTAGAGAAGCGCTGCGTCAGGACATTGCGCAGGTTTCCACAGGCCTAGGCCTCCTGAAGGCGGACCACGACAAGCTCGCTGACCGAGTCAAATCTGCGGAGCTGGCGCTGGAGACGCTAGAACCGGCCCAGAAAGCGGCGGACGCCACACTGGAGGACTTAATGCGCAGGGTGCAGCACTTGGAAAGGAGAGCGGCTGATGCAGAAGGGCGCAATAGGCGCAATAACATCCGAGTGGTGGGTTTGCCCGAAAATGTCGAAGGGAGCGACATGGTCTCCTATCTGGAAAACTGGTTGCGGGATGTGGTGGTCCCCGAGGGCCTGACACACTTCTACACACTGGAGAGGGCTCACAGGGTGCCGGCCCGACCTCCTGCCCCGGGCCGCCCTCCCCGGCCAGTGATAGCTCGACTGCTGCATTTCAGGGACCGGGACATCATCCTGCGGCAAGCGAGGTCGGCTGGCCCCTGTAAGGTGGACAACGCGTCTGTGTCTCTTTTCCCCGACTACTCCCAGGAGGTCCAACTGTGTCGTTTCTCCTTCTTAGCGGTCAAAAGGGCCCTCTGCGAGGAAGGAGTGCAGTACTCCTTGCTGTTCCCGGCGCGCCTGAAAGTGCTGGTGGATGGAGTGGCGACGTTCTGCGACACGCCGGAGGACGCTTGGCAATGGCTGGAGCGGTACCGAGCGGGCAAGGATGGCGCTGGCACCTGGGCGGTGGCGACGGAGGACCGACCGAAGCCACGCAGGAGTAGGCGCAACCAGAGACGCGTGCAGAACAGGAGGTCCCCATCGGCGTCACAGACGGAGTTGGAAAGGCAGGCCGCCCTGCAGGTGGTGTCGGTCATATCCGGAGTGACGACGGAGGCCCCATTGATGGACTCGGGATCCCGGTTGGGCTCTGATGAGGTGGACACGGGAGGTTCGGATGGGGGCTCGGAGAAGGACCCTGGGGAGCTGCCTCAGGTTACCCCACAGACGGAGATGGACTAATGGACGAATGATATTCAGGTGCTTGAGCGCAGTACAGTAAGGGGGCATGCTCAGCCTGCGGGGTTGACACTGTGGGGGTCGAAGGGGAAACATTCTTTGGGGCGCTGGGAGGGCCGCTCTCTCCTGTCTTGTTGAGGTATTGCCGGGGTGCGTGAGGGCTCTAGTGAACTGTAAACTCAATTGGGCTGAGGCGCTGCTGGGAGGGTGAGTCTTCTTTAGTCGGGATCGGCCTATCACGGTGTGGTGGGTCTCTTGCTGTCCGGCTTGGTTGGTCTGGAGTCACCCCCTCTATCTCACATAACTTGTGAGTCTCTGGTGGTCTCCAGAGTTTCCCTCGTTGACGGGGTTACGGTTTGGATGGGTAACAAATGTTTGGCGCCTGTTCTGGGGGTGGGTGGGTTGGGGGTTGATTGGGGCTGTTACATGTTGCAGGGGATTGTCAGTGTGCCGCTGGGGTTGTGTGGGGTTGGACTCAGCTACAGGCCTATAGATGGCGGCTAGACTTGAACTGAAATGTGTTACCTGGAATGTGCGGGGGCTCAACTCCATGAGGAAGCGATATAAGGTGCATGCATATTTGGTCCGCAGGGGGGTCCAGGTGGCTTTTTTGCAGGAAACGCACTTAACTCAAGCGGAGGGGCAAGCGCTACAGCGGCGATGGAGGGGGCAACTCTTCTATACTTCCTATTCCGCTCATGCACGAGGAGCATTGATATGGGTGCGCGCAGGTGTCCCCTTCCAGCCCATGACTACGGTGGTGGATTCAGATGGGAGGTTTGTAGCGGTACTAGGGCGTCTGGATGGCCGGGACATTACGCTTTGCAGTGTTTATGTACCAAACTTTGATCAGGCTGCGTTTTTCTCGGCACTGTCGAGGAGGTTGGCGACTCTGCTGGTGGGCACGGTGTTTGTGGGGGGGGACTTTAACTCGGTGGTGGACGTGGAGATGGATCGTTCTCATCCTCCGCTGGAGCAATCAGTGGTGCGCAGGGTGGCCAAGGCGCGGAAGAACTGGCAAGAAAAGTGGGGTCTCTTAGACGCCTGGCGGACGCATCACCCCGCTGACAGGGACTACTCATTTTATTCCGCGCCTCATGACCTCCACGTGCGCCTTGACACTGTTCTTTGTACACCTGGGGCGAATACCTAGCGAGAACCATCTCGGATCACAATCCTTGTTTGCTTACGGTCCTTTGGTCCAGGCAGCGGCAGCCGGTCCCCACGTGGCGGCTGAACCCGTTGGCGCTGGAAGACCCGGTGTTTAACGTGGAGGTGCGGGAGTGCATTGAACGTTATTTTCAGGAGAACGCAGGGTCCGCGACTACCAGGGCGACCGAGTGGGACGCCTTTAAGGTGGTGATGCGAGGCGCGTGCCTCTCGTCCTCAGCGGGGATACGTAAGACGTTGCTCGATGATATAGAACAGGAGGAGGCCTTACTGCGGCAGGCGGAGAAGGCTAGTCATGTGGATGGGAGCGGTAGGGAGGAGGTGCTGGCAGCTCAGGAGCGGGTAGCCACCCAAGTTGAGAGGCTTCGCTGCCATGATTATCGGGAGTACATGGTGCGGGCGCACGCTGAGAGGGACCGGGTCGGCTCGCTGTTAGCGTGGCTGGCCAACCCCCAATCTAGGGGTACACCGATCCTGTCGTTGGCCACGCCTGCGGGGGACTTGGTTTATTCACAAAAGGAGATTAACGATCAGTTTCTGGCTTACTACTCGGAGCTCTATCGGAGCAGACTGTCGGTCCTCCCGGCCGAGTTGGATGCCTTCTTAGATGAGGCACAGTTACCGCAGTTGGACTCAGAACAGGGGAATGCGCTCGGTGCTGCCGTATCCCTGGGGGAGAGTAGAGCGGCGATTAAACACATGGCCAGGAAGAAGACGCCGGGTGGTGACGGACTGCCGGTGGAGTTCTACGCCTCGTACGTTGACCTCCTAGCGCCTCAGTTGAATCAGGTGTATGGAGAAGCGTGGGAACGGGGCAGATTGCCGTCGTCGGCAAGGGAAGCGATCATAGTGCCGTTACTGAAGAAGGGCGGGCTTCCTACCGCAAGAGCGGCTTATCGGCCGCTCTCGATGCTCACTGTGGACTATAAAGTGCTGAGCAGGGTCTTGGCCACGCGGCTGTCTATGCATATGTGCAGTCTGGTACATCCAGACCAGTCGGGCTTCATCCCCACGCGGAACACCTCGACGTGTATAAGGCGACTGATACGGGTCATGGAAGTTGAGGGGAAGGCCCCTCGGGCGCGGCCGTGTTATCGGTGGATATCGAAAAGGCGTTCGATAGCGTGGAGTGGTCGTACTTGTTTTGCGTGCTTCGTCGGTTCGGGTTGGGGGACGGTTTCGTCCGCTGGAAGCAGCTGCTGTATGACTCCGCTACCACCAGGGTCCGCACGGGCCGCTCAATATCTGCGGCATGCTCGGTGGAAAGAGGCACCCAACAGGGTTGCTCTTTGTCCCCGCTCCTCTTTGCTTTGGCGATTGAGCCTCTGGCAGCGAGGGCTCGGCAGGGACGGTTCTATGAGGGGGTGCTCCTGCGTGGCGTTTCGCACTATATTTCCTTGTATGCCGACGACCTTCTGCTGTACATGGCTGACACGGAGACTTCGGTGCAGGGTGCGCGGGCCATGCTCCGAGAGTTTGGTGCCTTGTCGGGGTTACGTGTTAACTGGTCCAAGACCTGCTTATTCCCCTTGACCCCTCGTTGTGCTCCGCCTGCGGAGCTTAAGGGATTACGCTGGGAATCGGAGTGTCTACCGTACCTCGGGGTCTACATCTACCACACCCACTCACTCTTGTATGAGGGGAATGTGGGCAGGGCGCTGAGAGGCATTAGAGGCTGTTTGGGGTTTTGGCGTACTCTTCCACTGTCTGTGGCCGGACGGATAGCGCTGCTGAAGATGGTGGCCCTCCCGCGCCTGCTTTATTTATTTCGCACGCTACCGGTGTGGATTCCGCTTTCCTTCTTCCGGTTGCTGCGGTTGATGGTGATTGGGTTCTACTGGGGTTCTGGCAGGAGGCGTGTGGCTTTGAACATTCTGCATAGATCGCGGGAGGAAGGAGGCCTGGCGGTGCCGGATTTTGAATGGTACTATTTGGCGGCACAGCTACAATGGCTCACGCAGGCGGTGGCGCGGGAGTTCAGGGGCCCAGACGGCCCTCAGGGCAGAGTTATTCAGCGACATGTCCTGTCCTTCATTGTGCTCCAGCAGGGGCTCCGGCTGGACCAGCTGACTCTGGAGGAGCGTACCCTTCGCCAATGCTGGCTACGCAGCCAGAGGCGGGCGGGCTTTCCTACCCCATATGCCCCGGAGATCCCTTTGGGCATGTGCACTGCCCTTCCGCATGGTGGAGACTGGTCGGCGCTGGCCGCTTGGGAGGACCGCGGAGTCCACATGATAGGGGACCTATATAGAGATGGCACTTTGCTGCCGTTTCACGACTTACAAGAGGCCTTCGATCTGCCGAGGGGTGACTTTTTGCTCCATGCGGCCCTAGTGTCCGGGATCCAGAAACGCTGGAGGATGGGCCTGGCGGAACCCCCCCACGTCGCTGGGCTGCCAATACGTCACGATGGCCGCTGGCACCTTCAAGGCTGTCACCTGCCTGTACAGGAGATTGGCGTTGGATGGACCGCCACCTTTAGATAGGTTGCGGGAGCGCTGGGAGGGAGACCTCGGCCAGCAGATACCGGAGACGACATGGCCTCAGCTTGTACGTAGGGCCTGGAAGGGCACGCATAATGTTCGGTTTCAGATGGTCCAATACTTTACCCTGCATATGGCATAATGGACGCCGGCCACGATCCAGCGGGTCTTTTGAGGGGCTTATTTGGTGTGCCCTCGATGTAATGCAGAGGGCGCTGACTTTGGTCATATGTTCTGGTCCTGCGCGGGGCTTGGTACATACTGGGCTGATGTTGTGTCTTGCTTAAATGAGGTTACAGACCGCCAAGTTGACGCGAGCATGGGGGCTTGCCTTTTACTCTGGTTCCCACACACTCCAGCCACAAAAATTACAAGTAAATTCTTCGACTTGGGGTTAATCCTGGCCAAGAGGGAGCTCACGCTGCACTGGAAATCTAGGGGGGGCCCCAGCTTCCTGAGATGGCGGGGGTGTTTCCAGCAATGGGCGACTAGTGAAGGGACCCTTAGATTACAACTAGCCAGACGTACTGCTAATGATAAAGCGCTGGACGCGGCCAGGGCGTGGGGTGCGCTGGTGGCGGACCTTCACTCCCTGTCGGAAGTTAGTGAGGGAGAGGAGATGGAAGTGCCGGCGAGCCAGGCAGGGAAGACTAGGGCGGAGATTGTTGGGGTACTAGCCGGGGGTGTGGACCGCTAGGCCTGCGCAAACTACAGCATGCGAGGGTTGGACTGCCTATACCGAAGGGGTGCGAGGGATGGCCTGGGCACCATGCAAGGTCCTGTGCAATGCTGGGTCCTCAGCTGGCTGGGGGACCAGGAGTAGGAGGGTTCAGGGAGGATTCGCGCACAACCACGCGAAGGTTTATGCTGCATTGTAGGAGAGAATGTGGAGGGCACACTGACGAGGAGGGGTGGGGGTAGAGGGGGTGGGGGATGGAAGTTGTGGGCTAATGACGAGGTTGTCCTGATATGAACCATGGTGCTGACGATTTATAACTGATGCATGGTTGTAAGCTGTTTGTACGAAAATCAATAAAATTCTGTTTAAAAAAATAATAAAAAATGCTAACAGCATCAATTGCCTCATTTGCAGTAAGAATTGCATCGTTGCAACAGTTGCCATAGTAATGATCGCACTTGCTGGAGTTAAACCAACACATGCCACACTCCTCTCCAAGTACATCAGCAATAGGCCCTCGTTTACTATCCGCCCTGCAACAATAACCACTGTGCCTCAAATGCAGCACCACCATCGACATTTGCAGGGACTTGTCCACAATAAAACTGCACATAGGGCTGATATTGGTTGGGGACTGCAGCACGCGCCAGAGCCCCGGCACCCTGCTGCCCCTCTATCACCTCTAACCGCACAGGAGCCTTTCCCAACGCACAAAGCCCTTTACTGCTTTACATATTTTTCACCAACGTTTCTCACGATGTGCCTTGTGCACTAATACACGGTTGTGCAAGGGGCCCCAATTTCATCTCTGACGTTATAGGTGGATCCCTGAACACTAATTCTCACTTTTTGCACCCAGACATGTTAACGTTATGCACCCATTGTGGCTGTGTGTGCCGTGCACGCACATTACGCCGTTGTACTTGTGGCTGCTCCGCTGTCAGAACGTCTCACCTTCCGTCCATGGAGGATCATTTAAGCATTGCTTTGTCTTTTTTGTGTATGTGCATGGATATAGATATTGGCAGTTGAATGGGGGAGGGTGGGGCAAGAGAAGAGGCGTGCTTCACATTTGCCTCTAATTGTGTAATTTGGGTCTACTGCCTGAGGAGATCATATGAAACTTAAAAAAGTTATATTCCACCCACACTTGTTTTTCACATATACTCCCTGTTGCATTCTGGGAAATACAGTTCTCCTTCTAATCGCCAAGAGGCCATGCTCCATTTGCGACAACTCTAGCGAGCTTTGGCATGTGAGCACACAACAGTTTGCATTCTGGGACTTGTAGTTTTGCATTAGACTGTGTGCTTATCGTCTGAAAAATCTCGGTATACAAAATGCTCTTCTCTAGAAACACAGGGTCGGGACGTGGTGCCAGACATGATAGGGTGCACACTGGCAGATATGTTATTGACAAGAGAGTGTGTATGTTTTAGTGGAATCTGAAATCCGGGCTGTGCTGCAACCTCACTTTTTGACTTGGGAGGATAATGCATTGACTCCCCCCAGTCAGAGTTCATTCAAAAGACCCCTTGCTCTCAGGCTACATAGTGTTAAAAGGAGGTCTTGGTGTCCAGACCTTGTTTGCAACTTCTCATTATGATGCAGCCTACACTTTTCACCTGTGGTTGATTAAGGAAAGGACTGCATGAACCAGAATGCCATTGAGCACGAGTTTGAAGGGGGCGGGTGGATTTCCGGACCAGGTGTAGCAGTGGCGATGGGAATGGTGATGCCAAGTGTCACTCGAGGCAAAGCCTGTTTTGGTCCATGGCCATAATGGGAAAAACATAACATGACACAACACTGCTCTTTGTCCACTGGTCTCTGTAGCGCATACCCAAACCGCTGAGCTGCCTCATCGTTCTCCAAAGGCTTCTTTTAAAACACGCAAAACCTATAGGCCAGTCTACTCTTTAATGCATACAAACTGCATTTGTGCATGCCTGTGCCTCAGTGCAAGCACTCCGTAGAAGGTGGGATGATGTACTAAACAACCAATAGCTTGAGGTGAGAGGCATATAATTCTGGGTGGATCAAAAGCCCACGTTATGTATGTAAGAAATGGGCCGATGTAATTGCGCTGCAGCAAGTCGCGGCTCGCAATACTCGAGTCGTGGGGGTGTCGCGCGGGGAGTGGGGCCAGACAGGGAAGTTTTAATTAAATTTAAAACAACATACCTGAACGTGACCAGTCCGCGCTGACTCTGCTTCTGCTCCACCTCGGCCGGTCCCGCGCCTTCTGCACAACAGCCCTCAGGCTCAGGCTGCGCGGTGTCTCAGGCAGCCAATCCAGACGCTGCATTAGCAGCACCAGAATTAGCTAGGGCATGGAGACGGCCCGCCCATTAGGAGACCCGGGGCTGCTGCATGAAGCAACCCTCAGCCTCTCGGTTCCCCCCTTGCTCTCACATGGTAGTAGGTGGCTGGCCTGTAGTGCGCATGTTCGCGCTGGTCATAAAAATGACCAGCCCAAAATCGAGCATGCGCACACTATTGCAAGCGCTGCTGTCACTCAACCCTAGCTGCCGCAGCCAGTCCCGCCCCTCAAACAGGAACAATTCCGTTAATTAAACTTACACAAAGTACATTAATGTAAAAACATGCAAGAAAATGTAGGTGAAATGTAAAGTCACATAGCCAAAAGACTATCATCAAAACCTTAAAGAGAAAAATTCCAAAACGGAACCAAAAATAAATTACTGAAACTTAATTAAAAGCAGTAAGTGACATATCCACGCACAAATATCTGCGCCGGCGGTTGAAAGTCTCATAATGGCAAGGCATTATGAAAATAATAAAGTATATAGACCAATAAACGAGAAGATCAACAGTACAGTAATGCATTGTACAAAAAAGAGAAAATAAATGAACATCAAAACAATTTTAAAGAGGTGATACTTCTCTCCGGTGAGCGAACTCCTCACCCGAAGTCTATCTCAACTGCAGGAACCATCTGAAATCGCACTGAAATCCCATGTACTTAAGATGTTAATCAAAGTCAGGTGAATGCAGTTCCGGAACGAAAACCAAGAATGGAAGATGGAACCAAAGTAAAGTACATACGGCTGCATCTTCATGAAATGAATACTTGCTGTTGCTGAGATTTGTTAAAAAAAATGTGTGACAAAAAAGTAGGAATCTTGCGTCGCTGAAATTGACATGGAAAGTCACTAAAACACTGTAAATACAGCAGTGAGCAGTACCTCTAATAAATCCAAAGTTCTCCCACGAAGCAGTAATTTTACACGTGCCATCTGTAGAGTTGCAACTTTGAAAGGCTTCACTAAAAAATGTGTTTGTCAGAACATGTAATGTTGCAGGAAAAAGCATCAAGAACACTTAGAACAAGCATTTACAATGCAATGGTTTTGCCTTTGTTAAAGTTAGAGCTATTGGCATTGCTCTTGACATTATTTTTATTTATGTTTTTTTTAACATAAATGGCATTGTCATTTACAATAGCAAATTCAACCACTCATCTAACCCATCTGAACACCCAGCCACTGATCCACCCGCTCATCTATCTACGCATGCGCTTGCCAATCTCTTCATTCACCCACCCAGCTGCCCACTTGACCATTCCGGAACCCACTCATCTATCAAAGCAGGCGCCCGCCGACCTCATCATACATCCGCTCCCTCGTCCCTCCCTCCAGCTGCCCACCTACTCATCCATCCACTCATCCTTCCACCTATTCATCCATCTGCTCACACATCCATCCGCCCACTCATCAATCTGCTCATCCTTCCACCCGCTCATCCATCCTCTCACTCATCCATCTGCTCATCCTTCCACCTACTCATCCATCCACTCATCCTTCCACCTACTCATCCATCCATCCACCCACTCATCCATCCGCTCATCCTTCCACCTACTCATCCATCCGCCCACTCATCCATCCGCCCACTCATCCATCCGCCCACTCATCCATCCGCCCACTCATCCATCCGCCCACTCATTCATCCGCCCACTCATCCATCCGCCCACTCATCCATCCGCCCACTTCTAGGATGGTCAAACAGTTTGGAAAATGTTTGCAAAAACTCACACACTCCTGAGCTTGTATTTTCTCACTGCATGTTGCACGGACGGCCCTCGCAATGCTCCTTTCCTGCGGTGGTAAATGCGCCATTCTGGCAGATTTTCCACTATTGTAAGAGCAATTTATGATCGAGTTTTCTATTGCAATGGCATTTTTTGGGTGCCAACGGTCTGCTTGTTTGACTCTGGCCTTCTAGGTGCCTTCATAACCTGGTCACAACAGCATCTCTGGGTCTCAGCAGCCCTTTAATACTCTAGTGTGCAATGTATCGATGCAGCACCTGCTCACGCCCTGTGCACTGACGATGATTCAATGCAGTGCCTGCCCACGTTGCTGTGCACATGCAGGGCCTGTCTAGCCCCTGACCTTACATGCCATTGTGTACAGCTTTACAATGTATCAATGCATTGCCTGCCCACACCCCTGTGCACTACCTTCGCATGCTATTGTGCTCTGCCTGACAATGTATCATTGCAGTGCCTCCTCATGGCCCTGTGCACTGCCTTTCCATGCCAATGCAGTGCCTGACATGTATCAATGCAGTGCCTGTCTATCCCCCTGTACCCTGCCTTTACATGCCACTGTGCACTGCCTGATAATGAATCCATCCAGCGCCTGCCTACGCCCCTGTGCACTGTCTTTCTATGCCCCATGCTCTGCCAGTCCGTGCCTCCGTGCCGTACCTGGCCATGCCCCATGCTGTGCCAGTCTGTGCCCCCATGCTGTGCGTGTCCCGTGTTGTGCCAGTGCGTGGCCGAATGCTGTGTCAGTCCGTGCCCCGCGCAGTATCCGGCCATGCCCCCATGCTGTGCCTGTTTGTGCTCCCATGCTGTACCGGTCTGTGCCCCGTGCAGTATCCGATCATGCCCCTTGCTGTGCCTGTCCGTGCCCCCTGCGTGCCCCCATGCTGTACCGGTCCGTGCCCCCATGCTGTACCGGTCCGTGCCCCCGTGTTGTGCCAGTCCGTGCCCCCATGCTGACAGTTCGTGCCCCGTGCAGTATCCGGTCATGCCCCCATGCCGTGCCTGTCTGTGCCCCCTGCGGTGCTCGGGCAGCAGGGCACAGTGTGAGGGGCAGGAACCGAGAACTAGGAAGAGAGTGAGGGACAGTGAGAAGGAGGTCGGTTGGGGCGAAGGAGGGGAGAGTGTGCAGAGCGCCAGGACTGACAGTGAGGTCATCTATGTGAAGCGCTCTGACGCCTTCGGGTAAAGTCCGCGCTATATAAAAATGCATAAATAAATAAATAAAGTGAGGAAGGGGCAGACAGGCGGCAGCGAGCAAGAAGGGAGAGCGAGCAACAAGAAGAGAAGGAAAACGACAGCGCAAGGGTGAGAGGGGCGGGCAGAGAGGGAGTGGCGGAGGGAGGGGAAAGAGAGAGAGGGGCACCGAGGGGAGAAAGAGACAGATAAGAAAAGCATTAAAAAAGAGGAGCGGGAGGGCCTTGGCGAAGGAGAGGAGCGGAGAGGGGCGGCCACAGAGAGACAGGGTGAGGGAAGGGTTAAGACTAAGAGAGTGCGAGGGGACGAGTGAGCCACGGAGAAACACCGAGGCAGACAGAGAAGACAGAGCACGGCGTGTGTATGAGAGAGACAGAGAGACTCGGAGAGCTGCTCTCAGACGGGGGAGTGCGGGGGTCCCACAGCCCCCATCCCTGCGGCCCGGGGCGGAGCTGAAGCCAGCGCCGGAGGAGGAGGACAGAGGGAGTAGTATTCCGAAATGTGGTGTTGATTTAAAGACTTCTCTGTTCCTATTCTCCGGCGAGCCCTGCCAATTACAGAAATCTAACTGGGCCAGAGCTCAACTCCAAAACAGTGCCCCGGAGGCACGGGCCAGGAATGCGCTTGGAGGAATGTGATGTCAGCACCACATCTGAGGCGCCGTGGCGGGGGTGAAGATCGGAGGTTGCGTGTAACTAAACAGCACTCATGTAAACAACTCTCAGTCACACCTCAATCCCGTTCCTCCGAACCACTGCTCATCTAACCCAAACCGCACTCATCGAAGCCACTCTCGGCCAAGTCACACTCATGTAAAGCACTCTCAGCGGATGTATGACGTTATAACGCATACTATTACTCCACAGACCATTACAACGCGACTTTTACTCCGCATACCGTTACAACGCATAGCGCCTTGGGGCGCTGGATAGTGGTAAGTATAATTTACTATTCTAACTCCAGTCCCCGTGGACCCTAGGGAAGGTGTTGGATAGTAAATTATACTTATTCCCTATCCTAGAGCGCCCCCCAGCGCAATGCGTTGTAATGGTATGCGGAGTAAAAGTCGCGTTGTAATGGTAGTGCGGAGTAAAAGATGCGTTGTAACGGGTGTATACCCTCTCAGCTGAACCACAATCGCATTTATCCTTCTCCTGTAACCAGCACTTAATTAAATTACAAACATCTCCTTTGAATCGCTGCTACATTCTCAGCCATACCCCTGTCATCCATACCCCTCTCATTTGAGATACTTTCAATTCAGCCGCAGACCAGGCACTCGTCTAATCCGAACTGCACCAATCTAAATTACTGCCCATAAGGCCCCCTTGGATAGTCCTCAGCCAAGCCCCCTATTTACATTGCTGGAATCAAAGTGCGACCACGAGGGGGGAGAGCGGGAGGGGGGACGGCGGGAGGAGGACACGGAGAACTTTAAAACTCACCGGACTGCTTAGGCTTTCATTACCAGGCTCCGGGAGGAAGACAAGACCACACGGAGAGCGGGAGGGGGGAGAGCGGGAGGGGGGACGGCGGGAGGAGGGACACGGAGAACTTTAAAACTCACCGGACTGCTCCCAGGAGGCGGACTTTACCCGAAGGCATCGAACACGGACAGTGGGCGGGCGGGAGAGAGACGGCTAAAAAAAACAAGTCAGGTCCCGGGCCGCGCTGTGATTGGCTGACGTCACGGGGGTGTCCCGGGCCGGCAGCCAATCACAGCGCGGCCCGGGAATGACGTCACGGGGGTGTCCCGGGCCGGCAGCCAATCGCAGCGCGGCCCGGGACAAAGGGGCGGGGCTTAAAAAAAGCACCAGAAACGCCCCCGAATCGCGTTTTGAAGAGAAAGCGCGATTGACAGCCTCTGTCTCCCAATGGCTAGCCTCCATTTATGGAGCTAGCCAATGATAGACAGAGGCGGGTCATCACCCGACATAGAACTCAAGAGGTTTTGCTAGCGCATGCGTACTTCGTACGCATTGCTAGGCAAAACCTAAAAATGACAAACATAAAATGGTGGCACGTTTTAGACGTTCCAGCCGGGAGGCTCTCGGCAAGAGGACATTCCAAGAATTGCCGAACCGCTGATATGACGCAGAAAGAAATTGTAGAATAAACAGGAATATAGCAGCAACGTTGACAATGGGTAAGGCTGCGTGCGATGGCAGAGCTCGTGAGCAATTTGAAAATGACTTGTGCCAGCATTTTAAACAACCGATTGACGGTTATAACGTGCGCTGTCACCAAATCTTGTCTGAGCTCACAAAAATCACATAAAAATATTGACTCACCATAAGCACTTGATGACGATCCCACAATGGCAATTCAAACACAGGAGTGCTGAAGTGGAATGCAGTCAAAAGTCAGAAAAACAAAACACAATGCCAGATAAACCTTCTGCCAAATAGCTTTACCACACACTGCTCGTTCCGCTTAATCAGAAAAAAAATACTCCAGTCCACCACAGGGACGATAGATGATCTTTTAGTGCACCTGGGCACTATGATAAAGGCAAACAACGCTGAGAGGAACACAGTTCTCCAGTCGACCACAGGGACAATAGTAAAGGTGAACATTAGGCTGAGAGGAACACGGAAAATTTCAAACTTGCTGCTGAATATGGCGAACTTCAATTAGAGGAGCAGAAAAGGCAGGCAGGGAGCAGAAACAGGGAGGCAGCAGCAGAACAACAGGCAGCAGGAGAGAGAATTACAGCAGGTACTGGCACGCTTGGGAAGTGGGCGACCGGTGGAGTGGTCATTGGTGGGGCTCTCAGGGGTGCCAGTATGCTTTTAGGTGCGAAGCTGTAGTTGTAGATTAAACAGTTCCTTACCTTAGAATTACTTCAAGAGTTCTTCAGATGCACTGGTAGATCCCACCCTCATCGCCAAATGTGGTAATGTAAAATAAGTCCATTGAAGCTGAGGTGTAGATGAAGATGGTATTTATTGAAGATGGTAATAATCGAGTAATCAAGAGTCCTGTAGATTATAATGCGAGCTCCACCAGAAGCAGCTCCCTTGCTGCTCAGCCCATACTCCCAACTGACACTCATCCACCAGGCATCCCCAACATTCCATTACATCACATGCACCAGCATTCCACAACACATCCCCTCTGGCTGAGCAGCAAGGTAGGGAAGTAGGAAAGATGCGTGGCACAGAATACAAGATACCACAATGTTCCCCAACAGGCTGTGTAATGCAGCCAGGTGGGGAAGATGCTAAGTGTGCATTTTTTTTATTGCCTTGGCTACGCACGGTATCATCAGTTATTTTGTCAGTTCATAAAACTGCCTGGAAATTATAATATTGTCACTCAATATTGCTTCATCTGGGATCCAGCAAAATAGCATGCAGATCGAAATATCAACATTACCTGGTCCTATTTTTTAATCTCACAGGGAGTAGGCTATCCTATAGCAAACACATTAAGTACGTTTTTGTTTTATTATATTTAGCCATTTGAGCACATTACCATCACATCATATGAAATATATCTCTGTGGATTAATTGAGTAATGCAAATAAAGGGAATTAGAATTCTGAAAAGTATTATTCCAGCCTTACTGTGTGTAAAGCAGTTGAAAGATGAACAAAGTAAAGGTCAGATTTCTGTCACTTTTTATTTAGTATATTAAAATAAATATTGGATAATACCCAGAGCATTGAAACGACTGCCAGATAGCTGTATTTTCTACTAAAAAGGATTTTAATTCATGCCTGTTCTCACACATGGCTGGTTTGCTGAACATGTCTGGGATTTATAGTATGAGGTTGAGCATTTTGTGGCTAATCTTATTCATTGATTACATTGTATTTTATGTTCCCTTTAAAGTCCGAAATTTCTAGGGGTGGGCGGAATTTGCGTAATCGCGTTACGTAAATCTCTGCGAAACAGTAAAAAATCTCCGCGAACACGCAGAAATTCTGCGAACACGCGGAATTGATTGTTCGCAATGCTCTTTTACTGTTCGCAATCGCTGTTTGCGTGCTGAGGGAAAAATATCTCGCGAACACGCATTTGAGAACGCGAACAAGCAAAAAATTTCACGAAGTCGGGGAACGCAGAATTTTGGGCAATTTCGCATTCTCCGCGGAACGCGAAATTACCCAAAATCCACAAATTCCGTGAACGGAACGGAATTTACCACCCAGGCCTAGAAATTACCCTTGAGAAACGATCAAATAAATTGCCGTGTTAGTTGGAAATACAGCCCTGCGAATTAGAGAAGTACAGGAGTGAATGGAAAACTTTACTCAAGATCCTTCTTTACTTGCGTAGAAACGACCCAGTATGAGTAACTGTGTCTACCTACAGTCCAACCATAGCATTCTAGACTGGGAGACTCGAGAGGCTGCACTGGCTACACAACACAGCTCTAGAAACGCATTTACATGTTGAGGTTCCACTATGAAGGATTGAAAACACGTACAGTGAAGTGCCTGAAAACTTCAACAGAGAAGCTTCAAAGCCTTTAACATGCTTCCATATGTACTATCTCTTACAACCAAGTGAACTTTATAAAAGAAAACTATTATTAACATAATCTATAGAGTTTGAAGCGAAGAAGAATTTCCTGTTCAGCATTGATGGGTATTTAACGAGTAGAGTCTTATTTTATGAATTATGTTTCTGTATGTTGCATGTTTGTGTCAAAGACCTAGTTGAAACTGGTTTTATAGTAGAATGTAGCCTTTTGTACCAAAGAACGTCTTTTTGTAAAAAAAGATTTTGAAAAGATTTTTATGGTTGTGAAGAGCAATAAAATATTTATTGACCGTTATCCAAAATTAGGAGACTTTTTTGTGAAGTCATAGCGCTTAATATTTTGGCTATATTGTGAAATCATATTTCTATCAAGATGAGCATTCCTTTTTGATTAGCCCATCTGGATGTATCTATATTGGGTTAATGGTAATTCTGTCCCTGAATCACAGTGCTCGGACTTCAGCAACTCATAATGTCTATGTGTTTTGGGCATTTTATAATTTTGTTCATCATTAACAACATGCAGAATGTGGAATTAGTCTTGATTTTACATGTACACACTGATAAAGTGTTGATTCATTCAAAGCAAATTTCCTACGACTTGTAGATGTGTGTTTCCTGGCTCATGCTAACTGGGCCTCAACATTGGCCTAAACGCAATCTTATTCAAAATGGATGTCCCCCCATCTGCACATTTCACTGTTCATTATTTCTGCAGAATGCAGTCAAGCAGAGTCAGGTTTGTTTATTCCTGTTGACGTTATTATTGCAATTCGCAAAGAAAACTTCAACACAGACTTAAAAATGTAATGTTTCAAGGTCCTTATTCTGGCTTACTGTTGTTCATGTAGTAGTTGGTTCTGCCGTCTCTGGATAACATTAACATAGAGATATAATAATATTTCAAGAAGGGAGCCCCAAGGATCACTGAGAACTTGGGGTAATAACTAAAACAGGAGCACACTGGTCCCTAGTAGCAATACTTTAAATACAAAGAACCAAATGACAAATTACATTTATTCAAAGGAGTTTATGACAAACAACTTCAAGTCACAGCGGCACAGTAAATATTGGTGCAAAATAAACATGCTCAGTGCTCTCTTTAGCAGTAATAGACTCAGTTGATAAAAAATCACCAAGGGCATCAATCAACACAAAAACAGCTAGGCCCTTTACAGCAAATTCTCAGCAATCATATAGGGTCCGTGTTTTTAGGGCATTTTAATTCCAATAAAAATAGGGGGTTCCCCCTGAGAAATCATTGTCCCTAAATGACTATGCTGCTAGATAGCACTACTATCGACTCTACATTTTTGGGCTGATTCGAGCCCAGTGAAGGAATCTGGCATTCAACCTTGAGACCCACACCACACGTGTGCCTCCCACTGCGGGCTGCTTGTTGCCCCAAATGGGTATTCAGAATATTTCCAGCTCAGGCCATTTCGGCCACCCTGTTCCTGGGGCTTGTCTCCAGGGACCCCTGCTTTAGCAACTGCATTAGCTTTCATAGTCTCTCTCTTGTGCTCATTGTATCCCCCTGAGTCTTGAGCATGATCCTGCCATTATTATTGGGATGGAAACGCCGTGGACTTTAAAAACACGGACCCTATATGATTGTTGAGAATTTGCTGTAAATGGCTGTGCTGTTCTTGCGTTGATAGACACACTTGTTGATTTTTGATCCCGAATTATCACCTGAGTGTATCACCTTCAAAGAGAGCACCAAGCATGTTTATTTTGCACTAATATTCACTGTGCTGCTCTGTGTCTTGAAAATGTTTTTCATAACCTCAGTTGAAAAAAGTTTATTCACCATTTGGTTCTTTGCATCTAAAGTATTCTTACTAGAGACCAGTGTGTTTTTGTTATTTTTAGCATAGAGTGGGGAGAAGAAATATTTATGTAGTGGGATAGAGTTTAAGTGCTAAGGGAATATGAAGTTTAATAAAACTGTGCTCTGATTTTTTGAGAATGTAATACTTTTGCTCCCACCATGATGAATGTTCAGTTTAATGATTTAATATGCAAGAATAGTTTTTATAAATCCTCGATTTTGGCAATGAGCCAGAAGACTCTCTGATACTACTAGGGATACTGTCCATTTCTCTATTGATTGTGCGACTCGCTTGGGACTTAACATTTTTTTGATTCTGCACATTATTCTTAATGCCCAATTCACTGAGAGCGACTGGGGCAATAACTTTATGCATTTGTATTTGCCAACTCATGCACACCTTTTACATTTTTATCTTTTACATTCATTCTGCTGCTCTAGAGCTCACCTATTGAGCCTGTACCTACTTAATTGAATGTATTTTGATATGCTGAGAGGTGCCTTTTTTCAGGGACACCTTGCCTCATGAAAATGAGGTCTACAGCCGTCTCTAATTCATCAACCTGTGGGCTGACTATGAGCTAATATTTTAGGGTGTGAAAGTTTTGGGGTTTCCTTTGTACACAATGGAATTATAAATGGCTAAAATATAGCAAGAATGTTTCAGAGAGAAGTCAAAAAATGCAACTCACTCTTGTATGGCAAAGGATGCAAGTCCTAAAGTACAAATTTCATTGTTCAAATGAATCGAAAGAGGAATCTAGCTTAACGACCTTGGAAACAATTTACAGCCAAGAGGCTAATTGTAAAGCTATTAGACTATTTAAATCAAAGATAATTAGATGTTTCTCTAATTATAATAAAACAGGATCTTTGTATAATAATACCGCTTATTTTTCACACTGCAGATCTTATTTTATCATGCTGCTGAATTCCCACTGGTACTTAGTCATTTCCATTATACCTTGTAATAATGGTTAAAATCCAGAAGAAATAAGATCAAATGATTTTGTTACCCAGCAGGGAAGCTGGCTTTATTAATAGTGTAAATCTTAATCGGGGCAGTGGCGACTTTCAGATGCATTCTCGCAAAATATTGATACAACTAACAGAATTAGTTCCTGACAATATCTTATTCGTTTGAGTCTCCAGTTAATAAACCTAAAGACCAATATGCTCTATTCCTAGCACATCGGCCACTCTCCACTGCAGGGCCATTCTTCCATCAGCAAGCACATTAAATTTCGATTGGCTGAGGCAGTCAGGCTTAATTTCTACAATCATTATTCATCCATCCATTCACCCCCGATTTCTATTCTGGCTACCACCATTGAGCCAAACTACTAGATCAGTGTTTCCCAAACTGGGGTTCGTGACACATTCCCAGGGGGTCCGCAGGCACCAGTTTTAAAAGCACTGCAAAGTTCATTGTAGAATTAGCAGTTTTCGAGCAACAATAATAGTGTCAAGATAACACCAGTGATTAATGTACCTGCAGGAGAGAAATTAGTTTTGTCCAATGGCAGGTTTAGCTTATCTAATGTAGCACAGAGGGTTAATATGCCTGCTGCAAAGAACGCGTGCCATGCTTTTAAAAAACAGTATTTTTTCTGCATAGGTCATTGAGTTACTGCTTTTGTCACAGAGATTCTTTTGTTACTCTGCAGCTCATAAGAGACACTCATAATCGATAACAGTGACCTATAAACTGTCATCATGGAGCTGCTTACTCACTGCATGGTACAAGTTGGTAACATATTTTCCCCCAGTTTTTCATTATCCTGATGCTGCTAAAAGGGTTTATTTGGTTGGAAATACATTTTTATTATTAGTCAATGCTAGCCACTGTGTTACGTTCTGAAACCTGAGTTTGTGCTTTTCCAGACCAAGCACTCTTTAAAAATGCCTACCAGTATGAAATTGGTGAGTATAAACAATGGTCTAGGAGAGGCCTGAAGGGTCCTCGGGTAGCCTGGGCTACAGATAATTTAAGAACAGTTTAAGTCAAAAAACATTAATTCAAGAGAGTCCTGGAGGGACTCGGGTCCCTTTTGTTTTTTCATAGAGCCTGGAGCCTTGGTGGGTCTTTGGCCCTCTTGTCCCTGAAGTCCAACTGCCCTTTTTGGGAGCAAAGATTTTGCCTCTAGGGAAGGGGTTCACAGTGCCAGGCCACTGACATGAGTAATTTCTTCCCAATGGACTCAAAGGCACTCAGGACTGCCTTTTGTCTCAGAAATATTCCCATCCCATAGGATGAACTCCTCCTTCTTCTTGACGAACTCATGTCAGTCCCTTTGAATTTCTCAGGTACGTCTGATGGAAAATATGTAAGAAACTGGGATAAACTGTGCAGCCATTAGTTGCTCTGATATTTGAAAAACAATACCTTTTCACCACAATCATAAAATATCAGTGTGTGTAGGAGGAGGGGCAGCCTCACTGAGGCATAATACCCAACACTGTTAAGTAATTATGGCTCTTTTCCAGCTCAGGCTGTATCTCAACTCAGGCGTTAGTGAGAAAGTGTTATCAACCCGGCTGAAGCAGTGCCTATATCGCTAGATGCATTTTGCCTACTAGAGAGAAACTCTACAGTTTAAGAGTCAGCACTTCTTCTGCATCTCTCCCAGCTCCACACGTCACTACTTTCAAAGGACTTGCATTGTTGGAGTTTGGAGTTGCAGCCGGGACTGCATGTGCTCCCCTTATTGGTTGGAGTATCGGATTGCAGTGTGCTGTCAAAGACGGCCTCTTCCCAAAACAAAACATGTGCAGGAAAAAATCCATTATCACAATGCTCGTGCAAGGACCTTTAGACAAATGTTAGAGCACAACAGGCAATTTTAACAGTCAAAGTGTTTAACAATTCAATATAGTGACAAGATAAAATGGAAGAGGGAAAGAATGCTTATCTGGAGATGGAGCAACAAAGAAAGAGGGAGCAAGGTAGCCATTTGGATGTTACAGCACCCATTCAGAACTCTGATTTTTTTTTTGGAACTACATGTTCTCCTTGGATATTCTGGAAAATGTAGAATGCTGTTGTTGGTTCGGGAATTAATATATCTGCTGTTGGAGAACAGAGTATAGACTGAATGCATGATCCTTGCCCCTGGTCCTGAAATAGAATCTAGAACACCAAAGAATAATTTATTAGATTTATTAAGAAGTAATACAGCCACTGTTATATTTAGAACAGGCTTACTGCATACAATTCACAATTAGAATGTTCAGGTACCAAGAGTAGTTCCAAACACAAGAGTGAAATAAAAAGCTACCTCATGGATTTCCACAGAATATAACATTATCACAATTGTGAGAAGTCCTGGGACTCTTTTCAAGAATCCTTTGAGAATTACTAGAAAGTCAGACATTTACTACAACTGTAAATTTACCCTGTATCGCTGTAGACTTACTATTTTTCTTGATCCTTTGTGTGTTGGGCCCTTAAATTGCAGCAATTTTGTTGAGCATTTGTAGAAATATTTTGTGTTAAGTCACATATATGCAAATGCACATTTGTAATACTATGGGTTATGTGCTGTTTCATGAAGCAACTCTTTTGATGTTGGTTTCAACTACCCAGCAGGCTACTTATCTTGTATGTATGCTGTTTCATATCTTCCTGTTGACTTTGGATGACATCCATTAAACAATTACTTGGATATTTTGGGAGCACAAATCTAATCAAGCTGCTTCCTCCCTGGCATAATCAGCTAAAGTTTAAGAATACCGGTAGAAACTGGATGTTTTAGGGGATCACTAAAAGCAGAACCAACACATTATTGCTGTGCATACTGTACATAAAACTTTTCTCTCTTTCACTTGAATGGTCTAAACAACATATTTAATGGCTGCACTCTAAATATTTATTCATGATGCCCGCTCCGTTCTCTAATATTCCTTTTTGAAGACTTTGTGTGTCAGGTGTGTCATGTGAGTTATTAGGAACTTAACTTAATTGGCTTCAATTCATTCAGTTCACTCTCTTTAATAATGCATTTGCCAAATTCTCTGGTACTTTCTCAAAAGTTAAAAACAGGATCACATGCTTAACATCATAAAATCTTGTTAGCACAAGCAAGTATAGGAGCATATTTGTAAAAGGTAACTTGTGTGAGAAAGTGGGGAAACAATTTAGGGTCTCATTTAGATGTTTAAGGAAAAGCAACAGCTGGCAAAACACAGTGATATGCCATCCAAACTACTTAGTTAATTTCAGCATTTAGAGAGCGAGAAATGACTGACTAACTGATGGTGGAGCCTCTGTCAATTTCACCATCAGAAAGTTCCTTAGACAGTTATGATGCTAAAAAATCTGCTTAATTTAGGAAGACTAACCCACAGTCTTTTCTGTTAAACCTGCTTTTCTCCCTTGGCAAACTATTTTTCCCTGTGATGGATAAGCTCATTCTCCAGTACTTGCCTTAAATATATGTTGGTTACCACTGTTACCATTTCTGTAAGCACACCCTGTAAAGTAGTTTTCTATGTGATTCCAGGATGGGAAACACCTAAAATATGTGTGAATAACCACAGGATTATATTACTTGTGTTTTCCCTCGAGTTTGTATCGCCACACGTTCCTTTCTTTCCTTTTGTTTTTCTCTAACACAGACACACTTCCATCATGTAGTTGCACTATTTGCAGAATCACATGGGATTTCTGTTTATTAATATCTGTAAATCCAGAACATGCGTGTCAAGATTTGGAATTTACAATCCTAAACTAAACTTTGTGAATAAAAGTAGCACATAATGGTTATTTTGTTTTGTGGATGAGGCCAAGATTGTGCAAAAAAAGTTGTTAATACAATATTGCTAACAGAGTCCTCTGTGTGCCATCTTCTGCATAGTTCTAGATTTACTACAGTAGACTTGTAATTCATCCATTGCTGTATAATTTTCAAATTTCAACAAAAGAAATGTTTCTAGCTGAGACCGATGAAAAAAGTTAATAAATCAAACCAACATAAATGTTGTTGTGCAGTTGTAGACCCTTTGCAAACGATAACTGGTTACCTTTTAGTCGATAATTCCTTTATTCAGACGTTTAGCTGGCACTGTTGAGGGAAAACATTTAAAGTGATGAAATGTGTTAACGTGAAAAAATAACTAATACTACTACCATCGATTGGGCTGCATTTTCCCCATAATTTACTTAAACCTGCCACATAATTTGGTCCACCTCATAATCCCAGTAGATCTTAAAGCTTAATGCAGCATTGAAAAGTATAGTTCCAGTCTCTGACTGACATTCATCGGCCATGCAGGATCTGTTCCAAATTCCAACATGGTATGGACAGGTCTTAACACAGGAGCAGCTCCTCCGTTAGAACTGAGGAGCACCACCCCACTTAAATGCCCCCCAAAGCCCAGAGATGAAAAATAAAATGGTAATCATCCCGTCCTGAACCAAGTGTCAGGGCAGGGCCTGGGAAGAGTGCCGGGCAGAGGGCTGCCTGTGCACTGGTTAATATGTGCATGTTTCTTTGGCCGGCCGTCTTGTGACGGCCAGCTAGACATGTGCACTTTAAACCTCTCAAGTCAGCTGTCATAAAACAGCTGGATTGAGAGCATTTGTGGGCCTCCAGTGTGCTGGGGAGCGCTGAGAGAGGCAACTCCAACCAATCAGGTGGTTAACAGCAAGTGAGCGGCGCCAGGATTGGTGAAGGGAGTTTGCTTAGTCGACGAAAGAAGAAGTCTGAGGTTTGGAGCGAGGAGGACATGTTAGGAAAGTGTTTATTTATTTTTTAATTTTATTTAGCACCCCCCCCCCATAGATGCCAGCCATCACTGTCATAATGAAATCTTCTGTAAAACATGAAAACAGTTTGCATTTGCGAGGCATGTATTATGTGCATGGTGATTTCATAAGATGCTATTCATCCTCTGTGACATACTATAAAACTGCAAATCACATATGAATTTTTGAATTATATACCGTTGAAAACATTTGTATTACCAATATTTAGAAATCAATCCTTTGAAATATGACCCTAGTATAATTGTGTTCCAACAGGTGTATAGGAATCTAATGGATGAATTGAATATGTGATGATATATGCAGTTCCATTAAAGCAGACTACTCAAAAGCAGTTTTCATACTGCTTTCACTTTAAAATAACTTTGTGAAGCTGTATACTAAAGGCTATATCCCGAGATAAATATTTTTTGATTCAGTTCTAGAAAATATATTAAAAGCAGACGTTATATTTATCATTTTTATGAAGGTGCTTTCCATTACAGTATTGTACTCGTTTGATTCCCCAGAGTGAATGTTTTTCAAATTTGTTGAGGTCAAAGACTTTTACTGATCCTCTGTTGATTTCCAGAGTTTACTGGAAAACATTACTTTTTATAAAGCTGTAATCTTTATTCTTCAGTAGTCTTCAGTAGTTTTATAGTTCTCATTCCTAAATAACAAAAATTCCTCTTCCTGGTTTTGAAAAAGCAGATGCGTGTTGCCATGATGTGACTGGTGGAGTAATGTGTCCCCAGTTGCTAGAGGGAGTTGAAGAAATGAACCTTATAACAAAGGCAAAGTTCACAGACCACAAGGTTTTCAACAGACTAAAATATAAATTATAAATTATATTCTCAATTGTATTTGCTACATTTATAGCAAAATATGCAAGCAAATGTATAGTATACGAAATAGCTTAATATTGTTTCAGTTCAGTGACTGGCAGATACAGTTACTGAATGCGGATGTATGTTTATCTAGTAATGTGCTGCTTGCCGTTGCAGGCTATGCTTGAGGGAAAATGGTCAAATGTTTCTTAGCTTCTGTGCTTTCCAACTCGCCCTTCCATGCCAATATTAAAAGTGCCAGATATCTTCCTACCACTTTGCCGACATCTGAACATTCAGTTATACCCAAAATATTCTTTATACCCTAAATATTCTATGATCAGGCAGTGGATAGTTAATAGAAGCTATCATAAAATAGATAGGTGATATTGCTTACATATAGATCTGTACACAAAATTAATCTCCGCACGTCACTCAGGAACCTTTAACATTAGGCTCCTGAGGGTGTATGGAAATTACCGTTCAAAAGAGTTGGAAGGCATACATTTCTTAAACAGTTACCGTAACTCATGTTTTATTTAGCACCAGTTATTGAGTAACTCATAACATGATTTTCTCTGTTGTGAGTTAGTGAGTTTTACAGCATGGCCTGAAGTCTTGGGTGGTGATTACTGCCCCTGAGTCAAAGAAGTGAGACCTGGCGTGGTGGGGTGTTGTCGTCAAATTGTAGCCTCTATACTGTATAAGGTACCCCAGAGAGGTGAGTTGAGAGAAAGCTATCCCCAGGCCAGGTGTGCCTCCTCTTGGCCTCCAGCCTCTGAAAATGACTGAGTTACTGCCATTTTGGACATATGCATCCCTAACCTTTCCCTCTCCTGACTAAAGATCTCTAGTACATGCCTACTAGTACTTGAGTGCAAAAAGAGATGCCCAACTCAGTTGCTGTCGAGCACACAATGCTTACAAATTATGCAGATTCCAGGCAAAGTTACAACCCATACCAATAGAAGATAAATGAAACACTCCAGTCCACAGAGTTGTTTTTTATTCTAACTTCAGTTTGTCTATCTAAAGTTACAACGTTAGAGAAATCAGATGCCTAGATTTGCTCTGATATGAAAATTATATGCATCATGGCAGCTAAAAAAGCAAGGCACCGTGAGTAAATAATGCCAATTGGACTGTAGAATGATAACTTATAAGCATAGCGTTTAGGAACTGATTAGGGAGTGGGGAGATTGGTTTTAGTTTGGTTAGGCCCAGACCCTTCACAAATCCAAATCTGAATCACTACCCCGTGAAAAAAAAATGTAACCTATAAAATTAGTGTTTTGTTCAGAAATGGACAGCCACAAATAGTATAATGAATTATATAAACCAAGTTGATGGGTTGAGAAAGTTGCCTAAGATGGCCTGAGATTAACACCAAACCATAGCCACTAACCTGTTATCAATGTGATTTCTCAAAAATAAGAATGGTGTGCCCCCTACTTATCATGAGGGTTCATCATTATATATAGTCCAATCAGGCTAGAATTTCTGATTCAGCTGTCTCTCCGGGAGTCCAGAGATAGATATGTATACATTTTATTCAAGAGAACCACTGACTGAAAATAAATTATTTGAATTCTCACGATCAAAAATAAAGAAAACGGCCACCATGTAGAGATAAAACGTAAACATACCAAAATGTGCAATAGGTCTGTCCCACAATCATATGGCATACCACATCCAGAATGTATAAGTATCCAAGTAGTCCACAGTAAGAACAGTGGGCGAGAACCTGATAAATAAATACTTGAAAAATTGAATGAAAGTAATTTGATAATCATGAAAAAGTAGACAAAAAAGAAACTAATGGAAGAAATAATTCTAAGATTGTGTGAACAATACAAATAGTCTCGTAATTGCTTAACAGTTTCCCTATAGTTGTAAAAGAAAGGTGAGGCATAACATCGTTCTATCTCCTCAATTGTTAAATAAAAAAAAGAGAATACAATTATCTCGGACCTTCATAAGTCCTATTCGCACCTGTTGACAAAGTAATCAAGTGAAAGGCGCCACCACAAGCCTAAAAAATCATTGAAACAATTGTCAAACTTAAGCTACTTAAAACATCACATTTTTAAGATCAACTGTGCGTGATTGTTAAACTGAATGAAGAATGATATACTCACCTTAAGGGAAATGGTAGACTAACAAAACGTATTTCATACATAAATTTAAAATGTGGGGTTGCTGAATCCCACAAGTGCAAAACATTGCACATGTATTGTCCTGATTAGCTTCTGCAAAAGCTACAAAATATTATTGTAAAGTTATCCCATTGAATGTATTTGTCACTGTTATGAGTCCGAAAAAGTGTTCGTAAGATATCACAATTTCAGATGTAAAAGAAGATGACTATGTTCAGAAGTTCTGTATATTGCTCAAAATACTATATGGGTAGTCACAGTGTAAGTAAATAAACATTAGGGGCCTCATTTATGAAAAGTGACGCATCGCTGCGTGAAAACAGCGCTGTGTAACTTTTCATTGCGCCCTCCTTGCGACACCAATGATGCGTCATATTTACAGTATGACGCATCATTGCGCAAGGAGTTACAGATACGTCAGTATTTCTGACATATCTGTATGGCGCAAAAGTGACGCATTGCTGGAGTGTGTCACAAAAGGGACGCAACTCCAGCAATGTGTCCTTTCACATGGGGTAAGCCCCATGTGAAAGGGCCTGCGTCAGTCGTACGCCTGCTGTGAGGCAGGCGTAAGAAATTGATGAATTTCCATCCTAGAAGTGGCGTAGTGAAATCTTATAGATTTCACTGCGTGACTTCTATGACATTTTCATGCGTCAGAACACCCCCCTGCATACATTATACCTGGCGCAGGTATAATGTAGCGCAGGGGTTTACAAAGTGACGCATCTACCTAGATGCGTCACTTTGTAAATATGTCGCAACAAGGTGCATTTTTTATGCCACTGGTGTCACAAAAAGTGACGCACCGGCGGTGTAAAAGTGACGCACAGCCTCATAAATGAGGCCCTAGATGTTTTTGTGTTGTATATGTTGCAGCAAAGTCAACCTTAAGCATATGCAGAAAAGTGGGAGAAGATAAATGTTGTGTTTACAACAAGGGGGAGGGGTATTTTATGGGATGGGCGATTTTTCCACTCGTGCGAAGTGGTAGGTCCAGTCTCAGCGTTCGCCCAAAATGCCTATGTTTAACAAAGACTGGGTCACACTGCTGTTTGAAAGTTGTAGTGTCTCAATGGAGACCTGCAGTAGGGCATCCATTTTCTTGGATTTAATACCCTCACACACCCTTTCAGGTGTCATGCTTCATCATCTGGGCTTGCTCCTCGTTGGGTCGGCGGTGCAATACCCAACGGAAACTTAGAAATCCATCGAGTACAGGCGAGTCTCTTCTTTTAATTAAAGCAGGGGACCCCCAGAATAAACTTGATCCTGGTACTCCTAGCTTTATTTTAAACTCACAAACACGTCTACACCTTCCTGGCCCCACACCCACACTTCACCTAAACGGCTATTGGATTGAAGATCTCCGCCAAAGAGCCCCTCTTTGAGGTGTCGCCCGTTGGGTATTGCACCGCCGACCCACCGAGGAGCAAGCCCAGATGATGAAGCATGACACCTGAAAGGGTGTGTGAGGGCATTACATCCAACAAAATGGATGCCCTACTGTAGGACTCCATTGAGACACTACAACTTCTAAACACCAGTGTGACCCGTACATTCACTACCTCTAGGAACATCCCAGCACTTCTTTGTTAAACAAAAGATAAATGTTCACACCCTCACTGCTAACTAAAGGCCAAAAACCCCATAAATATAAGAGCATGCATGTAACATATCAGCGATGGCCTTGCACAAAATAAGCATCTTTGCTCCAATTGCAAATTAAAGCATGTGTATAGCTTGAGAGTGAAAGCTAAGTAAAAATGTTGCTGAATAAAACGTGAAAGTAAAAATGAAAACAACGGGATCAAGCTCCTTTTTGCTAGCATAAGCCATTGGTGTGTGTTACACGTTGACATTAAACCGCTGGTTACAAATAATCAGATGCTTATGTAATAACTGACTTAAAGTGAAAAATACCCCAAATTAGCTCACATAGGATGTACATTCATAAAACACAAGGCGCCCACAAATTAATAGAAAAGGCTACCGCTCTAATGTTAACAAATAAGTTATTAGAGTATACAAGCACGTTTACTATCCGCTTTGGGAACCCCCCACTAGTTTCGGGTAGCGGAGCAGTTTGTGTTGTTGTGTTGCTGTGGTCGTTGGCGTTTGCACACAAGTATGAGAGACTGAAGCTGGCATCTTTGATTAGTTTGAATAGAGTGTTACTCCCCCCTCAAAAACTAGAAACGGAGATAAGACAAACAGCCGGGGGTTGGCCCCTCACTCAGCTTGAATGCCAGTGCATGAAAAAATATGTAGAAAGGAGAAATATGGTCGCAAACAAGCGCCGCAATATTTGAACGGTATGTCAATTCAAAGCCTCGAAACAGGCCAGAATGGGATTAATTTTGAATATAAAAAATAGCCTAATTTCAACAGGTAAATGAGAAAGAATGTCTAACAAAGTCGAAAATGAACCATTTTTCAAGGATATTGTCCTGTGACTTTAATGCCAGTGCATGAAGGAATGTGTAGATCGAAGAAATCTGGTTGCGAACCAGAGCCGCCATTGTTAAACAATGTGTCAGTGCAAAGCCTCCAAAGAGGCTATGATGGCCATTAGTTTTAAATAGAAAAATATCCTGATTTCAACAGGTAAGTAAGCAAGTAAGTCTGAAAGTCAAAAACGTACCATTTTTCAAGCAGTTTGTCCTGCATCTAAAAAGATAATGTAATACTTGGTAATTAAGCAAAAAGCGGAGAGCCAGTTGTCAAGTGATTTGTCCAGCTGATAAATTGCTAACTAAGGGGCCGATTAGGTTCGCGGTTTTCCCGCATCCTCCGGGCCGGCGGAAGCCACCGCCGGCCTGGAGGATTCGGGAAAACCGCTGCGGAGCCTCCAAAGACCCACTGCCAAATTAGGATGGCGGTGGGTCTGGAATTCCGTCCGCAGCTTCTCTGCCGCGGTCGCCTTCCGACCGCTGCGGAAAAGCTCTAACATGGCTGGCGGTGTCTATCAGACACCGCCAGCGATATTAGGATGGCGTAGAAGAGATGCTTTTCCGCGGCGGGTTCTCCGCCGTGGAAAAGCATACGGATCTTCACTCTGGGGGCCCGTTACGGGCCCCCTGGGTGAAGGGAGGTGGGGGGTGCACATGGGGGGTACCTATGGTACCCCCCTGCATTTACATGCAGAAAGCGGCAGGCACCGCGCGGTGCCTGCCGCTTTGTGCATGTAAATGCACTGCATGTTTTTTTAACATTGCGGCGGGTGCAGCTTGAAGCCGCACCCGCCGCAATGTTAAATATAGAGGATGTGACCGCCAGGGTGGCGGTCACATCCTAATTGCACCTGAGAGAACGCCGCAGCCCATGCGGACGTTCCCTCCTACACAGGGGTCGCGGACGGACTCAAGTCCGTCCGCGATCCTAATCGACCCCATAGTTCGTAATATGTATAGAGAATGGTTATGGCTGCACATGAACGCCACCATGGTCAAAAGGTGCACAATTAAACAGAACTGGACCGGCATGCCTGTTGGTAATAGGTCCCATCCTTATAATATGATTTTATGAATTCTCCCTGCTCTGGAGTCCCAAAACTGAAAGAAAGAACATAACAGCCACATTATGTTAATTGAGTTCAAGGTGCATAGAAATTGGAGAGACAGGGAAGGAAGGAAAAGTGAACACATCAGAGATGTGCTCCTTGGAAGAAATTGTGGTAGCATTACATTAGAGAATCATATCTATGGTGCAAAACATTATACATACGCAATGAATGAATGCAACTCGTATAGAGTTACAGGTGTTGTAGTAGTAAGTATCTCAGCAATAGGCTGTCGCTTTCTGAGTTTTTTTTTGTTAAAAGGTGTGTTTATTGGCATTTTTTTATGAACTCAGAAAAACATGCGACAATCCCGCACAGCTTCCCACGCAGGGGGCAGATGAGAAATATAGACAATGTATAGACCAGGAACTCTGGGAGTAATGGAGAGTAAGGCCTGTGGCAGCCGGGACACCGAAGAATCCCCGGATCATGGCGTGGGCCCACCGTTGATCAGGCAAACCGCAGGGTTTAAGGCCCATGAGAACGTGGAACATCTCTGAGCAAGGGTCCCATGAGACCTGGTCTGTCCTGCCCCCTTGCCAACATAGAGTCATCTCAGTAGAGTGAAGGAACGCCAGAAACCGTAATGTAAAAAGAATACTCCCCCCTCCCACTAAGCCCGCAAACTATCCTGCCCCCCCCCCCACCCCCCCAGTGGTGGTAGCATTCCTATGGATAAAATCCCGTCTGGAGAAAGCAGCAATCACAAATGGTGAGATCGAACATTGGGTGGGCACACCGCAGATGGCAGCCCGGAGTAAAGAAACCGAACCAGAGGGCCCCAGCGAAATTCAACGTTTTTAAAATCATCTAGACAGATGTCTGCCATTCTCTCCATACTCAACAAGCGCCAGAGTCTCGCATGCCAAAGGGAGATCGCCGGGGCCTCTGTCAGCTTCCAAGCTGCAGCCAGGGTTGTCTTGGCTGCTCCTATGCAGAGCCACATTATCTTCTTATCCGCTTTTGTCTGGAACTCAAGGGTTGGGTCTGCTTTCTGAGTTTTTTGAGTAAGCAGGGGCTCGTATTTGTCATATACAACGTGTAAAGAGGGACTTGTGTGGTGACAGTTCTTTGATCATACAATTGAGCTTTAGTTCCCGGTTTTCAGTATTAATACACCGGCACTCAAAATGTGTGTATCAATTAGGAGTAAGAGGGCTCTCTTTTCTCCACTCTTTGTCTCCACCTTTAACCATCGATGGCCGGTCTGCTTCACAACCGCTTAACAGGCAGGAAGATATATTTCTATCATTTCTTCTGCCTGATTAATCATAAACCTGACTAGAAGTTCAACACAGAAACCTACGATTTGAGGTGATTATAAGAACTAGGAATAGGTACACATGACAGCACATACACTAATGAATCCTCGTGTACTCATGACCTCAATTGTCTTTACATTTGAATAGCGAACAAAAATTTTCTTGTTTCATGTATGGGTCTTAATTGTACATATATGAGATATCATCACCATACTGATGAACTCTCAGCAAGAGTTTTGTGTCCCCTTACATCTATTAGAGGATATTAACAAACTGATGGATATTACTGGCACATGCAAGGCACACGCAAGCTTTTTTATCTCACTGGTGATGGTGGCTGGTTTTGTAGTAGCAGACTGAGTTTTGCTATGGTTAGGTAATTCTTTTACCACTGATGCTGTTTGGTGATCAGATGACATCAAACTGTTGTTTTTCCCCAAACGTGTGTTGTTGGATTGTTTCTTTTTCAGAGCGGGGCCTCTAATAGAACTTGAGCTGGTGCCGAGTGAGGTGAGGTTTACCTCTTGGTTAGTAATGGTAAGCCCCCCTTTTTTTGCGAACAAAGCTATTAGAAAAATAAATAGTTTCATGGTGCAACCATTTTAGAAAACATTGGTACTTGAAGAGGTGTTATGTTTACTCATTATCTTTTTCCCTAGATGCAGTACAGCCATCATGCTAACATCAAGGGTCAGAATGATAATACAACAGCAATAATACTGTATGTATGATTTTTTTTGTCTAATATAGTGATTGCAGTGACAAAAATATTTGTAGGTCCTGAAGAAAGCCAGGAAGACTTTTTCCATGTGGCTGAAACATGTCGACCAGGGGAGCAGTGACTAATTCCTAACTGCTCCATCTTTGTTCTTTCACTTTCACACTTTTTAATAGGAAGACACATGAGACACTGTAAGGAAGGATAGTACACCGTCTCTATGGTTTATCCTTTTTAAAACACTTTTTTCACAGTTTTCTTGCACTGCATTTTAGAGACTATCTCGAATCACCCAATTTCTACAACACAATCCTATTTGCATTTTTCCTTCTGTAAGAATAACACAGAAGGATACAACTCTCGTCTTGTTCTCCCTGATAACTAAGAGAGGCAGTAGAGGGTTGTTTGGGACCCCAGATGATGATGCTGGGCACATGATTGTGTATTGATGGGATACCAACTATCCGGAGGTGATTCCGAGTATTTTTGTTCTCTTGGTTTTTCCTTTGCTTTCTAGATTTAATTGCATACACAGCATCTTAATGAGTTGTGATACCCTAAAGATATATAAACTAGAGGTGTTTGCTTTAGTCGTGTAGGTTCTAGTTGTTATTTTGAGTATAAGAATTAGGGGGATTGAATCCTTACAAGACTTTAAACTTCCCTCAGACCCTTTCTTATTGTATTTATTGCTGTTGGGTTACATATACCGCAGTGCTGCCCAATTGTCTGTCAGTTTCTCCCACATAGTCGTCCCTGTTCATTAGAACGATATTACCTACTTTATCAGCCTCCTTGATTATCCAAGACTTGCTTGATAGAACTGAGATTGCCAAGAGTTTTTCTCTCCTGAGCTTTTATGTTCTGTGGCATTTGTGATTTTCAAAATCCCACGTTTTATCTCAAGGTCTTAAAAAACTTTTGTATCCAATTTGCTAAAACATCAATGACATTTTCAGCCGGTAAGTCTTCAGTGCAAGCTGATCTTTTTGCATTCATGTTAATTCACATTAATTTCCTTGCCACTCCACCCTATTACTCCTCTGTGATTCTCATTCATATCTGTGTCATCATGTTCCTATACTAGACTTAATAACAATTATGATGCAGGTCCTCCTGCATCTATCCAGGTCTTCTTCATGATCCTCAAGATCTTCCTGCTTCTATGTTTGATCCTTTATTTCCATCTGGTGTAAATTGTGCTGCTCCTTGACTAGCTCCGCTCATCTCTAGCACATCAGTTAGCTCTCCATCTGGTCTAAAACAAATGCTAAGTGTCCTCTCTACTGCTACAATTCAAACACACATGCACGCAAATGTACACCCACGTTGCTGACATCTTGCTACATGGCATTAAACATGAAAGCTTGCAATACTCACAGGTTTACGGGCGTATTCATGGAAAAACCTTTGAAATTTGCAATTGCAGTATCAGCTGAGCAGAGAGATTGCTGCATGTGCAGTCACTCATAGAACACAATTACACAGGTGAAAATGTCATTATGTTTGTGCCTATTTTCATTAATGGGAAAATTTTATTGAACATTGAGAGCTCTTTAATGCACTCACACGCTTTAGAGGTGTTCCCCTCACCTTCCTGCCTTGGAAAGGGATTACTATGCTATTGGAAGAACTCATTCTCTGACATCTTCCAGGGTAAAAATGGATCAGATTGAAGTTTGTGAATACTGACCAAGATTAAGCCATGGGTTCTGCACAAAGTTTCAGGGCATATCTACACTATAATGCTCACTTTTATGGGTGTAAGACCATCTTTTGTGAATTACAGTAGTGTTTTACACTCCTAAAGGCTCTGTTTGCCCTTGTAAGGTAAGTTTGCTTTCAGAAATAGCACTGTGAATTGGGCCACAGATTTGTCTGATAGTAAAATTTGCTCAATGTGGCTTCCAAAAAGACCCTGCATACATAATTGGGAACAATCCAAGTAAATAAATAATAATAGGACTGCACCTCTCTCCTTACAGTGTGTTTTCAGTGAAACAATGATTTGGAAATATATATGTATTAATGTCAGTCCTGTTGCTATATTCCAGTGGTATTAGCATTGACTCAAAAGTGTACTGTAGGAAAAAAGAACCATGTTCCCAGCCAATTCATTAGGACTGTGTCTTAATAATAATACATTTCCCCGCTTTCATGCATTAACTGCCTTATATATACTAGCACGTTTTGTAATAATAATTATATAACTTTTTTTGTATTCTATCTCCGGTGTTAAATTACCTCAATTCTATGAATCCTGTGTCACCATAACATCTTTGGGAACAAAGATGACATGCAAGGACTAACAGTTTTGGTAAAGTCTGATGGAGCATGCTACTGTCAGTAAAGTGTATTTTCTTATCACACAGCACACAAGTTGAAACACGCCACATTTTGCAGGAAATAAGAGAGTCTCTATTTCTTAACTGTTTGCTTTTATGTAACCGATTGATGTTAAACGCATATTCTAGGAAACATGTTGGTATTTTAACTGTTTACAGTAGAAACCCCCAGAACCATGAGTTTTTTAGGTTGTTCACCTTACTATTGATTTGTTTCCCTTTTAAACAGAATGTATTGTAAAGTTTATGGATGTGTAATGGATATAGACACAAAGGTCCCGATTCCGATCTGGGTCGGAAAGCTCTCCGACCGAGCCGGACCCGGAGTGCTTTCCGACCGAGCCAGACTCCTGCAGTCCGACCGAGCGAGTACTATGCAGCCGCATGCAGCCGGACTCGTATCGGTCGGACTCCCATAGAAGTCAATGGGAGCCGGTCGTATGCCGCGTACATGGGCTCTCATTGACTGAACCGCACCGTACATGCTTGTGTTGGGGAGACTTGGGTCTCCTCCTGTGTCCGAGTCGTAAGGCTGCGGGTGACAGGGGCTCCGATGCGGACCCCAAAGGCAACGTCCCGGACGTTTTGCGAACCGGAAACTTCGGCTCGAACCGGCTGTCCTATGCGTGCATCGTACTGGCTCAGTCGTAGATCGCATCCATTGCACCGCACGGTTTGCTTACGGAATAGATGCACGGAGCAGTTCGGACCCGGAAACGATTAATTCGGTGAATTTTGCGTTGCTCGCATCGTACTTGCTCGCTCGTACAGCTGTACGAGTCAGGTGGAAAACACGAGTATGGCTCGTACTTTTTCCGGCCGGATCGCGTCGGTGCCCTTCCGAGCGAGATCGGAATCGGGCCCATAATGGTACTTCTTTGGTGCAAACCTATTTGCGAAGTAGCGGGCAAGAACGCAGAAGCACCATTTGAGATTGTATACAATGTGGTAGAATCATGAGTGAAGTGCTAATGTGTGAGGTGGTAATGCCTATTGCTTAAAATAACTTAACATATCTCCAAGATTTAGACCTCTTGACTAAATGCTCCTGAGTTGCAAGGATCTGATACAGCACCTATTCGGTTATATAAATTTCATTACACAAAGCAAAAGTGTCACTAATATCGGGGCTTATCCAACTGTCCTGCTAATAGGTCTGTTTAGTGTACTGCAGGTTTCTTTATTTTCAACACTGATTGGCAGATACTTAAAACAATGTGGTGTTTTGGCTGTATACTTAGTATTTATGCAGAGCATACAGTTTTTTGTATGCTCAACAGTTTCACTACATAGCTGGTGTAACCTGATTTAGAACATTGAAGTGTTGGGGGCTCCATTGTAGACAATGGAGTGCCCCATGCTTTTACGGGCCGGTAAAGGCCCGCAAACCAACATTCCAATGTTGTACAAAGGCCTCTCGGAGCTCGAGGTGATTTAAATCCCCACAAGCTTCAAGAGACCTTTGTTTTATTTCTTTGAACATTCTGCCCTCTAGTGGCAGAATGTTCTAATAGCCTTATAGCCCTTCGTAGCAGGGCTATACCGACTATTAAAGTCCTGGTCCCTTGTTAAAGTCCCTCGCCTTCGGCTCAGGCCTTTAACGCGGTTAAGGTTTTGTTTAATGCTTGGGATAATTTAATTTGGTTTCATCTGTGGTCCCAATGTTTTGAAATGTAGAGCAGCATGCAAGTGGGATAATAATATCTTGGATGGGAGAAGTCGTGTCCTACTGTTAAATGATGGGGATATACAGATAGGTGTCCTTGAGATTCAGAGACATTATGAAATGCAGTGGATGGTTTAATGACAGTTAATGATTGTCATTTTGAATGGGTCATGAAGGCTGAACCTGTTTTCTCACTTGAGTTTATCAGTCTGAAATCCCCTCTGGGAATTCGAATCAAAAAGAAGGTGGTGCTTTCTTCATTGCATTCTTTTGTAAGAGAGAATAAATGCTGTCTAATAATGATTCACTTTTCTCTGAACATCATGACAATGAGTTGTACTGTTAGTGTTTCTGAACAAGAACCCTTTGGGATCTGATAGAGTAATGTTATGCAGTGGGAATTTACAGAGTACAATACTCTCTACCAACTTGGCCTGTTGAGGATCGAGACAGTACCACCAAAGGACCCACCCAATAAACTTGTTGTACTGTCCTATTCGGAATTTCATGGTTTATTTGAGTTTAGTTTTGTTTGTTTTATTTACTATATTTTAAAGTTTGCAAATACTGGCAAGTGTGTCAGAAATCACTAGCTTAAGATGGAAACCTATTCAGTTGAGATGGATTGGACAAGAATTCCAAAGTTTGCTTGCCACAATGGAGAATGCACAGCCACCTCCTCATCAACATGTTGTGTATATGGAATTGATCAGATTAGGACTACCACCTAAGCAGAGTGACCAGTCTGGATGATACAGTGTAAATTCTTGCTCACTAAAGCTTGATGATTTTATTTGCATTGCTCCATGCAGTATGCATTGCGACTTACATTTTACCATTTCAGTCACTGGTAGCTAATTCAAAGAGCAAAAGGATTGGACAACATGGTCTTTTCATCCTAAACCTATCACAGCCTAATATCAGCGTTATTGCCTTTGCTATATGCATGAGCTATTTTGATATACCTAGAATCCGACTGATGTGGTAGTCAGTCATCTAGAAAACATATTTATGGACCATACATATATTAGATGCACATATCTAATTTTTTGAATGCCTCAGTAAGCAAAGTAGTAATTTCAATGCTCCTACATGGCCAATTTTAATTTGAATAATTTCTGTTGTACCCATGTTGTCAATTGGCACTCTTTGAATGATTGGTTTCTGGCTCGTTCTTTTTAAATATCTGTATTGGGTTGACATTTGAAGAAAATCAACCAGCTCCGTCCTGACTTTGGTTACATGTATATATGAACAACATGCTAGATGCCCCAAAATGTAGTCAACTACTGGAGATGAACAATCAAACTAGAGGAAGGAGCCATAGTGGTACATTAGAGGCCTATTCAGTCTCGGCTATTGTTGAAGATGGGTCAAGATGCAAGACAATTTGACATCATTCACTGCACTGCTAAACAGTTCAAATAATTAAAAGCTTTTGTGTCATGCTTTTTAGTGCAGAATTGCATGTACGGGCAATCAATAGCGTTTTGTTGTACAAATTGGGGCCCAGTTCTGATAGGATGGTGTCCCAGTTAACCACACACATCTCTCTCCCTGCTCAATATCTCAGGCACCTTCCCACTACATCCTCTACCTGTGCCCATTTCTATGCTTCCATGACTGGAAATGTGCTTAGCTTTACAGTTAAGCGACATTTCTCTTGTAGCTATCTGTAGGGCACGTCAACACATTTATCATTTAGTTTGTCAATTTTGGGTCTGGTCATCAACTCCAAAAAGCAGGTTTTGAGGTTATGCAGATTTTCTTTCTGGGTCCATTTGCTGACCTGGTCAGTGATCAGCGCCCAGTATGTGTGTGACAGTGGACAAAGCCATGTCATGTGGTAGAAAGATTAGTTCAAGTCACAACATCTGAGAGATGCACGCAGAATTTGGGGGAATGTGTTATTGAACCATGTCATGGTTAGCTACGTGTAGTGTATGAAATAAAACTGAAGCAGTTTAAATCTTAAACTGTTTCCTCCAAATATTCAAGCTAAAAGACATTCATTAAGTTGTCATAACCAACTTGGTGAAAATCTTTTATTTCATTTTCTATTTATGTAGGTTGTCCATCGCAAAAGCATAACATTGATCCACCCTCCTCTTGCTCATATTTATTCTAGTTTTTCCACAGCTTGATCCCTCCACCAGTACCTTTCACTCTGCCCTCGTCCTCTCCAACATCTCAATCTTTCCACTGTTATCTTGCTTATCAGACAGAGACCATCCAGTCCACCCTATCTTCCTACTTGTTTCCCTTGCTCAGCATCCTTATCCTTTCACTCCTCCCCCGAATCTTCTCTTTCTTTGTGGTGTTCTTCTCTGTTCTTCTAAATCATTGGGGGTGACATCTCCTACCCCTATTTTTACAGATGACTATATCCCAGCCCCTTTTCTTCTCTTTGCTCCCCATCAAATTCAAATCTTGCTGTTTGCTTTTGCCCTTCTTCCACATCCTTGCGAAGAAATGGAAAGTACTATCCTAACTTTTTTTGCTTAACTTTCATTTTCTATTATGGTAGCACACTTTTCTAACACTTTTTAGTAATTGAAACACAGTCTTTTTGTGCGGTACATTTTGTTTTTTAAATTGTCCAGACTTGTGATTTGATACAAAGTGCGTGATGCTTAGTTCCTTTTTCCACTTTTTTAAAACATTTTCCGAGATGTCTTGCAAACAAACATTTCTTTCCATGCTTTTGGTTTTAACTGTTGGAAATTCACCAATATGTTGTTTCTCCAAAACAGTCAATAGATTCTGTCTCTTATATTTGGTTTGACATTAAAACTACTTTTTTGCAGAACAATAGTATACCTAATCATCGAATGCCATTGTCCAATTGTAAATTGCCTCTACCTTCATCTCCCTAAATACTAACTCACATTTTACCTGTAATACCAATGTCTGCTTGAGAGTAGCAACCAAGTACACTATACGCATGACATCATGCAACGTGTTCATAGAGCCAATCTGTTTTCATTACACACATTATAATTGGGCACGTTAAGTCTACCTCCAAGGTCATCCATAATGTTGGTTCAAGACTTGATGACAGCTTGTATGCACAGACATGTTGAAACTAAACAAAATGCATTTTGTACACTTAAGTAATGCTAGAGAGCGTTCAGTTTTTACCTGTATGCCTAGTTTAGCAGCATACCCCATTAGTAATGGCTTTCATTTTCCTGTCTTTTAAAAGCGAGTGTTGACGTTTAGCCTGAAGATTAGGAAGTTTCAGAAAGCCTAAAAGTTACGTTTTAGCCATGGAGTCTTCATTTTGCTTTGTACATGGAAGATTCTTAGCATTTTACACATCACTCTTGGTTTATGGTAAAATAACAGCAACCCGAAGGGAAGAGAGGTGTATATTGTGTAAGAAATTGTAAAAGCTGCAACTGAGAGCTATCAAGGCTAAAAGTCATATAAAACTTGTGTATACCTTTAAATGTGGGGACTTTTATCAAAATATTTGAATAGTGTAAGTGAACATTCAATAAACATAAATGTTGATTAAGACTTAACAAGCGATAATAAATTGGCTGGGCATGGTAATTTAAAGAACATAAGAGCTGTTGTGTCTTGCTTGGATAATGGGAGTCGGAGGATACGGAACAGCAGAACTGGTAACTGTCGTCCGTATCCATCCATATATAATGGCTTTAAGGTATTTAAGGAATTTGCTTTCTGCATCCAGAGTGGATAAATGCAGTGAGATTTTTGACAATCCTCTAATTCCAGACAATGTTTCTATACTTTTGCCTAATAAGAGAAATTTGAAAAGATGTACCCAAAAGGGCAAGGAGCAATGGAGATGGGTCCCTTGTGGAGCCGTGAAAATGAGTCCATTGTGGATTGTATGTAACATTCTGTTCACTTTTTTATCTAAGGAGATGTGCATCTGTTCAGTTCTGCAGTATATCCAAGCCCAAAGAAGTTGATGTTATTGTCGTCCTTTTGGGGTTCAAGATATTAGATCTATCTCGATTTTAAGTCATGGGGGTGCCCACACAAATTCATTGTGCCAATTTAATTTGCTTCTTATGCTGTACATGGTTGCGTTTGGTTTTTGCATTGTTCTACAACTTAAATAAAGTGTTGTGAAAAACTGTTCTATCCATACTTCTTTAATTATGCCTAACATCTTGCTTGTAGGCAAGAGGTTTAGTCATCTCTGCCCGTTTACTCATATGGTATTGCCTCTTTTTTGATGCATAGATTACATTGTTGCCTACATAGTAAGGCATAACATGTATTGCTTCTGTTGTATATGAGCTGTACTTCTAGTACATATCTCTTGGGAGTGTGTAGTCAGTTACATCTGGAGGTTACATAGGCGAAGGCATCAGTCCATGTCACCAATTACATATTGTTTTTACCGGGAGAATATGCATTACATACATAAAATTTCAACCGATGAGGCATTTATATATGATTCAATAAATAGCAAAACTCAGCAAAGGAAACAGCATAAAGAAAACTATGCAATAGAGCGATAGTGTCCTTCTGGACATTGATCCTCCCCTCTTCATCTCTGCTTTGTCTACATTATTTGGGGACTAAATTATACCTTCTCACCCAATTACTTGCGTGTGTTTGAAGGATTGAACAAATGCACACGTAATAAATAGGCAGCAAGTACAGTCATAAATATTTTACATATGACAATCAGCTAATTATATACGGTAATTCTATTATAGAGGAAGGGGCCTGTCAGTGCTGGCCTGCGCCGCCAGAGGAGCTGCCATCTTAATACATCTACACTGTGTGCACAAGTTAAGTGTGTGCCGCGACTGCCAACCATGGTGAAATAAACTGGCTCCTTATGTGGTTACTTATGAGATGAAGTGATAGGGGATAGACAAATGAGAACAAATATCTAGGGGTCATGGCTCATTTATGGCGTTACCTCCTAACAAAGTGATACCAAAGGCAGGGCTTGGAAAATCTCCTTGACCTAACTGAAATGCACTTGACCTCTGACTCTGAAAGCTGAGCAAATGTGACAAGTTAACAAGATTTAAAAGCATTTTTTTGCTCATTTACTTTTTGAACAATAAAGATGCCTTTAAATCGTGCTATCTTGTCACATTTCCTCTGCTTTCAGAGGAAGAGGTCAAGTGTCAGTTTGTATTCTTACTCCCCAGAAAGGGTGAGTAGGACCTAAAAATAGCTATTCCTGAATTAATCTGACTCACAAATGCGCCCTGCAAAGGGGATGATGGACGGAGCATTTGAGCAAATCAAACACTCACCCCCAGTCAACTGATCTGGGTTTAATCCATCACCATTCTTTAGCTCACTCCACCACCCCAGTTTAGACATGGCCATATGCAAATCAGTCTGACCCTGTGCCTCATGGGAACAGTCTAGCCCGAACTGCCAAGCCATGTCTTCCCTGAACCGGAAACAAGCATCCTGGGACCGGTTTCGGATTCATAATTCTCATCAGCCAGGGTATCTTGAATCCAGTGGTAGAGTGAGCAAGGGACCCACGTCTGGGCATATCCTGCCAACTTAGGGCGAACAAAGCAATACCAAACGGGATGATGGACGGAGCGTTTGAGCAAATCAAACACTCACCCCCAGTCAACTGATCTGGGTTTAATCCATCACCTTTCTTTAGCTCACTCCACCACCCCAGTTCAGACATGGCCATATGCAAATCAGTCTGACCCTGTGCCTTATGGGAACAGTCCAGCCCGAACTACCAAGCCATGTCTTCCCTGGACCGGAAACAAGCATCCTGAGACCGGTTTCGGATTCATAGTCCTCATCAGCCAGGGTATCTTGAATCCAGTGGTAGAGTGAGCAAGGGACCCACGTCTGGGTATACCCTGCCAACTTAGGGCGAACAAAGCGATACCAAAGGGGATGATGGACGGAGCGTTTGAGCAAATCAAACACTCATCCCCAGTCAACTGATCTGGGTTTAATCCATCACCATTATTTAGCTCACTCCACCACCCCAGTTCAGACATGGCCATATGCAAATCAGTCTGACCCTGTGCCTCATAGGAACAGTCCAGCCCGAACTGCCAAGCCATGTCTTCCCTGGACCGGAAACAAGCATCCTGGGACCGGTTTGGGATTCATATTCCTCATCAGCTAGGCTATCTTGAATCCAGTGGTAGAATGAGCAAGTGACCCACATCAGGGCATACCCTGCCAAACGTAGGGCGGACAAAGCGATACCAAAGGGGATGATGGATGGACCGTTTGAGCAAATCAAACTCTCACCCCCAGTCAACTGATCTGGGGTTAATCCATCACCATTCTTTAGCTCACTCCACCACCCCAGTTCAGACATGGCCATATGCAAATCAGTCTGACCCTGTGCCTCATGGGAACAGTCCAGCCCGAACTGCCAAGCCATGTCGTCCCTGGACCGGAAACAAGCATCCTGGGACCGGTTTCGGATTCATAATCCTCATCAGCCAGGCTATCTTGAATCCAGTGGTAGAGTGAGCAAGGGACCCACGTCTGGGCATACCCTGCGAACTTAGGGCGAACAAAGCGATATCAAAGGGGATGATGGACGGAGTGTTTGAGCAAATCAAACACTCACCCCCAGTCAACTGATCTGGGTTTAATCCATCACCATTCTTTAGATCACTGCACCACCCAGTTCAGACATGGCCGTATGCAAACCAGTCTGACCCTGTGCCTCATGGGAACCGTCCAGCCCTAACTGCCAAGCCATGTCTTCCCTGGACCGGAAACAAGTATCCTGGGACCGGTTTCGGATTCATAATCCTCATCAGCCAGGCTATCTTGAATCCAGTGGTAGAGTGAGCAAGGGACCCACGTCTGGGTATACCCTGCCAACTTAGGGCGAACAAAGCGATACCAAAGGGGATGATGGACGGAGCGTTTGAGCAAATCAAACACTCACCCCCAGTCAACTGATCTGGGTTTAATCCATCACCATTCTTTAGATCACTCCACCACCCCGAGTGGGACGGGTATGCTCAGATGTGAGTCCCGTGCTCTCCACACCACTGGAGTCAAGCTATCCTGGCTGATGACGGCTTATAGCCAGAAACCGGTCCTAGGATGCTTGGTTCCGGTCCAGGGAAGACATGGCTTGGCAGTTCGGGCTGGACTGTTCCCATGAGGCACAGGGTCAAGGCTGATTTGCATATGGCCATGTCTGAACTGGGGTGGTGTGGAGTGCAAAAAAACGATGGATTTAGGCCCAGATCTCTGTACTGGGGTGAATGTATGACATTGTTCTGCATTCTGTCCACCAACTGTTGTTTTTGCATTTGTCACCCCGAGTTGGACGGGTATGCTCAGACGTGAGTCCCGTGCTCTTCACACCACTGGAGTCAAGCTATCCTGGCTGATGACGGCTGCTAGCCAGAAACCGGTCCTAGGATGCTTGATTCCGGTCCAGGGAAGACATGGCTTTACATTTCGGGCTGGACTGTTCCCATGAGGCACAGGTCAAGGCTGATTTGCATATGGCCATGTCTGAACTGGGGTGGTGTGGAGTGCAAAAAACGATGGATTTAGGCCCAGATCTCTGTACTGGGGTGAATGTATGACATTGTTCTACATTCTGTCCATCAACTGTTGTTTTTGCAGTTGCCTATTAATAGTCATTTTACTGGTGTAGTCTCTGGTTGTAACACATTTTATTTGTAGATGCAGCTTTTTAATGTAGGATTCCTTTTTAAATCCATAAGCACCGCCTTATTCTGTTTGGTCACATTCATGGTGTTTGGAAACACTGTCCAGAACATCAGCAGATCTAATGGCCATAGCACTGGAAGTCACAGGACAATGGTTGATACAGGGTTGCAAGCAAGGTGTCTCCACACACATAGATCTGCCTTTCCGGAGATTTTTATGCCGTTACTGCAGTCTGCATTGTGTGCTACAGTGCGTAGCTCCGTTCCACCCCTATTACAACCTTCGACATGACCACACCTCTTATGCCATTTGCAACAACTTACCATCTGATGGAGACAGCTAGCTGCAGAATTCTTATCTTATAATTATCCCCAGGCACCAGACTGGATCTGGACATTTTTGTACAGCCGTACCTCTCCGCTTCAGTAGAGGACGATAAACGACTCCTTAGCAATATCATCCTCTAGATGTGATGTCAATAGAGTCCATATAAGCCCTTCCCTGATGCGTGATGTCAGTTTCTTATTTTACGCGCTTACAACCCAGATCTGATCAGCGGTTCCTCAGGCAGTTTTTTGGCCTACCTCGACAATTTCAATGAACGGAGCAGTGTGCTTTCATATGTCCATGGGTTTCAAACCTTGTGGGGCCTGTGATCAACAAATGTCGGCCACGGACCCTCACTGTATTTGCATACGGTGCCTAGGTGAGCACCATGACACCGAGGAGTGCAACTCATGTAAACTACTTCGAGCGAAGGAGCTGAAGGTCCATCATATGAAGCTTCTAGTGGAGCAGTTGTCACAGTCTTCCAAGACGTCCCATCAGCGTTGGTCCCCTTTGCACTCCAAGGACCGACTTAAGGTCCGATCCAGGAGCTGTTCCCGTGGGCGTCACTCTCCTTCGGTGTCTTTATGTGGACTTTCAAAATCACCTAGTCAACCGACTTCACCACATAAGGCCAGCGCTCTACCTCTTTTCCACTCCCACACCAAGATGTCGCCTCCTTGGCGCAGGTCGAATGCAGCTCCAGATGCGATGTCGATGGAGCCGTCCGTTTCTGAAGTCATCCCTTCTGTCTTACATGTTGAGGGTCATGAGGAGGAAGGTAATGAGGAGGTTTGGGAGGTTTTACATCCCATTTATCAACCTCCTATAGAGTCTAGCTTGTTGATTGACTTAGGAGCCTCGGGACTCCTATCACCTCCTGGTTTGGCTTCTAAGGCAAGCTCCTCTCTAGCAGATATGCTCAGGTGAGTTTTGGCCATTTTGGAAGTGACGTTTCCATCCGTGTAAATGACGACAGGTCCGTTAATTGGCGTTCTGTATCAAGTCCAATCAGGGGTAGAGCCAGTGTCTCCTAATAGTGAGGCTCTTTTTGATGTTCTGACCCCTCTGGATTGTTCTGTTTCTCACAGACAACTTCTGGCCCCGGTGGTCCAACATGTCTCCTTAGGCATCCTAATTATCATAATTTTGTGGATCAGGCTGCCTTGGCATCCCAAAATATTGAGACGTTCACTGCTGTCCCCCATACAGAGAGGCCAGGAAATTAGATACTTATGGCAGGCATATTTTCACCACCACCAGTTCGACACTACAATCTCTCAATACTACTTGAGTCCTTGGACGCTTCTCTCATACATTATGGGACTTGGAGCACCTGCTGCCCTCTGTACCGGAAGAGACCTGTAACACTCTTGTCCCGCTGGTACAGGATGGGTAGCAAGCGGCTAAGCTGATTATTCGCTGTGGTATGGACACTACTGATTCAGTATGTCGGGCTATGGCCTCTTTAGTACCACTACGTCGGTGTGCCTGGTTGCACACCCCAGTGTTTTCGGACACTGTTCAGGCCACCTTACCTTTTGAGGGTGCTTGTCTATTTGACGCGCATGCTGACTATGCTCTGCGAAGGTTCAGAGATAGTCGGGCTGGAGCAGATTCTTAACTCCGCCTGCTTCTATAGTACTCTTGTGGTAGGTTTGTTTGGGGAAAACTCCCTTTTTAATTAAATGTCAGCCATTCACAGGCTGGTGCCCTTTGGCTTTTATTTTCAAACTTCCCCTTTCAGGGTTTTACCGGTGAGGTATTTCTGCTTGCTGCAGGTACTTTTATTAATTTTATTCTTACAGGTTTCGTGCTAGTGTTTCTACCCGAGTACTTATTCTATTGTGGCTACTTTGTTTGCGTTGTATGGATGCACTGTTGCCTTGTTCCCTGTTCTGCGGGAACCATCTTCGGTATGCCTTTTGGGCATTTTAAGATCTACTTCTGTTAATTATCCGTTATAGGGACTTCAGTTTACATGTGTTAATCACAAAGTGTTTGTGACTACCGCAGCACACCAGTACGATATTAACCCCTTCTCCCCTCGCTGTCATCGTTAATATATTTTATAGTTATGGGGATTTTTCCCCTATTGCCATGCTTGTTTCATTTAGGCAGTAATGGAAAGGAGGGCAGGACCTTTGACCAGATGAGAATTTTAGCTGGGCCTAAGACCTTTTCTAGTGCATTGACACTTTTTTCTGTTCATCTTTTACTATGCACTAGCAGCCCGTCCCGACGTTGTCCGGGTATGAAAGAGAATGTGTGTAATGTGTGTATTCAGATATGGTCATTTGCGTGTTCCCCCGCTTGAGGCCCAGCTGCAGCCCTGGTTGATGTTAGCAGGCGCGTGTCCCCCCGCTTGAGGCCCAGCTGCAGCCCTGGTTCATGTTAGCAGGTGCATGTAATTAGTGTAGTGATCCGCCGCCTGAGCCCGGCTACAGCCCTGGCTGATGTTAGCAGGCGTATGCAATTTGGTTTAATGTGATAGTTCAGTAACAGCGCGCATGAGAGGCTGCAGTAATTGTCCCCGCAGACACGCTCAGTCGCGTGTGCCCCCGCTTGAGGGCCAGCGGCGACCGTCTAACAATTAGAATTGTGTGAGTCTTGAATGATTGTTTCCCGCTGTTCTTATTTTTTTATGACCCACACTGAGTGCTTTTTAGACGCATCCAGGACAAGCCACACACTGCATTCGGCCTTTTCAGACGCACCCAGGCCAAGGCACACACTGCATTTGGCACCCCCAGTATGTGTGAGACAACGGGCAGTCCCCCAAGGGAGTCTTGCGAATGGTTACTTACCACGCTTCGAGGTGAACGCCTTTGTGACGCCCCAGCACACGGCCACAGCAGACGATCTGATTAATGTACGACCCAGATGGTATGAAGTGCGGAACATAGCACACGCCCCCAGCGTGCCCCTTGATGCGGCGCAATTGCGTAATTGGCGCTTCCCATGGCATGAAGGGCGGACACACGCCCAAAGCGCGGACACACGCCCACAGCGTTTGTCACGGCTCCAGCGTGTCACGCCCCCAGCTTGCCCCTTGATGCGGCGCAATTACGACTCACATGGCATGATGAGTGGAACGTACCACACGCCCCCAGCGTTTGTCATGCCCCAGCACATGCCCGCAGCAGAACCCAGACACGCCCACAAGGGACTACTTTGCTGGCACGGTTTTTTTACCTTTTAAATGTATATGGTGGCCGTCTGCATAGCCTATGTCCTTCTGCTGCAACTGTCCTTCCCAACGCTGTATTGGGTGTTGTGATTGGTGCTGTGTTTACTGAAATTACCCACCTCAAAGGTTTGGGCTCTCTCTTTATAATATTAGTATGGATTGGCAGGAAGGTTTCGTGCCACTGCTACCTTGAATTCTTTCTTTAGCAATGTATCTGTGGGTATTGGGTATCAAGGCCCACCTAATACAATGTTCAGATCCTACCACTGCCTCAAGGTGACCTTGGTCCTGTGCCACTATCCATGCTATTTTGTTTCCGTTTCATCGTTGACAGGATGTTATTTCTTGTCCTATCTGTAATACTTTATTTCCCTTTCTTACTATAGGCATTGTTTATTTACCAATTCTGATGACAGCCACTGCATTTTCTTACCATTTGGTTTTTCTTCAGGAGTCACCCTCTCACTCCACATTTTTGTTGGTGTTGTGGCCAAAATTTTCATCTGAGGGATGCCTTCTAGAACGTGTGTCCTGTGGATGGTATAGTTCTATCTTTTAGAGAATTGGTTTCTGAGATGGCTGGGTGCCGCCTCCCTTACTATCCCTTTTCTGAAGGTTCTTTTCCCTCCTCAAAGGATGTGATGAGGATTCTCTTAATGTTCCGTTATATTATTTCCAATGTATTTGTGAATTCCGTCTGCTTGGAGGAATTTTTTCTTTTTTTCTCCCTGTTTTCCTTTGATGGGGGTCTGTTTTCCCTTTTTTTGTTGTGATTAAAATGTCTCTGGTGATACATTTCCTACTGACCTCAATTCTTGTTGTACTTGTATGCACTGCCATCCATTGTTTTTGGTTTTTTCATTTCGTGTGGTTTGATGTGATGTCCATCTTTTAGCAGAATATCTGTCTGTTGGATGGAAATAGTTATCTGTCAGGGCTTATGTGTGTTGGTCTTTATTGCGACTATATCTTGGGATGGTCTTCGGTTTTGGTCTTAATTCCTTTCATAGCAGATGTTGTTTCCTGCTGTTTTTTTTTGATCTCTTGTTACCTGCCCTCATAGTAGCCTCATCAGGCAGTAGTTGGTTCATGGGTGGTTGCCATTATTTTTCTGGGGGTAGGTAGTGCTCCTCCGCTCCCTCTGTCCTCTTATATGGTATTATGTTGCTGATTTTCCAGCTTGCTGATATTTATTTATTTTATTTATTTATTGAGTTTTATATAGCGCTGGCTGGACCCGAAGAGCGCTTTACATTGTGAGAAACCGCAAGTTACAGCAATCATCATTTATACATTAAACAGGCACATTTCAAAGAGAATGCAGAGATTATGGGTGGCAGAGAGGGGGAATCGGGAATCAGGGTAAGGCTAGATGGATAGAAGGGAGAGGGGGGGAGAGACCCAGGTGGGGGAGGGAGTCTAGGCAGAGCAGGTAGAAAGAGAAAGACTTTACCTCAAGGGAAAAGAAAACCATAGCGACGAGAAGGATGAGTTCAGGGGATAGTAATTGGGAGCAAGACTAGCGTGGAATTAATAGGGATAGTGGACGAGAATTAAGAAGGGGGAAGATAGGAAAAAAGGGACAACGGTAATGTTATGGAAGCGGGAGAGGGCCAAGGAGGGAGAGGATGGAATAAAGGTAGATCAGAGGGAGAGGATAAACTTTGAGGGTTGCCGGAGTGGGAGCGGAGGGGAGAGGGGAGTGACAGAAGTAAAAACAAGATGGTGGGCCCAGGTCCGAGTGATCTTCGATAGTCAACAACAAAGTGGCTGGCGAGTCAAGAGTCAGAGGGACAAAAAGTCCCTGATACGGACCTGGGAGTAAAAATTAAAAGCAGCGAGGGGGTAAGTCAAAGGGGGAGGAGTGCAGATCCATAGTCAGAGGCAGGGGGCAGGGAAAAGTAGAATGTAGTGGCTCCGGATCCAGGGGGCATCAGCGATGGCAGTCCACCCGGCGTAGAAAGGATCCCAGGTCGTAGAAAGGATAATATCTGTATATCTATAATTTTCACTCTGTTGCATCTTTGGTCTATTACCAATGTGTGTTTGTATTTATATCTATCTTTCAATGGATACCTCTGTTCTATGGTAGTTCCTTGTTCCTACACTAGTCAGTCTTCCCACTTGCCGAGGGAGGTCGGGGAGTTGCTTCTCCAATGGGAATGATAATACTGTTTGGGTATTCTGCCAGACATGTTAGTAGGTGTGCGTGTATGTGTATATACATATATATATATATGTGATCAAGGCTTCTTGGAGCCGAAACGTTATGGCGACAGCACATATAAAATAACCCGCATCTTATACCTGTGGTCCGTGAACGTACCTGCATGCTGAACGCGAGAAGTAAGCATTCCAGCTTGAGCGACGGAGTCTTGCACATATATATATATATATATATATATATTCACTGAAAAAACCATAGGTTATAGACCATATATAGTTAGGAATTAGCATTTACAAAACCTTGAAAATTCACTGAAAAAACCATAGGTTATAGACCATATATAGTTGGGAATTAGCATTTACAAAACCTTGAAAATTCACTGAAAAAACCATAGGTTATAGACCATATATCGTTAGGAATTAGCATTTAAAAAACCTTATTTTACTCACACAAAACCATTGAAATTCCATATATAGTTAGTTGCACTAACTATATATCGCGCACCCGCAATCCACTGCTGATGATGTCACATATTACATCATTCATGACATGGTCAGTGACATCACTGATGACATCACTGATGACATCTCAAATGACATCACTGATGACATCACTGATGACATCTCATTTGACATCAATGACCACATCACTGATGATATCATTCATGTGACAATACAATGCATCTCCTCACATTTTAATATAACCTCTGTTTCACCCAGTGTTAAATACAGAATATAATTTTTGAAACCATTGACACACCAATACTAGTTACTACATACGCACTCACTGATTCCTACGTCTACACACACCTTCACTCATTCACCCATACAATCATTCATACATACAATCACTCATCTTTACAACACTATCATATGCACTCATACACCTATACAGACACTCACAGTCTGCCACTCATCCATGGAGTTACTCACACACCTAGTCAGTCCTGTAAAGAATCAATGACACTTCCATTTTCTTGTCTATACAGTTAAACATAGAGCACCTTACATTTTCAAACATATACTAGCACATACTTACCTTGTTATACAATCATTGATACAAGTACACATTGATCTGCACAGAGTCACACACCTCCCAGCCAGCCACACACACACTCAGTCTCCCATACAAATACTTGGACAATCAATCAGTAACCCATATAGTTAATCATATAGCTACTGATCAACACATGCAGCAGTTTACAGAACAACAGATATAATGATGCACAAATTAAGACACTTTAGTCACTAACCCATGCACTCAGTGAGACACATTTAATCACTCACTCATACATTCAGTCATGCACCTACTAAATCCTTTGTCCAGACACTTATACTTCCACTCATTCTTCAATATGTAAGACACATTTTAACTTTACAGAAACATACAGTCACTGGATGTTGTCATCAGTGATGTCATCAGTGATGTCATTTGAGATGTCATCAGTGATGTCATCAGTGATGTCACTGACCATGTCATGAATGATGTAATATGTGACATCATCAGCAGTGGATTGCGGGTGCGCGATATATAGTTAGTGCAACTAACTATATATGGAATTTCAATGGTTTTGTGTGAGTAAAATAAGGTTTTTTAAATGCTAATTCCTAACGATATATGGTCTATAACCTATGGTTTTTTCAGTGAATTTTCAAGGTTTTGTAAATGCTAATTCCTAACTATATATGGTCTATAACCTATGGTTTTTTCAGTGAATTTTCAAGGTTTTGTAAATGCTAATTCCTAACTATATATGGTCTATAACCTATGGTTTTTTCAGTGAATTTCAATGGTTTTTTAATAGCAAATATCATAAGCTGTCGAATGTCAAGTACGTGGTAAGTAAAAACATTTTCGTGTTTATGCACACTGATCTGCTTTGAATGCTGCCCCCCACCCCTCATTTCTATTAGGAGTACTCTCTCTTTGCAGATAGTGAAGGGTAGTTAACGCAGGCCTTTGCCCCCGTTGTAATCCGTCGTGCCTGCTTCTCTCTCCATTTGATTGATTGTTCTCTTTGGTTCATTCTCTATTTACAAACAAGCACAGAGTCGCAATACTCTGTTTAGTCTTTGCAGATAGCGAAAAATCGTGTAAAAAAACAAAAGGAATCGAGCAAAATCAGTAGGCCACTAATGGGATCTCTTTTTGACCTCGCTAAAATAGAAACATTAGGAACAACCTGTTGAAAATAGCAATGTGTATGTACATAAGCGGCGTTCATTTGTGTTCACAGTACCCCTTGTTGATTGTTTGAATCGAGCATTGAATTGTTCGAAGTTGGTTCTCTTAAGGATCTTCTCTGCCTGCAAACGAGGAAGAATAGGAATATTCTCTCTCCCTTTGCAGATAGTGAAGGGTAGGTAACGCAAGCCTTTAACACGTCGTACCTATTTCATTCCTCATTGATTGATTGATTGTCCGAACATTGACTGTTTGGGAATTAGTTCTTTTTTGAGGTATTCCCTGTTTGCAAATAAACGTAGGAAAATCTTTGCAAGTAGTGAAAGGGTACGTAATGCGGACCTTTCTCCCCCGTTGTAATCTGTCATGCCTATCTACTCCCCACTGATTGATGCACCTGTTTCACCCGGACCATTTACTAGAGATAGGTCATCTGGCCCGACCAGAGAGCACCCCTAGTGAAAAGGACATATGCAATAATAACGAAGTGATCACTGTATCCTGTTAACAGAAAACTTTAGCATGAAACAACCTGGAAAGAAAAGAATAGGAAAACGAAAATCAGTAGGCCACTGATGAACTTTTTATTAAATAACAAACAAAGAAACGATAACAATACGTAATGATAAAACCTATTATTGTCCTAGAAACAAGAAACGTTAGAAGTAAGCCCGTAATAAGAAACCAGAAAACATCGCCCCTCACTGCCCCAAAACGTGTCTGTCCCACCGCCTGCCACGGCCAAATAACGGCAAACTGGGAAAGATAGAAGTCAGCAGACATCCGCCCCATTCTAGAAACTTCCAAAGGGCAACAGGTTTTCGGCTACGCCCAGCCGGAAGCAACACATATAAGGCGGGTCCTGCTGCCACGCCTCGGCCAGGAGATCATCACGTAGGGTGTAGCCGGAGGAGAGGCCGAGGCCAGCGGGACCCGGCCAGGGGGATTGACAACACTGGAGAGTTTCAGGGGGGGGAATGTCCGTGTCCTCGACCCTCCCCTCTCTCTCCCAGTCCGGCCGCGGTGGCCCTTGAGAGTTGCAGGTTGTCCCTCCACACTCTCTCCCGGTCCGGCCACCAACGGCCGGGGGCTGGGGCCGACGGGATCCGGCTGCAGCCGATGAGCCAAGGAACCCGTTCATGGGGCCAGAGCAAAGGGCGTCCGGCCGCCATCCACCGGAGGTCCGGCCCAAAGACGGACAGGACATTTCTTCTTTCTTGAATAATTGCTGCAACAACCCTGGGGGGGGGATGTCTTGCACATGCCTCCGACCCCCCCCCCTCTCGTCCTCATCGCCTGGTCCGGCCATAACAAATCTCAAGCGAGACGCCGTGGGGTGCACTGGGAGGGAGAGACGGTGCGAACAGGCCTCTCCCGCCTCCCCAGGTGGAGGCTTCCCAGCTGCACCCTCAGCGCTCCAGGCGCCCGGAAAAGGGTTCTTCCACTGTGGCGATGCTGCAACGTCTCGCCCGGCAGGGTGGAGCCCGTCCGCTCATTTGACCCCGCGATCGCCAGTAGCTACCAAACTCTCAAAATGGCGGTCGACCTGGCAAGAGCGGGCCCAGCATAAAGAAATGGCCCGGTCACTGGTTGACTCCACCACCGTAGTCCTCCACGACCTTGAAGATTCTAGAGGAGCCGCGGGAGTCCCCGACCCCCGCAGACACCCCCGATGGGGAATGACTGCCATGATCGCCCGTGGAGTGGCGAAACTGTAGCCGCGGGACGTCGGCGCTCCCATGCTGGCGCCAGCCTCAGTTTGAATGACTAGAATCCTGCAGACCTCAGTTCCGGTGAAAGCACAGTGTGACCCGGTAGGAAAAATTGTTGCACCCCCTCCCCTTTTTGACTGATGGTTCAAACCACCGATCCTTTCCTTTGCCCTTTTAACGGAACTTTGGACTGCCTCCCCCCCCCCCCGCGGCGCCCCACGCCGTTATTTGCTGGGCGGCAACTTACTAGACATCACCTTCGTGACATCCAGATTTCAGCGCGTTCTGCTGCCTTGGAACTATTCGCACAACAGACCGCTACTGACAACCCACCCCCCGGGACGCCCCACGCCGGATACCCAAATCAGTGCGGCACCCAGGCAACATCTTCTGAATTTTCATAATTTGAAAGAACTAGTAACATGTCCTCATCAGGAATTTCCTCTTCAATCATCTCATCAGGAATTTCCTCATGAAAAGTCTGCAATGATGATTCTTGTAACTCTATGGTCTCCAAACATTCGATAAATTCGCCATCAAGACATTGATCAAAAAAATCATTCAAGTCATCTCCTCCTTGTGAGAATATTTCATTATTGGTGCTGTCAATTTCAATAAATGTAGTGGATAATTCAAAAGAAATTGCCACGGTCTCTTCGTTGTTTAAATGTTTTTACTGTTTTTGTTTTGTTGTATATATTTATAAGTTATTAAAGTTTTATATTCCTACTACTTTGTTGGAGTGCTATATATTTTTAATGTGACACATAATTGTAAAAACTTTGATGTACAAAGAGTCATCCCTGGAATCTTCCGCTTCAGGCTCGGTCCCCTCCCCAATCACAATACAGGATGGTTTTCAGATAGTATGAACACGTGTGGTGTGACGGATCTCATCGGGTGTGGGCCTTGATCTACTATAACTCCTTTGAAGAGGGGTGATTCTTTACAGCTGGGGCCATAAACTACATCTGCAGGGCTAGCTGATAGCCTAGGACCGGCCTGGACAATCGGACACAGAGGAAGAGGAGTGTCAGAGGGTGCGGTAGTGAATAGGGCGAAAGGGAGGTGTCGGGCGGGCACAGAGTGTGATTCTCAGGGAAGAGCAGCGCAGATGGGGGGAGGTTTATTGCCCATGCATAAGACAGAGAGCGGGGGTGAGCAGTGCCTGGGGAAGATGCTTGCGAGGGTGGGGAGCCATGCTACGAATCGACAGCGTGCAGAGAGTGGGTCTGGTCAAGGCATCTAAAATGGCTGCCGTGCACAACAAAAGTGTGGCATTTCAAAAAAGGCAAGATGGCGCAGACAATGTTTTTCAACACTTCCTCATTTCCTTCGAATCGAACGTTAACAGACGTTGGTGCATATTGCCAAAGTTAAGCGATATTTATCGCTAACGATGCTTAGCAACAAATTTTTTACCGCTAAGCATCGTCAGAAATTATCGAAGATAAACCTTGCTATTATCAAGGTTTATCGCAAATGCGATAAAAAACGGGCGCAATGCATGAATATCGCTAAAAAGTCAGCGATATTCATGCATTACCGAGCTAATGCTCTTAGCCATGTTATCCACCTCCCATTGGATAACATGGCTAAGAACTGCTCAGGGCAGGTGTTAGTTTTCCAAAAGTTGGTAATAGGAGATAGATATCTTGCATGTTGTAATGCAAGTTATTGTGGTATATGGAACTCATACCATAATCTCTCAGGAAAGCAGAAACTGATCCTTTTGGGACCGCCTGAGAAGGCCTAGGGGGTGAGGGGTACTCTACTTTGCCCCCTTTTCACGTTCCGAACTATTTAATTTTACTCTCTTCTGTAATTACACAAAATGGCAGCGATAAGATGCATCAGAGACAGACAGTGAGAGAAAGGAGGCCGGAGATGAAGAAGAGATGTCAAATACACATTGGAGATAATATAGTGGGAGAAGGGAAGTAAATATGAGTAAACTTACCATGTAACATAAAAATGTTCCACTCTATACTATAAGTCTCATTTTATACTACAATCACTTCGCTACAACCTCATAAATTAAAAATAAAAATGAATAATGTCTCAAACAATTTTTGTATTTCTAAATATAAATTTATTCTTCTGAATTTTCAAAATTTGAAAGAACTAGTAACATGTCCTTATCAGGAATTTCCTCTTCAATCATCTCATCTGGAATCTCCTCATGAAAAGTCTGCAATGATGATTCTTGTAACTCTATGGTCTCCAAACATTCGATAAATTCACCATCAAGAAATTGATCAAAAAAAATCATTCAAGTCATCTCCTCCTTGTGAGAATATTTCATTATTGGTGCTGTCAATTTCAATAAATGTAGTGGATAATTCAAAAGAAATTGCCACGGTCTCTTCATTGTGAGCCATTTTATTTTGAAATTGCTTGCTGTAAATTGCAGAAAAAAATAATCACTTTCATTTATCGTTTTTAGTATTTAGTATAACAGAAGGACTGTAAATAAATAACAGAAAACATTTTTCAAATTATCTTAAAGTGTACAACATAGTTCCCCTTACAAATTAACAACTCACCTTTTTAAAAGTAGGAGAAGTGTTAGTACTGTGTAAACCAAACACCAGAAATTGAGCACCAAAAATTCCTCACAAATGTACCTCAGACAGTAGTATCACAAAATGGCTGTGGTTTCCTCTCATTTTAGATATATACATAACCAATTAACTTTCATCACACACAAATACAAAACCAAAGTAACATTTTAATTGGTTCTAAATTTCAACACTTTCAAATGTGTTTTCCCCATGCAATTTTCCATAGGACATTTAGATACGTCTACAGCCTGAATGGCTGAACGGAATTACACCAAACTTGGCAAAATGGTACATCAAACCTAAGAGGTCAGGGAGGATCTACTATGCCCCCTTATGGTCATTTGCCCCTTCGCTTTGGCCTCCTCTTGTCTCTCGATCCTACCGAGAGACAAGATGGCAGCCGCTACGGACTGTTTGGAATGTTTACAGACGCCGGAGAACCAATCACCTTCGCAAAGCTCCGTAACGCGAAAAGTACGCGAAGCGGAGCGCTGTTACAGATATATATCTTTTTTTGAACGTTAATTTCTCAAAATCCACTGGAGCACATATATTGAAACCTAGCAAAGGCACATCGGGCTACCAGTCCCTAATATGTTGCCAAGTTTCGTGCAAATCCATTCAGCCGTTCGATTATTATTATTATTATTTTTTTTGCCCCGCGGGGCCCTTTTAAAACCTCCACATCAAACCTAGGGGGTCAGCGAGGATCTACTATGCCCCCTTATGGTCATTTGCCCCTTCGCTTTGGCCTCCTCTTGTCTCTCGATCCTACCGAGAGACAAGATGGCGGCCGCTACGGACTGTTTGGAATGTTTACAGACGCCGGAGAACCAATCAGCTTCGCTTCACAAAGCTCCGTACCGCGTAAAGTACGCGAACTAGAACGCTGCCCGGTCCGCTGTTACAGATATATATCTTTTTTTGAACGTTAATTTCTCAAAATCCACTGGAGCACATATATTGAGACCTAGCAAAGGCACATCAGGCTACCAGTCCCTACAATTTTGCCAAGTTTCGTGCAAATCCATTCAGCCGTTCGGGCTAAAAGTGAGGCCAACCGCCCTATGGAAAACTCAATGTTAAAAACACGTTTTGGGACCCCCCTTTTTTCTTGGCCCCCCCTTGACGAAACCCCCCCAAATTGTTAGGGGCTGCTCAGAAACAAAATGTTCCATTTTCCTGAAAATTTCAGCCAATTCCGTCCACAAACGCCAAAGTTATTAGACATAGAATTTTCAAAAATCCCATAGAGAAAAAATCCTAACTATATATACCTACTGGCGACCGCCAGTAGGTAATATTTGTATTCACATATATATATTTTTATTCACGAATATACATGAATATTTACTGCAAGTATGGTTAGACTGAACTACTTCTATAGGGCGTACACATCTGCTTTTGTCACTGGGCTTCTCTTCAGATTCTAGTTCGATCTCAAATTGGTTGTTGCTTGTTCGTTTCATTTTTACCTTTCTAATCTGGGCTTCGTTGATTCATATTCCCGGAGGGTTGTCTTCTCTGTAGGAGGGTTTTCTCCTTTTGAGAGGGGTCTCTACCAAACGTTGTTGTTCTTATTCTTGCAATGCTTGCTATTGTTCATCAGTGCAGGGATGTTTCTATTTCTCTCTATCATGGATGTTCTCTAAGATTCCCTTTCCTCTGAGTCAAAGAGCTGGAGCTAAAATTCAGTGATATGGACTGATGTCCATGGTCCTTTAGTCTTGTTCAGTCATGGGTTGATTATCTTTGGCAGGGCAACATAGTATTATTGTTTCTATGATGTATTTTAATGCAACACTTCCTTATCCTTCTGCTGTGGGTATGTTGTCCACTTGTTTCTCATGCTGGCTTCCCACAGACGTTCTAGTGGAGCGTCTTCTTGGCTTCACCTATAGGGCTTTAGACAGCCTCGTTGCTTTATCTCATTGTGGACCCGCTAGTCCTTTTTAGGGATCTTTTTCTCAGTTAATTTCACAGACCCACCTCCAAGGAGGGTGTTGCTTAGGTATCTAATTCTAGGATAAGGAATCTGTGGCGAGATGTTTCTATCAAATTAATAAGTTACTTACCTTCATTAAGGCCTTATAGACAGGATCTGGCTGTAGATTCCTTAGCGACCCACCCATCCTCCCAGCTCTGCAAACTGTATCTACAAGATTCCTGTTGGGGCATTCTGATGCCCTTCTTTTAGGACTTTGTAATTGTTTGGCACAAGGATGCCTCTTTTTTGGCACACTGTGCCCATGGGCAATTTCTATAGTGGCTCCGCGTTGTTGGCACGAAAAATAGTCACAGAAGAAACCGACGCCTGTGCATATGGGGAGGGCTTATATGGACTCTGTCGACATCACATCTGGAGGACGACATCTCTGCGGAGTCACTTGATGCCCTCTACCGACACGCAGAGTTACTGGGGTACAAACATTTCAAGAGCCAGTCTGATGCCCATAGATGATTCTAAGATAAGGAATCTGTGGCTAGAACCTGTCACTACCACATAAGATGTTACTGAATGTGAGTAGCTTATTCCTCTGATTTAATTTGTCTTTTGACTGGTAAGGACCAGAAACTTTCCCAGTCCACTCCACATGACTGTTGCCTTTTCTATTTTGATGCAAACACTGTGTAATTTTGTTTTGGCAGAGAGCAAACATGATTATTTTAATTCCTTTGTAGTTAACCATGCAATACATATGCCTTGGTTTTAGATGTGTGTGATTTTTAAGAGGTGGTTACTTATTACTATCTTTCTCAGCTCACTGGCAACTGGTGAGCTTCTGTTGCTTGCTGTAGTTAGCAAAAAGGTCAGCATTTACTTCCTCCAGCAATTGTGGAATATTTATTAAATGCCTGATACTGACCACAGATATGGGGAACTCAGTGTTGGGCGTTGTACTGTGTTGCATACAGTCAAGATGTAACAAGAAATACACAATCCCTATTCTAAGTTATGTTGTCCACCTTTCAAAAGGCAACTCTGTTACATAACTTAATGAATCACTGTACCTGCTGCACGTAAGGGGTATTTACAAATAACAGATTTGTTTTCTTACTCAAGCGTTTATCCTTACTAGTTAAATAAAATAAAGAGTTTTATGTTGCCCATTACTCACACAAGGACTTTAATGGTTAGACCCCTTATATAATTTAGCAAATGATCCACCTGTCTGACAATGAAAGGGGAATGCTCAGCTAACAGCAAGTTGGAGAAGTGTAGAGATTTTAACTTGCTAGTAGTCAGACCTTATGTCTCTTTGGCAAAACAAGTCTAGATCAGAAAATGAGTAAGAGTCTCTAAAAGACAAGGTGAATGCACATCAGCATAACTGTAAGAACTCTCAGGGAGGTAGAATTTTAATTACAGCGGGAATTGTTTTTACAGTGGAATTTGAAGGATTGCTACTAGACAGACGTGCCAGAGACAACTATTGCTGCACAAGTCACCTCATGCAAAGGCCTGTAAATCTAACTAACCTGGTAAAGTTTCTCATGGTTCTGCACAACATGAGAAGTGATCTGAGAATGATGGGTAAGGAGTCTGGATCGAGATGCAAGATAGGTGATATGGGAAAGGAATCCACTTTGAATGTCTCCTTTGCAGACTGTTCAACTTTCACACATTTAAATATACAAAAATTAGCTGCTGTTGATAGGTTGTACTACGTACGATCATTTCTTATTCTGCTTCTGATGTGGAAATATACCTTTTTAGGGGTACATTGGTGCAGGGTCTCCCTTTTGTCCATGGGTTCAAAAACCAACAAAGTAGAGATCAACACTGGAGTGGGAAATAAATAACAAGTTTATTAATCACTCATGAGTGGGACCATGTCCACACAGTACTCTCAGGGCTCGACAAATCTGAAAAAATGGTACTAGTCCTGCAGGTCTAGTACCTAAATCTCGTCGACCTAACAGTAACCTACTTGACCTCCCTCTCTGAAAGCGAAGCAAATGTGCCAAGATAACAAGATTTAAAGGCATCTTTATTGCTCATTTGCTTTGTGAGCAATAAAAAGGCCTTTAAATCTTGTTATCTTGTCACATTTGCTCCGTTTTCAAAGACGGAGGACAAAAGTTAGAATGTTTTTCTAGTTTTCCTACTCACCAGAAAGGGGGAGTAGGACCTAAAAATAGCTCGACCTCACAAAATTTACCTCGCAAATGCGAGCGGTCGAGTGGATTTGACGAGCCCTGACTCTCAAGTGCTGCCTTAGGTAGTACACTGGCTTCACAAACCAGTGCCCTTTTTATACAGGGTTTGTGCAGTGTAAGCATATAAACAGAAATAGGAAGAACACGTTTTAGGCATAGTTATCAGCAAACAAGGGCAGATGAAAACTAAATGGTCAGCAAAGTGGGAGGGAGAGCAGAAATGCTTATGGCAGCCGTAAATGATTGACAGTTAACAGATGTACTGGCAACTACAACTCTCAGCACGTACATTGCTTGTAGCTGAGTCAGAAAGTCAACTAAAATAGGTAGCACAAATAGAGTGAAAAGATGAAAGAATTACGAAGGAAACTTAAATGGACACCACAGCCAGAATGGCTGCAGCTTATGCCAAGTAAAATATTACGCGTTTTCCACACTGATAAGGGGTTTGTGGAACGCACTTATAGTTGCTTGATTGTTTTTGATTAGTATCCTTCTGTATCAAACTTTGGCCCTCATGTATCATGCCAATATGATTTGTAAAATCAGAGCTTTTCCAACTAAAGAAAATGGCATTTTTCTAATTCACAAAACCCAATTAGCGATTCAGTAATATTTTACCGAATATTACCGAATCGCTAATTGGGTTTGGGAATAAATATCAGATTGGTATTTAGAAGGGGCAAGTTAATGGCATCACTTCCAAATACTGATTCCTTTAGGGATGCATTAATGTTTTGCGACCAGATTCTGTTTTCAAAACATTAATATTTTACCACCTCCTCAAAGGAGATAATAAGCCATTCCCAAATGGGAAGGGGTCCACAGAGGACCCCTTCCTCTGTGTGAATGTTCGCAAAAACCTTTTTTAATGAGCAAACAGTGGTCCAGGTGTCTAGTTGCATTGAGAAAGGAAAGGAAGCTAAGCACCCTATGCATAATAGCATTTTCTCTTTTTTGGTTCTCTGAATGGCTCTCCACTCTAACTGAACTTTAGCTCTTTCTTTGCTCTTTCTACCAGATTTGATTCTCAGGGCAGACGTCCTTCGTTAGAACATCTCCTGGTGAAATAAATTGTCTTAAATAACAGTTATTATTTGAATGTACTGTAAACAGCAATGTTCCTTGATGGTACATCCTCACACATGCATCTGAGTCAAAAATGTATTTGCTTGGTAGCTATTCCTGTCGAAGGACCTTTGATACTCTTTGTTCATGTAAAGTTGGTACACTATAAACAAATATTTTCTTAAAGAAAAAATGCCCACTATTTCCAAATTCTTCATTATTCTTACTATTGATTATATGCACTTCCTTAGATAATCTTCAATGAAGTGTGCACTTTGTGAAAGGGTTAGTCTGTAATTTGTTGGATATAGTATTCACTGTTACCAGTAACAATGACTTAAGTTTCATGTATTATTTGCTGCCACCCTCTTGTCGCTTCATGGCGCTGTAAACCAGAGGGGCTGTGCAGCACTATGAAACCTCAAGTTAGTAATCATGCTAAAGAAAATTAAAATACATAGAAAATATTTTGTCGCATCTGCACCGGATTAAAATATGTTGAATAAGGATTTAGATTGGTCTGAGATTTTTGATTAGAGGGTGGACTAATAGGTGCAAATTGTGTTTTAAAGATGACTTAAAGTGGAAAATAATTGTAACTGAAATATCCTTTATCTATCTGTGTTCACATGTGTAATGAAATTTGGCAGCTAAACAAGTACAAGTGTTTTCCGTTCAAATTTCTTATAACCATTTAAACCTAAATGCATATTTCTTGTCTTTTTATGTTGATGCTTGAAATTGTACAGAAATATTTGTACTCAAATGCACCCCAACGTTTATTTGAGTTTGATTTAGATCTCATAATGAGATCAATAAACTACACAAATAATTATAGTCATGTGCATTCGAAATCTTTCACAGGCCTAAACACATTTTACAAATTTGTAATTTCTATATGCATTAGTCAAAACGGCGGTTATATATGTAAAACTAAGAACTTAATTTGCTGTTCTAACATTATTTCTAATAAACATCAATCAATCATAAGTATTGTTATCAGGAAATTGTCAGAGCTCAGCACACGAACACTGCCTGTTTTAAATCTTGAATCCCTTATTTACATGATGGGTGTATATATAGTCTTCCCAATAGCTCACAAACTATTTTGCAGGATTGCACTTTAGGAGAAATACTTGTGTTCCAATATGTATAAACAAATCTGCACAACTAATGTTTAGGAAATAATGAGTATATTGCATCTTCCATTTGTTCACACATATGATCGACTGATGTACTTATTTTCTGTAATAATCAACATCCCCCAAAAAGCTTGCATCAAATAAAGCTTTTTAATCATAGATTAAAAGGAATATATAAGTAAGTGGGTGTATCTTGTCCCAACAACAAGATAATTTTTTGTTGGATATAGTCTGTGCTTTTTAAATTGTATATTTCCTTCTAGGTATGGTCCCCAGGCTTTACATTTAGCATCTTTTTGCCCCAACTTTATTTGAAGTATTTCAGATGTTTTTTAAATTGCATTAAAATCATGGTGAACCTCATTCTATGTGAAAGACTTTGCAGTTAATTCTTTGATATGTAAGGTAGGTTTCACGTTTTTGTGCTATTACCACTCAAAGATATTTTGTGATATCACACATTCTTTGACCTTTTTTTAACCAAGTTTCTATCAAAGGTTTTTCTTCTTTTGATGTACATTAAGAGTCATAAACTTACTTTTGCCTATATTTAGCGTCAAACAGTGGAGAGCAATGAGACTCAGTTGAAGGCTAATAGTGGTTATGTTGATAGTGATAGCATCAAATATGTATAGCAGTATATTGAACTGTATTCCTTTGGGCTGGAGGAAATTAATGGGTTGAATCATGTAACACAGGTAAATCATAAATATAAAGAGAAAATAAATGTGAGGCTAATAAACAACCCTGTATTGACTATTGGGTATTAGCATTTGTTTAGTTACATCATTAAATGACCCCATGAACTTGAGCTCAGTGTCAGATCTAAGGGCAATCAAAAGCAGGCATGCTAGAATGTAGGTACCAGTTTCTGACATAATCTACCCTGTCTGCTCTGTCAAATGCAATAGAAAACTCAATAAACATGATGTAAATCATCTACAACTTATTTTTCCTGCATTATTTAGAAAATATTTATATTATCCAGTCCTGTGTTTATTGGGTGAAAACCCACTTGAACTAAGGTTAACAAATACTCTTCTTCTACCCATGTTTTGAAGATAGTGGAAAACTGTTTCTGCAAATAGTGGCCATACATTTCCCCCCATAACTTAGGGTTTTGCGACAGGAGTGAGGGATGTAATGTGCTGTGGCCAATAACTTTGCTTTCCCTAGCTTGGTTAATAATTTTATCTGAGAGAGACAGTTAGTTATAGATTTCTTACCTTAGGATTCCCCCCAGTCATGAGAGTGGATCCGGAGAATTATTTCTCTTAGCAGTACCCCTGCTTTTCGGTAAGTGGTGTCAGTCAACTCCGTGTCTGTTGTCGGCGTTGTGGTTGCCGGGATGACGTTGTGGTGCCTACGTAGATACCGCCCCTGCGCGCTGATGTCAATTCTTTCTTTTTCTGGGCCAGCCTAGAGCTTACCCCATTGATCAATTTTTGACTGAGCTTTTTTTAACTTTTGTTGACTTCTTTTTATGAGTCAACGACTCCTGGTGCGGAGGTATGTCCCATCCTAGGACCGACTTCAAGCCCTGCGAGGTCTGTCACGAACTGAAGTCTGTGATGGACCCGCACCTCGTGTGCCTTTAGTGGCTGGAGCGCAACCACGAACTGAAGTCGTGCTCCGACTGCCGGTCCCAAAAGCTCTTGGAGGTCCGGCAGTCGGCTCTACATTGCTCTCCTTCTCGCTCGAGGGGAAGGTCTCGAGACCTTTCACGGAGTCACAGCACCTCCGCCAAGTCTTCGCACTCCTTGGGTAAGTCGAAGCACAAGAAGGAGCCGAAGAAGCACCATCACTCTTCGCCTTCTCCCCGTCGGTCGGCTGACGCGATGCGGGATCCGGAGCATCGTCGCTCTAAGTCCCCGGTGCCTGATTCAGGGACGACTCCGCAACTCCCGCCAATTCTGGGAGTCGGGGCATCCCCTGCCCAGTTTCGTACATTCTATGAAGCCCTACACCTTATGTTTGGGCAGCCCGACTCCACTGGCGTGCCTTCGGGCCCCGCGGAGTCAGTCGAGGGCCCTGGGCCTTCGATACCGGCGGCTCCAAGTCGGTGCCAGAGGACCCCTGTGGATCCAGACCTGGATCCAGGATCGACGCCGGTCGACCTTACTCACCCTTCACCAATGCCGATCCCTGTGACGAAGACCTGGGCGTCATCCATGTCCTGGCCGACACCGTCCCCATCCTCACCCCTGAGCTGACCCGGAGCCGTACCAATGTTGGATCCAGCGCCGGAGGTTAATCTTGCTCCCTTGTTCATCCCAGGTGTTCCCTATCGCCCTGAAAGTGGTGATGAGGACTGGGAGGAGTTGCTGGGCCCTATGTGGTCCTCCTCCCATTGGATTCGATGTTCTTGTTCACTTGCTAGGAGGAGTTCATGGTCAGACAGAATACGGACATTGGGGGCTGGATGGCATTGTTCATAACACCATAACGGACTGTCAACACAATAGCAGAGTATTAGAAAGATAAGTGCAGGCTTGGATTTAAGAGCAGAAATGTTTGTAAAAAAAGTGAATAAAATTATTTCAAAGAGAGTAAATGTCACAGGAATTGAATGGGATGTATTTGAACAGACAAGTCAGTCGGGATCAGCAGGAAAATGCAGAAATGACAACACATTCAACTATGCAATTGTATATTTCATTGTTAGTGTACTGAATGTGATGAGCTCTGTGTAAATTATCGGTGTTACCATGCGCAAGCAGGGAAGCTTGCAGTGTGATTGGAGCCAGCGGCGGAAATGCGTAGCACTTTTGGCATACCTAACTGGGATCACAAGCCCTCACAACCAATCTTTTTCCTTAAATGAAGCGCTTTACATTTTTTTGTTTCTCAAGGGTACTTGTCTCTTCCTGCTCTTTTGCCTCTCTAGGAATGTGAGGGAACTGACTTCCCTCTCCACAGGTGTTTGTAATGTGCTTTTATGCAGTTCTCCCGTGCAGCATGTCATCAGAGGGATATGACCATGAGAAGGTGACACTGCATAAATTATAAAAATATACATCGGTTCAAACCTTGGGAGACTTTGTCAGCACTATAAGAAACCTAAACCATACCTAGAGTATTAACACAGATCAGGTCACTCACCAACATTTGCAAGATGCCCCATAATTTAGACTAATATCATTGGTTGTGGCACATTTGCTAGAGGTTAGTGGTACAATCCCAACGTGAATGATCCTGGGTCCTTCGGGTGGGCTGTGTGTGTTTGCCTGACAAGTGGTTCACTCAAGTGAGACTAGCAGAGAGCTTCCCATTGTGAGAGCTAGGGATTCCGTTTGGCTCACTGAGTGATTAAAGCAGCACAGAAAGGAAAACACTCATTAGCTTTCCCAAGAGCCCTCATAACCATCAAACTGCAGCTCTATATAGTGCTAAGGAGCTGATACAGCATCCTGCTGGAATGGCATCTACATGTGAATAAGGTGGGTAAATCCAAGAAGCTGACATTATGCACAGAAAAGCAGATTCAAATTGTTATCTGTTTAGAGAATTATAGCTTCTGCAGCTTCACCTAGATGACTTTTAAATTTCTTCTGGTGAACAGTAAATGTGCCTACTGAAAAACAGATCCTCCCAAAATAGAGCAGTGAGCAATGTGGTGCACTCTTTAGGCAACAAAACCTTATGTGTTGGGTCTAGCTTCTTCCGTCTATAAATACTTCTACTTGAAAGAAAAATATGCCATTCATTTCTCTAGTTTTTCCTGTATTCTAGCATGCCACAACATAAACATCAGGAAAGGCTCCCTCGAAATTAAGTCGATTATGTGCTTGTTATGAGTAGCACTAGGTTTTACTCTAAAGTGAGGACGTTTGCAAGTTTTGCACTGATCTGGGGGTTGTTCTCCCACAAATTTCACCAGGTAATTCTTGATTAAATTTGTTCATGGAAAATCTTGTTACCCCCATTCCGAACTCACAATAGAGAGGTAATACTGCACCAGGGAAACAACTTAACTCCAAGGTTTTATCATATAATTTTTACCTGGGTGGTATTACCCTCTGCACGCCCCTCAGACATTTCTGAACTTATGTCTGTATTACAATCACTGATAAGATTTAGTATAGAAGGACTACCACTTGACCACTTGTCATGAGAGGTCCTTTGCCCAGATTATCACACAATATACTGTTGGAGATGGTCTTGACTGCTGCCAGTGAACTAAGGAGATGCTACATCACACTTGATACAGATAGCAAGCGAAGTCCAGGAGAAGAAGGCTGCCGAGGCATGTGTTTTACTTTCGCTGGGGACCCTGTCTTCATCTCTCATTGATATCCACAGCTTTTGCTGTCAATATTGTATGCAGTGTGTTGCTTCTCCTTAAGAAAGTCTATGTTGCAAATTGTACATTCCATTCTCTCCTAGTATAGTGCATAGGTTTTAGGGTATAATGTTTTAAATGATGTTTAAACTATGTTAGAAATTTTAATTTTATTTTCGTTATTCACGCTGTGCCTATTTGCTGTTTTTATGATAGTCTGTGTGGTTGTTATAGATGTGCTGTGATAATTTTAGTTAAAAGTGCATATTCTTCTTAGTACGATTTTTGTGTGATGTTGTAAAGAGCAATGTAATCAATCAATCAGTGACACTTATAAAGCGCGCTACATACCCGTAGGGTCTCAAGGCGCTGGGGGGGGGGGTGCCGCTACTGCTCGAACAGCCAGGTCTTCAGCTTCTTCCTGAAGGAGAGGTGGTCTTGGGTCAGGCGCAGGTCGGACGGGAGGGAGTTCCAGGTCTTGGCGGCCAGGTAGGAGAAGGACCTTCCTCCTGTAGTCGCTCTTCGGATGCGGGGGACGGCGGCGAGGGCGTGGTTGGCTGATCGGAGGTGGCGTTTGGGAGCGTAGAAGTTGACTCGGCTGTTGAGGTAGCTCGGGCCTTGGTCGTGTAGGGCTTTGTGTGCGTGGGTGAGGAGGCGGAAGGTGATTCTCTTGTTGACGGGGAGCCAGTGAAGGTCTCTCAGGTGTCCGGAGATGTGGCTGGATCGTGGGATGTCGAGGATGAGTCTGGCTGAGGCGTTTTGGATCCGCTGGAGTCTCTTCTGGAGCTTGACGGTGGTCCCGGCGTAGAGGGCGTTGCCGTAGTCCAGTCGGCTGGTGACGAGGGCCTGGGTGACGGTCTTTCTGGTCTCTGTGGGGATCCACCAGAAGATCTTCCGTAGCATGCGTAGGATGTTGAAGCACGCCGAGGAGACGCTGTTGACTTGCCTGGTCATGGCGAGGGAGGAGTCCAGGATGAAGCCCAGGTTGCGTGCGTGGTCCGTCGGTTTGGGTGCGGTGCCCAGGGCGGGGGGCCACCAGGAGTCGTCCCAGGCGGAGGGTGAGGAGCCCAGGATGAGGACCTCCGTCTTGTCCGAGTTCAGTTTCAGGCGGCTGGTCGTCATCCACTCGGCTACCTCTTTCATCCCTTCGTGCAGGTTGGCTCTGGCGGCGGCGGGGTCGTTGGTCAGGGAGAGGATCAGCTGGGTGTCGTCGGCGTAGGAGATTATGCTGAGGTGGTGTTTGCGTACGATGGCCGCGAGGGGGCTCATGTAGACGTTGAAGAGGGTGGGGCTCAGGGATGATCCTTGGGGGACGCCGCAGATGACTTCGGAGGCCTCTGATTTGTATGGTGGTAGGCGGACTCTCTGTGTTCTTCCGTCGAGGAAGGAGATGATCCATTCCAGCGCCTTGTCCTGGATTCCGATGTTGCTGAGGCGCCGTACTAGAGTGCGGTGGCAGACCGTGTCGAATGCCGCGGAGAGGTCTAGGAGGATGAGGGCCGCTGTTTCTCCATTGTCCATCAGGGCTCGGATGTCATCGGTGGCGGCGATGAGGGCGGTCTCGGTGCTGTGTTTGGCTCGGAATCCGGACTGTGAGGGGTCGAGGGATCCGTTCGTCTCGAGGAAGGCGGCCATCTGCTTGTTGACGGTCTTCTCGATGACTTTGGCCGGGAACGGGAGGAGCGAGATGGGACGGTAGTTCTTGAGGTCGGTGGGGTCCGCTGTTGGTTTCTTGAGAAGAGCGCTGAGCTCGGCGTGTTTCCAGCTTTCAGGGAAGATGGCGGTGTCGAAGGAGGTGTTGATGATGTCTCGCAGGTGGGGTGCGATGACAGCGTCGGCTTTGTTGAAGACGTGGTGAGGGCAGGGGTCGGTCGGTGATCCGGAGTGGATGGAGTTCATCGTGCGGATGGTGTCTTCGGTGCTGATCGGGGTCCAGGCGTGGAGGGTGGTGGTGGGGGGGGGTGGCTGGTCGGTCGTGGTGTGCGTTGGTTGGTTGTTGAAACTGCTGTGTATGTCCGTGATCTTGTTGTGGAAGTATGAGGCGAGGGAGTTGCAGAGGTCTTGCGATGGGGTGATGTCGTTGTTTCCTGCGCTGGGGTTGGAAAGCTCTTTCACGATGTTGAAGAGTTCCTTGCAGTTGTGTGCGTTGTTGTCCAACCGGTCCTTGAATGCTGTTTTCTTGGCGGCGCGGATCAGCTGGTGGTGTTTCCGGGTGGCAAGTTGAAGGAGGTCCTGTTGTCCGGTGTCGGTTCCCTTTTCCAGACTTTCTCGAGGGCTCGGCAGTTCTTCTTGGAGCTCTTGAGTTCGTCGGTGAACCATGGGGCCTTCTTGCTGCCGGGTCTGCTAGGCGGGGTCCTCAGCGGGGCGAGTTCGTCCGCGCAGTTGCTGATCCACTTCGTGATGTAGGTTTGTTTCTGGTACCATGGTGTCTCAGATCCTGGTTTTAGGGATTGCTAATAATCCAAAAGCAATGATTCCCCTTCAACAATGTATTGGCAGGGGTTCTGCGGGGCTATAATAACCTGTCTTTTGCATTCAGCGCTGGTGGCTTGAACATATTCACTTGTGTCACCTATGGGTGATAAAGCACACCTTGTAGAACTGTGCCAAATTCATAGTGTATGAAATAGTAGTAGCACTTCACAGATAGACCTTTTGTCTTTGATAATGCAAGGTATTTTGTGACTGAATAGTACAAGCCTACAGTATGACAGGCTGTTACCAGGTGTCCCATCAGTGAGCAGCGCAAGTCTGCACACGTTTTTACTAGGAATCCCAAGAGTGTGCCGTGCAAGCCTGCAAATGCCTGTTTTAGCAACGACTTGTATTAAGAGTTCTGAATTGAAAATGTCCAGCTATATTTTATTACAGAGGAACTACAAAGGTAATAAGAGGACATTTCAAAATATTAGATTAGGAAAGACACATTAGTAAGTCTGGATTCATTATTTCTCTCCAAAATTACTTTATTTATGAAGAACTGCAAAAGCAGATACGTCCAACAACATATTAGAAGGACTACAGTGCACATTCAAACAGCAACATTGTAGAAGCCACACAATAGCACTTAAATCCAACAACATGAAAGGACTACTTTTGCACATAGAGCATGTAACATAGATGGAAACTGTAGCACAATACAGCAAGTGACAATGATGAAAATATGCAATAGCAGCCACAATCAGTGACATTGAATTAGGATTGCAGTGACACAGCTAACAACATTGAGGAGGGACAACAATGGCAGATACATTCTGACACAAAGAAAAAGGCTCACAGTGGCACCTACGATCTTTGTGAGGAGAACAATCACAATGAGAAGGAATCAGCATATGCATCCTTGGGATATGAAGGGTAGCATCAATAAAGTAATGCCTCATCTCAGCAAGAAAAGTATGCAAATGCTGACTCAATTCCTGGTGATATTTCTAAAGTAAACCTTTTGTTTTCATGGGAGCTCTATTTATTCTAATGTTCATGATCATCTATATATATAAAAACGAATGTATGTCTCTCTGTCTGTTTGTCCTTTATGTATTACTACACCATTCATCCGATCGCCATGAAACTTTGGGAGGTTGTTGAGTACACTCCTGCGAAGGTTTCTGGCATAATTTTTGTTTTAAATATCGGCCCCCCAGGGCCCTCATAATCTTTCGAATACTGATGTACGCACCAGACGGAAAAACAACAAATTGTGTATCCACAAGCACTTGAATAAATAAACAGAAATAAAACCATTTATCCGATCGCCATGAAACTTTGGGAAGTTGTTGAGTACACTCCTGCGAAGGTTTCTGGCATACATTTTTTTAAAATATCAGCCCCCAGGGCCCTCATAATCTTTCGAATACTGATGTACGCACAAGACGGAAAAACAAAAAATTGTGTATCCACAAGCACTCGAATAAATAAATAGAATTAAAACAGCATTCATCCGATCGCCAGGAAGCTTTGGGAAGTTGTTGAGTACACGCCCGCAAAGGTTTCTGGCATCATTTTTTTAAAAATATCGGACCCCCAGCACCCTCATAATCTTTTGAATACTGATGTACGCACAAGACGGAAAAACAAAAAATTGTGTATCCACAAGCACTCGAATAAATAAATAGAATTAAAACAGCATTCATCCGATCGCCAGGAAACTTTGGGAAGTTGTTGAGTACACTCCCGCGAAGGTTTCTGGCATAAAATTCTTTTAAATATCGGCCCCCCAGGGCCCTCATAATCTTTCGAATACTGATGTAAGCACCTGACGGAAAAACAAAAAATTGTGTATCCACAAGCACTCGAATAAATAAATAGAATTAAAACAACACTTTGAAATGTTTTCCATATTAAAATGAATAAGTTTCAATAAAAATGACACAATGTAAATTGAATGTTATCATAACGAGTTTCCTTGAATTTCTTGTCTTCGGAGATCGCAGCAACGCGCGACGGGTAAGCTAGTGCTTGATAAATTCTCATTAAGTCTTTCATTATTACTCAAACAAATGTTTTCATCATACATAGTTCTATACAAATATAAGAGTCACATTGATTGAACTTGAAGTGTGAATCTAAAACATCCTTATTGACAAGATTGTGAATGTATCTCCCATGTCTTGTTCATGTATATTTTAATAAAAAAAAGTTCTAATAGTGATCCAAAAAAGGAAACGGTCACCATTTTTAGGGAACATTCAAGAGTTCCTAAGCGTGCTGATTCCAATTTGATGCTTGAGAAATCAAATATGTACGTCATTTGAGGAGATAAATATTCTTGAAAAAGAATGTTTGCTGTTCCGCCCTCAATTAGATGTAGATTTTATCAAAAAGAAAAAAACACTTTCTTTTCTGTTAATTGTTAATGATCATATGACAGAAAAAAATTTATGTTACGGAATTGTGGTAATATTTTTGGTTTGGTTGAGGTCCTTACAGCCCTGAAGTAGCTGTTTTCTACTGTGAAACGTGTTGGCTGTATTCTGTGAGCAATAAAGACTTCAATTAGTGAACGTTTTCTTTTTTGGATTACTATTAGAACTGTTTGTAGGAAAATGTATATGAACAAAATAAGGGCTATAAATTCATGTTCTTCTTTTAGATTGTAATACTTCAAGATGAGTTAAGAAGTGACTTATAATTGTATAGACCACTACCTGCCCTTAAAAAATGAAACAAAAATGTTTTTTTTTTTTTTTTTTTTACTGCATCTGTTTTCCTTTATCTGTTTTCCTTTAAGGAAAACGGGCTGCATTTTTAAAAAGAAAACTCCTTTATTGAAAAGCAGGCCAGACATTGGGGTCTGCTGAGCCCAGAAGGCCACCATCCCTGGGAGGGCCATCCCTCCCAATGGGGTTGCAAATTGGGAGTGGCTCATTAATATTCATGAGCCTCGCATTTTGCGACCCCATTGAGAATCGCAGTCAGTGTCTCTGACACTGTTGTACATTCCAAATTGCGACTCGCAATTGAGCGCAAATAGCGAGTCGCAATTTGGAATGGTCGTACATCTGGACTCTAATGTCTTAAAAAACTAGAGAGAAATAAATTGACATATCCAATCCGTTGAAAGACATATTTTCTGACATCAGTCCGTGGCTCAAAATATTGGTATATAATTATATTGCAGTCAAGTTATTTTGTCATATTTGGTCTGTGACAGTGGGGCTGGTTGAAACGTAAATACATACACTCCCTTGCCTTCTTGAGCTCTACTACACTTTGCCATTATACATTTATTCAAATGAAGAGCGGATACATTGCTTACAATATTGTTTATAGCTTTGCATGACAGAGCAAATATGGGCTTGCTTTGCTTTTGCACTGCAGAAACTGTGTATGGTGCTTGCGCATGGATGAATAGTCATGCAAAAATGTATCCTGATGCAGCTTAATTTTCAGGTGTCAGCAAGCATCAAAGCCAGGAAACTGACCTTGCATATATTGTTTGATATTAGACAGTAACAAGCATTTGATCTCTCTGATTGCAATCTTAAAAATGTTTATCAACACTTTGCAACATTGTTTTCTGAAATCTCACGTTCGTTGTGATGCTAATGCTGTAGTCGCGTTTTATTAAGTTCTTGTTTAGGGCTTTGCTAGTCGTTTGTGGATGCCAGGTATCTCTGGAGGAGAGAGCATTATTACAAGAGCAGGTCGATTGGAAATTGCACGGTAAATACATTTGTCTGTGGTCTCTGTCTTCCCATATTGAACCGATTCACGGGATTCTTATGTGTACATTTTCTGTTTCAAAGGTTTGTTTCACTGTGAAATGTTTTTTTCTCACAAAGTTCTCGTAAATGAGGATTTTGCACACAAACACATCAAGCATCTCTATGACTTTGTTCTCAGCACCGTAAACCAAATATTTACTTTTCTATCAGCCAGAGTAGTGCGACTATTGATTGGAAAGCTTCAAAGACGATTCAATTAAACGAGTCTATTGTTCTTCTGATAAAAACTATTGCAATTGATTTGAAAAAAATGTTGCTCTCGTTGCCTGTCCTTACTTGCCCTTAACGTTTGCTGCAGCACAGTGCCTTGTTGAGTTGCCAGGCTTACATAGGCTATAGTGATTTTGTGGAATAGTCAGTAATTCGCCTATTTCATAACCTTTTCAAAAAACGATTATCTTTAAAGCAAGCGGGGTTGGGGAGAGGGGGCAGGCATGTTATTACTGAAGTGGGAAAGAACGATGAAGAGGAAGGATGTAATATTCCTCACAAAATGTTATAACATTTTTAAGGAGAAAGCCAAAATATTGAATTCTTAGCTGTAGTAACTTGCACGCATAAATGGGAAGTCGCAGCTACGCATATAGTCCAGATTGTGGGCCACGCTCCCCTCCGACTCCTTTGGTAACATTGTGTTGCTGCTGCCTGCTTCCCAACGATTTGCACAGCAGTTAATGTTTAACGGACTAACTGCAATAGCCTATCGTTAACTGATGACTAATTCTGATTAAATCGTGTTTTTTAGTATACCTGTTTAGTAAGAGCAATACAAATTGCATTCTTGAAACTATACAGTCCAGCTTCACAACAGTTGCTTTGTTTACTCATTACATCTATTTTACACCGTCTCAAAAATGGCGTTTCCTGGTAGTAATACAGTACATCAGACATCGCTGGACACTGGATTTTTTTAGTGTTTTGCGTTAGTCATCCTGAGAAACGTATTGTTTCATTTCAGCTATCTGGCAATGACAGTTGTTCATTTTTGTTGATGTTAGTCCTGTTTTCTTTATTTAACTGGGTCTGCCTCTTATTCTCACCGCATCCACATTTTTCAAAGTCTTAGAGGTCACTCCTAATTTTTAATGGAGGTTTCCCAATTTTGTGTCAATGGCCAAATAAAAGAATCTTACGATCTAGTTATTCCTATTAAATAACTTGTGTTTTCCAAATACTTTTCACTTAGTAATGTATTAAAAACTTAGGTGCCCAACGTTGTTTGCAGGGAGAGCTGCAACATGCCAAGGTTACCTAATACAAAAACCGCCTAAACTCGAATTCCCCTCATTAATCTTTCTTCCGCCTGTCTACACTTCTGTATCTTTGTCACTCTTTTCTGATCTTTCTCTCCCTTCTTCGTTATCCCTGTTTTCTCTCTCTCTGGGTCAAAGTCTGATGATGAAAAATAAGCCTGGTCCCTAAAAATGAGTGCTGGTGCCCATCACCTGTAACCACAGGCACAAATTAAGAAGTGAGGCCACTTTATTTAAATAACACAAAGCACAGGCAGTTCATTTACACTTACAATCATTTGTTACTCAGTGGGAGTTGCTTTAACGTAGATTGTTGATTTCTCGAAGCAGCAACAATGAAACTGCTCTGTATTTTACAATCTGTTTATAGTGTGTAAGTCTTGGTATTTATAGAGCTGTTGAACTTAGCTCGAGCAAGGGAGCGCTGTACAGGGGCGTGGTCTTATGATAGATGCAATTATTATAGGCAGTCAAATTCTCGAAAATATGACATAGCAAGACAACATTTATATTTAATCGAGAAGCACACACAACCATATTTTCTTTGCTATTATCCCCTCCCAAGTTAGACTTCTTGCAAAACTACCCTTTTTTATTTCCACATTCAAAGCTCCAGGTCACAATCAAAATTCCGGACAAGCATAAGTTGCAGGAAGGTGTGGAGTCGAGATAGCAATATATTTTCCAGTCAGCCCTATAAATGATTCTCATTAAGATCATCATCTGAGCTCTAATTCCATGGATTAACATTGAGGGAACATCAGCAAATTATGTCAAATCATAAATTATTCTATGCCCCATACAGCAGTTGGGCCAACAGTGCATACTCTCATCCTGTGAAAGCTAAATGCCTTATTTGTTGGAGAAAGGCCTGTATGCCCTTATCAATGAATAGACCTGTTCTCTTCTGCAAAGTTTCTAAGCACCAGTCCAGCTAAAAGAATACACAGGTTTTAGTTTCCTAGATTTCATCGCCACTGCCTCGTGTTCCCCAGTGATTAAGGGTCACTATTACTGTGCTCCATGCTTGTTCCTCTGATCAGATCATCTATTAGATACTTTAAAGGCCTTTCTTATTTCAGTGGTACTAGACAATCTATAGTATGTGAGTTCACTTTGAAGATTCTTTCCAGCATGTTAACTGGATCATTAGCCCATAACCCCTTAATAAAGAGGAAAGCATATATTTGAACAGCATTTACTCTTTTCTCCATATGTAATACCTTTGTTTCCAGCAGGTATATTGTGGCGACAGCATATTCCCGGAATCTTGCTAAGTCTGTTTGTGAGCTATCTTGTGGAAGTCCTAAACCATATCTGTGGCCTCCTGTTTGTTGCTATAGGCCCATTCATTTAATTTTTCTAGGATGCTCTTTTGCACTCATTTATATCCACCTTTTCTGATGTCTCTTCATTAGATGCTCAGGTGGGGCAGAGCGAGTTGTCCAACATTGCGTACTTGCTTCTGTAGAGGTCTAGTGCCCAGTCTGTTTGATTGCTGCTGCTGGCATTGGAGAGCTGGGCACCTGATCAGACCAGGTGAGGCTCATTCCCAAGAGGAGGCTGGAAGATGTATTCATGGTGATTGTAGGGCTACCAGCTCGGGATCGAGTTGGCCTCTATCTACCACATACAGGCAGTGATATGAACTGCTATCCTGAGATAAAAACCTATATGACCACCCTGGGAAACCGTCCAAAGCCTCAACCCTCAAAATGATCAACTAGCCTGGATTGGGGTCTCCACACTGATATGGCCTCTAGGTGAGCTGAGAGATTATGTGACAGCCAGCGGATAGGCCTACTAGATGCAGGGCTCTTATAAGAGCGTCCCATACGGTGATCAGTGTGAGCCCTCACTGCCCAATCCTCAGTCCTCCTATATGACAGAGAAGACTATGCAATATAATTGAGGCCCCTTTTGTTTTACATGGGGGGTGGCCAGCCCCTCATCTCCCTGACAAGTTGCAGGGATGTAGGTTGGGTACCTCCCCAGTACTGCTGTAATAATTTGAAACTGACCTGGCAATCGGAACGGATGACGCCTATGCTGCCCAGAAGCCCAGTTCTGACTGACCTTTACAATACACACATAACTTGTAACCCAACCTACACCAAGCTAGCAGTACAGTACTTAGGAAATACAATTGTATACAAAAATGCAAACACATATCCTCTAACGCATACACAACTGCATGCTGCATCAACATATTAGAGTCATTAATGTTTTGTCTTTGAAGTTTAATTAACTGAAATGAGCAGTTCTGAAAATATCATAAACAATAAACTGAAAATGCAAACTTAGCCGTACAATTAATGCAAAACAAAAACCGTCTAGCAAAAAGCTGCCCTCCCCATCTTCCACCCATGCTCCTCATTTCCTTCCCATCTCTACAACAGATAGATCCGCGTTTTTTCTCTTATGGTTTATTCTCAGCACACCTCTGTGCCTAGGACCCATGGTTTGACAGGCTGTTCTGTGGAATAGGTAGAAGCCCTGTATTTGAAGTTTCTGTAGTTACCTTCTAGTCCTGGGATGCTTAATATTTGACAAAAAAGCAGTTTTGTATTATAGTATGACACTTTGATATTGGTAAAAGTTTCCAGTCTCTCATGCCATTGACTTAGGTTTTTCCAAATTAATAGTGCCCTTATTCCTTGATTGTCATTTCGAGTATTCTCATTTAAGAGCGGGAATACATGAAATGAAAATAAACATATTTATCACAAAATACTGAATTGTTTCTTATCACATGGTAGGTGATGCTTCTACAGATCACTGAAGTGCCTTATTAATGCATGCAAACTGTTTACATTTAAATGTTATTTTTCCATGCGTTATGTTTGTAAAGCTAAGCCAGTTTTTAGAAATGTAGAATTGTAATTCCTGAAAGGTCTATTGAATGACATATCCAACCTGTTCATGTGCAATCTAGAATGAATTAAATAATTGAAAATAATTAAGTGTGGTTTATAAGTAATTTAAAAAACTAGTGTAGGAATTCTGCCTTTTCTGTATGGTCACCCCGTATTTTTCAGCTTTTGCTGGACCCTATATTTTGGCTTATGTTAGAAATCTGCACTTTAAACCTGATCACTATTGATAAAGTTCATGTGCTGTCCCTTTAAACATGGTCATTTTTGCAAATTCATAGTTGGTACATTCAGCTAACCTATAAGTCCCTGGTACAAAAAGCACTCCGCGCATGTCAAATAAATGTCACTAATGAACTGTAGCACCTATTGTGCCATCTACCATAGAGGCAATGCAAACATGACTTCAGGGCTTACAGTGTAGTGTGACTATAACAGTGTGAAAGTGCAATTCAAGTAGGCGAGGCAGTATGATAATTTTCCCCAGGGCAGTTTTTCCTATTGGGGAAAGAGGTAATGAGCACCAGAAGTTCATCTGTGTCTTGATGCCCTGCAGTGCTACCCGGAGGCTCCCATAAAATATATCCAAAGGAGTGTTGTAAATACGGACCCCTAAGTATCGAGTAGCTGTTCCCTGCCAGCGTAGAGAGGTAGCGCCTAAGTGTATGGACCAAGTTGGCTGGTTAGGGTGGAGGGAATGTTTCGCTGATTTGTCCCAATTGCCCCGGAGTCCGGCGGTTATTGCAAACACCTCAAGTTTAGCGGTTTAAGGTCTGAAGTGATGTCTTTTAAATAGATGAGGAGATAGTCGGCGTACAGGAACACCCTTTGCGTCCTGTCCTCCAGAGGTATCCCCAGTCGTAAACGGATGGCTAGGGGCTTTATCCCAGGAGCAAAGAGCAATGGGGAAAGGGGACAGCCCTGTCTGGTTCCCTAATCACTGGGAACGAGGCAGAGACAAGGCGTCCCAACCGGACTCGGGAAGTCGTATTGGTGTAAAGGAGTCAAGTGTATGCAAGATGCCGGGGACCAATGCCAAATTGGGTTAAGATCAGGAAAAGGTAGCTCCATGTTCGGAATCAAACGCCTTCTCCAAGTCAAATATCAGACAGACTGCTCACAGTTAATATCCTCGAACACGGTCTTGTGTGTGAAACATCCAATAAATATTCTGAGAGGTTCTGCGCCCTGGGACAAACCCATTTTGGTCTATATGAATGAGATCTGGAAGTATCCGCCGCAGCAGTCTCCTATTATGTTGCCCAGTATTTTATAATATATTAGGTCGATATGATGAGGGTTGGGGCGGGGTTTTACATGGCTTCAAGATTGAAACCAGGAGGGACTTCCGGATGGAAGGGGGGAGCTCACCCGTAGTCAGCGCCACTTCGTACATGTCAATCAATTTGGGTGAAGAAAAGGAACTGTAATATATGAGTGATAAGCTGTCATGTCCTGGAGTTTCGTTTTGGTATAGGTCCCTGATTGCCTGTATCACGCCTTCTGTGCCAATTTTAGTGTCCAAAGCAGGCTTGCTTGTGGTGGGGCTTCCGGGGTAGTGGGACGTCCTCAAGAAAGGCTCAAAAGTGGTCTTTCATGAGGTCAGGTGGGGCCTGGTATAGTGTGGAATAAAATGTGTAAAATGCCCTCTTGGGAGTAAACTGGGGCACCAGAAGGCGCAGTCAGTTTCATAATGGAGGCTGGGTTGGGGTCCTGTCTTGCGAGCCAGGCTAAAAGTCGGCCAGACTTGTCCCCCTCTCTGTGGACTTAAGCTTTATCAGCTGTAAAATTAAAGCAACGGGGGCGCTCCAAGAGTTGTGCATAGTTCGTCTTCGCTGCCGCTAACTGTGGGACCTGTCCCCAGTCTTGACTTACCGCCTTCCTCTATTGTGCAAGGTGCTTCGCAGTGGCTTGTATTTCGCCATCCAGAGTCCTCAGATCCCTCCCACCTGCTGTATGCAAAAGCCATGCATCACAGTTTCAAATACATCCTATCCTACCGCCCTTGATGAGGCGGTGTCATGGTTCTCCGCAAAGGAATGATGGATATGGTCGCCGTCTTCCTTTCTGAAAACTGGGTCATCAAGGCAGTAAAATAGAAACCTTCGATTTTGGAGACACCCAACGAAAGTCTATATAGTGTGCGTCGTGGTCTGAAATCACACGCACTAGGTAGTCAGAGCAATGTATAAGGGGCGCTAAGGAGGGCACACATAAGAAGTGGTCAAGTTGCATGTGGAGCCTGTGGGGTACGGAGTTGAAGGAATAGAGTTTGTGGGTCGGATGATGAAGCTGCCAGACGTCCACCAGGGGCCACTGTTGTAGCTAGCTGAATAAGCGCACTGTTTGTGCATGAGGAGGGAGCCTGGTAAGTGGAGGGTAGGACCGATCTAGATAGAGATCTAAAGTACAATTTTAATCCCTGCCAAGTATCCAGGGGAATGCAGTTTTATGAGCGAGGCTGCAGTTTGGTCTTGTTCACAGCTTTTCTTGTTTAGTCCCCAGGGCCCATAACAGGACAGCAGCGAGCAGGGCCGGACTGGCCATAGCGGGCACCGGGCAATCCCCCGGTGCGCCGCACGGGTGGGGGCGGTTTTGGGCCCCCGAGGGCCGTTTTTGTTACAGGGCCGTTTTTGCAGCATAGCTGCAAAATCGGCCCTGTAGCAAATTCAGCCGAAAACCGGCCAACGCAAAGAGCTCGGCTGCACCTCCAACTCCCCGCCCCCCCCGAGTGGGGGGGGCCGCAGAGCACTTTGCCAGGGCCAGGTGGGGCTTCCCAGTCCGGCCCTGGCAGCGAGGCCAGCAAACAATGGCAGGGACCTCATGCAGTCACAAGCATCCCCTGATGGCTGCCAAGCAGGGTCCCAAGGCTGGATGATTGGTGATATGTGAGCTGGCTGACGGAGCTTCAGGGACTTACGTCCGCCATCTTGGCTGCCTCGGCCAAGCGCCCTCCCCCCCACACATTATACTCTGTTTTTCTAATTCAGTTTGGGATGTTTAATGTGTTGCATTTCAACCTTATTACTCTTTTTGTTTTGGGTAAATACTTCACACATTGCCTGTAAATTATGAGTGTGCCGTAGCTACCAGGGATTCAGCTCAGGTTTATTTAGTGACTTTAGTGGTTCACCTTGACAAGGATTGTGATTATTACTTGAGATGGGTAGTTACCCTTCAATTAATACACAAGTTTCTTAGAACTAGTACATACCCAATATTTCAATGCTAATCAATAGTCTTAGAACAACCCACTGTAATTCATATCACAGAATGCACCTTGATAGCATTTACTAATCATATAGATATGAGGTAAGTCAAATTGAGTTAGGTACCTAGGCTCTTCATCCTTGTTTTGAATTCTTAAAACAATCAGTGATGGTTCTAACGAGACCTTTGATCTTATCTGCATCAGTTAGCCTCCTAATGTAGCTTTTAGGGCCTTCCACCTAGTTAAAGGGGAGCAGTTGGATTAGGGATTATCATTAAGGAAGTTTCTTATCAGACATCTTGTGTGTTCGATGTGTTCAAGGGACAATAACATTTAGTTGTTCGGTCTCCATGTTTCTTTTTTATTCCCAATTTCGAAGCCTGATAGTGGTAGGGTTACAGAAGAATGATCTGAAACCAGTCTCGGTTCTATGGTTGTTTGGTTGATATTGTGTGCATGATCACCTGAGATCAATATGTAATTGATACATGAGTACGTTGAGTGAGGGGGAGAAGAATGTATATTTTCTTTCTGAGGGGTGTTGCAGTCTCCATGAATCTTTTAAGTTAAGTTTAAGTTCTAGGAGTTTATGTGAGTTTGAGGGTCTGTACTTGCATGTTGAGTCCCTATCAATGATCGGGTCTAAAGGCAGGTTGAGGACTCCCGCTAGTATGAGGAGTCTTTGTGGCTGGCTGTAAAGCCTTGCATAAGTTTGGTCCAGAAGTCATGGTCATCTATATTCGGAGCATATACATTAATGACATAGAACTGAACCCTGTTTTTAGGCATTTTATATATTATCCATCTCCCTCGATATCTACCTTGGACGATAGCATATTAATTTTGGCGGCATGAGAGATCAAGTTTATCACCCTGTTCTTTTTCCCTACCACTTGCGAGCAAGCGACTTCTGCCTAGCCACTGTGTTTGAGAGCATGAGCTAATTGTTATTTGAGCTTGCATTCTTGTTAGAGAATTATGGCTCTTTTGAATTTGCATTTATAGTCTAGAATTTTCTTTCTCTTGATTGGGTGGTTTCAACCTTTGGTGTCTAGTGATGTGACTTTTAGTGCTGGAGGGTTTTGCGACATGTCTAGGTCTGGTTATCATATTTTGTTAAAGCTATAATTGGGTGTCATTAATACAAAGATACACTTGGCGCCCAAGAAATTTGGGTAATGAAAAAAGGAGCAGGTATATAATTTCAGCTGTGCTAAAGGCGAAGAAAAACACCCTAGACCCTCCAATAAATCAACCCTGAGGTCTATTCCAAGTAAATCTTATCCTGCACACGCATATATCAAAACAATGATGTAACAAGTAATCAAATGTAATCAAAGAAAGAGGGTAGGTTGTTTCTTGTTTTTCTTTGGTCTTTAATTTGAAACGCCCTGCCAACACGTGTTTTGTCGATTGGGGGAGACCCCACGACTTCTTCAGAGCTATCAGGCACTCTTGTTATAAATCAATGCCTTCTCCGCAGGTTGTAATTCCATCCCGGAGCAACACCGTTCTACGTTACAGGGTCACTATACAAATGATGTTGCACTTACCAGAAGTTTTAAATAAGCACACCAGACCAGCCGGGACGGAATTACAACCGGCGGTTAGGGCATTGATCTATAACAAGAGGACCTGACAGCCCTGAAGAAGTTGTGGGGTCTTCTTATATCGATGAAACATGTGTTGGCTGGGCGATTCGGATTAAAACCCAAAGAAAAACTAGAAACGACCTACTCTCTTTTAATATATTTGATTACTTGTTACATTATGGTTTTGACATCTTAGTTACATACCCTCTCCCTCCTCCCCATTTGACATTGTGGAACATGGCGATTAGGGAAGTTGCAGCTTACTGCGAACGTGTGTTTGCCATTGCTTTAACAATATTATATAATTGTGTGAGCCTTTAGTTGATTCGTAGGTGTGTCAGTTCACCTCCAAGGTGTAGTGCGGAATATTGCCCCAATGCAAGCTCACTTTGATGGGCAGTATGATGCATGACAAAGGTGTGGTCCTTTAATTGCTTTTTATTGGGTTATGGGCTGGTTGTTCTGATTCATGGGACAAGTGTAAGTCCCTGTTTGTCCTTGGTAGTTTGTAGGTGGGTGTTTGGCTGTGTTCTACTTCACTCTCGATTTAAACTGCTACCTCGCCTAAGACAGTGGTAGGTTTGTCACTTTCTCTTGTTTGGCGCTACCCCATTGCTGCCAAGCAGGGTTTTTACCATGTTAGTGGTGTTGACTAAGCTTGTTTTTATTTTGGTAGTCAATAGAACTGTCCTAAGCAAAAATGGTGTCCTACAAATTATGTCTTAAACATTATGTTCCTTGTCTTTGTGACGTGCCTAAAATATGACATTCAACCAATTAATTTATCAACACTTAGTTACCCGTTTCTTGTCAAGCAGTGCAGGCTCCCTGCAATACCTTACCGGTCATACTTGATAGGATTAACAATAATAACCTTGATACCAACGATTAGATACCTATGAACAAATCAATGAGTAATTCTCTGTTTTATGAGTGGCGGCGACTCATCCCGGAAGGTGTCATTGCACTAGTCACTGTCTAATATGGCCTGAGATGTGCATGTGAAAAATATCTTCCCGCTGGAAAAAAGGGGGGAATCCCCCTCTATTTCTTTCTTGTTAAAGACACTTACCTTAGTCTTCAAAAGAAGTATGTTTATATACATTTCTAAGGTGGGAAAGTAACTGCCCCATCAATTTTAAAACAGCGCACTGACAGTGAAGTGGTTTTCTTGTATGTGATCTCACTTCAGCAAGATCCAGACCAATGAAGAATAATTACTTCCAATAGAAAGGGTGGGGTTTCCAGCAATAGGATTCTGTCGCTACATTGTAGTAAAATTAGTTCGTTTAGATGTGATATTATATGCTACTTACCTCTTGTTTGTCAAGAAAGCATGTTAGTGTTTGTTAGTCCTTCATATAACCAACGTCAGTTGCAGTATTATCCTTCGTGTAATCAACTCAGTGTGCGGTATGATCCAAATTTAAGAGTTTTCAGGACCATCTGCACTACTTCTTCGACCTTGCTTATTCACCAGAGCTTCTGCCTCTTTGATTCTTAATTTTGTTGTAAACTAAACTCTGAGAATTGAGTTGCATGTGCAGTGTAAGCTTAAAAGCTGAACAAATATGTGTTCAATTAATTACATGAAGTGTGGCATTCCACATTTGGACTCAAGTATTTGCAGTGCAGAAAATCATCCACAGTACTGTGAATCCTTTGTCTTTCTGCTGAAAGAGCTCAAGATAGCTTACTGGAAAAATGGCCTGCTGCCAATCTCTGCTTCACAATCTATTTTCTTCCTTTTCCTACTGTAAATTGGCATAAGTTCAGGAGCTACAGTTCTTCCCTTTATTTACTTTCTCACTGTGTTTGGACTGGTTCAGTGAGCTAGGAAAGGCGCGCATAAGCAATGGGAGATTTAAGAGTTTGTGTTTTAGATTCCTAAACCCCCGAAGTATGGGCACTTTAAACAGTCCAAGGTTGAGCGTTTAGTCGATTTCTGGCTTAGAACATTTTGGGGAAAATAAAACACTGTAAAACGATGAACTCTGACAGACCAGTAATATTATTGCTACTTACCTCGATGAAAATTGGGGAAGGAAAAATGTGCACTGATTATACCAGTATGTCCGCATACAAAATGTTTATTTTGTTTACCTATTTACTTTGTACTTTACTTAGGAGAATTAAAGGTAATTTTATTGCTTTGCTTTTGAGCAACACCATTTTGTCAGTTTCTATGGTACCCTGACTTTTTTTTAAATAAGACCTATTAATTTTGCTGTACAGACAATTTTGTTCTAAGACTGTTTTGCTGCTGGGATTGTCCTCTATTAAATGTCATTAGGGGTCACAATTGTATCCTCAGCTACACTTACCTACGATCATCTTATAGATTAGGGTAGGGGCCTGATTTAGAACTCAGCGGCAGGTTACTCCGTCACAACTGTTACAGTTGTCCAGTCAGAAATATGAATTCCATTATCCTATGTGCTCCTATGTATGGGATTTATATTTCGGTGGGCAGTATATTTGTCACCATTGTGACAGAGTATAACCCGTCCGCCAAGGTTTAAATCTGGCCCAAAGTATTTAATAAAGGGTCCCTTTTAGATTTCCACTATTCACACTGTTGGACTCAAAAAGTCGCTTTCACCCGCCCTTGATTTGATCTGTTGCTTGCTCACCTCAAATGAGCAGTGTTTGTCCCTAAAACAGGACAGAAGTGTGTCCTTTCCCTCCATATGGTGAGGGCACAATGCGTCAAGATAGGCAACATTTAGTCGCTCAGCACTTTTGCTTCAATATTTTCATCAAAATATTTCAATTGCTATATTGCAGGGGATTGTAGTTCCTCTATTTGTTACACGTTTATTGATTTTAACAGTTGAAACATCCAGCAGATACATTATTTAAGCCTTTTTAAATCACATAATCAAAACCAGACAAATTTACATGTTTCAATGAAAAGAAAAATAAATAATGGTAGACTTCTTTTATCTTTTTGAGTACACCGATTCTAGACCTCCGTTGCATGTGAACTTTTATTGTTCTGCATTTACATTCTAATGTGCATGGGCCTATGGTGTTCGCCTTAGTCTATTGATTCTTGGTTTATGGGTGTGCTTGATGTGTACAACTTTACTAATGATTATAGCTATGTCACAGCATTCCCTCATTGTTTTTCAACTAATCTCATTATGTTAGTCTGGTTGGGGGAGCACCCTATCTCCCAGGGTCTGGGGTGACTAGTCTGTTGTGTGACTTTAATACACAGGCCCATTTAATTTCAAGTAAGGTATGCAGTTCCACTCCTTAAGCAAGAACACCACACATTCTTTGTGGGTTGTAGCACAAAGTAATACTTTCAAATTATAAAGTTTTCCTGTGATAATTATGACGTTTTCCTGTGATTTGCGTATTGTGTTGTGTCTTCTACTGGTTGGGTGGTAGTATCATGTTAAAGTAACTGCCTGTGTATGCTTTTAGCATTAAAGAGGTCAGTGTGAGACACAGCTTTCTCTGAATGCAGGGCAAAGCAAATGTTGCCATCCTAAGATATACATAAGCAATCTGCAAAAACCCTCAAGGAAAGCTTTAACTTTGTAGGCAAGCATTCCTCTTAGTTTTTCACATTGCCTTTACTTATTTGCACTTAGTGCACAAAGACTGGCATGTGTTAGTTAGATTGCATAATCTTCCTGTATTTCTTGGGGTGGAGCAAAAGTAAGTAAGTAAATTACTTTTGCTCCACCCCAAGAACAAAAGCAAAGGAAAAGGAGATTCTGGAACAGGAATACAATTCTCTGTTAGAGAACAAAACTAAAGTGAGAATGTTGATGTGCTAATACACATTTTTGCTACTTTTACTCCTGTATATCGTATCCCTTCTGCACAATCATTAGGAATAGGAATGAAATGAAATGAAATGATTACGCTCTTTTATAGCGCACGACTACCCGTAGGCATCTCGGCGCTTGCTTAGGGAACCCGTCCTGGTATTCCCCTGTGAGATACCCCGGCAGGGTGTCCACAAGGTGAAAGCCAGGCATCCCGCCGCGAGGGGCCGTAGTGGAGATTAAGCAAGCTATTGCCCAGAGTCGCAGAGTGTGACCCTGTGAGTTGAGTAGGCACCGGAACGAGAATTATCGAGTCCGTGGAATTTTTGAGCCCGAGACCCGCCGAGGCGGGGAATCGAACCCTGGTCCACGGCTGATCTCAGCTTCCAGGTCTGCCGCCTCTAACCACTGAGCCACGCTTCTCCTAGGAGCAGGACAAAGGACTGCAAATGGAAATCCATTACATTAATATTTATGAGTTTGCCTCCAGATTTTTGTGGTTTCCCAAGAAGTCGAAAATATGCACAAACTAAGATTTTTGTGATTCCTCAAAAATCAGAAATGAACACAAACGGTAGGACTAAACCTGCGACGAGTAGATTTCCTACTTTTTAAATGAAAATGCACAAGTGCCAATATTCTCCCATTAACTGTATTGCACCCTTTCTAAGCAGTGGTGGTACTCTCCCTCTCATATAAAAAAAGAATCAGGTAATCAGCACCTGGCAGTTCATGTCCATTTAATGCACTGCATATATATGCATGTGTGAATGGTCTCTTAAGTGAGCTTTCCTGTTGTTCTAGATTAAGTCAGGAAGTTACAAGAGGATGTATTGTGCAAATGTGAAGCCAATTGAACTCCTTTCAAGTAGCTAATTCATGGGACCTGCTGAGTTTCAGTATTTTTTGTGAGAACACACTAGCACTAGCTTTCTCTGCTTTGTAGCATGCTTAGGCTATATGGAATGATTTGACTGTGTATCAACATTAGGACTATGTAGGGTGACATTTTGCTTTCATAGTAGAAGAGAGATGCATTTCTCATATTATACAATTGTACAGTAGGAGTGCATGTGGATTTCAGTTGAGGTGATTGGGCTCATTGTACATTCTAGCCATAAGGGCGGTTTTTTTCTATTTACATATTTTGGTTTGATACACGGAAGATATTTGATAATAAACACTGCCAACTTTTCTCTTGTGTTTTGCCTTACTGGGCAAAGGCAAACTTTGAGTATTTATTCATTTTTATACTCCTATACTGCGAGTTCAGTTTAAAAAAAATTTGAGTTCGAAATTACTGAATCCCTGTTGTTTTAAAAGCACTGCTTAAAGACAGTTTCTCTTGAAAGGAATGCTAGTGCATTTACTGTACATTCACATTAGGTGATATCTTTAAGTCTGGCGTCAGCCGAAACCTTTTGATTTAAAAATAAAACAATGATACATACAATATACTTACATAAAGGGGCTTCAGCCAGCTGTCTTCAGCCACTGGTCTGTTGTTGTGTCATTCGCATTTTCTCCTGTACACTACAGCCTGTAGCATGCAGCAGTGTGTCAGCCTACTTCAGCCACTGGCTAACTTCACTTTTTGTGACTGAATTAGCTGTTTCACTAGGAGCAGATCAGCACACAAGGTAGTTCCCTTCAGTGCCAGTGCTTTTGTTTTTACTTTATTATTTTTGTGATGCCTTTGTGTTTAGAGTCTGAAGTGAAAACAAACCGCTTTCGACCAGCTCTTCCTTGGTGAGCACAAAGCACATTTCAGATTTCTCAGCTCATGTCTCCCGCTGATGGTGTTGTAAATTCCTTTTAGAGTGTCATTTGTTAATCTGACTGGTGATATTTCACACCATGCCAGATTGTGTCCATTTAAAACTGTTCTTCATAAAGTTGTCATTTTCTTTTAGTATGCGCACAAAGAAGTGCCTTTACAACTGCCCTTCTTTTTATCACACGTGGTATGTATTTTAATTGAGGACTACAGTTAGATTTGTAAACCAATCTGTGTATCCTGCTTGTATGGCTATCTAGTTTGTTTTCAGTTCTCTTGTATGTTGTTATATGTGTATACAAATTCAGCCTGTATAGCCTGCTGGTATGGCTTTCTCATCTGCTTTCGGTGTCCTTGTATGTTGTGCTTTTATAGACATTTAACTATTATACTGACAATTGAAGCTCTTCTGTTTATACCAGTTTCTTGCCCTATCTATCTACCTGTCTACCCATCCAGCTATTAAACCTATCAGATCAGATCAGATCAGATTCTTTTTATTTCCAAGAAATAAATTCTTTCAGAAATGTAACACATTACACAAGTCACTAACACGATACAATTAAAAATAGCACAAAATCTCCCAAAAATAGAACTTAATCATATCAGTACAACCAGTACATAACACAGACCTAAGACAGATATACAATGGTATATAAAAATATATTTTCAACTAAAGTACATCTTAGGGGCATCTGCAACCCATATGTCCTATACATATCAAATTCTTTAGAAGGTCATGGATTTACACCTACAACATACAATAGTCATTTCATATAGTTAGGCAGCAAAAGTGCAGTGTACCAGGCCAATATAGCGCAAACCGGTAGAGGAACAGTCCATATTTAAAATACCTTTTAAAAAGACATCATAAGCAAGTCTACAACTAAACACTTTCACAGGCATACTAAGATATTCAAATGGAGAAAAAAAACATTTTATGAAACAGCTTCACTGTATCTTCTTCCTTGAAACTGCATTGACACCTGTAGATGTTACCCACTTAAAAAAACAATCAAAATGACTCCCCACTTATTAGGCTCCTTATTAAAAATAACAGATGGAAGATCATCTGGATCACTGGCCCTTGAGGCTTTCATATTGCAGATTACTTCGTACAGTACAACTGCTGTCTGGGAGTTTTTGATAGCCTCTCTATCAACTTTGGAGGTAGCCGGTGTCAGCAACAAATTTTCAGAGTTTCCACCACTGTAGTGGGAATAAGTAAAAGTGTACCAATCATCCTCACTTATCTGTGCCTCAGTGGAAGATGTCGAAGTAAGGGCCAAATTCACCAGCCACCAAAAATGCTGACTATTCTTCTCTACAATAGTGGATAGCATTAGCTCCCAATTTAACTGGTAAAATTCACTTTTTTATGGGTACATAATTTACAATATGAAATGCTTGATGCCTCCATAGCTTCCCTTATACTTGCATTATTTGGATTTGTGTTAAAATGTCCTCAACACTTGTTCATAGTTCTTCTTCCCTCCCGCCAGTCATCATCATATCCTCCTTCAAAAACCGCTTGGACAACAACGCACACGACAGCAAAGAGCTCTTCAGCATCGTAAAGGAACTCTCCAACCCCAGCGCTAACACCAACGACATCCCGCCCTCACAAGAACTGTGCGACTCACTAGCCATCTTCTTCCACCGCAAGATCACTGACATCTACAACAGCTTCAAACCACGACTGCCCCGACTATGCCAGACGCCACCTCCCCTGTGAACACCACCAGCGCCAACCGCCTGACCTCCTGGTCCAACGTCAAAGACGACGAGACACACAAGGTCATGAACTCCATCCACTCAGGATCTCCGTCAGACCCGTGCCCACACCACGTATACAACAAAGCAGACGCAGCCATTGCACCCCAACTATGGAAGGTCATCCACATCTCATTCGAAACAGCGACATTCCTGGAAAGCTGGAAGCACGCCAAAATCAACGCCCTCCTCAAGAAGCCCAAAGCGGAACCCAAGGACCTCAAGAACTTCCGGCCCATCTCCCTGCTCCCGTTCCCGGCAAAGGTCATCGAGAAAATCGTCAACATGCAATTGGCCCGCCACCTGGAAGACAACAACATCTTGGACCCATCCCAGTCCGGATTCAGACGCAACCGCAGCACCGAGACAGCCCTCATTGCAGCCACAGACGACATCAGGCGCCAACTAGACTATGGCAAAACATCAGCCCTCATCCTCCTGGACCTGTCAGCCGCCTTCGACCCGGTATGCCATCGCATTCTAAAGACACGCCTCCTAGAAGCTGGAATCCAAGGGAAGGCCCTTGACTGGACCACATCCTTCCTCTCAGGCAGAACCCAGAGAGTCCGCCTCCCACCCTTTCGATCCGAAGCCACCGACATCATCTGCGGCATCCCCCAGGGCTCATCCCGATGCTGTTCAACGTCTACATGGCCCCCCTTGCAAAGTGGCCCGCCATCACGACCTCAACATCATCTCCTACGCCGACAACGCCCAACTCATCCTCTCCCTCACCAAGGACCCACACACCACCAAAACCAACCTCCACGAGGGAATGAAGGCTGTCACCGACTGGATGAGGAGCAGCCGTCTGAAGCTGAACTCGGACAAGACGGAGGTCCTCATCCTCGGACCCACCCCCTCAGCCTGGGACGACTCCTGGTGTCCCAGGACAATGGGAACAGCACCAACCACAATGGGAACAGCACCAACACCCACCGACCATGCACGCAACCTAGGATTCATCCTCGACTCCTCCCTCTCCATGTCTAAACAGGTCAACGCCGTCTCCTCCTCCTGCTACAACACCCTCCGCATGCTCTGCAGGATCTACAAGTGGATCCCGACCGAAACAAGAAGAACGGTGACACATGCCCACGGTAGCAGATGATTGGACTACGGCAACGCACTCTACGCAGGAATCCCAGCCAAAGACCTACGATGACTACAACGCATCCAAAACGCCTCCGCCCGACTGATCGTCAACGTCCCCCACCGCAGCCACATCACCCCCCACCTGAGAAACCTACACTAGCTCCCCGTCGACAAGAGGATCACCTTCAAGCTCCTCACCCACGCACACAAAGCACTCCACAACGCCGGACCAGCCTACCTGAACAGCAGACTCCGCTTCCACCCCCCACCCACCAGTTCCGCTCTGCCAGCCTCGCCCTCGCCGCTGTCCCCCGCATTCAACATACGACCTCCAGCGGCAGATCCTTTTCCTACCTCGCCGCCAAGACCCGGAACACCCTCCCTACCCACATACGGCAGACGTAAGACCTACTCACCTTCAGAAGACTCCTCAAGACCTGGCTCTTCGAACAGTAGCCCCCCCCCCCCCCCCCCCCCCCCCCCTCAGCGCCTTGAGACCCTCACGGGTAAGGAGCGCGCTTTACAAGTACTCTGATTGATTGATTGATTGATCATACCAGCCATTCCCCTTTTCTCTACTACTAAAAACTGGGTTAGGCACACCCTTTGCCAGCTTTAAATGGGCTAATAATTGCTTTATCAATCTGCTGTACGAGCCTATCCCATCATCTCCTTCTTTCAAATCTAGCTGATTAAATTCAATTGAATATAGGGCCTGATGTGAGTCCTTCTGTGATCAAAACCTGAATTCTTGGCTTCGCAAGGTAGCGATGGAGGCTCGAACAACTACCAAGGATATGCTATGGCGGCTAGAAGATGCAGAAAACCGTGCTCGAATAAATAATTTGAGATTTGTCATGTTGAAGGTCCCAACATTGGGTGGTTCCTTGATACCTGGCTGTGACAAATAAACCCACAGGACAAATCCCCCTCCTGCTTCATCATTGAATGGGCACATAGTTCCTTAAGGAGTAGACCACCTACTAGTACCCCGCACGAACGATAATAGCACGATTTCTGAACTATCAGGACAAAGTCATGATCCTTACTGAAGTGCGTCGGCTGGGGAAGTCCATCTCGCAAAGTTCAGCACTAAAGGTGCACCTGTGACTAGGTAAAAGCTAAATTGCAAAACCTCCACCTGCAATAAATGTTCCCAGCCAAGCTCAAAGTGATATATCAGGGAGGAGGCCTGGGAATGGATCGAAGATAAACGGGGAATCAAGCAACAAATCGCTTCTCCCACAGTGGAGCTCGAAAGGCAGGCAGAGACCATGGAGAAAAGGCAGGAGGGCCCTACAAAAGGGGACTGAGACTGCATGGTGCGAGGCACAAATAGGGAGCCGATCGGAGAACTCTGATTCAGGTGGGAACAGCACAGCAGCATCCAAATGGTCCAAGTAAGGAGGCCTTGGCGGAGGTACTAACATAGGCAACACCGAGGAGAGGCCGGGGTCCAGGTCGAATTCCCCATATTGCCTTGCAGAGGCGAGCGACAACCTAGAACATAGCCCAGAGGACAGACACTTCATCTACCATGGTGACAGGGCTGAATGACGGCGGAATTAGCTCTCTTACATGAGATCCGAGGAGCGGTGGCATGAACTGCTCTGGGGCCCACTTCTTCCAATAGCCCCCATCCCCATGCGAACGCCTTAGGGCTCCAGAACGTAACGCTCTTCTTCTTTTCTTTTTGTTTTTGCAGTGTACACAGGGACAGTACATCTAGCGTTGATCCTGGGGTTTAGCTTACCTACATTCAGGAGACTAAGTTATTTTGGTTGGGGGTGGGGCTAAAGTCCTCTCCGCTTCCCCGCGTAGTTCTAGTTCAGCTATGGGGGCATTTACTTGCGAGGGTTCATGTGGGGTGGGATGGATGCTGAGTTTGAGGTTCTGAGGGTAGTTCATTGATTTAAGAGGGGAAGACACAGACACTTCAGCCACGGTATGGACTAGTATAAGCCATTCACGCACCTCATATCCAACAGCAGAGACATGGCTTGTAATCAGCTCTTAAATATCAGACCCATATCGATTCTGTCCTGGAATATATATGGTTTTGGAGACAAAGCCACAGAGGCCTAGTGGCCCAATACATCAAAAGGCTACAGCCTGATGTTGTTCTCCTACAAGAAACCCATCTCCAAGGGACACAATGTAGATTTTTGGGGTGGGGCCTACATCACACTGGCGCATGTAGGATATACATCTGGATCCAGAGGAGTGGCCATATTGGTGAGAAAGAACCCTCTCTTCCAGGTGGCGAAATAATGGTCAGATCTGTTCGGAAGTTACGTGGGAGTAAGAGGGTTCTGGGGTTGAACTGATGTTACCCTCCTTCGGGTGTGTGCACCTCTAAGGCTACAGCCCCCCACACTGTCGAAACTCTCCGAACTTTTGCTGGAAGCCAACTCCTGGCTACACATACAAGGAGGGGACTTCAACAATAGTAAATCCAACCCCTCGTGGTCAATATTGTGACACTGCCCTCCAGACCACATCACAAGCAGTAGCACAGCCATATTCTAATGACAGCAGGCCACAGAACCTCCGGAATGGAGGAAACATTAGTAAACAAACATCCAGAGAAGACAATATAGCTTGAACCTGCCACATGTACGGTCTCTCAGAAGAGACAGACATCTCAGGGAAGGCAGCTCCATAGAGAGGCAAGATTGCCCAATTACAATAACATAATCCCCATAAGGGGTGTGAAAGGCAACAGGATCAACAAAAGGGGTACCACAAAGAAAAAAAGAACGCCATGAGCCCACAACAATAGTCATTAAAGAGCATATAACAGGGTCCAAGAAGGACTAGGCTGTACAGCTCAGTGACGCCTGCCCGCGCAGGCAGGGTAGTAAGGGAGCTATGCATTATCAGCAAAACAGTCCATGAAAGTGGAACATAGAAAAAAGCTATACAATAGCAAACAAATACTCCACGTAGTGTAAGACGCATACCGAAAGGGTATAAACTCTTGCGACTAAACTCCTCATCAGAGTAAAATAAAAGAATACATGAACCTATTCACAGAGTAACAAGGGAAAACAAAAATTGCTATGACGGCGGAGGACAATCCGGAGAGCAAAATAGGTAAATCCAGAGGCAGACATTCCGCAATAAGGGAGAAGTAGTGCTTAATACGTCAATGCCACAAAATGCAACAATAGTAGAGGCAGGAATTAAGTCCTGAACCTAACCTATAGACCCACGACCCTAGCTATACAAAGGAAAAACCAAGACACTTCAAAATAAATCTATAATTAGACAGACCAACAACGCTGATAGATAAATAGATATTAACATAAAAAGATCTTGCCAAAAGGGAGACTTGCGCCACCTTACAAACGATCAACCATGAGGCTTTGTAGTGCAGAATCTGCATGGCGGTCAAATAACACCATCAAAAGTCATATCCGTTAAATTCTCTCAAACAGTGTCAGGGAAAATTCAACTCCCACAACCAAGCATGTCTGCTAAGAGCAACAGACCTAGCTATGGCTCTATCAATAGAACCAAATGGTCTCCATAGCAGTCTTTTTTTTATAAATCTTTTTGTTAACAAAAGGAAAAATAAAACATCAGGTGACATTAACTTCTCTTACAGTTCCGTTGGTATATCTCCACACATTCAAAATAATAGATACAAAACATAGGTATTGGGTCAAGGGGACATATGCACTTCCACCTCCTTCAGGCACTCCAGGGGCGCACATATATCACCTCTGTAATGATTCCAAGCCTCCCAGACTTTCCCCCATTTCCCGGGACACCCCCTTGCCTAATACGCGACCTCTCCCTGAACTTGCACCAATCTAGGTCCTCTGCCCATCTCTCGACCCTGGGCGGTTGGCTGGCATCCCACAGCTGGATGATATTACGCTTGGCTATCATATACGCTAATGTAACCCATTGCTTCCTATAGCCTTTCAGATCTGTAGGTTCCCGGACGTTCAGAATACACCTACGTGCCTCTGGCCGCATCTCCTCTCCCAGGACCTCTCGTAAGGTATCAAGGACCTGCCCCCAATACGCCTGCACCCAGGTACAGTGCCACAGTATATGCATGAACGTGCCAAGCTCCCCACATCCCCTCCTGCATTCCCCACTCTCTGAACGACCCATGTGAACCAGACGAGGCCCAGTGACATAGATCTATGGAGAACCTTTAATTGCACAAGCCGGAGCCTCATCTGTATCGCTACAACTCGTGGTGAGGAGACCGCCTCCTGCCAGCCCTCATCATCTATTTCAAACCCATCTTCCACCCATTGCGTTCTAAGAGGGACCAATGGGTTCTCTGTAGGATTAATGAGCTTCTTGTATCTCAGGGTGATAGTCTTCTCGGGGAGGTGTCCGTCCAAAACCCGATCCTCAAGAGGGGAAGCTTCAGGAAGTAACGTGTCCTTGGGGATGCTCGCAAGTAGGGCGTTTCTAATCTGGAGGTACCGGAAGGGCTCACGGTCGTGAAGGCGATATTTTTCCTTAAGGGAACTGAACGGGAGTGCCGTGCCATGTCCCCAAATATCTTTAATCTGTGTAATCCCAATGAGGTCCCACTTGTCGAACCCCTTAGACTTCCATAGGCTCCCTAACCTTTCCGAGCTCCATAACGGGGTGGCCAGCGTGAGCTTTTCCTCCCACTTGAGGTGTCTATTTGCCGCGTGCCACACCTGGACGGCATGTGCCGTTGGCCCTGCGAGGGGAAACCGGTGAGGCCTAGCATAAAACACCCTAGAGAAGTCACCGCCTGGTACCTGCCTGCGCTCCATAGCATACCCAGGGGGCCCGTATACAACATGGTTTACCCCTGCCAGGTGGGAGGCCCAGTAGTATTTCCTCAAGTCTGGCAGGCCAATCCCCCTGTCATACCAAGGGAGGGGGAGCTTAGAGAACGCTATGCGAGGTTTACCATTCCAGAGTAGCTGTCTCTACAGGGCCTCTATTTCCTTAAAATAAGACGCGGGCACCAAGTCCATCGCATTCTGCAGCGCATATAAAAACCGGGGACGGGCCATCATCTTAAAGAGTACTGCCCTGCCCAAAAGAGAAAGTGGAAGCGCCTTCCAGCGCGCCACATCTCCTTTAAACCGATGCAGAGGGGGGCCAAGGTTGTTAACAAAACGTAGTTTCGGGTCAAGCGTGACATAAACGCCGAGGTACTTAAACCCTATAGGCTCAGTTTGTATTGGGCAGGTCTTTGACACCACTGGCGGGTCACCCGTGAGGACGAAGAGCACTGACTTCGACCAATTTATTGCGAACCCAGAAAACCTCCCGAAGATGGCAAGCACGTCAAGAAAACAAATAAGGGATACCCTCGGGTTGGTGAGGTATAGCAGGATATCGTCTGCATAGAGTGATATTTTGTCTTCCCATTCTAGCGTCCATCGTAGGCCGCTTATCCCGCGGTCCCACCGGACCCAGGCCGCCAAGGGCTCCAGGGCCTGGGCAAATAGGAACGGGGACAGGGGACATCCCTGTCTCGTGCCCCTGCCAAGGAGAAAGTCAGCAGACTTTTGATTGTTCACCACTAAACTGGCCAAAGGCTGGGCGTTCAATAGGCGCACCCAGTTAATAAATTCTGGGTCAAAAGCCAGCTTCTCCAGCACCGCGAATAGGTACGGACACTCCACCCTGTCGAAAGCCATAGTGGCATCTAAGGATACCAGTACCGCAGGCTCCTGAACCGTCGGGGTTCTCACCAGCACCCCATGTAACCGTCGCAAATTGAGGGCCGTTTTACGGCGTGTCCATAGCAGTCTTAATGGTAAACTTCACCATATTATGGCCATTTTGCACAAACTGAAGGATCCCTTCAGGAAGGGAGCGGAGCATATGGGCAACAGAGTCACATAAAGCATAAGAAGCTCTGCCCAAAACACAAGACTTGTTTAACGACCTCAAGGCCGAACTAGCTGAAGAAAAGATATTTTGGCCATACAAATCCAACCACCTGGATTCTATACCCGGTGGCAGCAAGGGACCATCTGGATCCAGCTGAGCCGTAGCAACGTGCACCACAAGCCCCTTAGTGGTAAGATGTTTTGAAAGACAAACAGGGTCGTCCGGAGCAGGACGATGGCGATGGGAAATGGCATGGTCAACAGAGACCCCTGTCACTGGCCTCCTCCAAGTTCCAAGTAAGGGATCAGATGACAAAGTTGCTGAAGGGAGTTTTAATTGCGAGACACTAGCAGCCTTCTTCACAACCTTTGCATAAGCTGCACTAGCCTCAGTTGCCATTCGTGGTAGAGAGAGCAGGTCAGAAACAGGTGAGGGTTGCAGTCCACTGTCTTCACCTAATGCAGCCCAAGGAACCTCCATAGGAGGCTGAACATGACCAACTAAGCGGTCGACGCCCCTAGCATCACTGACTACAGAACCATCTTGCTACACAGGGGAAACAGCAACAGAGACAGCACAGACTCCAGAATGCAAGGGAGAAGATGCTGGAACCGCAGTGTCTAAAAAGCAGCACCTCTGGCGACAACCGACATCAGATGGCGTCGTATCTACTTCAACCTCTACTACCTCGTAAAGTGCCCCCGCCGTCACAGCTGGAAGCTGCCCCCTGTTGTGCAGTGACGACCCCGGGAAAGAAGTCGGGGATCTCGACTGGTGCCAAGGGCGAACCCGCCGGCGTGGACCCAGTCAGAGTGCCCTCTATCTCCTTGGGCCCAAAAGGGCTCATGGGGAAGGCATGGGCCCAAAAATGGCAGGTAAAGCATGGTATTTTGCCCGGCATCTGGGTCATAGTCGACCCTACTCCAGGAAAAGGAAGGAGGAACGGGGTCAACCCTTGCGGGAGATCCTCCGCTAAAGAACGGGAGGAGCCGGCATAGACCATGTAGCGACGTAGTTATGCTAAAGGCCGCCGCCACTTTGAACCCTTTCGACAGGATTTTTCCGACGTAGGTGAGCGACGCCCGCGGGAACGGCTCTGCGACCGATCCCGGCCAGGAACCTCAAAGCGGGAAGGAGACTGACTTCGCTTGGACTCAGAGGCCTGTCAGAAGCTTCATCCTTCTCTCCCGCAAGGTCTTAGGCTTTAGGAACTTACAGGAGTCGCACTTCTCCAAGTAGTGGTGCTGCCCCAGGCACCACCTGCAGCTGGAAAGGTGGTCCCTAGCAGACTTCTGTCGAGAACACGACTTGCGCATTTTAAACCCTGAAAGCAAAGGCACACTGTATCTTGAAGCCAAAAGGGTGTCAAAGTAGGCCCAAAAATGTCCTGAGAAATCCCAGTTCCAGATATGCATTGCAGCGCGGAAAAGAAGAAACTGACATCACTCACCCCTAAAGGGATTTATAGGACTCCACTAACCTCTCATCCGGAGTCAACGTCAGCACAGAGCCATATAACGTTGGCGCGCCGAGGTACTGTTGAAGAAAAATTTCCGGATCCAGTCTGGCGCCTGGGGAGGATTCAAAGTTAAGGAATCTACAGCTAGATGTCTCTATCAGTTAGGGTTTAACAGTTTGAGAGCCCTGTCCCAAAAAGGGGGAAAGCCCTCTCCTATAGGCAGATATCCCCCTCCTTAAAGACATGCAGAGAGCCCCCTCCTTATAGGCACGGAGAGAGTCCCCTCTCCAAAGGCATGCTGGGTCGTCATACTTCAGCATGGAGTGACATAGGAGTTGAGGAGATTGACTGGTAGGAGTTAGGGCATCCACTGGCAGGGCGTGTCTTGGTATGAAGCATTCATGGGTTTAAATCTTTCATGAAAATGGTAAATTTATAGAGAGGCCCTGACTAATTACTGTGTACTGTCGCTCCAGGAAACATGACTGTTAGGTTGCCCGGTCGTTAAGGGGTGTGTCGCTATAGCACAAAATGCCAAGGCTTTGATTAGAGGAAGAGTAATGGGTGGATTACTAATACTGATATCTGTCCATTGTGGGAGGAAAGTAACGAAGTTGCAAACGGCTTGTGTATGGGTCCTTGCCTACTTAGTCAACCTGCTCAATGATGATGCGGAGTTGATTCAAATGATCTGTTGAAACATATATGTTTCGGCAGCCCACCCTGTACCTGAGTGTGAACTGTTGAATTTTGTAATGATGTGCAAAAATTGTCACTGGAGTATCCTGATGCTCTATTTGTTGTAGAGAGGGACTTTAAGGAGAAATCAGTGTTTAAAGAGTTTGATAATTCCTTGATGGAGCTGATGTCTGTGTTAAATATATTCTGGGTATATTTTTCGGGCAAGTACCAATGAAGGTGATGTGAAGTTTCTGCCTCGTTTAGTTCAGCAGAATTTCATTAATGTTAATGGTCGGTGCAATGGTGACATACCTGCCACCAGAACCTTTAAATATCGTAACAGCGGTGTTCCCATTGACTATGTATTTGTCCCAATTTACCAGTTTCATTGGGCAAAACATTTTAGAGTTCTGGATTTAGGGCCTAGTGATCACAATCCTCTTAGTTTAGAGTTTGAAGATCCTTTTGTGTTCCATGCAAATAATAACTTTCCCAGGAGGTAGTTTACCACTGAAGAATTCAAGTTTTATTTTATTTTTTTACTTTGGTTTTATATCAAAAACGGTGCAGCAATATCACATGAAAGCATTGTGTTACATATTAAGGAAACATTGCCAGCACAAAAAGGTTATTAACACTGACAACATTGAACAACAAACCCCCACCTATCTCCCACCACCCTGAACCCAGATATCTGTCTGCCGGTACAGTTTCAAGGTATGAAGAAAACGCAAAGTCCATCTAAGCATTTCTGTAGACCATTTAACACACCCACCCATTATGGCATTGCTCAGTGTTGTTCCCGCTAATCTTACCGCAGGTCCAGGGAAAAGTAGGATATCCAACCACCCCTCACCTTAATAAACGTATGGGGCGGCTCCTATTGGCATTAATAACGTTTCCGCCATCAAGTGCCTATCCATGCCCCATCTCCACTCCTGTAGTGCCAGACTTTTACTGGCTCCCCAGTATCGAGCCATGTCCCTTTTTGCCACTACTACACCCAAACCACAAAAAAACTTGGCCTGTGGTAGGTCAACACCATTAGTGATCCCTAGAAGGATAAACTTGGGTTCTAGTGGGATTGGTGTTCCCATTAGACATTATTACAGAGATGGGAGGACTGACTGGTCTACAACTATGGATGCCCGCAGTTGTCCAAGAAAGGGGAGGAAACACTGGGACAATGGAGTTAGTATTGAGAATTGGGTTGAGGTGTCTGGATATACAAGAAGACATACTCCTCAATGGTTTTGAGAAATAGAGGTCACCGAGGGCATTTGATGTTAGGAGGGAGGGAGGAGGAGATGTGTTACAGCGTATGTGCTTAAGTTCCCGGTATAGTTCTTAAACCAGCCATAATTACCTATACTGTAATCAGGTACTGGACTACTTTGCCTGAAATGTGTTGGACTTTATGTTGTCAATTTATCTGTGTAAGATTATGCAATCTTAATGAAAATGAAATACCAAAAAATTTAAAAAACGAACCCAAGAAACAAAGTGACAGACACTATGGGACACTATGTTGGTAGCCTCTGAGTAGAAGAGGAAGAATAATAGTTTGTGTATTTTATGGTTTATTTATTGTGTCCTTTGAGAAACTACATTCTCTGAAGTAATTCTCTAAGGTCGGTTACAATTCCGCACACTTCATTTATGTATTTCAGTGATATTACTGCGAATTATCCCTCTCTTTTTTGTTCTGTACTTCTAACTCAACGATTAATACCTTGTGGTAGCATTATTATTGCATCGGAGTTTTGCTCCTGGATTACAGGGAAAGACACATACGTATTCCTAATATTTTACGGGCTAATTAAGATTGCATGGTCAATCCTAGTTCCATTTGAGCTATAACCTATTTGCTTTTAGTAGAGTGTAAATCTGTATATAAATATATGTAATATTTCACACATTCATAAACAAAAAGTGTGTTTTTCAGCTTTGTTTTAGGTCTGTTTTATACATGTTAAACCTTTGCCATACTGAGTTGTCTCACGCTATATTTACTCTAAAGTGGTTTCAGCCAGACCGGTTCTGTGGGGAGATTTCGACAATGCCTGTTAATCATTTACTTAATTGGATGACTCAATTGGTTGAGCATTCCACATATTATTTTATGAGCAATTTCTTCTTAAAGAAAGGCCCTACAGTACCGTGAAGAGATTCTTTTTGTAGACGTCGTACGGGTACTGTACTGCAAACCTACTGTTTTTTTCTGTCACCGAGCATTATGTTCAACAGGTGGCTGCAGAGACGAGTGTGGCACCAAAGGGTGCATAAGAAACCCACACACGCAGCACAAGGCACAGGACAATAGGCTGAATGAATGAGTCCGTCGCCCAAGTCAGCTACAACGCATTAGAACACCGAACGCCTGTCTTCTCCACAGCAGTCTCCTCCATAGCATTTTCCTCGCCCACAAAGGGATTTGTTGTGTCTTGGGAGTGCTTCTCCCAGTGTCCCCCTTACAGAGTAGCAGGCTAGATAAAAGGAAGCCGAAAGCGCTTGCGTGGACAGAGCACTTGAGTGGGTTTGTCATCTGACCAGTGGTCTCAGTGCTGGCCAGGCCTTTTATCGCTACCGGGAATTTCACTGCTGAGCAGGAGCCCTTGAAGAGCGGGGTTGAAAGCATAGGGCTGCTCCTTGTGCCTCCACAACTTTCCCAAGCTTCCCGACTTTAACTGCGGCCGGCAATGGGGGGAGGTGGGGGGGGGGGGGGAGGTTCGAGAGCGACAGAAAAAAGCGGAAGGGATGGGGGTCTAGAAAGAAAGCGATCGGAGATGCCGGGGAACAGAAAGAAAAAAAACGGAGAGAGGGAAAAAATGAGAGGGAAAAAAAGAGCAAAAGCGCAAGAAGATGAAGGGAGGAGAGGGGCTGGTATGAACATTTTTGTCAAGGCTGCTTTCGGTTCCTGAAGTAACATCCAGGAACAATTCTTCATGTTAAAATGATATTTATTGATAACCTCTACCAGCTATCAGGACAAGTTTACAGCTACACTTAATCTGCCTACTACATTCCAAGCTACTCCAGAATGTAGAATCAAGTAACACTCTATAGAATACAAACATGTTACACCTTCTGTAATATAAACTACTCTAATACAAACCCATTACTACAGTGCCCCAGTCCGGCCCTGAGTAGTCCCACCCAGAGTGCTTCATTCCCACATTTTAGCCCATCAGGGACCAAGTGGCCAGCAAGTTGCATTTCCTAGTGTGTTGTCCTCATATCTAGCTGGCAGTGAAGTGGAAACCTTATCATGTGTAGCTGGTCAGTGCTCACCATTACTGATAATTCGGGTAATTGCTGATGATGGAGGTGCGATTGTGGCCTGGTTATCGGTCTGCTGTCCTCATATGTAGCCCCGCCATCCGTGCCTCAACCAGCGTGCTATGTTGTGAACTGTGGCTGGCACTCCACCAGGAATACCGAAAATCAGCTGTGAAAAAAAATACTAATATCAAGGGATCGGTTCTGCTCTGTAAGTGGTTGACAACATGCATTACAGCTCATCTTGCATGAAGTAGGCATGGGCCACAAGAACTCTATGGAGCAAGCGTGCTTGCTAGAGCTGTGTCAATATCAGTGGCACCACATTTAAAATAGAACTTGTAGAAAAGATGGGAAAGATATCGAGCCCATTTGTAAGAAGCAAAACGGTTTTCAGGGCAGAAATTCAGATGGCATGCTGCTTGTAAATATACTATGATGAAATCTTGAGCTGCACTGCCAAATGATGGAAATACTCCAAGTGGTAAATTCAGCCACTTGGCAAAGTTATGTCAATCATATGGCGCTTCCAATGTGCCAGGAATGAGCAAAAGAAAGTAAAGCCTGTCTGAAAAGTGAAGGTAGGTGAGGACGAATTCACAGTATCAGTGATGTCAGAGGATAAAGAAGTGGCTATTGATACCTTAATTCATAGAAGACAAAAGAGGTACTGACGAGCAAGATCACAGCACAAGGCCTCGAGGTGCCAACAGGTAGAATAAATGGCATGGCGGCAGAGCAATTGTATAGACTAAAGACCGCTTCCTCGATTTTAAACTAGAAGGGATATTTTTACATATGGATGCGTGAGATCAATGCTGCTGTGGACATTTCAATGCAATATATATGCCACAACGAGGTAGAAGGTTTGGCTTAGGGGTTTGCCACAGGTGTAAGAACTGGCATGCTCCTCACCTGTAGCACTGGCAAAGAATCACAGCTCGTGCACTTTCCTCTAAAGCGATAGCACATGTGCCATGGAAAGGTCCTGGCAGAGATTGAGCAGGTGCTCTTGAATAATCGGCTGAACCCTAAGGAGCACCTGGTGTCAATGGTCACACTGTTGACTATGCTTACTTTGAGCAGAAAAAACACCATAAATGCAAGACATTCTTTGAATACCATGCAAACACAGCTGCATGAAGAAAAGTGTGAGTTCAAGAAATCTTAGCTCAAACGTTTTGGATTTGCCTTTTCACCTGCAGCTTTTACTGCAGTTTCCACCATTAGCATCCACCATTTGGGCTTTCCTCCTCTTAGTCATTTCCATATCTTTCTTTACGGACATCCTTTCAAGGTGGCAACTAAACTCTTTGTTTCAGTTATCATCACTCTACCGTTCGCAAATAGAAAAATGGACCCTGGAGGTAGAGAAGTCAACATTCATGACTGAGTAATCTCCAGAAGCTGACAACCCAAGAGACGTTCTCTGGGAGGTACTGTTGTGCTACCCCTTTACCAAAACATGAAGAAGCAAACTACATGCGCAGAGCATGTATGACTAATCATTAAAGAGTCTGTACTAAAGACCAAAACACTCAAGAAATCACTCAGGTGACTTTGAAAATGAAATATCTGCAATTTATAGCTCAATCCTTTCCGGAAGTATATGGATGGCCAATAGTATTGAAACCTCCAAAGCAAAAACTTCAGATTAAGTTCTTGTCATGCTGAAGAATAACGGAGAGTGATGTCAAAGCTACTTGCCCTGCACAATGTGCAGAATGAGCCTGTAGGCTCACCAGAGCGAAAGAGAGCAAGGCCTCGATTATCAGTGCTTGATTAAATTGAGATGGCTTTGCAAATTCATGCCTGCCCAGGTGTCACATTTACAAGTAGGTCGGAGTTTTCCTACTCCTCAGAGTTTTTCCCTGGTAAATATTGGCAGGTCACACCTATTGATATTTACTGTGTGAAACACCAGGACATGTGGATTTTGGTGCAGAAAGCACCAAAATCCATTTGTTATTCTCCATTCCAATGCTGAAATCTTGTATAAGTGCTATTTATCACACCTGTACAATTTCAAAATTTTTGATATCTTCATTTAAAATGTGCTGTAAATACCACCTATTCTCCAAGTCACTCGTAGATGAGGCCAAAGCCATTAATTCGTGACGAGGAGTGGGTTCCCTAGCGAAATATCTTGTTGCCTTGTGTCAAGCTGCGTTGCTAGCAGGGAAACTTCCACTAATACTTTATCTTAAAGACTCAGCAGAACACACTAAGAGAAAATATTCTTCCACCATGCATGACCATAGTAAACTGCTTGTCATTGTCGATGAACACTTGTACAAGGAACAAAACAATACCTTGTCAGAAGACACAGCATAACAACAGTTTTAAAAGATCGTGTCATATTAAAGTATAGCTAATGAAGAGAGGCAACGTCCCCCTCTTTTCAAGGGCAAGCGTTCCAAAATTAGATGGAATTATTGGGTCTGCATTTTCTCTTGGTGGCCCAAACCGACAGGGAAATCAGTTAGTGTAGGTGGCCACTGAAAAAGGCAATGTGGGTTGCAGAGCAATCTGGAGCACACTATATTTGCTTAGGGTGGGATGTATTTGCTCACTTGAATATCACTGTCCTATGACCACAAGAATCAACATTTATTCCCTTTATTGTGTGTAGCTTGGGTGACCAATAAATTGGGATAAAACATATGTAGAATGAGAATACGTTCTTTACACCTACAAAATGTCTCCAAGCGCATACATTAACGTCTCCTCTGGACACATTTAACTTTAGAAAACCAAGTTATCAATTTGTCAGGCCTTGTTTTAGTGAGCAAATTGTACTTTTTGGTTCACCAATTTAGAAAAGCTTCAAATTGAGCGGGTGTATTAACTTATTCCATTTAAATCTTTATTTCCAGATTGAAACCTGTTGTATCTCTCCTCTTAGGTTAACCTGTGGTTCAGCTCTATTGCTGCTATGCCTTTCCTTTAGAATGTTGGCCTGTTGCCTAGTTGCCCTGTTACTTGCTCTACGATTCAAGCTGTTGTGGGAACTATTGGAGCTGGATGTCAACCACCCTGCGCTATTGTCTGCTGTGACGCTGATCTGAATTAAACTTCACATGAAACTTACCTGCGTCTACTGAGTCGCTCACTTCAAAACCATAAACTTTTTATTCCATATTGACATCATGCTTCACCCGATTGCTTCAATTATCCCCAGTCACTCGCTGAGGAGACTCCCAATTGCCAAACTGGGAACATCAATATCAAACGTAAATGATGCCATGAGACGTTGAGCTACAGGTGGAGTGCTTGGACATCTACCATTTTGAAAGAGGATCTAGTGCTTGTTGGACACTGTCACCTTGATGTTAAATTCCAAATGACATTTGAAACAAGGACTCATATCTGCCACTCCAAGGTGACAGCCTACACAGCATAGAGCCAGAAGATGATTACATCAATCATGAGTCATACTATAGGTATTGTACTGTGGAAGAATTCAGGGAGGAAACACAGGCTAGTGGCAGTCGAAACAGCAAGATGAGGTTTTATAATGTTGAGCAACTTACAGTCCAGTAGCTTTCCTCCTGGTTTGGTATGTTTTTATTGGGGAGGTATATTTGTTATATATGATTCAGAAAAAAGGTCCCTTTAAAGATGATAGATGATTGAAAGAATGCACTAGAAGCACACACCCACAGAACCAGGCATGGAACACCTAGCAATGATAAGAGTTTCCTTCACTGGAGTGGACAGATCATATCTCAACAAAGAGTGCGAGTGTCAGCTGAGCATCTGTCCCAGCCTTAGAGTTTCTTCTCCTACCATATGAATTCAGGATTAAGTTTTACTCAGTAGTAGTTCTCTCTGATGTCCACACATCTTACATGGAGAAGTGAACATCCAGGGTGATCTTTTCCTGGATCAGATTAATGATCTTGTTTGGAACTTATTAACTAAACATTCAGTTGCACGCTGAATGTAGGTGCATTGCTTTATTGCATGATCATGAGAGGACGAGGTGAGGTGCTGGTAAGGTGTCCATTGTGAGGCTGTGCTGAGTGCTGTTGGGCCGCGTAATTGCGCCGCCAGCAGCCAACTTTTTAATCTTCCCGTTTTTCCTATTTTATTTTTATTTTTATTTGCATTGTACCTTGTTTTTAAATCGCCGCGCTGTGCCTGGCCCCTCATTCCCACACTCTAATCGGGAAAGATCACCGCTACTTTGGCGGGTCCGGTTCTGGGGTGGTGGAGTCCATCCTGGGTAGGCTGTGAAGCGCGCCGCCGCCATTTTGGTGCAGGTACTCAGGAGATTTATTCTCCGAGGTTTAGCCGGACTATTTAAGGCGGAACCTTGTTTGGGGCAGCCTGGTAAGGTGTCCATTGTGAGGCTGTGCTGAGTGCTGTTGGGCCGCGTAATTGCGCCGCCAGCAGCCAACTTTTTAATCTTCCCGTTTTTCCTATTTTATTTTTCTTTTAATTTGCATTGTACCTTGTTTTTAAATCGCCGCGCTGTGCCTGGCCCCTTATTCCCACACTCTAATCGGGAAAGATCACCGCTACTTTGGCGGGTCCGGTTCTGGGGTGGTGGAGTCCATCCTGGGTAGGCTGTGAAGCGCGCCGCCGCCATTTTGGTGCAGGTACTCAGGAGATTTATTCTCCGAGGTTTAGCCGGACTATTTAAGGCGGAACCTTGTTTGGGGCAGCCTGGTAAGGTGTCCATTGTGAGGCTGTGCTGAGTGCTGTTGGGCCGCGTAATTGCGCCGCCAGCAGCCAACTTTTTAATCTTCCCGTTTTTCCTATTTTATTTTTCTTTTAATTTGCATTGTACCTTGTTTTTAAATCGCCGCGCTGTGCCTGGCCCCTCATTCCCACACTCTAATCGCGAAAGATCACCGCTACTTTGGCGGGTCCGGTTCTGGGGTGGTGGAGTCCATCCTGGGTAGGCTGTGAAGCGCGCCGCCGCCATTTTGGTGCAGGTACTCAGGAGATTTATTCTCCGAGGTTTAGCCGGACTATTTAAGGCGGAACCTTGTTTAGGGCAGCCTGGTAAGGTGTCCATTGTGAGGCTGTGCTGAGTGCTGTTGGGCCGCGTAATTGCGCCGCCAGCAGCCAACTTTTTAATCTTCCCGTTTTTCCTATTTTATTTTTCTTTTAATTTGCATTGTACCTTGTTTTTAAATCGCCGCGCTGTGCCTGGCCCCTCATTCCCACACTCTAATCGGGAAAGATCACCGCTACTTTGGCGGGTCCGGTTCTGGGGTGGTGGAGTCCATCCTGGGTAGGCTGTGAAGCGCGATGCCGCCATTTTGGTGCAGGTACTCAGGAGATTCATTCTCCGAGGTTTAGCCGGACTATTTAAAGCTCCACCCTCTTCAACGCGCAGCGGTGACGCGCAGGTGTGGCGCCTTCTCTGCGCCTGAGTCGCGCCAGAGTCCCGCCCGTCTGCGCCCGTCAGCGGCACGTAGGCGGACGGGGCAGGACGGCTGGCTTTTTGTCTGAATAGTGGTCTATTTACATACTGTGACTTATCATGCTTATCTACTCCAGCTCCGAGCTGTGCTCTCTCCGTCCTTCGTGTGGTCTTTGCCACCATGTATTCCCTGGAGGAAGGGTTTTAAGGAAAGGCTGCAGCGACTGCGGCTGGCGCCTTCCTGAACGTAAACATTTTTCAAAGGTTAGTCCACCTATGATCCATCAATGTTTACTGCTTAATACTAGATCCCTACCTTGCCATGCTATAGATATCTGGAACCTGTTACAGGACTCCAAGATATCCTGTTTATTCCTGACGGAGACTTGGCTGTCTGATTCGTCTGCCCCTGATTTGGCAAACGCCGTACCCTCCGCTTACAATATATTTAGGAAAGATAGATCGTCTGGTAGAGGCGGTGGAGTGGCGATTATAGTAAATAAGAACATAGCATGTCGCACCTTCCCTGTTGATAATATACAGGGCAGTGAAGCCCTTGGCTTCACCCTTCAGCTCTCGCCTTCTCAGGCTTGTACAGGGATTCTTGTATATAGACCACCAGGTTTGGTGGGGCCGTTTTTAGAAGAGTTACAGGCGGCTCTATCGACCCCTTGCCTTAGATCTAATCACTGCCTCCTACTGGGTGATCTAAATATTCATATGGATATTAGCTCAGATCCGGACACTCAAAAACTATTGGATATTACTTCCGTGCTCGGATTATCTCCCTATGTGGTAGGACCGTCCCATGTGAAGGGCCACACGCTGGATCAGATTTTTTCTACGCTTCCTATTGGGGTGGATCTTTCTGTGCCAGTTTTGTGGTCGGATCATTTTCTTATTTCCTTTTCCCTCCCTAATATGGTTTCAACACGGTCCAAACCTGTGGGGTCGTTTAAGCATCTCTCTAAATCTTTCCATCTTCTTACTAGAGAGATGCTATCAAACGCCTTAATCAATTTTCCCTGTCCCACATCGGACAATGTAGAGGATTATACCGCTCTTTTCCATAAATGGCTCTTAGAGTGTCTGGAGAGCTTGGTTCCGGCCAAGACTCTAAATTCTGCCAATAAAAGGACATCTGCCCCATGGTTTACTCCTCAGCTAAAAAAAGCTAGACAAGATCTCAAAAAAGCTGAAAGAGCATGGAGGCGATCTTACGATCACTCTGAGAGGCAGAATTTTAAGGCACTGACTAGAGCCTACCATAAATCAATTTGGGCTGGGAAAAAAGCTTACTTGGAATTTAGAATAAATGAGGCGGAGCATTCTTGTAAAGAACTCTTTAGGGTGGTAAAAGATTTTACCTCTCCCTCTGCTTATACCCCTATCCATACTCACTCCGAATCCTGGCTGAGGGATCTGGCTGTCTATTTTGTACAGAAAATTACCACTATTCAAGATTCCCTCCAATCTACTTTTCAGCAGCAGTCTGTGAGTCTGGGGTGTCCCATGTCAGATCATGGTCCTTTGTTGTGTGATTTTCCTTCATTAGATCATGCGAGCTCTCTTGACATCTTGTCCAACCTCAAATCCGGATCTCCACAGGATCCGTGTCCGGCCAAGTGTTTAGCAAATTTGGCACCTGTGCTAAACGACCTGGTTAATCCCATCTTGAATATGTCGCTCTCATCCGGGGTAGTTCCAAAGGCTTGGAAGAGCGCCATGATCCTGCCACTCCTGAAAAAACCAGCACTCGACCCTTTAGTCCATGCCAACTACAGACCTATTTCCTTACTCCCTGCTCTAGCGAAAGTGACTGAGAGGTTTGTCCACAGATCAATCTCTAATTTCATCGAGGAAAATGATCTGCTACATAACACCCAATCCGGTTTCCGTGCGAATTTCAGCACGGAGACTGTGCTCCTCGAAGTCACAGACGCCATCCGGGAAGAGCTGGATGTTGGAAGGAAAGCTGTATTGGTCATGCTTGACCTGTCGGCGGCATTCGACACCGTTCCCCACGCGCTTCTCCTTTCTAGACTCTGGGATTTTGGTCTGCGGGGAACGGTGTGGAGTTGGCTCAAATCCTTCTTAGCCGACCGCCGTCAGACAATCTGGGCTCCTCCTTACTCCGCCGAGATGCCACCGCTAGAAGTGGGGGTTCCCCAAGGTTCCATCTTGAGCCCCCTCCTTTTTAACATCTTTATGGCTCCTCTGGCGGTGGTGGCGGAGTCCTTCGGCGCCCGGATTGTCACCTATGCCGACGACACCCAGCTCCTGTTTGTAAGCAACAGGGATGGTCTGTTTGACGATGATCAGGTTAGGGGTTGTTTGAGTGCGGTTTTTGAGTGGTTTGGACATCATGGATTGAAATGCAACTCCGACAAGTCGGAGTTGCTCTTCTTTGGTTGCACCTCCGAGCCTGATTGGAAACCCTGGTGGCCGCAGGATATGTTCCCTCCCGCTAGTTCATCCTTGAAGGCCAAAAATTTGGGAGTTATCATTGATAGCGACTTATCTTTTGGACCACATATTTCCTCTCTTACTGGGAAATGTTTTGGCATCCTTCGGATGCTTCGTAAATTTCTCCCTCTAGTGTCCATCCAGCATAGGAAAATCATTGTCCAGGCACTGGTCGGCTCTAGGCTGGATTACGCAAATGTTTTATTTCTGGGACTTCCTAAATATTTGGTTAGGCGTCTACAAATTGCTCAGAATTCTGCGGCCCGAGCTGTTTTCGGCCTTCCAAGAAGAGCCAGAGCCACTGCTCTTCTTTCAACCTTACACTGGCTACCTATTGCCAAGAGGATTCTTTTTAAAACTCTGACCACGACTTTCAAGGCCTTACATGGTATTGGCCCTAAATATATCTCAAAACGACTGTCTTGGTATCAGCCCCCTAGATCTCTTAGATCTTCCTTGCTATCTAAAATGAAGGTTCCCATTATCAAGCGCGCCAGAGCAGGAGGACGGTCCTTTCGTTATTTGGCTCCTCGTGCTTGGAATGACCTTCCAATTTCTTTAAGACAGGCCTGTTGTCCTTCCGAAAGGCCCTTAAAACATGGCTTTTCCCTTAAACTGGTGCTGCTTTTGTTCTGTTTTTTACATGTCCCTTCAGTGTTATGTTTCTCCCTTACTTGGTGGGTACCTTCGATAAAGCGCCGGGATACTCCGTGGAGTGGCCGTGCGCTATAGAAGCATAAAAAAAAATAAAAAAAAAAATAATAATAGTCAGTGTCCCTTTTTACCGCGAGCAGAGCTGAAATAGTTGTACCCAGGGCAGCTCCTCTGTTTTAGTGTTGGACGTCGCCCCACAAGCCACAGAGCTAGAAAATAAAATGGTAATAACGATATTACCATTTTATTTTTCAGCAACCCGTCACAAACTAGGTGTCAGGATGGGGCAGGCCCAGCGCTACCGAGTGGCAGCAGCAGGGAGCTGTACGCTTTAAAATGTTCATGTCTCTTTGACCAGCTGTCTTGGGCTGGCCAACCATACATGAGCATTTTAAAGTTCTGTAACCTCGCTGTCTTAGATAACTGGGTTAGAGAAAGCGCAGGACTCCAATGCTCTTAGGAGCACTGGGAGAGCTTGCCCTATCTGATCCTGGTGCTGCTTTCATGCTGCGAGAGCAGCGCCAGGATTGGGTAGTGCAGTTTCCCCGCATCTGGAGCTTTCTGGAAGACACCCAAGGGAGCAGGACGTCGAGCTGCCAAGGTCAGTGAATGTATTAATTTATTTTTGTGCCTCATAACCCTTGGCACAAGCCAGCCGCCACTGGTTGTACCTAAAACAAGACCTGTGCCCTAGATGTAGAAAGGTGTTAATAGTTTTAGAAGCGTTGAAGATACTGACCTGAGATCTGTCGGTCAAGGTAGAGGACAGAATATGCTCTCTCTGACCTCGTCTGCCTTGGGCATCGTCAATTGCCTCTGACCATAGGTGTAGGACTCTTTTTTTTCCTGGGTCCATGAACATTTAAACTAAAGCTCCTGACAGTGGGTGAGGTTGCAATACTTTTTCTTGCATACTTCCTTTTAAGAAGAAGTAACTAAAGAGAACTAATTGAAAGAAGGCATCTTGCAGATCATCATCAAGTCAAAGGACATTTTATACAACCAAGGGTTTGAGTTACTTGCAAAAGATTGAGATTTTTTCTGCATAACAAGTGTTGTATCTTCCATCTGGTGGAAGTTATGACCTCAGTAAATTAAAGTGCAGGAGTTATGGTGTCTGACCATAGGAGGTGTCCTGCTGGCAGGACACCTCCTTAGTTTAATTAATAGCAGGCATTCTGGCAGAGCTGTATTTGCCTCTAGACACCTCCATGGGAATAAACCACCACCACACTCACAAAAGCAGTACCCGATGCTAATTTGTTTGATATTACAGTGCCAATAGTGTGAAGAAAACCACTATCACAATTTCACCAGAATTTTGCTAACATAAACATGGACACCATTTGTATTTCAAATGACTATTTGGATCTTGAAAATCCACGAGACAACAATCAACAAAGAAACATGTATACAGTTCAAAATGTAAACAGAAGCGAATTTAGCACAAAAAAGTGTTCCGGACATGGCTGCAGACATTGCAAGCATCGCTCGTATATTTGTATATTTAACAATTCCTTCAAAACTATGTACTTCGTAAATTAACCGTCCAGAGACATAAGAAATCGAAGTGTAATGTGAATGCGGACAATTAGCTCAAGGCAGTTATTAATTTCTGTTTGATGAGATTATTTTTCATTTTCCTTGATGACTGAGTTGAAAGTGATTACATTAGATAATCTTTCTGCTTCCAAGCTTTACTAAAGGTTTATGAGAGTTTTTTTTACTTTGGCCTACAAGACTATTGTGAAGTGCTGATTTAATTGTTCTCGTTTTAGAAAAAGTTCACAGTGAAATGATACTCTACAGGTAACATAATATGGAGTTGTGGTGACAGTTATAAAAGCTAGTCTCATGATTTCAGGTCACAGAATCCTTCAATGCCTTTGTGGGACAATTGCACATCCTGTTTTCTCTATACATTCATATAGAGAAATATAGCAATGCCATAACAGGAGGTTGCAGCAGGGCTTACAGCCAGGCCCCGCAGCCACTTACTTACTTGTGCACCATGCTAGGGCCTTCATCCCACCATAGCCTCGATTATTTTTTAAATTCGTGAATTTAATGAAAATCTTGATTTCTGAAATTCACACATTTTCTGAAAGTTGCCAATTTGGAAAAACATGGCAATTACTGTGTGCAAAATGGCAGCTGTGTGATCGATAATTCAGTCACATTTATGAGTTGTCTGTGGCAAATTCGTTTTAAAATTTTATTGTATCTTCAATTTTCCACACCTTTACTGCCCCTACCACAACCCTGGGGTCAAGTGCTTATTCTGATAGTGCCTCCTCTTTGTTGTGGATTTTTTTCTTCACAGAGCAAAATTCACAATTTTGTCACAATTTGCGGTATTTAAGATGGGGAAGTGAAAATGTTGATCCCCATCTTTTAACGTCTTGAAAAATTCAGATGTGATTGACAAAACTTGCAAATCTGGACAAATTTGCAGTTTTTGGTGGACAATAAATACATAAGTGTTAACCCTTTTAATTAAGTAAACACTGCACCTTTTTGCAACTGTAATATCTCAAAATATATTGAATGGACTTAAAAACCACACTTTATGAGTGAAGTTCTACATTCATGCCAAGTTTGACGCAAATACATTTACTTATTTTTGATTTAGTGGTAAGCCAAATTTCCCAGAGTATCTAAAATGGAAAACACACTTGACCCGCCCTTTAACTTTTTATTTCTGTTACCTGCAAAGAACAGCATGGAAACTAGCTTACTCTAAGAGAGCGCCAAATTATGCAAGGATCTGAGCAAGGAGACCAGAATTAATAGGCAAATCGAAAAATTACTTTCCAAAGGAAAGTTGTCCTGAAATACACACACAGGTGTGTGTGTGTATGCACGTGTGTTTATACTACCTATTTGTGTTCCTTATTGTGCAAAATGCATTTGTGTGATAACCCATGTATTTTTTATTCAGTGTTTCAATACAGTCTGTAAGGCTGAAAAGGTATTTGGCTTAGAAATCAGTGTTACAAACTCTGGTTGAACATTAGGGGAGGGTGATAGGGGCACAAGGCATCATAATAACATATCTAACAGCATTTTTAATGTTGCAGAAGATATAGAACAATATATGTCAGACTAGCGAGATGTTTTGTACCTATACTCACAGCATATATTTGATCTACCCATTGTCTAATAGGTTTCTGGTGTGAGCTATACATCTTGAGATTGTTACCTGTTCTTTTTATAGAGTGTGAGCAGTTAATGCACAGGTGTCGTCAGATTTAGGGATGTGTCTGGTAGGTCAGGGGTGTCTGTGTTTCTTGCAGTTATCCAGTGAATGAAGGGAGCCCAGCTATCTTTGGGTCTGGAACGCTAAAGGCATTCATTCCCAGAAGGTTATCAACTGCTCCTGGCAGTACGTGATATCATGAATCCATGTGTCTATTGAGGGGGCCGTGTTTTTACCCCCAATGTATGGCGATTCTAAGTTTGGCCAATAGAAGCATCATAGCGGAGAAGTGTGGCTCAATGGTTAGAGCGGCAGACCCTGATGCAGAGGTCTAGCCCGGGACCAGGGTTCAATTCCCGCCTCGGCGGGTCTTGGGCTCAATTTCCTCGGACCTGATAATTCTCGCCTCGGTGCCTATTCTAATGCATGGGTCCCACTCTGCAACTCTGGGCAATAGCTTGCTTAATCTCCACAACGGCCCCAACAACGCTAGGATGCCTGGCTTCACCTTGGGGGTACCCAGGAGTGGGCACTTCACAGGGAAAAGCCAGGAAGGGTTCCACAGCGGTATGCCTACAAGCGCCGAGATGCCCCATGGGTGATTTGTGCGCTATACAAGTACTACTACATTTACATTTACATTTACATAGCTAGTAAGTGCCACATTGTAGATGGACCCTTTTTGACGTAGTCCAGTAAGGCAATCAGTGGTGTGCATTTTAATTGACTCCCCGTGATCTCATGGATTATCTCGTATACCCTGACCCAGTATTTGGCGATTGGGGACAAAGCCATGCTAAATGTAGGAAATTGGCCTGCAGTTGTTTGCATCTCCAGCAATTTGCATCTGACCTATATATTTTCCATTTTGCAATAACAACAAAGTGGGTGTACAGGTGTGCGTAGTAAGCCCCCATGAACTCAAGCACAAGATATAATGGAAAACATTGACATAATGGAGTCAGGCAATTGCAGGTGCCAATAATCGTATATATCAGGGAACTTAAACACAGTTATATTATGGGTTTCTGCTCTCCTCCATATTTGTCCGCATCTGATTCAAATTGATCACTCTCAACAACCTCAGTGATTAAGAGATCCCTGCAGAGTTTTTGTGCAGAGTTCCCTCCACATTCTAAGGTCTTCATCCAATTTCTCATGCTTTCTAAATGCTTTTATGTGGACCTCCCCTGCAAGCGACCATTCATGCACGTCCTTCAACCAATCGTCCACTGAGGGGGAGCGCTTACCCATCCATACTAAGGCAACCCTTCGTCTCGCTAATACTCGGAATAATTGCAATAGTTTGTATGCCATCTTGCATTTTCCGGATCTTGAGACTTGCCCCAACAGGCAATGCAGAGGGGTTGCCTCCACTTGAAGGCCTGTTCCCGCCCTCCCTCGCTCAGCCACACGTATCCGCAATGGTTGTACCTCCAGGCACCCACAGGCTAAATGTAGAAAGCCCGCCCCCTCCCTATTAAACCTAGGACATGGGTCTGAGCGTTCTGGGTCAATGCGGCAGAGCATCATTGCAATCAAATACACGCTGTGCAGGTAATTAAAATCTATTAGCTTGAAGCGGGCATTACAGGATACTGTGGGCGTTAGGGTACATGCTGCTTTCCATGCCTTGTCGCCCATCTGCATCTGTAGATCTCCGTCCCATACGGTCCGTGCCTTGGGAGGTGGATCCCTTGTCTCCGGCCTCATGGCTCTATACAACAATGAGATTAATTGACACACACTCTCACATGTAAGTATTATATTGAGTTTGTAGGTCGTCTGAGGGGGTGTTATAGTTTTGTGGGCCATGTCTTCCTGGCCAAATCTGTGAGGTAAGCATGCTGCAGATATTGCCCCTGCTCTAAGCCGAACCCCCTCCACAAGCCTGTTCATATGAGATAAAAGTTTCATTAGGATACAGGTCTGCCAATACCTGGCAGCCCCCCTCTCTCCATGCCTGAAATTAAATGTTTTCCATAATTTTTCGCACTAGGGCAAGAATCCAAATAGTCAGTTCCCGGCGGAATGGTGCATGATGCAGCAAGTTTTTTTTTTTTAATTGTGTGGTGTGGTTATTTTAATTATACACCTAAAATAGCAAATTATGCGGCTTGATCTCTGCCAGTATTATTTTCTTCCATTTGAACTAGAAATTCTTTTTTTGTGTGAAATATGCAAAATATGCAACAAATTATGTGGCAGTTTAAAGTCATAATTATGTAGTAAAGGCTGCAGCCACAGAATCACATACATTCGCCTGTCTTCACTACTCTCCATTGTTTTATCAGCAATTTATTGATAACACCTAAACATATTAATTCCATTCAGTTCTCCTTGTTATGTGAATTTTGAAGAAATCAGCATTTTCAAGTGAACTATTCCAAAATTACAGATAGCGTGTATTACGGTCTTAGATTACCATCTACATATATAAAACTTTAAAAAATCACACTTAAAGCACAGTTGTACTTGCAAGTTAAAACTCAAACTCAAAATATCAATATAAACATAAGTGTCTGCCAAGAGTTGTGCAGGTGTGTAAAACTATGCCAAAGGTATTCGCAAAACAAGGTTTTTCTTCTTTATCCCCATGTCAAATCTGCATGAAAAATGAGTTGCCTTCAGTGGGCTTACCTTGCTAAAAGTCTGCCAAATTCCATGCAGATTCATCTGACAGCATTAAAAGTTAATTTTCAATTTCTCTACCTTCATGGATCTGCATGAAACTAGATGTACCCACAGAAGGCTTAATAAGGTAAATATCTGCCAGATTTCATGTGGATTCTCCAAATGATGCTGGAGTTATTATCAAATTTTTTTTTTTACCACTCTTTTACAATGCGCCTTCCACTTGTCAAATATGCACAAATATAAAACAACAACGAGTAAGATAAACTTGTTAAGTCCCTGGAAAATTGTGTGTGAATTCATCAAATGGTGCTAAAGTTATAGGGAAGTAAGTGCACCATTTCAACTTCCTAGATACCTTTAACATTCTAACTCTTTTAGGCCCACCCAGTACATTTTTGTAACGCTAATTTCTCAAGATCCACTGAACTGATGTACACCAATTTAAGCAAAGACGCATCCCTAAGTAAAGTTCTAGTTCTATTCCAAGTGTGTGTGTGTGTATATATGTATATATATAAACATCCACAGTTTGCCTTGTGAGAAGCCACACATGCCAGTGATCAAGGGCTTAGGAGCCCGAAACGCGTATGGCCATTGAATGAGCGTTTTCCTTTGCTGCCGTGACTGCCGCCTGCGGAGTGGTGTGCGATGCCTGCGTGTGTGGCTTCTCACAAGGCAAACTGTGGATGTTTTTACATAGCGGCTAGCCTGGCCGCGAGAAGCCCCGACACCTTTGTGGACCCTGAGTGCTGGGAAACGCCGGCACTCGTGAGGACGCAGGCTGCCTCGCCCGTGGAGAAATTGACAGTCTGGGCGGCAGTGGAGACGCTGTTCACCTAACCGGGAGTATTATTTTTAAGAAGCAGACAAAGCAGCCACTTGGTTAAAGAACGTGAGAGTCCTTCGATGGCAATACTCAGGACTACAACTACCAGCATGCCACCAGGTACGCCCATTGGGGCGGGACTCATAATATCGAATAAATGGGTGTTCTTTAATACACTTTGTTCTTCTGCTTCTTTATGCCAGTGATCAAGGGCTTAGGAGCCCGAAACTCGTATGGCCATTGAATGAGCGTTTTCCTTTGCTGCCGTGACTGCCGCCTGCGGAGTGGTGTGCGATGCCTGCGTGTGAGGCTTCTCACAAGGCAAACTGTGGATATGTATATATATATTGACGCTCCAAGGTTGTCCACCATGTGAGTAGCACGCGAGCAGCAGCTTTATTTATGTGTAGGTGAGGACGGGGATCCGCTTGTAGACGCCGCTCCGTAATGGATCTGCCCGACGCGTTTCGAAGCTCCATCTGCTTCTCTTCAGGGGCTTTAACGGAAGCGGTGTGCGCACCCGCTACACTTCTCCAATTATATAACTCGCCCGTCGATGGGAGGCTCCAGTGAGACTTCTGGGAAGTGTAGTACGGAAAGCACACAATCAAGTCCTGTATGGACTCCACAAGTGGGCCCGTCCTCGATTCCATGTACGGCTGCTACTTCACTGCCGTGACCCCCACGTTAACGGGGTGGTGCATACTCTGCGGCTGGACTGCCGCATATAGATTGACGCTCCAAGGTTGTCCACCATGTGAGTAGCACGCGAGCAGCAGCTTTATTTATGTGTAGGTGAGGACGGGGATCCGCTTGTAGACGCCGCTCCGTAATGGATCTGCCCGACGCGTTTCGAAGCTCCATCTGCTTCTCTTCAGGGGCTTTAACGGAAGCGGTGTGCGCACCCGCTACACTTCTCCAATTATATAACTCGCCCGTCGATGGGAGGCTCCAGTGAGACTTCTGGGAAGTGTAGTACGGAAAGCACACAATCAAGTCCTGTATGGACTCCACAAGTGGGCCCGTCCTCGATTCCATGTACGGCTGCTACTTCACTGCCGTGACCCCCACGTTAACGGGGTGGTGCATACTCTGCGGCTGGACTGCCGCATATAGATTGACGCTCCAAGGTTGTCCACCATGTGAGTAGCACGCGAGCAGCAGCTTTATTTATGTGTAGGTGAGGACGGGGATCCGCTTGTAGACGCCGCTCCGTAATGGATCTGCCCGACGCGTTTCGAAGCTCCATCTGCTTCTCTTCAGGGGCTTTAACGGAAGCGGTGTGCGCACCCGCTACACTTCTCCAATTATATAACTCGCCCGTCGATGGGAGGCTCCAGTGAGACTTCTGGGAAGTGTAGTACGGAAAGCACACAATCAAGTCCTGTATGGACTCCACAAGTGGGCCCGTCCTCGATTCCATGTACGGCTGCTACTTCACTGCCGTGACCCCCACGTTAACGGGGTGGTGCACACTCTGCGGCTGGACTGCCGCATATAGATTGACGCTCCAAGGTTGTCCACCATGTGAGTAGCACGCGAGCAGCAGCTTTATTTATGTGTAGGTGAGGACGGGGATCCGCTTGTAGACGCCGCTCCGTAATGGATCTGCCCGACGCGTTTCGAAGCTCCATCTGCTTCTCTTCAGGGGCTTTAACGGAAGCGGTGTGCGCACCCGCTACACTTCTCCAATTATATAACTCGCCCGTCGATGGGAGGCTCCAGTGAGACTTCTGGGAAGTGTAGTACGGAAAGCACACAATCAAGTCCTGTATGGACTCCACAAGTGGGCCCGTCCTCGATTCCATGTACGGCTGCTACTTCACTGCCGTGACCCCCACGTTAACGGGGTGGTGCACACTCTGCGGCTGGACTGCCGCATATAGATTGACGCTCCAAGGTTGTCCACCATGTGAGTAGCACGCGAGCAGCAGCTTTATTTATGTGTAGGTGAGGACGGGGATCCGCTTGTAGACGCCGCTCCGTAATGGATCTGCCCGACGCGTTTCGAAGCTCCATCTGCTTCTCTTCAGGGGCTTTAACGGAAGCGGTGTGCGCACCCGCTACACTTCTCCAATTATATAACTCGCCCGTCGATGGGAGGCTCCAGTGAGACTTCTGGGAAGTGTAGTACGGAAAGCACACAATCAAGTCCTGTATGGACTCCACAAGTGGGCCCGTCCTCGATTCCATGTACGGCTGCTACTTCACTGCCGTGACCCCCACGTTAACGGGGTGGTGCACACTCTGCGGCTGGACTGCCGCATATAGATTGACGCTCCAAGGTTGTCCACCATGTGAGTAGCACGCGAGCAGCAGCTTTATTTATGTGTAGGTGAGGACGGGGATCCGCTTGTAGACGCCGCTCCGTAATGGATCTGCCCGACGCGTTTCGAAGCTCCATCTGCTTCTCTTCAGGGGCTTTAACGGAAACGGTGTGCGCACCCGCTACACTTCTCCAATTATATAACTCGCCCGTCGATGGGAGGCTCCAGTGAGACTTCTGGGAAGTGTAGTACGGAAAGCACACAATCAAGTCCTGTATGGACTCCACAAGTGGGCCCGTCCTCGATTCCATGTACGGCTGCTACTTCACTGCCGTGACCCCCACGTTAACGGGGTGGTGCACACTCTGCGGCTGGACTGCCGCATATAGATTGACGCTCCAAGGTTGTCCACCATGTGAGTAGCACGCGAGCAGCAGCTTTATTTATGTGTAGGTGAGGACGGGGATCCGCTTGTAGACGCCGCTCCGTAATGGATCTGCCCGACGCGTTTCGAAGCTCCATCTGCTTCTCTTCAGGGGCTTTAACGGAAGCGGTGTGCGCACCCGCTACACTTCTCCAATTATATAACTCTCCCGTCGATGGGAGGCTCCAGTGAGACTTCTGGGAAGTGTAGTACGGAAAGCACACAATCAAGTCCTGTATGGACTCCACAAGTGGGCCCGTCCTCGATTCCATGTACGGCTGCTACTTCACTGCCGTGACCCCCACGTTAACGGGGTGGTGCACACTCTGCGGCTGGACTGCCGCATATAGATTGACGCTCCAAGGTTGTCCACCATGTGAGTAGCACGCGAGCAGCAGCTTTATTTATGTGTAGGTGAGGACGGGGATCCGCTTGTAGACGCCGCTCCGTAATGGATCTGCCCGACGCGTTTCGAAGCTCCATCTGCTTCTCTTCAGGGGCTTTAACGGAAGCGGTGTGCGCACCCGCTACACTTCTCCAATTATATAACTCGCCCGTCGATGGGAGGCTCCAGTGAGACTTCTGGGAAGTGTAGTACGGAAAGCACACAATCAAGTCCTGTATGGACTCCACAAGTGGGCCCGTCCTCGATTCCATGTACGGCTGCTACTTCACTGCCGTGACCCCCACGTTAACGGGGTGGTGCACACTCTGCGGCTGGACTGCCGCATATAGATTGACGCTCCAAGGTTGTCCACCATGTGAGTAGCACGCGAGCAGCAGCTTTATTTATGTGTAGGTGAGGACGGGGATCCGCTTGTAGACGCCGCTCCGTAATGGATCTGCCCGACGCGTTTCGAAGCTCCATCTGCTTCTCTTCAGGGGCTTTAACGGAAGCGGTGTGCGCACCCGCTACACTTCTCCAATTATATAACTCGCCCGTCGATGGGAGGCTCCAGTGAGACTTCTGGGAAGTGTAGTACGGAAAGCACACAATCAAGTCCTGTATGGACTCCACGAGTGGGCCCGTCCTCGATTCCATGTACGGCTGCTACTTCACTGCCGTGACCCCCACGTTAACGGGGTGGTGCACACTCTGCGGCTGGACTGCCGCATATAGATTGACGCTCCAAGGTTGTCCACCATGTGAGTAGCACGCGAGCAGCAGCTTTATTTATGTGTAGGTGAGGACGGGGATCCGCTTGTAGACGCCGCTCCGTAATGGATCTGCCCGACGCGTTTCGAAGCTCCATCTGCTTCTCTTCAGGGGCTTTAACGGAAGCGGTGTGCGCACCCGCTACACTTCTCCAATTATATAACTCGCCCGTCGATGGGAGGCTCCATTGGAGCCAATGGAGCCTCCCATCGACGGGCGAGTTATATAATTGGAGAAGTGTAGCGGGTGCGCACACCGCTTCCGTTAAAGCCCCTGAAGAGAAGCAGATGGAGCTTCGAAACGCGTCGGGCAGATCCATTACGGAGCGGCGTCTACAAGCGGATCCCCGTCCTCACCTACACATAAATAAAGCTGCTGCTCGCGTGCTACTCACATGGTGGACAACCTTGGAGCGTCAATCTATATGCGGCAGTCCAGCCGCAGAGTGTGCACCACCCCGTTAACGTGGGGGTCACGGCAGTGAAGTAGCAGCCGTACATGGGATCGAGGACGGGCCCACTCGTGGAGTCCATACAGGACTTGATTGTGTGCTTTCCGCACTACACTTCCCAGAAGTCTCATTGGAGCCTCCCATTGGCGGGTGAGTTATATGAAATTGGAGAAGTGTAACGGGTGCGCACACCGCTTCCGTTAAAGCCCCTGAAGAGAAGCAGATGGAGCTTCGAAACGCGTCGGGCAGATCCATTACGGAGCGGCGTCTACGAGCGGATCCCCGTCCTCACCTACACATAAATAAAGCTGCTGCTCGCGTGCTACTCATAAGGTGGACAACCTTGGAGCGTGAATCTATATGCGGCAGTCCAGCCGCAGAGTATGCACCACCCCGTTAACGTGGGGGTCACGGCAGTGAAGTAGCAGCCGTACATGGGATCGAGGACGGGCCCACTCGTGGAGTCCATACAGGACTTGATTGTGTGCTTTCCGCACTACACTTCCCAGAAGTCTCATTGGAGCCTCCCATTGGCGGGTGAGTTATATGAAATTGGAGAAGTGTAACGGGTGCGCACACCGCTTCCGTTAAAGCCCCTGAAGAGAAGCAGATGGAGCTTCGAAACGCGTCGGGCAGATCCATTACGGAGCGGCGTCTACGAGCGGATCCCCGTCCTCACCTACACATAAATAAAGCTGCTGCTCGCGTGCTACTCATAAGGTGGACAACCTTGGAGCGTGAATCTATATGCGGCAGTCCAGCCGCAGAGTATGCACCACCCCGTTAACGTGGGGGTCACGGCAGTGAAGTAGCAGCCGTACATGGGATCGAGGACGGGCCCACTCGTGGAGTCCATACAGGACTTGATTGTGTGCTTTCCGCACTACACTTCCCAGAAGTCTCATTGGAGCCTCCCATTGGCGGGTGAGTTATATGAAATTGGAGAAGTGTAACGGGTGCGCACACCGCTTCCGTTAAAGCCCCTGAAGAGAAGCAGATGGAGCTTCGAAACGCGTCGGGCAGATCCATTACGGAGCGGCGTCTACGAGCGGATCCCCGTCCTCACCTACACATAAATAAAGCTGCTGCTCGCGTGCTACTCATAAGGTGGACAACCTTGGAGCGTGAATGTATATATATATATATATATATATATTCACTGAAAAAACAAAGGTTAGAGGAACGTCATAGTTGGGCTCAGATTTCACCAGTACAAAACCAGAGAAATCCAGCAGTTATTGTTAGCTGAGCTAACTATAACTCACGCCACTGCAATGCACTGCTTAGGACCTCACATATTACATCACTCATACCATGTTCAGTTGCATGGTCAGTGACATCACTTATGACATCTCAACTTACATCTCTGATGACATCACCCACAGAATCTCTGACACGCCCACTCATATCCCAATATGACCTTTCATACACCCACCCCAACTTCTACACTAGCATTCTCAAAACCATTGGCATTGTCACAACCAAGGTATTCAGACACTGAAACACGTTGATATCTCTTCCGCATTCGAGAAAATAAATATCTATTGGATGAGTGTGTGTAAACGCCGGGCAATATTCCTATACCCAAAATTATTTATATATATATATATATATATATATATATATATATATATATATATATATATATATATATATATATACGTTTTTCTTTATTAAATGAAAAAAACAAAGGTTAAAGCTTAGTTATAGTTAGGAAACTTTTTTCCCCAATACAAACCAAGTTTAAACTACACAGACTTTAAAAATTGTATAGTTATAACTTTCATTTACAATTCATCCAATTATTATAAGTAGCGCACCTCTTTGCACATTCTTTTCAGCTCGCTAACAAGGTGAGTTAAGTTTTATTTTGTGGAGTGCCTTACAGTACAGAAGAGGACAGTGTGGAAAGTTTATTGTCAAAGAGTGGAGCATTGTAGATTAAAATATTGAGTGGAGTAGTGCAGAATGTAGTGACGTGTTGTACAATGTAGTAAAGTGTTATATAGTGTAGTGGCATGTTGCTTCAGATAGTGTAGTCAAGTATCGTAGACTGGAGCAGTGAGTTATGTCTAACACTACAGTAGAGTGTTATAAACTGTCGTCGAGTAGATTATTTTAGAGTGGAGTAGGGTGAAGTAGAGTGTTGTTGAGTGGAGTATTATCAAGTGGAGTGTTGCAGAGTACAGTGGAGGAGAGTGTCTTAGAGTGGAGTGCTGTGTTATATAGTGGAGTAGGTTAGCGTAGAGAGAAATTGAGTGGCCTGTCATTGAGTGTCATGCAGTGTAGAACAGTGACCTAGAATGGATGGGCATAGAGCACAGCTGAGTTTCACAGAGTGAAGAACAGTGTTGTAGAGTGTAGTTGCATATAGTGGAATAGAGTGTAAGACATTCGAGCAGTGTAGAGCGGAGTATGGTACAGTGGCATATAGTCAGAGAAAGTGTAGTAGAGTGGAGTATAATGGAGTGAAGTACACTGGATTGGGGTAGTGTAGAGTGGAGTAAAGTGTCATAGAGTTGAGTGGCGTGTGTCGTAGACTATCGTGGCATGAAGTGCAGTTGAGTGGAGTGGTGTGGTGTGGCATACAGTTGAGTAAAGTGTCAGAAATTGGAGTACTGTGTAGTGCCATACAATATTGGTAAGTAATGTAGACTACAATGGAGTAGAGTGGCATACAGTCTAGATGCATTTTGTAGAGTGCAGTGGCGTACAGTACATTGATGCAAAGTGTGTTGGAGTGGAATGTCATATATGTCATATATAATGTTATAGTGTACAATGGATTAAAGTGGCATAGAGTGGAGTGGCGTACAGTAGAGTAGAGTGGAATACTGTGTCATAGAGTAGAGTGGAGTGAAGTGGGATGCAGTGGCATACAAAATGTTGCATACAATGCTCTATAGTGGACTAGAGTATCATAGAGCGGCACACAGTGGAGTAGAGTGTTATACAGTGGCATACAATATAGTGCAGTACAGTGTTATACAGTGCAGTGTAAGGGTATAGACAGAAGTAACGTTTTGGAGAGTGGCATACAGTGTAGTAAAGTGTTGACGAGTGGAGGTGAATAAAGTACAGTAGTGTATCAAACAGTGGAGCTGCGCAGACTATTTGTTGAATAGTAGCTTAGAGTGAGGTAAAGTCATAGAAAGTAGGGTAGAGTGGAGTGATATAACTTAGTGTGGAGTAAAGTACACTAGGGTGTACTGGCATATCCTAGAGCAGAGTGGCTTGCAGTGGAGTGGCTTAGGTAGTAAACTGTTTTAATTTGGATTGGGGTCTCGTAGAGTGGAGTGCTGTGTCGTATAGAAAAGTGTTGAATAGTGGCATAAAGTGTTGTACGATAGAGTGTATAGGCATAGAGTGTAGTATAGAATTGGACAGTAAAGTGTACAGGGATATAGCGGTGTACAATGTTGTAGAGTGCCATGGAGTGGAGGAGAGTGCCATACAGTGCAGCGGCGTAGAGTGCAGTGAGATGTACTGTAGTGGTGTAGAGTGGATTGCGGTAAAGTGGAGTAGCATATAGCAGAATAGTGTACAGTGGAGTGTAAAAGAGAGGAGTGGTATAGCCTGGAATTGCGTAGAGTGGAGGTGTGTACAATGGAGTGTTGTAGAGTGGAGTAGGGTACAGTGGATTAGCTTAGAGTGGGGTGGTGTTGATTGAAGTGGCATAGCGTAGAGTTGAGGAAACTCTTATAAATTACACTGGAGTCTCATAGAATAGAGTGGAGTGCTGTTGTTGTACAGTGTCGGAAACTGTCAGAGTGGAGCATTTGAACAGTGGAGTGTATGGGGATAGAGTGGAGTAGAGACTAATGGAGTGGCATAGAGTGTAGTAGAGTTTTGTAGAGTGGAGTTACATAGACTAGATAAGAGTATACTGTACTGGCGTAGAGTGGAGTAGCGTGTATAGTGGAGTGGTGCAGAGGGGAATAGCTTATAGTATAGTGGCATACAGTGAAGTGGTGTGGACTGAAATGTTGTATTGTGGAGTAGGGTAGAGTGTAATAGCCTACAGTTGAGTGGGGTGGAGTGGAATACCATACAGAAGAGTGGCAAAGATTAAAGTTGCTTACAGTGTAGTGGAGTGGTGTACAGTGGAATAGTGCAAGGTGGAGTACAGTGGAGTGGCATAGAGTAGTATAGCATAGAGTGGAATAGCCTACAGCAGAGTGGAGTACAGTGGAGTGGTGTCGACTGGAGTGGCATACAGTGAAGTGGGGTAGAATAGAATACCATACAGTAGAGTGGCAATGATTGAAGTTGCGTACAGTGTAATAGTTTAGAATGGAGTAGTGTACAGCGGAATAGTCTAAGTTGCAGTGCAGTGGAGTGGCATAGAGTAGTGTAGTGTATAGTGAAATAGCATAAGAGTGGGGTACAATGGAATAGCATATAGTGAAGTGGCATCCAATAGACTAGCGTAGAATGGAGCGGCGTAGTGTGGAGTGGTGTACACTGGAGTGGCATACAGTGGAATACTGTAGAGTAGAGTGGTGTAGAGTGGAATAGCATATAGTGAAGTAGTGTGCAGTGGTGTACAGTTAAGTGGTGTAGCGTGAAATAGCATATTGTAGCATATAGAAGGAGTGGCACACATTGAAGTGTCACCGAGTGGAGATGTGAACAGAGGCTGGCTTAGAGTGGAGTGGTGTAAAGTGTAATAGTGTAGCTTGGAATTGCGTAGAGTGTATTAGTGTATAGTGGAGTAGCATACACTGGAGTGGCATACAGTGGAGTGGTGAAGACTGGAGTAGCGTACATTGGAGTGGTGTGGAGTGTAATAGCATACTGTAGAGTGGCATACATTGGAGTGGCATCCAATGGAATAGCACAGAATGAACGATTAGAGTGCCATACACTGGAATGGCATAGAGTTAAGTAGCGTACAGTGGCATATGGTGGAATTGTGTAAAGTGGAGTGTTGTGGAGTGGCATACTGTAGAATAACGTAGAGTGGAGTGGCATTTAGTGGAATTTCGTAGAGTGGAATAGCGTATGGTGAAGTAGCAATCAGTGGAGTGACGTAGAGTGTAGTGATGTAGAGTGGAGATGCATAGAGTGTAGTGGGATACAGTCAAGTTGTGTACGGTGTAATTGTGTAGAGTGGAGTGGCATTCAGTGGAATGATGTAGAGTGGAGCAGCATATAGTGGAGTGCAGATGCGTGGCTTACGGATGTATGTGAAATTTAACAGCAATGTAGATTATGGTGTGCAGAGTAAGGCAAAACATTGAATTGCAGTGCATTTCTCCAGATTTACCAGTCAACGCAGGGCGACGCATGGTGGCCTTGCGTTGCTTTGTAAATCTTACTTAAGTATTGCCTTCCCCATGCGGCAGCATGCAAAACGCAAGGGTACCACAATCCAGTAATACAGCTAGGCCTTACTTATATTTTGGGTCATGGTACCATGGTAACTTTGCAGTGTACCACGTACATAGCGATGACAAGCCACTATATAAAAGGGTAATGGCTATTTTTACAGAATGAAAGGCAACCATTTTGTTTCTACTACACTTTGGCTGTGTTCGGTGTTAGGGCCTGATACATAAGTAAGTAGTATGTCCCTACATATTAAGAGGTAATAGGTGTGGAAATGTATTTATATTGTTTTAGTAGTTTTAATTACGTTTACAGCCATGTACCGTTGTAGTTTCATGAATTTCTGTGAAATTCCGAGAAAGTTGTGTGACAGATATCACTAAGATTAAATGCCTTATAACTTACAAAATACTTACCCTACTTAACTGCAGTACCCAAAAAGTATAATCTGTGCACCATACTGTGTAATTCTGCCACATTTCATGAAAATATATTCAGCTGTTTTTGCGCTATGCGAAATAAAATAGACTGTAGAAAATGCATTGGTGGAAAATTACATTTTGGGACCACCCTCCCTTTTATCTTTTGACCCCCTTAACAATTCATCAGAAAAATTTAAATCATATCATAATGCAGAAAATGCTATAGATCTCGAAAGTTTTATGGTGATTCGTCAAACGGGTGGAAAGTTATTAGGGAGCTAAAATCCAAGAGAAATACTATAACTACAGAGTGACAATCAGATTTAATGTGATTTTTTTCTTTTTATCTATTGTATTTATTATGTATTGGTTTACATATTAATCTAACCAGAAATGTGTCTTTTAGTAGTTCATTCAATAAAAATTAAACTTTATGTATGCAACCTAGTTTATTTTTTGGGCTTCCTTTGTACTTTTAGTAGGATTGTGCTATAAAGTGAATGAAAAACAATCATTGTTGTTACAAAAATAAATTAGGATTATTATTTTTTACCTAGTTGCCAATTATTATGTCCTCCAAACAGTAGTTTGTGTGGGTCACTGCTAGGTCATTTTTTCATTTTGTTGCAGAGGGATAAATAAGGATGATGTTTTTTGTTTGGCTTGTTCGGCACAGTTTTATTTTGTGAGCCAAAGGGCAAACAAAGAAAACTTATGTAGATTAAGATGTATACTATTGTTTATGTATTTGTTTTTAGGTTTCCATTAGCATGTGGCCATAAATAGTCATTTTAGTTGTTCATGTAGTAAATCATGCAGTTTAGTTTATTTCTTGGGCTTCCTTGCTACGTTTAGTAGTTATTTGCGCTACACAGATATCACCAAGTTGTTGACCCTTGTACCTTTATAACCACTTCATAAAGTCACTTGCCGTAGCAAAAGGAATCATCTCCATAGTCTAAAGTACATTGCTGTGAAATTTCATTTCAATCCTTTCTGCCATTTTGCTGCTATGTGAAACACCAAAGTATATGTAAAATGTATTGGAGTGCAAGTGTGTTTTGGGACACCCTTTGTTTTCTTTGCACCCCTTGACCAGACACCGCCATACTTTCAATCCTTCACCAATTTAATGGATGCAATAGGTCTACAAAGTATTGCAAAGGTTCATCAAATAGCTACAAAGTTATTAAGGGTAAAAAATCTGAGAAATTCCTATTTCTGGTAACCCTACCAATAACTACAGAATGGCTACTACCACTCTGACATAGATAGATAGATAGCTAGATAGATAGATAGATAGATAGATAGATAGATAGATAGATAGATACCTTTAAGTAATTATGAACAAGTATACTGTTTCTTGGTCCGAGTCAATCTACCTGGCTTTTAAGGATTTAACGCCCGCTTGTGATCAGGTCAATCGTCGGAAGCTGTGGGGCATAATTGTTGCGATGGGGTGGACTCTGATATTGTGCTTCTTCTTAAGAGATCTAGATGACCACACTTCAGCACATTCTTAGGGTTTGGCTGGCGCTTAATCTATCAGCAGCAGAAGGGGGTTCACCAGGGGTTCATTCTTGCCTCCTTCCTGTTTACTCTTTATGTTAATGGTTTGGAGCAAGTCCTTCTTTATATGGAGGTCGATTGTCCAAGGGTGGGGCGAGAACGAGCCCCGTAGTATTGTAGGAAAACACGATGGGAGCACACTGCTAGCCTCTCCTCCGGATCGCCCCTCTGCATTATGGTATATGCAGTACGTCCAAACTGAAAAGTGTCAAAAAAAGTTCATGTGTGATTCACCAAAGTTGGTGCAAGTAAGTACTTGAATTTTCAGCATCTCTAGACACGAGACATGGCTCGTGTTTCGGGATAGTATCCCTCATCAGTAGAGAAAAGTTCAGGGGTGGATGAGAAGGCCGCCAAACAACCGTCACAGACCTCGAAGCCTCTTAGGCGCGCAGGTGCATCTCCAAAAGCTCGTCAGCTTGGGGGCTCACGGGAGCCCTTTAACTGGAAAACACGATGGGAGCACACTGCTAGCCTCTCCTCCGGATCGCCCCGTAGTATTGTAAGCCGTCACTGCGCTCCTCATGGCTAAGATCACCATCGGCTTACAGGTGTTATTGTTTGTTTGTTGCCGTTATGGCCAGTTTGAACTTTATAGTTAATTTGACCAAGTCTTATGTGATGATAGTGGGTCAGCAGTTTACCAGATCAATAACGTATATTTGGATAATCATACCTTGGCAAAAGTCCCAGCTTTTTCTTATCATGGGGTTTTGTTTGACTGCAATAAAAATTCAACGTCCCTGATCTCTAACACGAAAGTAGAGCTTGTTAAGGCCAACTGATGTTGCTAGTTTTGCTCAAAGGCTGGGGTCCTGGCCGCCCACACCCTAATCAAGGTTTATCTGGCCAAGTGTGTCTCCAAGAGTTTATATGGTAGTGAGGTAATGTCATGGTACTTATAGAGTGCACTGTCACCAGACGGTCACCTTGCCGTGTCGCCTATGCGGTTTCCTGGCGCTGATACTCATACCGCTGTGGAACCCCTCCTGGCTTTCCCTGTGAAGTGTCCACTCCTGGGTACCCCCAGGGTGAAGCCAGGCATCCTTAGCGCTGTTGGGGCCGGTGTGGAGGCTAAGCAAGCTATTGCCCAGAGTTGCAGCGTGGGGCCCGTGATTAGAATAGGCACCGAGGCGAGAATTAACAGGTCCGAGGAAATTGAGCCCGAGACCCCCCCGAGGCGGGAATCGAACCCTGGTCCCTAGCCAGAACTCTGCATCAGGGTCTGCCGCTCTAACCATTGAGCCACACACCTATGGGGATATGTGAGAGTTGTTGATATCCAGACAATTGAAAATATGTTTCTAAGGTGTAATACAGTTTCCCCTAAGCACCTCGGCATTCTGTGTGCATGATGAACTAGGAGTAAAGTACATTGGAGACATGATTGCTCTTAGGCCACTGTTAGGTTGGATCAAGGTTTGGACTAGGGAAGAATTGCAATTGAATAGGCAGATCCTTAAGGGCTGTTTGTTTCTCAACCCTGTTGGTAAGATCCTTTGGATTGCATATATTAAGACCATCTTTAAGAGTCTGGATAGGGAGGATTTATTTCATAGCCCCCAGTTCCTGTGCGGTCAGAACTGATGGAACCTGTGGTACGGGGGCATATGCTGCTCAAAACAGTTCAGACCATGGAACCACACTTAATTATTGTAAATAGTGAACGTGATATATTTAGATTTAATATGCTACATAATTTCTGGGTTTCTCCTAGTGGTTGGAGTCCATCTTGTTCAACTGGTCCTTGCTGCTGCGACAATTGGTCTCTGTAGGATACCTTACTTTTTTGATGTTTTGCAGTTTTTTAGGTTACCCTGGTGAATGTTTATTATGCCTTTATTGAAATCCCTGAATTTTAAGCAAGTTTGACCTGCTCTTTTGTTCCTCCACCTTTATTTCTAATGAACATATCATTTTTAAAGTCTCTTGTTTTTTAAGAGCTGATATGAGACTGAGGTACACCAGCATTGGTTAACTCTATTCCTTCTATTTGATGTTCGTATTTGTGTTAATTTGGGGTTGCTATCCCATAGGTGTTTCATTTGTTGATTTTATTTTTATTTATCTGTAACATGTATATTGTGTGTCTATGTAGTTTTTATGAATGATATGTATGTATTTTGAGGTTATGTTCTTTTATGGTTATAATTTTTAACCAAATAAAAATCTACTAATATGTGATCAAGGCATGCAAAGGCCGAAACGCGTCATGGCAGCACAGCGCACAAACTAAATAAAACAACAAATTTGCACAAAATAAGAGGAGTCCGTTCCTGTTTCTGGTTCCAGGTTACAGGGAACCGCATGTGAAAAAGGATTGTTGCAATATATATATATATATATATATATATATATATATATATATATATATATATATATATACATATATATTTATATATATATATATTGAAAAAAACAAAGGTTACATGGACGCTATAATTAGGCTCAGATTTTACACACAGAAAGCCATAGAACTTCAGCAGTAACCAAGGTATTGGACTATTTCCGTGACCCGCCACGCTCGTTTACCTAATGCCTTCAAGCTGCACTTGCACTGCGGACCCAGATAACGGTTTGAAACACTTTTGAACATGATCAGTGCATTGGGTAAAGCTCGTGGCAGGAAGATAGGGACACAGAAGGGCTAAAAACAACGTGCGACTTCCCTGAGCACCGGACCACCGACATGTTGCACTGTGGGACTAGTAGTCTCCTGTATTGGCACCAGTCGGCTAATGGAAAGCAGGTGAGGCTCCTACACAACTGTGAGGAGGAGCCTATTTCAACAACGTGAGATGGGGAGCACGCATTGTGGACAGTCGCATCTGATGAAAGCACACGCTGAAACCGGTCATGCAAAATCCATAAAGTTACCTTTCTGAATCCCGCAGCGTCCTTTGTTTTTCTTTCACCGCTTGGGAAGGAGAAGTGAATGCATATATATATATATATATATATATATATATATATATATATATATATATATATATATATATATTTATATATATATATATTGAAAAAAACAAAGGTTACATGGACGCTATAATTAGGCTCAGATTTTACACACAGAAAGCCATAGAACTTCAGCAGTTATAGTTACCTGAGCTAACTACAACTTATGCCCCTGCAATGCACTGCTTATGACCTCACTATTAGAACACTCATGACATGGTCAGTGACATCACTCATGACATCCACTGAGTGTAAGTATTTCGGAAAAGTTTCTGATACTTACAGATATAACTACTGCATAAGTTAAATTGCTATTCTTTCTGTACTTCTAATGCATGATAATATTTGTAACATATGTGATTTGATCTATAATCCTTTTTAAAGTTGGTGTACTATTTATCAGTGAACTAGCCTCTACACTGACACATGTCCCCTGCTGATGTATGTGTATGGTAGTGCTTTGCAACAATCTAAGCTTTTACTAAGACATCACTCCACAGTGATGGCTGAGTAAAGAGTGGTCTTATGACATACTGACCAGTTTCCTTAGACCTCTATCCTGTGTGATGATGACTATAGTAGTAGATTGTAATACATTCATCTGTTCACTAAGACCTTTCTCTAGGGTGATGGCTCAGTGTCGTAGACATTGACAACAGATTCACCCTTCTGCTCACACCTTTCGCTAGGATGAAGAATAATTTTACTAGTAGTTTATGACACAGTGGCTTGTCTGCCAAGGCATCTCTGCTGGTTGTATGTTGTAATGGTTTGTGTAAATCTGACATTTACACTAAAACTTCTTTCTTGGTTCTTGAATGGTGTTGTCGTCCTTTGCAATAGACTAGCCTATACGGTTAGATGTTTTCCTTTGGTCATTAGGGTTTAGAGTAGTGGTTCAGAAGAGATAGGACTATCTGCTGAGAACTGAATCTTGTGTGATAAGTGAGTGTAGTAGTTGATAAGGTTACAGTGAGGTCTGTGCTGTAGGTGTTGCACCAGTTTCTTCTTATTTTAAAAAAATGTAAATGGTGTTTTATGAAGTATATTGAAGTTTAGTTTGCTGGATGATGTCACCACTGATGTCATTTGAGATATCATCAGTGATGTCACTGACCATGTCATGATTGATGTAATGTATGAGGTCCTAAGCAGTGTATTGCTGGGTTGTTAGTTATAATTAGCTCAGTTAACTATAATTGTTGAATTTATGTGTTTTTGTGTTTGTAAAATCTGAGCCTAACAATAATGTCGCTGTAACCGTTGCTTTTTTTGAGTGAATTTATAAGGTTTTTCAAATTCTATTTCTTAACTATTATGTCCATGTAACCTTTGGTTTTTAAAGTTTTGTTATGGGTATTTATCGAGCACATGTACACCAAAAAGGTCTATTGTCATTGAAGTAGATAGTGGCAGCTGCAAACGGAAGATAACCAGCCATGCTTGTCTAAACAGCCCTGTTTTGAAGTATTTTCAGTGAATTTCTATGATTTGTTAATGCTATTTCCTAACTATAATGTTAGTTGTTTTTTTTGTGAATTTCACAGTTTTTTTTAAATGAAACTTTTAGTACAATCTGGCCTATAGGTTCAATTTACTAATATACATGTTTACAAGTTTATAAATACATTTTATTCACACATTCATTCTTATCCTTTTTAAAAATAAAAATAAAAAATTAAGGTAAGGTAACCTATGTAGCCTTTCTATAAATGAAAAGCAGTAAGTCTTTATTTTTATTTTTTAACTCATTTTATGGATATGTGGGTCTGTTCCAAACCAAAAGCACACAGTTAATATTAAAACAACATCACATTTAATACAAACATATACTACTCCAGTTTCTATAAGTGTGTGAATGGAGGTGTGGTAGTGTAAGGGGCTATAGGGGTATATGAGTGGCTCTATGGGTGTGTGAGTGGCTGTGTGTGTGTGTGTTTGTGTAAATGGTTTAGTGGGTCTGTTAGTGGGTGTGAGTGGCTGTATGTGTGTTTGGGTCTGTGAGTGGTTGTGGGTGTGTAAGTGGGTGTGTGTGGCTGTGTAAGTTGGTGTGTGTTTGGCTGTGTGGGTCTGTGAGTGGGTGTGTGAGTGCTTCAGCGAGTCTGAGTGTGGGTGTGTGTGGCTGTATGGGTGTGTGAGCGGTTATGTAAGTGGCTGTGTGGGTCTTTGAGTGGCTATGTGAGTGGATGCATGGGTGTGTGAGTGGTGTATGGGTGTGTAAGTGGGTGTATAAGTGACTGTCGGCCTGTGAGTGGGAGTGTGACTAGCTATAAGGGTGTGCATGTGGCTTTCTGAGTGGGTGTGTGAGTGCCTGTGTGGGTCTGTGAGTGGTTCATTGGGTCTGTTAGTGGATGTGTGAGTGGGTGTATGGCGGCGTAAGTAGGTGTGTGAGTGGTTGTATGGTGATGTGAGAGCGCCTGTGAGTGGGTCAGTGAGAGGGTGTATTTTTTTAATTGAGTGCTGGATCTGCAGTGCCATCATAGATTCATATGGGGGCCGCACAGAGTACCGCAGTGGATCCGGGGATCCTCTACACCCAAAGAATCCATTTTTTACCCATTAGGGGTCCCTCACAGACCCTTTTATCAGTCCCATGGGGTCATGATACCTCTACCCTGACCCTGTCTATCAATTTTATCTTTTATTTTTCCCCGAGTCCTGATACACAAAATGGCGGACTCAACTTTCTTTTCAAGTTGCGGCCAGCCAATCATGGCATTGCTGGTGGGAGTGGGGACACAGATCCAATGTGTCACTAGATATACATAAATTATTTTTGTTTAATAACTTCAAAACTACTGAACAGATTTACTCCAGATTTCTAAAAGCACCCTTTCTGGGCCAAGATCCAGCTTTCTGCCTAATTCCATTCAGAGGTTCGGGCTGTAGTCATGTCTAAAATCTCTATTGGAAATTGCATGAGGAAAAAGCATTTTTGGACACCCCCTCCACACACTTTTCTCTGCCTGTGCTTGACGGATCACTCCGAATATTTCCAGACAGCAGCTAAAGTGAGTGGCAAACTATTTTTGTAAACGTTTGTGAAGATTCATCAAATGGTGCCAAAGTATTAGCAAAACAAAAGAAACTCTGTCAATGTAAACTAGGTCCTAACTATACCTACTAGCAACCTGCAGTAGGTAATATATAGGTATGACATCTCTTTTTTGTTCAGCACAATGCATATTGGCTTGTAAAAGAAAAAAAATACACATGACCAACCCTAATAATTGTATACCTTTTTCCTTCTTACAAGGAAACACCATTACTTGTGAGAAACATTAAGATTTGCTTGGCGATTATTGATCAAGGAATTCATAGTATAAAGGATGATTGTTTTAAAGTCCGTTTTTGAACACCAAATGTCTCCTTAGTCATGGTGCCCCTCAGAGCACAAATCTCTCAAAACTGTTTGCATCAAAAGTCAACCTGACATGCAAAGATTATCTGCTTAGACCATGTGTTTAATTGTTGAAAATTGTCCCAGCCATTTAAATGACAGCACTTTGAACATGTTTAAGATACATCTATAGTTTAGATCTGTACAGAAAAGACAAACTCACATTCAGCCAAAAAGATGTGACAGCAGCCCCCAAAGCATATGCAAACTGCTGTTACCACAGGGCCAAAATGAATTGGGCACAGCATTACAAAGTCCACTTCATTAACCATCTGCAAATGGAACTTAGTTCCATATTGGTGACTCTCCAGCTACCTATAAGTAGCTCTCCTATATACAACTCAGCCTACTAAGTGATATGCTTTTGCTTGCTTCAATTAATATATGCACACCAAAACTGAGAACGTACATTTGAGGAAAACATTTTCAAAATGTTCATAAGCTGATGTGTGGAGCACAATTGTTGAATTTCCAAAATATACTTAAAGCTGATATTTGTGTAATACTCATGCAGTATTAGGAAGACTTATTATTGCTATTATTTATTTACCATGATGCCAGAGTACTTGCAGTTATTGCTGTTATGTATGCCCCATGTAGAGGCATTCCACTTTGGCAAAGCCTTTTTTACATTACTGGTAGCAACTGTGCCTGAAGAACTAAGGTGATCACTGCTGTTAATCTTGCATATGGTGGTTCCTAATGTAATCTGGGTTGATGTGGTAACTATTCCAAACGTAGTAATATTAGTCGCTCTAAATGATTTTCAATGAACACTTATTACAAAAAAGGGCGGAGACCCCTGGTCTATTCAACTACTTTCCCTTCAACTAATACACATTTGTACATACAATTGTAGATATATTCGTCCTGATTTACTTTGGCACTAACAAAGTACATTTGAACGTACAAATGTACAGTTGTATCAACAATCACATGTACAAGAGGCAACTAAACATCCAAAGTTAACTGAGGATGAAAGAAGCCTTATTCCGAGAAGTACAGTATTGCATGTGCATGCACTATCACCAATACGACACGACACACAGTATGAATGACCGTGTACTGGTCATGAGAATTTAAGGTATTTGTGTAGCACTGTGGTGTACTTTCCTTTATGCAAAACACTGTGACCTTACCTATGTGTTTGCATGCTTTTTAGGTTTCGACCTGGCCGTAGCACTGCGAAGCAGGGCTACGCCCAGGCGAAAGCTATTGTTTACATTATGGGGACTTGAATCCGCCCCTTCTTCCATTGGCTAGCTCCATAAATGGAGGCTAGCCATTGGAAGACAGCGTTGTCAATCAGTCTTTCCCAGTGAGAACGCGATTCGGGGGCGTTTCTGGGTCTTTTTTTAAGCCCCGCCCTCTCCTCTTCCCATTGGCTGGAATGTTACCTTCCAGCCAATGGGAAGGGGAGAGCACGCCCCCGAATCCCTACAGGACACTGTGCTTTCCGAGCAGCGTCTCCCGAGGCCATGAGGTAAGCCTCTGCCCCGTTTGTGCCGTTGTTTCTTGTTGTAAATGCTTGTTTCAACTAGCAACCAATATTAATATTCATCTATCTTTACATAATCGCCTCAAATCTTCCTTCCTTTCCTAATTAACCAACTTAAATATTTCTATTAAATCTCCGTCTTCCTCTCTGAGAAATCGCCTGTCAGTATCACTCACAAAGCACGCGCATAGACGCAGCGCAACTCTGTTCCATATCCACTCTGAAACTCCTCCACGCATGCGTATGCCTCGAGAGAGACCTCGCGCATTTCCACTGAATGGAATCCTCTGACGTTCATCCCACAACGGTAGGCTTCCGTTAAACTGCCCTATTCAAATTCCTCTTACGAACGATTTCTTTAAAATCAAGTTATCTTCTTATAAACTTCTTCTAATGTAATTTTTTTTAATGTTTAAACAAAACCCTTTGACTCCCTAATCAACTATCTAAACAGAACGTGCTCTCTACCCTTAACATGAAGCATGCGTTCTTCCGTAACACCCTCGCGCTACATCTAATCCTTTTAAATACTCATTCGATTTGTGGCTATCGTAATGCTTTCTGTGCGCACCTGATTAACATATGTTCGTAAAAAAAAAAAAGTTTTGGGACTCGGGCCTATTAAGTTTTTTTTTTATTTAGTGATGCCACTTTCACTTTTCACCAATTATAATACCCTGAACACGGGATTCTGTTTGAGAATGTGAGAGTCAGGGTCCTGGAAAGAAAGTATTTAACTCCCTGCTTACGCGATAGGCCCACCTCTTAGGTTGGGTAGTATTGTTGAATGGATTGCTGAGGGGGCCGGCCTGGCAATGAATGGGCTTTTGCATTCAAATTCTGTATGTCTCTGCAAGACGGCCCTTTCTGTCGCCTCCCATACGCGTTGATGGTGTATGTGCTGTTAACTTCATTATATAGCACCAGTTTTAGTTTTCAGGAGCTCCCATGCTCCGAATTCCACGTTCTTTGCGCTTTTCCTCGGACCTTTCCGGCGCCCTGTGACCTATGCCCACAGGATGCCTGCTGCAAGAGGCCTGCATAGCCGGCGCCCCGGTCTCCTAGCTACTCCAGCCCGGAGACCAGAAACGCCCCAGGCTCTGTGCGGCGTGGTGCTGAATTGAAATGAGATCACTATATAAGAGAGTAGACTCCCTGCGAGAGAGTGGTTATTTTACTGTACTCTTCAGTGATTTCGTTCGACTGTTTATCTTGTTTTATGTAGTATAACATTTTAGCGGTTTCGATTTTTTTGTATTGTATTTTTTATTAGAAAGCCTATACGTCAGATTAACGCCTGTCTGCAGAACGCTGTGTTGGCAGTAAATTGCATTAGGAACGAATATGTTATATTTTTATCGTTTGCCTTAATGTTTTGTGTTACTGTTTATGGGTCGTTGTTTCCAGATTTTCGTTTGCCGGCAAGGTCCTATGATCCAATTGCTGTATGCAGTGTCGAACTTTCGCATAACAAAGAGAACTGTGCGGTCCTGTCCAGTTTGACCATTTATGGGCTGTACTGTGAGACACTCACCAACCCCCCCCCTCCTAGTCTGGACGTTGTGTAAATACTCTTGTTATCCAGAGTGGATTATAACAGCGGCCAGAATCTAACGGACCCCGCCCGTCATACGCACAGGGTGAAAGCCCAGGACACCCCCCCCCACCGGCCCCTCCCTTGCTTATTTCATTTGTTTTCTCCTTTTTGCCTTTTATCCATCTTTCTGAGCAGCATGTGAGGGCCCTGGCTGTGCCAAGCTGTAGGTGTGTCTGTGTGTGTGTGTGTATATGTGTATGTACAACCATGAGTCCGTGTGTGTGCAAAATGTAGGTGTGTCAGTGTGTGTGAAGTTGTGGGTGCTTGCATGAATGTGCCAGTGTGCAAGTATGGGTGCGTGCACGAGTGTCAGCGTGTGATTAAGTGGTGGCTGTGAGTGTCGCCTGTGTGCAAGTTGTGAGTGTGTCCATAAGTTGTGTGTGTCGGGTTGCTTGTAAGCATGAGTCAGTGTGTGCAAAAGTTATGATGTGTGTGTCAGCGTGTGTGCAAGTTGTGTGTGTGTGGAAGTATGAGTGTGTGCATGTGTGTCAGTGTGTGTGCAAGTTATGGTGTGTTTATGATTTTATGGGGGATGTCGCTACGTCTTGCACGAGCCAATGTTCTTATGTGACTGAGCGAGTTATGTTTATTTTATGAACATTTTCTACCTTTTCCGGCTACACCTGCTTTTGTCTTAGTCGCACAGCAGTGGCAACTTTCCTGTATAACAAGCTGATGTCTCTTTCCCTAGTCGACGTGTGGCTTTCTTTAATAATTGTGCATTTTGTCTCTGTCCGAAATGTAAATACATTTTAAGTTACCTCGCAGATTCTTCAAGCTAAAACAAGAACCCTGACCTCGCTAATTCGCCGGTCTTCTAAAATAAAAGTGCACAGGCTTTGTAGATTTCTTAAAATATATTCCTAAGGTTTCACGAACGTTTGCATCTTCCCTGCGAGAAGTGATTTCCGTTGCTGTTTTCTCCTCCCGCGAGTGTTATTTACCATCCCCATGTGTGTCCGCCTGTTTTTTAAGTTGATTATTACGTATGTATTTCACAAACACGTTCTTCCAGGTTTGAGTACATATGTATGGTTTACCCTCAGAGTAACGCTTCACCGCTCTGCTTCCGCACCACAGACCTCGTTTTCTCACAGGTTTTAACTATATTTAAAATGAATTGAAGTTTTCCTGCAAAGGAATTTTCTGGTCCTTAATGTTCATGTTCAATAGAAGTGCATAAGAGGGGCCTCTTTTGCGTCTTTATTTGAAGTACCGCCAGTTATGTAACATGTTACCTCTATTCATTTCATGTGTATAGCGCTAGCCAATGACATATAAAAACTATATGACAATAGTCGCCATTTGCAGCGGTGCCACATTTAATATTTTCAATATTAAGAGTGAATGGAATATTATTCTTATTAATATATTGGTATTCGTGTCAACATTATGAATAGCGGCTGCAGCGACCGTTAGTTAATGTTATCATAATAGTAGTGATATTGTTACTAATACCAGCTTTCCACGTGTTCAGGTCCTGCAGAATCTTTACTACAATGGAGGGAAAAGTTAGGGCGCAGTGTTCAACTTTGAAGACAGACCCCCCAATACCCCTTCACCTTTTCCCCGGATATAATCCGGAAGAGGAAACAAAATCATTTAAGAAAAACATGCAATGAAAAGTTTTCCGTAATAGGGCTCTTCGAGGCGAAATGTTTCGGCCTCGCTGGACACCCCCGGGAAGCGCTAAGGGTGTTGTATTGCTAGAGAGTGCAGATAGGTTTGAGAGCGGAAACTTATCTGGTGTGGGGGGGCTCGCAGTGTGTGGGGGGGGGGGCTCGGTGTGTGGGGGGGCTCGCGGTGTGTGGGGGGGCTCGCAGTGTGTGGGGGGGACTGTGTGTGGGGGGGCTCTGTGGGTGTGTGTGGGGGCTGTGTGGGGGGCTCTGTGTGGGTGTGTGGGGGGCTCGCAGTGTGTGTGGGGGCTCTGTGGGTGTGTGGGGGGCTCTGTGTGGGGGGTGCTCTGTGTGGGGGGGCTCTGTGTGGGTGTATGTGTGGGGGGTTCTGTGTGTGGGGGGGCTCTGTGTGGGGGGTCTCTGTGGGTGTGTGTGTGTGGCATTTGCGAGAGATTAAGCTATTGGCATTGTGAATGACAATGACATTTATTTATCTGTTTTCAAAACCAACACATAAATAAAAATGTTGTCATTTACAATGCCAATAGCTCTAACTTTTGCAAAGGCGAAACCGTTGCATTATAAATGCTTGTTTATAGTGGTTTCTTCCCTTGTGTGTTGTAGTCTGAACTTATTGTAAACGTATTTACATTGTAACCTGTGTTATTTTATTTAATAAACCTGTGTAACTTGTATTTTATGTAGCGTTTACTAGAAACGTTTTTATGGTTTGTAGCCCATTAAATGACATGTGCGTCTTTTATCAAATAAGTGTTTTAGCAACTTTCAAAGCTGAAAGACCTCTGGTGCGATTCAAGCATCTGTTGTGCAGTTTGCAGGTGGATGCCTGCACAACGGCCATGTTTAGTCTCCTATCACATATATATTTGCATAGGATATGCATTGAACAGGATCTATAGCAAATTTCTTATTTAATCCCGGTTACTAAGTGGATGAGAGGAAGGATCTGTTTTGTTTTAGCTTTAGCTCATTTTCACTACAAGTGTGCAATGCAAAAGGTATACATGCGCTACCCCATTGGCCGAATCTTCTTTAAGTAGAGATAAAAACCTGTATTGTTGTCTTTACTGATCTCGATTAGTAATGATGTAAAGGACGGTAAAGCTTTCCCCACTACAAATAGAATGCTTTATCTCCTCAGCATGACCGAGAGTTTTTTTGGTTAGCTGTTGGCTTTTAGGGAGAGGTTATTTTCTTTGCCCTTGATGGTTTTAGGCTCACTTTTTGCCGAGTAATACTGTTATTCCCCAGAAAGTGTAAGAACATCTTAAACAGGCCTCTAAACTGATGCCATTAATTAATAAAAATGGGGATGGCGAATGATCCCCTTCTTTGCCCTCAACACATTTCTCCCTTTTCTTACTGAGTTTGTAGCATGAATATTTGTATCGATAGGTCCCTGTTCATCTTCTCCCAGTCAGCCCCCTAGGCCCTATCGTACGTGTGATATGAGGAAAACGAAGTGAAAGGTTTGTGCACTGAGTACATCTCAAAGAATTTGATGTACTCCTTTGGGATATTACGCTCTCATTTCAATCACTAGAAAATGTTGGCGTCTTGCCACTTAGCGTATACAGGACAGCCTTATGTCTGGCACTCTGTGAAAGGGAGAGAAGGGCCTCCACCCCCTGGTGCAATTCCTAAGATTGTGCCTTGGCGCTTTTCACCTGGTATATTAAACCCCTACAACCTGTCCGTATTTTAGAGTAAACATGCCGTTGGTGCTTAAGAGCTGTTGTTGGCAACTAGCTTTGTGTTCTGAAATCTAGCGATATCACATTCATCTAATGGCATTTTGTAAGCTGATTTACAAAATGTGATCACATGATTATGCACTTGTGACAAGGTCAAATAAATGTCACCAGTACTTAGAATTAAACAGGTTGCCTCTGCTGTGTTCGAAAAGGAGCAGAACACTTTCTTTTATGCAGGTGAAACATATTTATTGAGGAGAAACTCAAACATGATTTTCTGCAAACTGATTTGTTCAAATAAAATGTTGTAGGACATTTTATTTTTCTACTCGCTTTTCTACTTAAACTGCATTTCTCCTACGCCTAGTGTAACCCCATAATACACTCCTTTTATGGATTCTGACTGTAGCCACAGTTCCTACATTGCAGCCTTCTGTTAGTGTACTTGCTGGCTGATGTAGATTGATATTCGGGGAGGCCGGGACACTGTTATCGAAATGTAATGCTGTGCACGTGCTCTGTCCAGTTGCCCTACTTTTTGTAGTCAGAGCAGCAATCTCCTTCGCCATTAATTAAGCTACCAGGTATTCGTGGTTTGAAATCGTGTGCATTGTCTCCTAGGTGATACCTTCTCTACTTTATGTATTGTCTAAAAATCTTCACTTTTCTATTGAAGATGTTGTTCCCTAATGCTATATGATGGCTTGATCTAATTTTAAACCCTGGGTAGATCCTCCACAGACAGACCTTTTTAAGACAGGAAAGGCTGAGATGCCTGGGGTGTGTGGATTTTCACTTTATCAATGTCTAATCTTGCTTATTGATATTGTTTAGTGCAAACAAATCGGGATACTATTAGAAATGCTGTGCAAAATGCAGTGAGAAAAACAAAAATGTGGTTGGTGGAATGCTTGAATGATTTCAACCACTGATAATTACTTAATAGGGCATTCTAGTCCATCATATTTTTGCCTGCCGTGCCTCTCTAAACAAAGATCATCCATATGCAAATACTCTTTGGTACTGATCCATTAGAGGAAGCCAGATCAGGTCACCATTTGACAGGAATGCAATGAACCTCAGTATTAGAATTTTACAATCTGTCCACTAGGTGGTGCTCACGAAGGCCCTCCACGGTTCTGCCTTCATCTCTGAATAATATTGTATACACTTCTATACCTTACAATCCCAGATACTCGTCATTTTCCAGTCCAGGCTTCCACACCACTTTCCTTATGCATTGTGCTCCCTTTTGTCCTTTCTGTCTCCAAACCCTGCCCCAATCATCTCCTGGTGGCAGTTCTCTATTCTCTCTCTTGATTCCTGAATCCCACTGCCTTTTTATACCTGCCTCCGGCCTTTTCTCTCTCTTGGCTCCGACCTGCTCTCTGTTACTGGATGAAATAAATAAATACATGGGGGGGCCGCGTACACCTTCCCCCGGTTCCCCTAAGCCCGGGGACCTCCACCTCCCCATGGCTACAATAAACATTAAAGAGGGAGCCGTTATGGAGGCCCGGGCACCACGACCTCCCCGGGGCCAGATACTTATTAAAAATGAAGGACTGGGCGCTGCACAGACCTTCACACAGGTCATATACAGTTCCTGGAACTACCACCACCCGGGGGTGCTAAAAGCAGAGATTTCATCTCTTTCCCTGCCTACTGTCATTTGGGCAGGGAAAGGGATGAAACGATTGCTCTTGCATGCAGGGAGCTTCATTTTCAGCAGCTCCCTGTGTGCAAGAGCGATGATGCTTCTGCAGGAGGTGGGGACACTGCTGGGACAGCAGGGGCCTTAAGGGTCACCCCATGGTCCCCATCCTGCACACTGGGTGCCCTGGCTGGGACCATGGCATCCAGGGACACATGGCCGGGGCCCCAGGAATGAGGTTCCCAAAGCCAAAATTGACCCAGGGAGGAGGGCTGCATGGCCCTCCTCCCACATTTGATTAGGCCTGGAACCTGGGGGATAGGGTACCCTAGCCAATATCGACCCAAGGAGGTGTCCCTCGCGGCCCCCTCTCCCACTGTATTGTGGCTGGGCCCCTGGGATAGGGTACCCTGAGACGAAATCAGCAAAGGGAGGTGGGCTGCGTGGCGCTCCTCACCCATTATGTTGTGGCCGGGCCCCAGGGGATGGGGTCCCCGGGGCCATTCTGGCCCTGATGCTCTTTTCACCCAAATTAAACCTCAACAGTAAGCACATACATATAGCAGGTACCACCCGCTGAAGCTCCACTTTTGAGAAGGGCATGTGATCCTTACTCTTGGGCTTGGCGCAGGCAAAGCAAGTGTGTTTCCTCTGCAATTCCGTATTGCAACATGATGTAACATCCTTTGTGGTGGCGACTTCATTGTTGATCTATTGGAGTGCAATCTGTATGTCACTGTGACAAGTGGGTTCTTTCTTGTCTTCTCCTGGTGAGAGCAGAGTACATGGTTCTCCCTTTAAATTGCTAGTAGTATGTAAATCTGAAAATCACTTGGATGCTTTCCTTTTTGGCCCCGTCCACCTTAGTAGTATCCAAAGGTCTTCCTGCCTTTTGCCAGGATGCTTGACGGCTTAACAAACATCCCCCGAGCGTTACCCGCCGATTTTGAAAGCATGGTCTTGAAACCCTGGAATATGAAGACATCCCCTTCAAACATAGAAGCACTTATTTCGTATAGTTAAGAGGAAGCCCCCTTGTTTGGTTGAGTTTCTGTTTTTGTAATCTCAATGTGTTCTCTATAAGAGTATTCATGTTATGACATATTTCTGGATAAAGATGCACCTGGAACAATCATATTTCCAGGTTTGAGGAAACATTCCATGATTTTAGTCGTCAGTCATTGGCCGATGATACGGGTAAGCATTTGTTTGTCAATAAATTTGTCGCTAATATGTTACCGGAAACAGCTAGTCCCTCAAAGGCCAGTGAGAGTTCTTGGACCACGTCTTCCCCAGTTTCCCTTTTGACTATGGCCCAATATTATGAGCAGCAGGAACAGGAAGCAAAAGGCAGGGAGGATAAGAAGGTTAAGGAGTCAAAGACAAAAGTTATGTTGGCTCAAATATATGGTCCACCATTTAGGGGAGGTGGAATAGGTGGGGCACCCCCTATCCCTTGATCAAATGTGGCCCCTGATCAGTGTGCTTATTGTAAATTGACTGGACATTGGCGTTCTGAGTGCCCCCTTTTGTGAGGTCAGCAGTATCAGCTGGGAAGGGGAAGTATGAGAGGACGCCCAGGGAATTCAGGAAACAGGGGAGGTACAGGAGCTCGTCCCAGGTTTGAGGCAGTTGAACAAGGACCAAATTACTCTAATACTTTTGAGGGACGAAATCAATATCAAATGTCTGATTATTCTGCTGATGCCCTTGCGGATTCCAATTATGCATAGGGATGCCTAGGATGGGGTAAGGGACTGGTTGAGGTGTCAGTAGATGTTGACGCAAACGTCTTGGGATCTACTGATCGGTTTCTGTTTGATACAGGGGCTACTCGTAGTGCTCTGTCTAAACAATTGACTCCTAGGGCTCCCCAGTCCGGCATAATGATAACATCGATTGGATTTGATGGGACACCTACACCTAGCCCACTTTCACGGCCACTTGAATTCAGACTTGAGAAATTCACTGCAGCATGTCCATTTTTGCTTTCCCCTACCACACTGGACAACATTGTCGGTATAGATAGGCTTGAATATTTTCGTGCCACAATACATTGTTCTCCGGAAGGTGTGCATATTATTTTGAATGACAATTACCCAATGGTTGAAAGATCTTGTCTTATTCATGAGGACGTCGCTCTGGCATCCTTACCCAGTACTTTGTGGGCTAAATCAGATACTGATGTGGGTCAAATGGTTATTCTACCTGTACATATTCAAGTAAAGGATGGTGTTTCATTGCCCCCCAAAATATCTCGAGAAGGTGAAGAATCATTTGCACATATTACTCATGATTTGATTAAAGAAGGGGTAGTGGAAGAATTCCCCTATAACACTTGCAATAGCCCTATCCTTCCTATTTTGAAAAAAGACACCAACACTAACATTTACAGATTCATTATTGATTTGCGAGAAGTTAATAAAATTGTAGTGCCCCAATATCCAGTAGTTTCTGATATCACTATGCTTCTCACTATGGTCCCTCCTACTGCCACTACATTTTCAGTGATCAATTTGAAGAATGCTTTCTTCTCGATACCCATTCACCCTGACAGCCGTTATTTGTTCTGGTTCACCCTGAAAAATAGAATATTTCGGTTCTGTAGAGCTTCACAGGGCTATACAGAGAGTCCCAGCATTTACAGACCGGCATTAAAAGGCAGCTTGATTCCTTTCCTATACCCAAAGAGGTGGCTCTTATTCAATACGTCGATGACATCTTGTTAGCTGCAGATACCCTAGAGCAGTGTGAAGAAGGAACACTGTTATTGTTATCATTTCTTGCCTCTCACAATCACAAAGTCTCTCGAAAGAAATTGTAATTTTGTAGACAGCAAGTTATCTATTTAGGTCACCTCCTGTCTAAGGAGGGATGTGCACTCACACTAGATCGCATTCAGGCCATTTTAGATACTCTCGGGCCTTGTACTCAGAAGGATGTCCGTGCACTGATTGGCCTCACTTCTTTTTGTAGGCAGTGGATCCCTAGTTTTTCACATATTATTAAACCTTTGTTGGCCCTTTTGACTAAAGACACTCCGATGCCCCTCCCATGGACTGCTGAATGTCAGTGTGCCTTCTAACAGTTACGCCAAGCTCTTTGCTCTGCACCAGTATTAGGAACTCCAGACTACACTAAGACTTTCACACTCTATGTCCACGAGAGGGAAGGTTGTGCCATCTCTGTTTTAACACAGATTTACAGTGATAAGCAACATCCTTGTGCATATTTCTCAGCTGTCCTTGACCCAGTCGCCCTTGCACTGCCTGGATGTTTCCGAGCGGTGGTGGCACCGGCTGTATCAATACGTCAGAGTGAAGGAATAGTTTTGTCACATAAACTGCTTGTGTTAGTACCCCATTCTGTTGATGCTTGCTAAATCAAACGAAAAAACAACATTTGACTAGTGCACGCTTGACAGGATATGAATTGACACTTGTGGCCCCTCATATACATCGAAAATATGTCTGACCTTAAACCCTGCTACACTATTGCCATTTCCAGCTACTCAGTCTCAGTCACAAGAGTTACATGATTGTAATTTCTTCACTGAAGAGCAAACAAAGGGCCGCGTTGACCTACAAGATACACCTCTCTCTAGTGTTGATGGGGAGCTATGGGTTGACGGCTCGTGTCTAAAATTGCCTAATGGCACTACATCTGCTGCCTATGCGATTACAACACTTCAGACAGTAGTTGAGACAGCTCACATCCCACAGAAGTCAGCCCAAGCGGCCGAATTGATTGCACTAACGAGAGTGTGTGAGCTTTGTACAGACTTATTTGTTAACATTTTTACCGACAGCCAGTACGCTTTCGGGGTGGCACACAGCTTTGGTCGCTTATGGAAAGAAAGGGGCTTTCTCACCTCACATGGGACACAGATAGTGCATGGAGAATTGGTACATAATCTTCTTACTGCCCTAACCTATCCTAAGATTTGATTTGTTTTATTTGATTTGGCAATTTATAGAGCGCAGCGATTGCCCATGGGCGTCTTGGCGCTAAGATAAGTCCTTTCCAGCTCTGTAGCAGTGTCTGGTGTTAATCGGAGAAAAGCCATGTCTTTACTTCCTTTCTAAAGGTTTCCAGAGATGGGCAAGTTTTTATGTTAAGAGGCAGTTGATTCCATGCATGTGCGGCATGTACCAGGAAACTTCTCCCTCCCCAGTTAGTTCTTTTAAATCTGGGGACAGCAATTAGTTTCATCTGGCCTGATCTCAAAGATCTCATGGGTTCATACTGTTTCAAATGGTGTCTCAAAAATTGTGATCCTTTTCCCTGTAGTGCCTTATAGGTTAGGCAGAGTGATTTAAATTTAACCCTCTTTTCCATTGGCAGCCAATGGAGACTTTTCAGTCTGTGTTTGATTGGCTCAAACCTGGGTATGTCTAGAACCAGTCTCGCTGCAGCATTTTGCAGGCGTTGTAATTTATCTATGATCTTTTTTCTGGCTCCGGCATATAAACCATTTCCGTAGTCCAGTCTTGCTAATGCTAATGCTGTTACCACTGTTTTGCGAGAATCCTGCGGTAAGTATGGAAATAGTTTTTTATCATTTTTAAAATGTACCAGAGTGATGATGACAGTTTGTTGGCTTGAGCTTCAAATGATAATTTCATATCAAGGGTAACGCCCAGATTCTTCACTTTTTCTGATGATCTAGGACATCTGCCCATATCCTTAGGCCACCATGCAGGTGACCAGATATTTGTATCCCCTCCTAATATCATCACTTCACTCTTGTCTCCATTGAGCTTCAGGCAATTCCTTTCCATCCATTGGCTGATCTGTATCATACAATGTTGGAATTTTTCCGCTGTTTCTTCTATGTCTTTATTGATGGTCACTACAATTTGAGTATCATCAGCGTATGATATTGGGGTAAAACCACAATTTCTTATTATCTCTGCAAGTGGGGCAACATAAAAATTAAAAAGGGTGGGACTTAGCGTTGATCCCTGCGGAACTCCGCATGGTAGAAAAAAGGCTTTAGATTTTACTCCTTCTACTTCCACTGCAAAGGTTCTATTGGAGAGATAAGATTCCATGAGGATACATGTTGAGTCATGTATTCCTGCTGTTTTTAATCGATTTAAAAGAATTTCATGACTGACCGTGTCGAAGGCCGCCGATAAGTCGAGTAATATCAAGGCGACCTTCGCTCCGTTGTCCATCACTTTCCGGAGTTCTTCTACTGCTGTGATTAATGCAGTCTCTGTTCCGTGTGCTTCACGGAAGCCAAACTGAGAGTCGTCCAGCCAGTTGCCGTCAATCAAATATCGAGATAGCTGCTTGTTCAGAAGTTTCTCCAGTATTTTAGCGGCGAAAGGAATTCTGGCTATGGGTCTATAATTGCTTGGCTCGTCTCTATCAAGATTGTTTTTTTTTAGTAGTGGTCTGATGGAAATCTTTTCCAGTCATCCGGAAAGGTATTGGTATCAATTATTTGACCGAATAATTTTGCTAGTACAATGCTCAGTTGTTCTGAGCAAATTTGCATTATTTTGGGCGGACATGGGTCTGTTGGGCTGCCTGAATTGATGTTAAGTAATTCTTTCTGAATTTGGTCTATTGTTGGGATGGTGAATTGGAACATTGTAGGTTGAACTAGTTCTTCCTCTGAAATTATTGTTTGAGCATTGATTGAATCTTGCTGATCAGTTTTGTCTGTTTTGTAGTTTTTGAAAGATTGGTAGACTGATTAAACTTTTTTTACGAAGAATTCACCCAGAGTATTACAAAATTCTGATGACATTTCTTCTGGGATGCTATTTTCAATCTTGGAAAGTTTTTTAACCGTAGAAAAAAGGGTTTTACTGGAGGTTTTTGATGCATTAATTTTTTGGATAAAATATTTGCTTTTCTCTGATGTTATTAATTTTTTGTAGCTAGCAAGTGTTGTTTTATATTCAATTCTTTGCTGCGCCACATAGTTAGCTTTCCATTTCTTTTCTGCTCTTCTACATTCTTGTTTTTTTCTCCTTCAGAGCTTCTGAGAACCATGGCTGTGAAGGGGTCTTTCTTTTGAGAGTAATTTTCTTCTGTGGGACTGTAATTTGGACTGCGTTCTAAGAAAGTGGCAATTGTTAAGTGTAGTGCAAACAAGAAAGTGACTGATAAAATAGGAGCAGGTAATGCCTTTGCAGATCACACAGCACGTGAAACTGCAATGCAGCGAAGCACCACATCTATGTATGTAGTGAAGTCACAAGCTGAACGTTGGCATGATGCCAGGTAAGAGGTACTGGACATGCAACAATATGCCTCCACTGATGAACTAGACCAATAGTCTTAGGAGGGAACATTAGATGATATGGGCTGTTGGAGGAATAAAGATATGACCAAATGGAGGTTACCCACAGCATACTTATATCCCATTATTCACATGGCACATGGGCCGGCACCTATTGGTGCATCCACAATGGCAAAACAACTTATGCAAGTTTGGGATCATCCTGATATTGCCGGCACTTCTAAAAAGATAGTCCAGTCTTGTCTGGTCTGTGTCCAGTATAATCCTGGAAAGGGAACGCAAACTCCAACAGGAGGGTTTGCAAAACCAACTCCACCTTTTGAGGTCCTGCAACTGGACTACATTCAGTTTGAGCACTGTCATAACTTAAAATATGTCCTAGTAGTGGTTTGTGCCTTCAGTAAATGGGTGGAGGTGTATGCTACGAAGCATAATACAGCCCATACAATAGCAAAAATACTCCTAAAGGAGTTCTTTCCTTGATTCGGCATTTGTCGGGTCTTATGGAGTGACAACAGACCTCATTTCATTGGGCAAGTTGTCGAAAATGTTATGAAGGGGGTAAGGGATTAAGCTGAAATTTCATGCCGCTTTTCACCCACAATCAGCAGGCTTGGTGGAGCATAACAACTCCACCCTGAAATTGAAATTGGCTAAAATACAGGCTTCCACGTCTTTAAAATGGCCTGATGCTCTGCCCCTAGCACTAATTTCTATCAGATCAATACCACATACACGATCTGGCCTTACGCCATATGAGGTTGTGTTTGGCAGGCCCATGAATATTTGAGGAATCCCTAAGCCTCGCCCTATACATGATGCACCCCATGTGTTGATAAGTGACTATTTGTCCCAGTTAACTGACAGATTGTCTTCTATTTATCAGCAGGTACGGGAAGCCCTTCCAGACAGGTCGCAGGGTGATGGTCATGATCTGCGGCCTGGAGATTTTGTCTTGACAAAGTCCTTCCAGTGAAGCAGTTCCTTGGCGCCCCGTTCGCGTGGACCGGAACATGTCCTTCTGGCCACCAGAACTGCAGTGCGAGTGACCAACTGGAAGAATTGGGTGCATGCTACCTACTGTCGTAACGTTCTGCATGCCCTTGTGAGCCCAGCTGTGTTGACAGATCATCGCGGAATCTTGGTCACCGAGAAAGGACTAGCTGTGTCACCTGAAAGATCTGAGGAAGTCTTCCCGGACCACACGATCCCTGGTACATCTAGACATCTGCTTCGATCCAGGAAGAAAGACATTTCAGCACAGAAAGAGACTGTTTGAGCCACTGTCCTGTGTGGTTAAAGACTGACTACAAGGGGGGGTAGCCTATTAGTGACTACTCGTCTCAACGTTAGTGAAGAAACCAACGCCTGCCCAGGACCTTAGGGCACCATCTATTTTGTTGTTTACCAACAAAATGAACATGCCGGAGGAGAAGAAATCGAATGCTGCAAAAGTCTGTAGTAAAAATATGATGCTCGCTATTGGACTAACTTTGACTGTCATCGTTGCTGCCATAATGTGGGTTGTAGAGAAAGTAGCTCTGGCTCAAAACTTACTGATTGCTACGACTTCTGTCCCCACCAAACATTAGAAAGCACCGAATGTTGTATCTCAATAACACTTTCATACAAATGTTGCATCATACTCCTAATGCTACGAACACTACCAACTGCTGGGTATGTGGAAAGATAGACTAAACAATTTTAAAGGAGGGTCCAAGGGCAAGTTTAACGACTAACCAGGTACATGCCCCAAACCATATATCAATACACTAACTAGTACCTAGGAGTCAAAACATCAAATGGGTCATTCACCATGGACAACAAACCTAATACCATACAAATAACACCAGTGGGAACACACCATGCAGACCTTAGTGTGATAATAGCCGAGTAAAGACTCAAGGGCATATGGAAAAGTTCCCATCAGAAGCCACACTGTACTGCCCTCTTTTGCATCATTTGGGTTCTCCTAGCCCAGGAGACAAAACAAAACGGCCGGTCAGTTGTTACCGTGACCGATTGTAAATGAAAAGAATGTTGGAGGGAAGTTTTAGATTTACAAGTGTTTATATGGCAACTGAAAAAAGCAGTGTATGGTGAGGAAAGTGAATAGTGAAGGATATTAAAATTAGATGAACTGGGTAGAAGCAAGTAATTTATTAGTATCTCCCAGTCCCCCAAAGCTAAAAGACAGGTGCAAACACGGATTTGAAATAATATCCGCGGTCAGTAGTGGTCAACATGTTTCTGCATATATAGAAAAAAGGTTTCATGCATTCTTCAGGACCCGTTGTTTATAAACTACTGCTTTTCGTGAAAAAATTGATAAAAGATATCACCTGAAGTATCCAGGTCATGTGCTCAACCACGTACCATTTGTGGTGGTTGAGGCGCTTCACCCCACCTGGCTGCGGCTCAGATATAAGGAGCACCGCTCTCTCCGTCGGTGTCTCCCGGCAGTCGTCCGAACTGTCTGGGGGGGCCAGTTCGGACGACTGCCGGGAGACACCGACGGAGAGAGCGGTGCTCCTTATACCTGAGCCGCAGCCAGGTGGGGTGAAGCGCCTCAACCACCACAAATGGTACGTGGTTGAGCACATGACCTGGATACTTCAGGTGATATCTTTTATCAATTTTTTCACGGAAAGCAGTAGTTTATAAACAACGGGTCCTGAAGAATGCATGAAACCTTTTTTCTATATATGCAGAAACATGTTGACCACTACTGACCGCGGATATTATTTCAAATCCGTGTTTGCACCTGTCTTTTAGCTTTGGGGGATTGGGAGATACTAATAAATTACTTGCTTCTACCCAGTTCATCTAATTTTAATATCCTTCACTATTCACTTTCCTCACCTTACACTGCTTTTTTCAGTTGCCATATAAACACTTGTAAATCTAAAACTTCCCTCCAACATTCTTTTCATTTACAATCGGTCACGGTAACAACTGACCGGCTGTTTTGTTTTGTCTCCTGGGCTAGGAGAACCCAAATGATGCAAAAGAGGGCAGTACAGTGGGGCTTCTGATGGGAACTTTTCCATATGCCCTTGAGTCTTTACTAGGCTATTATCACACTAAGGTCTGCATGGTGTGTTCCCACTGGTGTTATTTGTATGGTATTAGGTTTGTTGTCCATGGTGAATGACCCATTTGATGTTTTGACTCCTAGGTACTAGTTAGTGTATTGATATGTGGAAAGATGCCAGCACATCAGAAGAAGGGAGAAGCACCTTTCATTCTCTTGACATTCTCGCATATTGGCTCCGGTAAAGCCTGGTTTGCACTGTTGTGGGCCTCTGAAATTGCTAATATTACTCTAGCTGATAATAACGTTTGTTACCCAGATGAGGAAGGGGACCCACAAGCCAAAGGAACTGTATGGGAAATGGAGGAGTATTGCAGAGGAAATTCCTCCACACAGTATGTTTTCCCCAACACTCGAACGGCCAAGGGTAACGGGCCTTTTGTCATCGCTGTTATTAGAGCCTGAGCAAATCTTTGTGTGAGCAGTTTTGGTAATATTCCAGTGGGGAAAAGTGACTGTACCACAGTATTGAACATTACTGGAACGAACAATAGCAGTTTTCTATACTCACACAAAACTTATTTCATTTGTGGGAGTAAAGGCTGCTATCATCTACCAATCAGATGGTCCGGAACATGCTACGTGTCCTTTTTGCTTCCTCCTGTGTTCCTAGTACCGGCTTCTTATCATAAAGATCAGAAACTGTTTAATGAGATTTCCTTGAATTGATTCAAAAGAACAATAAATAATGATGAAGTGGATCAAACTGACACTGCATTACAGCAACATGTTGGTTTTAATTTGGGACTCTTTTTCTTTGTTGGTGCGGCTTTGAATAGCAGAAAAATTAGGCTCTTAACCCGTGTAGTAGAGGCTGTGACTTATCAGACAGCAATTGTGCTTGGAAATATTACAGAAGAACTCCAAATTACAAGAATTGTGACTTTGCAAAACCGAATGGTGCTAGACGTGGTTCTAGCTGATCGTGGTGGAGCATGTCGCATTATCAGTAGTAGTTGTTGTGACTTTATCGCTGACCACGCCCCTTCTGTTTATGATGCTAATTCCAAAATGCATAAGATAGCCACTGAGATACATCAAGATTCAGGAACATGGACTTGGGCTGGATGGTTCTGGAGCGTATTTTCTGTATGTGGCTAAAAATGTTGTCTGCCTTGTTCATAATTATTGCAATTCTCTTCTCTTGTTGTTTATGTATCCAATGCGGGCCAATGGTTTGTTCCCTCTGTATTTCCACTTGTCTACCATCTAAAACAAATGTCCAAAATGTAAATGCCCGTTTAGCAATAAACGAAGAAGTCAGCGATATGATGCTGATTGATACATATGATATTTATCGTACCCCTTTAGAAGCATTAGAAAATGTCTTAGCTTATGCCAAAAAGGCTGTCTGTGGAAAACGTGTAATATTTTACTTGGCATAAGCAGCAGCCATTTTGGTTGTTGCGTTCATTTCCTTTCCTTCGCAATTCTCCCATCATCTGCTGCTCGTCTTTTCCTGCCTGTGCTATCTATTTTAGTTGACTTCCTGACTCAGCCAAAAGCAATGTACCTGCTGAGAGTCTTTAGCTGCCAGAGCACCTGGTTTCAGATGTTAACTGTCTATCATTTACTGCTGCCTTAAGCACTCCTGCTCCCCCTCCCACTTTTCTGACAATGTAGTTTTTAATCTGTCCTTGTTTGCTGAAAACTATTTCTAAAACTTGTTCTCCCTATTTCTGTTCACACACTTACAGTGCAGAAAAACCTGTATATAAGACCTGTGTTCTGTGAATTCAGTGTACTGCCTCAGGCATGGATGTGGTCCCACTCATGCGTGATTAATAAACTTATGTATTTCCAACTCCAGTGCTGATCTCTATTTATTGGTCTTTGAACCATGGGTTACTTTATTACATTTAAAATGTGCTCACTCCAGATCGGAAGCAGATGGAGATAATGCTGTTTAGACTCAAGAAAATTGTAATTTAAAATCTTCTTTAATGGTTAAGTCAGATTTTAAGTTAAAATTCTAAAAATGCCACTTTTAGGAAGTTGCCATGTTCTTGTCACATCCAATGGTACCATTCTGCCAGTGTCCTGGTTCACATGATTATGATGGCAGGGTGGCTAGGAAGGATCTGTGCCCCTCCCCCACTTACACTTAAAAGGGCTTTGCTTACAACAACACACATAATGAACCAAATACTAGGCCTGCCCTGCCATTTGCCAGTTTAGAGCCTTGACGAGGGGAAGAGGGGGAACTTTCCAAAACTAGTTTTGGGAGTATGTGAGGGAATTGCCCCACACAAAGGCTGGCGCCAGATATCAATATTGGATCTCCAGAGCCACTCATCGGAACACTCTTGGACCTGTGGAGGAGTCAGAAGAAAGGCAACCCTGTTGCCAGAGGACTGGCCTCCTGCTTGAAGTGGCTGCCTTTCTGTCTGAAGAAGGAAGACTGAATCTGTTTGCCGTGCTCCAAAGTTACACAAAGTCACTCCATGGGTCCGGTGACGACCTCCTGTGTGAGCTACAGGGATACATCAAGCTTCAGAGACATCCCTGCAACTACTCAGCTGACCAACTGCAACTGGATCTGCCTGAATCTTCCAGAGCACTACTGCTGGTCTCTGCTGGAGTGAGTTTGGATCCCCAAGAGGTACCCTCCCCTGGACCCTTGGATGGCATCAGAGTGTACTCCTCCTGAAGAAACGTTGAAAATCCTGAAGTTTGGGCTCCTCACAACCATGAAGAGGCACCGAAACTCTGCCGCCCGCGACCACCGCCAACGTGAAACGCGGGTGGGACCAGCTCTTCGATGCGAGGTAAGACTTGCTCCTGCCGCTACAGGAACAATACCTCACAATGACCACCAACGCATAGCTCCAGCGAGGACTGGATCTTCCTGCTATAGAAATGACAATCTGCCTTGCTTGACCTGCTTTTCATTCCAAAAAGCCTCCTCCTCGTGACTGCCCCGAACGCAAAAGTAACTCTTTGTGCCGGACTTGAGAAGGTAACTCTTCAACTGGGTCACCTGGTCCCTTCATCCTACCTGTACTCCATCTCACTTGTGACTTTTCCACCGGGCTAGCGCAATCAGATAACTGTAAGTGAAGCTTTGTGTTTTAGGTGCTATTTTCACATAATATTTTGAAATTAAGTAGCTCAATGGATTTTTGTAATTCTGGTATTATTTTATTAATTAAACTGCTCTATTTTTCAAAATTGGTTTGCAGTTGTATTTGTGTTGTGTTTTCACTTTATTACTGGTTGTGTGCTGCATAAATACTTTACACAATACCTCTAAGTTACGCCTGACTGCTTTTGTGCCAAGCTACAAGAGGTTTAAGCACAGGTTTATTTTGTGACTGGTGTGGTGCACCCTGACAAGTTTTGAGGTTGCTGCTTGAGTGGGGCTTGCACGACCTTTGACCAATAACTCAATATTTTAAAATAAGAATTCGGATTTCAGCTGGGATTATCACATACACACAGACAAAAACACAGTGGCGGTTGGTAACCCTCAAAACTGGAGGGTTGTTAAACCAGTGCCAAACCCAGTGGCAGGCTCTGTGATAAATCACACTGCCTTTAGGCTCACATTCCAAAGCTCTCAATCATGGCTCGTTAACAGATTTTATAATGGGCCGTGACTGAGAGCTCTGAAATTAAGGCTGAAGGGAATGCGAGTTTCTCATAGTGCCTGTCAGTGGGCGAAAAAGGTAAAAATACAACGAAAAATTAAAGTACCTTTTTTGTCATGATTGCAGTCAGTGCTAATCCTCCTGGAGATCTCAGCCAGCTCCCCTCTCCAAATCCTGACGCTTCTTTCATGCTGCAGATAAGCAGCATGAGAGCAGCTTCAGGATTGGCAGGAGTGGACTGCATCGACCTCCAGCAGGCACAGGGGGCCTGTGCCTGCTCTCCACCCAGCTGTACGCATGTCAGGCTGGCTGTCACAAGACAGCTGGCCTAAGAGACATGCACATTGTAAACTGGTGGAGTGAGCACCACTCCCCTGCTGCCAGTCAGCAGCAAGCCCTCCCCCAAACACTGCTCAGCCTGGGAGCAGTGAAAAATAAAAAGGTAAGCCATTTCATTGCCATTTTATTTTTCACTTTTGCTGCACTGCCCTAATTTGGGGGAGATGGGGGGGGGGGGGGGGGGGGGTAGCCGTTGCAAAAAACTCACACACATTCTCTCTCTTGTCTCTGTTTTGAAGTTCTTACTAAATGTTGGTTAGTTTGAATAATATTGTGTTTTGAGTACTCCTAATTCCCTGCCTCTTTAGCCCCCCCTCATGCGCTGCGTCTCATATAATGTATACAAGATACACTAGTGTAATTGTTTATAAATCGTAAATTCACCGTCCCCCTCTTACTGATCAAGCTACCCCCATGCAGAATAAAGCGTTTTTAAGTGCGCTGCATGCAAACATACGATTGTTTGGAAGGGTAAGGTTAAATGCTCAAATGCCGGGGTGCTGTATTTTTCGAATTTCAATTACACGAACCCCCAATCGAATTGTCGGTGTATAAGATCATGCTGCTCAAATGCAGAACACTTTTCCTTACGTATGTCTGTATTTTGTGAGAAGGTCTTTCTGTAAATGATACTACTTGGCGCATTATTCAGACAAGGAAGCACCTTTTAAAGCAGCCGGGGCACACAGTACATGAAGGGTGTTTTTTTTTTTATTCTTCTGTTCTCCGTTTGAACCACGAAGGGGATATTACATAGCTCAGCCGCAACTGTTTTATAGGCGTCCGCATGGGCAGCTTCTCTTTGCCTCGGCATAGGGGAGGGAATGATTTTGACTCGCTTCAGACCTCTGATAGGTGAGCGGGAAGGAAGTGCACCGCGGAGGCCCCAGTCTCATTAGCTGCTTGTGTGTGCGTACGCTGTACTGTACAGTAGCTGGCAGTGACGCAGCATTTCTGTGTGGGAAGCTGAGCAGAGCGCAGCAGCCTGTCTAGACCGTGGCAGCCCAGGCTGATCTGCTCTCATTGCATATTCCTATTGAGAAAAATAGGACGGGTAGCTAGAGCAGGATGCTGATAGCATACTGTTGTAAAGTGTATTTTAATCTACTTATCTGTCATCTATATTCTCATACTTTCCAGCTTGACTGTATTTAGAATGTTATAGATGTCATAGAATGCTTGCTAGAGATGAGTCTTCACTTGGTGATGGAAGGCTGAGCATCCAGGAGGACAGCTCCTGGTGGGGCTAACCTAATTACTTATTTAACCATTTAACTACCATCTTGGTTCACCTGTACCATCTGTAACTTCAGCTACAATAAATAACAACTTGGAACTACACCCTGACTCCATGAAGATTATTACATTATTACACATACATATCACTATTTTGAGTTTGCATCTCACCCATGCGTCTATGCTGAGAGTGAAGGATAGTTCTTTGCATTTTTGTCATCCCTTTTGTTCAAATAGTACTGCCGCGATCATTATTCTGATGTGACCTCGAGATAGAAAGGACATATCTTAGATCCCTTCAGAAATACTGTTGCCTCTCCCTTCCTTGTTATCTCTTCAGGGGTGGAAACGTTCTCTATCTCTCTAATATATGTTGAGGCCTTGCTAAATTTACAATGGTGGTCAGTTCAGAGCGCATTGAGGTCATTGTTCAGGCACCTTGAAGTTATTAGTTTGGCACTTACTAAGTCCTGGAAAGAAGCCACCCGTCAAAGTATGTGGAAGGAAGAAGAGGCTTTCTGTTGAGTGGTCACAGCCTATCACATGCATGGTACACTTATTTGTGCCACAACATATAGGAATGCAGTCCTACCAAGCACTACACATCAGACTAACGCATTTTGGTTTGGTTGTCCTCATCACCACACCAAAACGCGAAGTCACGCATAGGGCACCCTGATGTTGGCTGACAAACGTAGATGGAGCGCTGCTAGCCTATTAGCCCTCATGAAGCAAACCTGCTCTGGCAGCCTGACCCCACAGTGTGTGGCAGACAGCACTACACTGTACAGTGCAACTACGCTGCTCTGCTAGTGTGTTGGATTATTATGTGTTTACTACAATCTATCTCCTCTGCCAGCCAGGAGGTGGTTACTGTCGTGCCGACCAGGTTGGGCTCAGCGGTGGCTCTTATTGGCTCCAGCACCACGCCATCATTCACAACATTATCCATTTGCCGCCTGAGTGAACTAAGTGGGCGACACTACCGGGTGGAAGAGTTTGGTTGCAGTCTGCCGCTGCTCACACCCCGCCTGTGCCTCTCACGATGATGCCAGACCATACTGCTGGAGACTCCTCGTCGCAGCTGTGGGTTTCAGTCACTCTCTCAGTCTCCGTTGCAGACTCGTACTGGCCACTGAGGTTAGTGTGTATCTAAATAAATATTGACATCAATCATAACTCCACAATATGGTGTTCCTTGTACAGGCTGCCCTCGTGTCTCGTCAAGTGCTCGTGGTGTGGGGGTGTTGTACACGGTACGCTCTCTCCCGTGCTGGGGTTCCGTTCAGGACCTGAGAGAGCACAGCCACTGTTCTCAAGTTTGTGCTCATCGTGGTGCGTGAGTGTTGTGCACTGCACCCCCCCGTGCTGTGCTCCATGCACGGCATAAGAGAGCACATCCCCTTCCCTGGTGTGCTTGTGGTGTGTCAGTGCCATGCATGGCACACCCGCATGTTGGGGCTCTATTCAAGCCCTGCAGGCGTGAGAGAGCGTAACTTCTGACCTGCATAGAACCACTTGATGCAGGCCTGTGGCTCGAACGGAGGCGCTTTAGTACAGCGTTGCACACCAGATACTAGGCGCTACACACGAGACACGTATTCATTCACTCAGAATAAGGGAAGTGACAGAAATGTCCGGATCCATTTTGCATCTTTCAGCCCCGCTACCTGGTTCCGTTGATGCTTCTGCCCCCTCATTATCGGTCTCCTAAAACTGATCCTTAACCCAGGAAATGTTCTGTCTTGGAGGTGGCAGAGCTCACTGGAGGTATTTCGGACTTCTGCGGTGGTGCTTGTGTGTTGTGCAGCTGGTATTTTACCCCACTACTACTGTGTATACCTCTAGGGGGTATTATACTGTGTGTATGTCTTCCGGTATATCTCTTGTGATAATAAATGTTTAATACGAGGCATCCCACTTCCTCAGGCCTTGTTGACGCTTTATAAGCTTCCCCAAGTCAATAAAAACAAAATCCTTCCCCGGGGAGACTGCTGCTACCTCACCCTGGTGAACCCTTGTAGTACATTAGGAGGGGCTGCGCAATCATGCTGTGCTGTGACTGTCTGCGGCAGCCGGAATCTGAGGGTCAATTCACTGCTAAGATCTGTGTTGGGGCCTCTCATGTTCCGTTACAGACTCTGGGTCCAAAATGGGTGTAATTTATTATATTTATACGTTTCTCTCGTCTTCATTGCTTAATTTTGCTTGCCAGAAAGTGACACTCATAACAGTTGAAATGTCAGCCATAATTATACTGAAATTATGAAAATGTCACACACACCAACCTGAAACCTTGGCAGCTATGGGAATTTTAGATAAGATGGACAAGAGCAGGTAAAAGTGAGAGGCCAGTGGTTGATAGATACCACTGCTGTGCTGTGTTGATAGATACCACTGAATATCTGAAATTGTGTTTCCATTTTAGTACAAGAAGATGTGCACGTTTTATTTGCTGAAATTGTGTCTGATTGAATCCAGGAGTAGCATCACTATGTGTAAACAATTGGAGTATGAGTTGGAGGGGATGGCTTAATCTCATATAATAATCACAGTCCTTGGCAGGGTGAATCATTAAAGTCACAAAATAAACCTGTGCTCAACCCTCTGATAGCCTGGCACAAATCAGTCATTCGTACCTTAGAGAGCACTCAAACAGTAATAACATGAATACATAACACAAGAAAAATCCCAATCTGAAACAACAAAAAAAGAAAATATTTTAATAAATAAAATGACATAAAAACAGCAAAACTCGAATAAGTATGCCCAGAGATGGGAGTTTTTTTAGTTTGAATGAAAAATAGTGCCTAATGTTCAAAATGCCAAACCTGGATGTCTGCTTTTGCTAGGCCAGATCAAAGTCAAAATATCGGGCCAACCATGATGAAGTGCTGGTCTGATACAGAGACCAGGTTCATCCTAATGAAAAGTTTACCTTCTGACTTAGAAACGTTTATGGAGAAAAAGTGTTTGTCATTGAGTCATCGGTGGGGCAAGCTGAATCTGAAGCAGGGCTCAACAACAGAGGGCCTCTGAAGAATGGGGTACCCGTGCGTTTGTCGACAAAGGTGGGAAAGCTGTAAGCAGGAGAAATCTGAATTCCATGCCCAGGAAAGGCTGGACGTCGATCAAACGCTGTTGCACGTCGGTCCTGGTGAAGCCCTCTGCATTCAGACTTAGAGACTTTTCTGAAAGTCAGATCTCCTTCAGCGGGTCAAACCAGCAAGTTGAAGCTGACCGATGATGCAACATTGACGACTATGTCCTTGTACCACAATCTTCGTTGGTTCTGCAAGCAGAAAATTGCAAAAATGTTTCTAAGTCACACTTCTTGCAGTTTGGTGAGAGGAGGAGTACACTTGAACACCAGCCAAGGATCCAGGATCTGGGTGGCATCACTTGGGGATGAGGACTCACTCCAACAGAGGCCAGTAGCAGGTTCCAGGACAGGTCCAGTTTGAACTGGTCAGCTGGACAGTTGCAGGAGAGAGGCCTCCGGAGGCTTGCCGTGACTCTGTAGTTCAAACCGGAGGTGAGCCAATTGACTGCTGGAGTCACTCCTGGGTTCATAGCAAGCAGGTTCAGTCTTCCTTCAGTTTCTTTAAACAGCAGGGCATTCGGTCATCTGATTCTTCACAGGCCATAGAGTGTTCTGAGAAGAGGTCTGTGGAAAGCACTTTTATGCTCAGTGCTAGCTTGTGGGTGGAGGGCAAGCCTCTGTCCACCCCCTAAACAAGTTCTGGTCAGTTCCTCCCCTGAGGCTAGCCAGACTAGAGAGACAACAGAGTGGCAGGCCTAAGTGTGGGCTTCATCTGCTAGTGACATGGTATGAATCCTTTGAAGCTCAGGAATAGGCTGAGCACAATTTCAAGATCAGCCTGCCGAGGGAGGAGACATCCTACCCACCCCAGGACACGTTATCCACTGTCTGTGAGGAATACAAATCTCACCCCAGAGGATCCATCGAGGGTCACGTGACAGCTGGACAATGGCAGGAAAGCCTATAAGTTTTAGACAAGAAAATTAAAACTAATTTTATAGTGTAATTTACAAAATAATAATATAAATTCTGAATTAACCATTAAGTTGGATTTTAAATTACTTTTAAAATGTGTCCTTAGCCCATTTTTCTAGCTGTTCCCAAAATTAATTTAGCATTTATTAAATGTAATAGTGTCGTGTAAAACAGTGGTAACCTATCGGAGCGCCTGATTTTTATTGGCAGGACATGTAAGAAATGAACTATACATGTCCTACTTTTTAAATACCATGCACCCTGGATATATATGGCTGTTAAGTCCTAGCTTAGGGGTGTAAAAAGGAATATTTTGAGGCCCGGTTTATTTTCCAGGTCGAAATGGCATTTTAAAACTCCAAACCCAGGCTGCAGTAGCAGGCCCGGAGACATGTTTTCAGTGCTCCTGTAGTGGGTGGCACATTATGTGCTGCAGCCTACTAGTGGAATTTATATGCAGACCCTGGATGCAGGTGGTACCATACACTAGGGGCTTATAAGCAAATTAAATGTGTCAATCCGGTGTATCTCAATTTTAACAGGTTGAAAAGGGAGGGCACAAGCACTTTACCCATGGTTGCACAGAGTTCTGTGGCCAGTGAAAACAAGTTCAGCAACAGAAGGCAAACATCTAGGGGAATACGACGTAAAACATGTTTATTTTGATGTGCTTGGTGTGAGAAATTACCCACACTTATTTTCATTCTTAATGGAACTAAAATGCGAGTGGCTGCAAAATAGTATTTTTCGTATTCCAATAATTTGTCTGCATACCAGCCACATGCTGGAGTACAAATTGTGGCAATGTGGCTAAGCACATTTAAAAACTTGTTTAGCTCCATTGGTATAACCCTGTGCCCTACCACATGAAATATTGGGTTTAGGGTGTGACAATTCCTTTTTCGCCCTTGCAGTTGATATACCCTTGCTCTTCTCACACATAACTTTTTAGGGTGGGAAATAACCTGCAGAATCTTCCTGAATATCCACAAGTGAGTTGTGGGTATTGACCCACGTTTTGCTTAGGAAGTAGACCAGAATGGAGAGCACACACATATCTTATAATTTGGACCTTTCAGTGATAATTTATAGGTTGCCCTAACCAATAACTACTTTGTTTATGAAGTGTTGGTGGATTTTCTTGGGTAGCAATTATCCAGAACCTTGAGTTTGTGTTTTTTACACACCTGTTCCTTTAACATATACTGTTTCTACTAGGCAGGCTGCCTTATCATGGGCCACTCTGGACTAATTTTCTGACTTTGAGCCTGACTTAGGGTTTGTCAGACGGTTACTCCATCACAAATGGTCCGATATCCTGTCTGCCTTATTAGAATCATGCAGAAGGATTCCAAATGTGTAAGGGTCCCTGAGCTTTAAGGCTTATATGCAATGTTCAAATATGTCTTGAACGCTCTATTTTGGGTGGTTAATGGGCGATGATACTAAAGGGGTGATGTAAGATAGTTTGGGTATGCGATAAAAGGTTTTTGGTGCAGATCATGTTACATGCTGAATGTTTTGCTTAAGAATTCGGCTGTTACATGACAAATCATGTGTCTGACTGTTATCACTGACAATGGCAGTAACTTAAAAGGAAAGATGATTAGGAGAATGTTTTTAACACCGACATATTTTAATATCGACAGTTTGTTTAGAACATTTTCTTTTTCATTTCCATTTAATGCAATGTGAACATTAAATCTCAAGATCTGCAGAGCAAGCATCTAATCATAAAAACCCTTACATGCCTGAACCCTAAAGACCCTTAGATCCTTGCACCCTTACCCATCCATAAACCCTAAAAAACGGTTACTATCCTTTAATACCACCTCCCCATACCCATTCCTGAACCTAAAAAACCCTTATAACTCCTTACCTACCCCTACCCTTGCCAATCTTCAACTCTAAAAATTCTTATGTCCCTGCACCCTTATCCATCCCTGAGCCCTGTAAGGAACACCTCACACACAGTGTGGTAAAACTCTGAGCTACTGTGGATTCTAGGTAGAGTATGGAACTCAACACTACCACCTCATTGGCTGAAGTTTGGCTTGATTCAAATGAGGTGGATGTGCTGCTAAATAAACACTGTTGTTTGGCCTTTAGCCAATCCAACACTATTTACTGCTGTTCACAGGTACAGGGTATTAATAGCCCGAGAATACCAAATGATTCAAGCATGTGAAGCTATGAAAAAATCAGTGCTGAAGATGTGCCTATCAAAAGGTCTATGGCCACAAATTGTATATGCACTCTCTTTTATCAAAGTATGCATCAGATTAGCAATCAAGTGGGAGAAGGGCTTTGTTAGCATCAAGTAGCATCAAGTGTTTTCTGTGTCGGTTCACAAAGGGAAATGAAAATATTTACAAGTACTATTCCTCAGCATAGAAGATTCACAATGTTCCCCTATTCACAAAGCTGTGCTGCAGTATGATAGAAAAGTCCATCATTTTCTGCTTTCCAGACATGCTGCTGAGTGATTTCTCCGATTTTTCTTTTTATAGGCTGCTATTTCCTCAATGCATTTTTTCCTCCATGTTGAAAACATTTCCTCCATGGACAACAAGTTTGTGAATGATCCCTGTCTCTTACCGCTGGGAGGGGAGTTACTCCAATCCTTTGCTGGGGTAAATCTTCAAAGGCTTTCAGGGTGGGAAAGGGTCAGAGAAGAGTTTGTGAATGACCACAAACTCTAAATTTTATAGGCGTTCCAGATTTACAAAACAAACCATACTATCCACCTCATGTGCGGGATTTACTACTTAGTGATTCTTGCACTTGTGGAACAGAATTAAATAGAGGTAGAGCCTTTTATGGATAGCTGTCAAGCGTAAGTCGCCTTGTGAATCAGGGCTACTCCTATTAGGTATACTAGTGGCTAGTGCTAGTGTCTAAAAAATGGGATAGACTGTCTTTGCCTATTCTTTTCTGCCAATTCCTCTCCTTCCCAGATTGAAGAGGAGAGCCAAAACGCATCACTGCTCGGTAATACTGATTGACCCAGTGTGGCAGTGCCATTTCTGGTGCAGCAATATGTTGAGACTGTTACAGTATTCACCGAGAGTGAGAGAAAAGGGGAGAGAAAGATCTGCAAGGAGGAATGAATCGAGGTTCGTTAGAAATTTTTTACCAGGGCTGCTTTTGGTTTCCTGTCTGGCCTTATTTATTTGTTTGTAGAGTTTTATATATCGCTAGCTAGACCCGGAGGTATCGGAGTGCTGTGCTTTACATAGAAGTTGAGTAAAAAACCAAGCTACACAAGTTGCATAAGTTACCAGGGAACAAAGAAAAACACAAGAGGAAGTCAGAGAAGAACATAAAGGCGGTGAGGGAGGGGAATTGAGCCTGTAGCTGGACAACGGATGTCAGGCATTCTGGCAATGAAGACAGGAAAACATCAGGAGTCCCTCCAAAAGCAATGTCAATAAACCCATTAGACCGGTCAGGGACATGGAATTTACAGCACCCGGGGCCGGCCTCGCTCACTGTGCTGGAGCACCCTGGCTGTGGAGAGGGCCAGAGGAGGGGGGCGAAGTGACTGACTCAGATGGATCATCGTCGTCAATAGGGAGTAATTGTCTCGTTAAGGGGGGATCGTCAACAGGCGGGAGTAAGGTTGGCGAAACAATGACAAAGACCGGCCTCAAGCAGGGAGCTAAGAATCTGATCCACACCACCAAGATGGAGGGCTCAGGTCACAAGCACATCGACCTCCAGCACAAAATGGAGGAAATTCCGATCCATCAAATCCCAAACACCAGTCGGAGAGGAAGTCAATCTCAGTCACAGGAAGCGAGAGGGCGAAATACAAGGAACTCCCCGCTCTCTCACGGGTCGTCAGGAATCACTCGGGAAACACAAAGGCAGCAGCGTTGCATTGAGCACTCACTGTTTTAACTGAAGCAAGCGACTCGAGTGAAAACGCAGCGACGACGGGAGGCGTAGAAAAGAGGAAGTCATAGTGGGAAACTGAGCAACCATGGCCATGCCCTGAAGGTAGGTGACGATCATGAACAGCGCCGGAGGGGTGATCCCAGCCCATCTCCTCTCAGCTGCCTGAGCAGCTCAACCGAGCTTTGGCCATGATGCTTGGGATTCACTGGTGGCAGTCTTTCCAGGCTTCTCGCTAGCTGCTGTAGCCAAGCATAATCTCAATCAGCGAAAGCCCCGGATCGGCCCTGGCAATCGTGGGAAAGTATTCCACGGATCTTCAGGTGGAGGTTGTCCGATCTGAGGTTTTAGTCAGGGAAAAACGCCAAAAGGCAATCCCTTACCGGGAAGCTCCCGGCCAGAGCCCCTCACCCCTCGGCCATCTTGAAGAGATGGCCTTGAGCATAGGCAATGATTTACCAGTATTTGCCGCCCTCTATTGGTACACATATTTCTTCTGGATCCTTACTTGACTGGCATAGTTGCTCCAATGAAGGGCATCTCTGAAAATTGTTACTAATTCTAAAAAAGAATGCATTCCATACGTGCACAAAACATTGTTTTGGTTATTAACAAGATAACCATATTTTCCTTTCACAAGCCCATATTCCTTCTAAATTTGCCGTCCCAACAATTAATTTGACTTATTTGTAAAGTCTTTTCTGTGTGAATTATAGTGAAATACTTTTAGAAGAAAGTAGATCATGAGTCTGCTCATCTTTTAAATTTACTATGGACTATCATGTTCGCCATAGGGGTTTAACACTTGAATACATTTTACCCTTTACCTAAGTTTCTAACGGTTTGTAGTAATGACGGCATTCACCTCCCCTGCTTTTACTCTGCTTCCCGGTTTACTTTTATTCTAATCATTATTTTACCTGTCCTAAAAGGTGTGCACTAATGTGTAGATTAGTTATTGTGTGACTTGCTCCTATTTTAATTGCACATTTTACATTGACACCAAAAGTGAGGCTCGGGTACGGAAGTCGGAAAATGTATTTGCTTTTAATCATGTCTTTTGCACCATTTATCTAACCAAAAGATAATTTTTGCATTGTTCGTCCTTTGATAGAATTCTGTGCCATCTCAATTTTACTTATTGATGGATCTTACTGACCCTATTACACAAGACTAGCCAACAGTGACAAAATCTTGAACTGGGGCGGATATTACTTGGTAATCTTACCTCAAAAGTTATGTCATAGTTTCTTACTAAGATAGTAATTTCTTTAAATATTATTGTAGCAAATACAGAAGATCCTAGCTCTGAGACAGCCCATGGTTATGATGTAGATGTTGACCGAAATGAAAAGACAGACAGATGGGTTTCATATCAAGTGAAAGGTGATTTAACCACATTATTGCAAGATGGAACGAAAACAGAAGCTCTGGAGGTGTAGAAGAACGGGCGTAGAAGTGAGTTTGACTAAGTTAATGTGCTGTTTGACGCTGTTAGTTCAACCTAAAGGAAAAGAGATATAAAGGATTTATGTAGAAGTATTCCAGATGAAAACAAGTGCTTGCGCTTTGAGTCGGGTGCAGAGATTGGTGGGGGAGACATTTTAGACAGGAGTGATGGAAGAGCGAAGAGATAAATGAAGCAGATGAGCTGATTTTTGCTGCGATACCTTTACCATAACATTTGCAAAGTTAGGATAGAGTAACCACTGAGACAGGAAGTATATTGCAATAATTGAATCTACTGAGGAAGGGTGAGTAGGTGACAAGCAAAGAAAGTGACATGAGAGGCCATTGAGTAAAATGCAGATTTTTGGTTGTGTAATAAGTTGGAAGTGGCAAAAGGAACTCTATCGTCATACTGAAGATGATTGTAGTAGGCGTGGGATAGTAGAAATAAAGAAGAGAACAATAGGATTTGAGTAACTTGATTTTACTGTTAGAACAGCTGAATGAGCCTGTGAGAATAGGATGATTACAATTAAGTTGTTCACTGGATAAAATAAAATATGTTGATCTTTGAGCTGTTTTCAAGAACTTAAACTAGAGGTTAGTAAAGTAAGACTTTAATGTTGGCAAGAACATGTTCCTTTTAACAGTGATGCAAAGGAAAGCACATAGTAGCAGGATCCATGTCCAGATACTTAGATATTGTTTGAGACGTTCCATCCTATGCCTAAATAATAATGATCCAAAGAGTAGAGGCTACTGAAAAGAAACAGATGGTTGACTTTGTCATAATTTGGACTTGGCCAAAGAGAACATTCACAGTACAATTACTGGGCGAAACCATCAACTGTGAGAATGATAAGAGAAATTTCCATTGAGCAGCTATAATTTGTATCAAGTCCCTCAAAACAAGTGGCCCAGTGTTTGGCCCGATATTTATCAGACTAGATAAAGTTCGAATCAACTGGGTCGTAAATTATCTGGTTAAATAAATAACTTCCAAGTACGAGTTTGTCCCCTGATTATGGTGACTAACATATAGATATTGGTGCTTAACACACCAAAATCTGCATGTTTTGTTAGTTAAGAGGCATTTTTCCTTTGATACGATTGCTCCAGATTTGACCTGGCGGGAATACAGCACCAAACTCCTAGTTGCATATCTGCTGTAATAGAAGTTACCGGTACAACACACATCGTAATTAACCAGGCCACTCGTAATGAGGACTTCAGTAGTGAGAATTAAGGAATTCGTGAAACTGAACTTACGTTTGAATTGGAAACTGATTTTACAAGTGAAATAGAAAGTTGGTTTGAAGTTAGAAATGATGTTTTTTCAGACATGAGACCACTGAAATCTTTTTGTATAAAGGACCTGGGATGAAGTTATAGCGCCTGGGTCTGAAGGGAAGGAGTGACAGACTTAGAACTGGAAGAGTTGCAGAAAGGGAAATGTGTAGCAATATTGTGATATTATGAGCCAAAACAATAATTAATCCAACATTAGCAAGTGTTTTTATTAAAAAAAGTAGGCAAGGGACAGATCAGAGGTCAGTAGACAGAAAACTGAAACAGGTGGGAAAAGTTACACGTTACTGGTGTAGTCAGGGCTGGCCTGGCCATTTATCAAATCACACATTTTTGGCTGAGGGCTGGAGCCACTGGAGGCTCATTTTTGAGGGTCACTGGCCACCCTGGCACCTCTGTCACTCTCTACATCACTGCAAACGTAATTGTAGTAAGCAGAGAGGAAGAGAGAGAGCGAGAGAGAGAGTGGGATGTGGAGAGAAAGGGGTCAATGAAAGATAGATGTTTGGCTAATAGAGTAGAAGGAAACAGGATGCAATGAGAGCAGAGCAAGAAGGAGAAGCAAGAGAGACGTGACAAGATGAGAAACAGAATGGACGAACATTGTTTGTGAAGCTGATTTTGGTTCCCATTCTGTCTCTGCGTGTAGTTGGGTACCAGAAATCTAGAAAAAAGGAAAGGAAGCATGGCAAGTTGTTAATAGACTGAAGGACTACAAGGAAGCACACATTTTGTTTGGAAATATTGCAAAACATTATTTTGTGACTTGAGGAATAGGTGAGATCAGTTTACAGTTATGTTACTAAGCCCACAACTGACATAGAAATCGTAATTCATTTAGGGATTTATATTCCCTGTAAGACTTTCTAAGCAGTCAGTATTAAAATGTACCTTCAGTTTATTAGAAAGTCATTGAAGGAATATTAGAGAAATGATGCAAATGGTTGTAGAGTTTATCTTGTAGGAAAAATAGCTGAGACTGCAGTGTTTGGAACTAACAAAGCAAATATATATACAAACAACAGAAGTGTTGCCTATACCTTAATTGCTGCACATCTATAATTTTAAACAGTCAGGAATGCAGTTTTTGTATACAATGTTATTGAGTAAAAAGAAGGTGCTTTCATGCACCTAGAGTGTCTAAGCCAGCCTAGGACCACATCCGTGGCGGAAATTTAATCAATAAAATGTATTGAAGCACACACAGGCAGTCCATTAAATGTAGGGTATCAGTGGATCGTAAAGTAGTCCAAAGTCCATAGATTTATTTGCTGTGCATTATTTATTCTTTTCTTCAGTTTTCACAGTTCTCACAGTTTCTAGTACAGTCAAGTATGACAAGGGAGCAAGAGGCAGCTGAAACGCGTTTTCTCTGATTGAGTTTTTCATGGTTGAGTATATGTGGTAGTCGTCTTATAGTGGTAGTTTCATGAATGGTCTTATCACAATCAGGAGTACGGGCGTAAGTAAACCAATTCGTAAAAGTTGTCCAGCCAGACTATAACATATTTCAGTGTGGTGTTCCCGCATTACCGCACAGAAATGCATTGTCACGCATTTTGCCACTGACCAGCACTTGCCTGACAGTGCTGAAACTGGCTGCCTACACCAGTCTGGTACTAGCGGACGCGCCGGCGCCTCTGACACTGTGTGCAGTGCGCCCGGCCTGGGCCGCAACAGATTTCACTTGCGGCCTGTCAGCAGGCTCAGAAACAGTTAACGATCATCATGCTCTCCCTCTGCTACAATGTTGCAATCTGTTACAGGTTGAATTGGCCTGGCGCCGTGGGTGGATGTGACCTCACGGGCCGGTGACTCGAGGAGTTCTTGTGCTGCGTCAGATCCGCGCGGTGTCAGTCCCTGCTCTCTTTCAGTGAGTCCGAGGCTGAGTGTGGCAAATCATGGCGGTAAATTCAAATCAATGATGACCCAGCGACCGCCGTATTCACCCAACCTCGCCACAGGACCGCGGCAGCCGCTGGAGCCCACTGTACAGAAACTGCTGCGCCTTCTGAGCCGAAGTCTGATCATGCCCGGGGTGGGGGCCTGGCGGCGCACCGTACGTGCACGTTTGCCAAGAGAGTGCAGTAAGATGTTGGAGAGGCAAGAAGTCTGAGGAATCCACGTCCGGCCTGTAAACAGAATGGCTCGCCTTGCAAGTAAGTGTAACATTTGGGACTGTGTTAGCTAAGTGTTAATCATCTCCAAATATACGATGCTAGCGGCACCGCCGGACCAAACCCCACGGGACCGTAGCACATGTGGACCCACTGTGCAGCATTGGCGCTTCGCACCTGCTGCTGAGTTCGATACTATGCAAGTTTGCAGAGAGAAGTGACCAGTGCTGAATGTGGCAGCTCCAGACCAGGCTGCTACAATGAGCATGCGGTGCTTCGGTAAATTCCGCGTCTGGCCCTGTCCGGATGCAGCTCTCACTGTCTGCCGGTGGCCGTCGCTGCAAAGGAATCTTCATTCAAGCAAGCAAGTATGTGCTGCCAGTAGTAGCCTTCTGGAGTCAGGGGCATTAATGAAAAGCATTCCGTGAAAATTACGGGAATTAAAGCTCCAAATGATGTGCCTCAGTTTGTCTTGCTCTCCTCCTTACACGCACACATGATGCACCTGCACTTGAGTCGCAGCCACACACTTCACTTCAGACACCATGATACCTTTCTTACTCTGGCTGAGAACGTATCCACGGGTGATGTAACATTTGACTGTTCTGCAGCTGGCCTAAACGCACTCATTGAATCGTCTTCTACTTACTAATGCCACTGAGTTTCCACATAATGAATTGCCCAGCATGCATCCTATACATTAAAAAAAATTGCTAGTGCTTAATGCTACAATAGAGACTTTTCAAAACGGTTGAAAAAGAATACGGACTCCATTACACTCTCTGTTTATAATATACTTTTTTTCCAATTAGCATAAGCAGTGCATTTTAAATAATGTTGTAACTGGACACATACGTTTTCATTCATTTTTGTATGTTGTTTTTTATTAATTTTATATTCAACTAATTGCTCATTGTTACACAACAAATAATCAATCAATCAATGAATTTGTAAAGCGCGCTACGTACCCATGAGGCTGGCGGAGTGGAGCTGGCGGGTGGGGGTGTAGAAGTTGAGTCTGTTGTTCAGGTAGGCCGGTCCGGTGTTGTGGAGTGCTTTGTGTGCGTGGGTGAGGAGCTTGAAGGTGATCCTCTTGTTGACGGGGAGCCAGTGCAGGTCTCTAAGGTGGGAGGTGATGTGGCTGCGGCGGGGGACGTTGAGGATCAGTTGGGAGGAGGTGTTTTGGATGCGTTGTAGTCGTTGCAGGTGTTTGGCCGGGATTCCTGCGTGGAGTGCGTTGCCATAGTCCAGCCTGCTGCTGACGTGGGCTTGGGTCATCGTTCTTCTGGTTTCGGTCGGGATCCATTTGTAGATCCTGCAAAGCATGCGGAGGGTGTTGTAGCAAGAGGAGGAGATGGCGTTGACCTGCTTTGACATGGTGAGGGAGGAGTCGAGGATGAATCCTAGGTTGCGTGCGTGGTCCGTGGGTGTTGGAGCTGTTCCCAGTGCAGTCGGCCACCAGGAGTCGTCCCATGCAGTGTGGGTGGGGCCTAGGATGAGGACCACCCATGCTGAGTGTCTCATCAGTGATAATATCTTTATTAAAATATGAATTTTACTAATTGGATCGCTATCACAACTCCCTTCATTGCCTTGTTCTAATAGTTGCTCAAAACTATTGAAGTGTTTATGCCATTAAAATTACAACCGAGATAAAATAGTAGTCTAAGCCTAAGTACTTGAAGAATTCTCTGGCTATAACAATATGCACTCATTGCCTGTGTTATATTCCGGCTGTCACATTCTGGGACGAGGCGGTGATGATTGGTCCCAGGTCTCACGCACAGTGTGAGGTCTAAGATGGTGGGCGGCAGCCTTGTTTTTGCAGCAACGGACCGATCCCTGAAGGCTCTAAAGCAAGGCAGGCCACATGAAGCCTGTGCAATATTCAGCACAGAAGAGCACCGTCCGGTCGTTCCTAGCCCAATGAAGACATGCTGGCGCTCATCCTGGCTCATCCTGAGGTGCACTTGTCACAGGTGAGTTGTGCTGTGAATGGGATAAGGTGGTGAGGGATAGGCCAGTTCAGCTGCCACCTTTCTCAGGGAATAATACCAACAATTTCTAATGTTTGAAGATTCTCCAAAGGCCTACACATGATAAACAGGACTCTATACAAATAGTCTGTATTCCTTTTTAACACTGACTCTCTGCCTTTTATTACTTTATCAGTCACGGACCATCAAAACAGCTCCTGTAAATGCATTTTAAAGTGATTTTATGTTTGCTGTTTTAAATGTGCACTGATAAGATTAAAAGATTAAAAAAATGCCAGCTTTTGGTAATTTTTGTGCTGAGACATTATAATAGTAATCAGCCAAATTAAAAAACAGGCAGGTACCAACTCTATAGCTGGTTCTGGTTGCTGTATCTGGGGCCAGATTGGCTTGAACGGACTGGGTTGCACAAATATGGTGTTTGCATGCACCCGGAAGGGCTGACTCAATCATACTGGGAAAAGGCTACTAGATGGGACTGGGCAGGGCCAGGATGGTTCTGTTGAGGGTTAAACGGTTTAGAAGGGAATAAGCAGGGTCACACTAGTTCTAGTGGATACGAATGGAGCTAGAAGGAAATTCACCTGCCTGAGATGGCTCTGATGGAGGTAAGGGGGTCAGAGTGCATTGAGCAGGGGTAGATTTGCTGGAGTGTGCAGGGTTACAACACACTAGGCTGGCCCTGGCTGTTTCTGATCCGGTCAATGGAGTTAGGATGCACTGAGTGGGTCAGGCTACTTCTGATTGGCTGTTAATGGTGTTAAACTGGACAATATTGTCAGGTTAGTACTCCTCATTGCCCAAAATGTGGTCATTTGTGATATTGAACTCTCAATATGGACTTCATTGCTTATTTCCACTGGTGTGAAAGTGCCACTTATTTTGCCACACATTGGGCAGAAGAATGTCACTCACAAGTACACTAAAACCATGGAAATCTCACACATAAGCAACCTGAAAATTCGGCAGATATGCTATAAAATCAGCTTTATAGGCTATTGTGTGGTCATGAATGATCAGATCAACAAGATCATCTTGTGAGCACTGTAGTGCCTTCCTGCCCTCTGTTACTGCGAACTGCAGTCATGCAGTCTGTCTTCGGTTAGTGCTCTTCCATTTCAGGTGCTGTGCAGCAGTTTTAAGATCTTCTTAGAGTTTCTTGTTGCTCAAATGGGTGTAATTTCTGATGTTTATATGTTTCCCTCATCTTCATTGCTTGATTTCGCTTGCGATAAAGTGTAACTCATAGTCGTTGAAATGTCACTCATAATTACACTGATTTTAAGAAAATGTCACCAGGGCCGGCTCTAGGCTCATGGTGGCCCTGTGCAGGGAGCGTAGGTGGGGGCCCCGGAAGAGGGGGTCCGGACGGGGCGGAGCTCACGAAGGTGTTTTAATGATCTAGCTGTCTACAGTCTAATCCCCTGCAATAAACTATTTTAAAGTGAAGCCTGCTCGAGAGAAAACAAAGTATAATTAGAGGAGGTATAATACAGCAATATATGGTAGACACTCGAGCACAAGAACAAACGTTACGTTCGTAAGCAAAGGCAATGGTGGCACTTGTGCAAGTATCAAAGCAAACAAAGTGCCATTACCACGCAGTCCCCGGCAACACTCACTTGAAAGATCTGCCAAGGTGCCCTTTTTTTCAACTGGAGAGCATCATTATATTCCCACCCAGCCTGGTAGATTTGTCCACACTCGCCCACTGCATTAATCTGAAGAGGATCAAGTGCACAAAATCTGATAGTCTTCAGAGCATCACCCCCATTGGGCACATCATGCCATGCAAGGCGTAGATGGCAAGGGGTCGGTCATCTCTGAGGGGGGGACTCTCTATGCAGGCAGTAGAAGGCAAGGCGTCTTCTTTTCTGGGAAGTGCTGTGCCGAGAGTAGAAGGCAGACAGAGGTCATCTCTGTGAATAAGGCATATGCGTGGTTACGGCAAGAGTGGTTCGGCTAGCGGGGAAAAGGCAGGTGTGGCTCAGGTGTGTTGGTTATTAAGGCTGTTTCCCATTGTTACCATATCAAAGCAGCAAAGCTCTTTTTTTTTCTTGTTTGGTGTCAGAATTTTGGCTATTCTTGAATTTATTCTTTGCATTTTCAGTTCTGTAATTTTATTTTTCCTTTTATAGGTGCAAGACTGCGATGCTCAGAATGCAGAGTAATAAACTGGTCTGGATGAAATACTTGTGTCTCTTGTGGCACTATTTGTGATCTCTTTAGCTCAATGTTGGCCTGTTCATGGAGTTAATCCGAGCAAGGTTGCTTTGTCATTAGCAGCATAAGGATTCAGGTGCAGTACGTGATGAAAAGGAAGCACCTATAATCTAGAAACTAGAATCTAGGACTGAAGTCTGACTGCATTACTGCCGGCCCATTCAGAGTATCCAGGTAACTAGCAGAGATGCAGACATTTGAAATCGCTAGATTGTTTTGATGGACAGCATATTCCCAGAGTGCAAACGGGCATCATTCCCTGGATGCCCACAAGATTCAAAGAATTATTACATTGTGCCAGGGAGATTGTTTTCAAGGGGGTGTCAGAGATGTGTGGCAATAATATATACACAGCAAATGCAATATTGCAATTTGAAGAGATGACCTCCCCTCCATAGTAGTGAGCATCTAATGCTAACCTCTCCCAAATCTGCACGACTTTTAATAGGTTTTATTCGAGCATTCAAATGAGAGTATATATGGCACAGGAAGGAAAAACAGATTAGCAGATGAATAGCTTACTGATGAGAAGAACAAAAAAACAGGACCTCGAAAAACATACAAGAACTACATTTAAATTAGGTCGAGCATTCGAGACCTCTGTCTTAGTATATACTTATGGCTCTGAGATTGGCCCTAGGACTTGTCTGCGTGATATACTTATGGCTCTGAGATCGGCCCTAGGACTTGTCTGCGTGACGCTGCTCAACAGTGCCTGTAATATTCACACTCACAGTCACAGATTGAAATTAATATATACCTGCAAGCAGGTCCGCGCTGTCCGCTGAGACTCTCACCGTTCGGGTCGGGGATTCGGGAAAGAGTCGAGATGCCGGATTGCCAATGCCGGAGCAGGACAGTGTTCTCTGAATGATCGTCGGACTGTGGTATTAATGTTTATTCTCACAGTCACACACACGTCGATGACGACGCACGCACTCTCCCTGGCGCGCGCCGAGACTCGTGACCAGCACCGTGACGCGTCACACTAGCGAGCAGCAGGTGCAGTTGTGCACTGCGCACAGCGCGCGCGGCGCGGGGGCTGTCCCAGGGCCGTCACGTCATTGGTAGTAGGCTAAGATTGACGGCCCTGGGACCCAAACTGCTGGCTGGCTGGGCGGCAAGGTAGTGAACAACACAACGCTTTTACGCTGCAGCCGGGGTCGGAGCCGGAGGCCGCCAAATCCTGCCAGGGGGCCGCCACGAACGATCCTTCCGATCCGATCCTCGTCCGTCGTGGTGGCGGCCCCTGGGGTTTGGCGGCCCTGTGCAGGTGCACAGTTTGCACATGCCTAGGGCCGGCCCTGAATTGTCACACATAAGCAATCTGAAACCTTGGCAGCTATGTGTGTGGCTTCCAGTCTAAAGATGGATAGGCCAAAGACACATGCACACTTTAAACAAGGGCAAAGGTAGCCTTCTGTTCTGCCCACCACTACTCCCTCCTCACTCAGCAGGCCCCGTCCTGTCCTGACGCTCGACGGTAAAAAAATAAAATGGTAATCAATTACCATTTTATTTTTTATCTCTGAGGCTTTGGGGGCACGTGAGCGGGACAACGCTCCTCCGCTCCAATGGAGGAGATGCCCCTGAAAATAGTGGGTGAAAAATGTCACAAAATGTACGATTTGTGGTGCAAAAAGCACTTTAAATCCCAACTATTTTTTTTTCTTATAGAATGTTGCTTTGAAAACTGAAATTTTATTTGTGGAGGAAGTTTTGAATCAGTGATAAATCTGCGAAGTGTATCACCTTCTGACATCTTTCCCAGTGGAATTATAATTATGCACGTTCCTAATGAAAACATAAAAAAATGTTTGGTCTTATGCTATTCAGCATGTAACGTGTACTGCGCAGTAAAAATATGGAAATTCGAGCGTTGAGACCATTCTTTCATCATCTACAACTTCTGCTTCGTGGCTCTGGACACCGAGGTAAAGTGATACAGAAGCTCTTCTGCATCCGTTCTCCCATGACACCTTCACCCTCAGCGTGAAACGTGTTTAACACTGTACACCCGATTGTCATAGATATCAACCAATGCTCGACATGGACACATTATCTCAAACACGTGGGTCCAACAGTTAAAGTTCAGGCTGTGATTTGCTATGGTAGCTCATCACTTTGCTGTAAATCACCTGGAAGGTTGTTGTTTTGTCCGTTGCAAAAAGCACACACGGACACAAACAGCAGCGTGTCTACATGTGTGTACTGTCTGAGAGTGCCTATTTAATGGACATAGTGCTGGTATCCTATGAGTTGCTTTTTCAGAAGGTAATTGTCTTAGAATGGAAAGATTTGTAAGCCACTCATTGTAGCTGATTACTCTGTAATCTTAGTATTACACCATCTGTCCAGTGGGCCTCAAGCTGCACCTTCGTGCCTGTGTGGATCTGTGTGTGTTAAACCAAACTTAAATGAAATAAACGTCTGGTAATGTCTTAAACCGTGCGAGAAAGTAGTGCAGACAAGCAGAAATGCGGTACATAAACCAGCTTTTACCTATAGGTTTTTCCACAATTCAATCATTTATTTCCAAGTAAACCGTATATTTACAAGGATTATTAATTCGTTTTTACTTAAATAACGGCTTTACATGTCAGTGGTTAACCAGCAATTATACAATATTTATTTAACAAAGGGAGAACTTTTGTTTAAATCAAAGGTGCCAAACCAGAAATCAACAAATCCAGTCACATTTTTTGTTTAAACTCCAGCATTTATTGAACAGCAATGAACTTCCTAATGCTAATGTGCTAAAGTCTCTCACCTGCTAACCTGGCTCATGCACTATAGATTTCAGTGGGGATTTTGGAGATTGAGAGAGTAGAAGAGACAAAAGCGAAGACAAGATTTTTAATGAGAGAAATCAGATTTAAGCCCAGATTAGATAGATGACTCCCATAGAGACGAGAGATGTTGTTTTTTTTAAACTAGAGATTTGTTTAAAGCGCATTAATCTCCCATTTTGTTGTTGTTTTCATTTTTATCATTATCATGTGGGTCCATACAATATACTGTCTGTCTGACATTTCATGGGGGGAGTGGTTCTTTTCCATTTCTTGCCTATAGTTTTGCTATGTTTACATTTACCTACAGCATACAATTTCCCAACATTTGTTGTATCTTGGTGATGAGAACATTCAGTTGAATTGTCTTCAGTGTTTCCTGAATTGGCGAAGGTGAAAAATGGCACCCATTCCCGTTGGCAATAAGTAAAGAATTTGCTAGCATTCGCGCCAAGAATTTTCAATTCTATTAAGGACACGGAGGCAAGGATTATTGCTTCTCTTCCTTTACTGTTTAACTCACAGCAGCCAATGAAAACGTATATACAACATAAACTACATTTCCCATTATGCCCTTACATTCTGTCCGACCCTATAAGAGTCACTGGACTACGCAGAGCTTAGCATTACTGGGAAAAGCATTACATTCAATACTACATGATAATGTTTTCGTCCTGCCAGTAATATTAAAGTAAACACCTTCCGGAGTAAAAACTCTACCTGTAAGATCCAGAGTTCTCACATCTAAAGAGCGTCTGCAGGCAGATAAACACAATAGCATAGCTAGCTTGGCAGTCAACTGTTTCCTGGACAACAGATTGTTAGCTGGCCACTTGTCAAAGAACGAAAGAACTAGCGAAACATCCCACAATGAGAAGTATTTTGTTTTAGGAGGATTAGCTACTCTGATGCCTTTTAGTAACTTACATACGACTGGGTGCATACCCACTGGCTTACAATCCACCTGAGTATGGCCAGCTGAAATAGCCGAACTGAAGTTATTGACTGAACGGTACGCTAAACCCTCCGAGAATTTGTCTGACAAGCAATTCACAACATGGGATAGTTCTGCCCCCACGGGAGCCACATGCTGTTCCAAGCACCACCAAACTCAGCCTTTCCAGGCTGAAGAATACCTTTTCCTTGTGGAAGGGGCACAGGCTTGTTTAATGAATAAGGAAGCTTTATCCGAAAACCCCAGCATTTCCCATTGTTGCCGGAAAGCCTCCATGCCATCAGGGACAACTGTTCTGATTTCACCATCGGATGCAGCTCTCCATGAGGGCCCTGGAGCATTGTTGAAGACCACGGAATCATTCTGGGAAAGTCGCAGCTCATTTCCAATAGTACTGGGAACCAGGGCAGCGACTTCCACATGGGGGTCACCAATATAAGCTTCTGCTAGTTGACTGGTTACCTGTGTTGCCACTCTGGGAATCAAGATGAAGGGGGAAAGGCATAATTCAGGCCCACTGGCCAGTCCTGAGAAAAGGAATTTGTCGTCTTCGCTGACGGATCCGACCTCCAGCTGAAAAATGTCTGCAATTGTCGATTCAATCTGGATGTAAAAAGATCTGTCTTGCAAGGGCCCCATATTGCCAGCAGCCAACGGAATATCTGAGGTTGGAGCTGCCATTTGCTGTAGTCCTTGAGATACCTGGAATTCCAGTCCGCCACAGTGTTCAACTGTCCTGGAATGTATTCCGCTATGACTGCAATCAAATTACTTAGGCAATAGTGCCAAAAGTCCTTCGTTATCTCAACTAGTAGCGACGACCTCGTACCTCCCAACTTGTCAATATATCTCACAGCTGACATAATGTCCATCCTGAGAATGATGCAACAAGAGACTTGTTTGGGGTAGAGTGTCCGAATCGCAAACGACCCTGCTAACAACTCCAGGCAATTGATATGGAGATCTAGTTCCTGAAGGGACCATTTTCCTCCTGTGAAGATATCTCTGCGTTCTGCTCCCCAGCCCCAACGGCTGGCGTCTAACTCTATAATAACCTCTGGTTGGGAGCCGAAGATCGCTCTGTCGTTCCACGCTTCTACGTGGCCCAGCCACCACTGTATCTCTTCCTGGGAAAGAGGAACCAGGTCTGTGTAAGACAGACCTTTCTGAAGGTGTTAGATTTTTAGTCTCTGAAGGGTCTGGTAATAGAGAGGGCCTGGGAAGATCGCCTGTATGGATGTCTCTAATAGCCCCACTATTCTGGCAATTGTCCTTAGGGAGACGTCTGCTTGGATAACACAGTTGTGAGCTCCTTCTTGAGATCCCACAACTTGGAGCTGGGAAGGATCAATTGAACTGTCTGAGAATTTATGACGAGCCCCAGAAAGTCCACTGTCTGAAAGGGACAAAGGGATGACTTGGGTTCATTGATCACAAACCTCAAATTCTGTAGAAGGGATATGGTCATTTGTAAGTGTTGAGTGGCTAAGGACTGCGTCTGTGCCATGATGAGTATATTGTCCAGATATACTATCATGTGGATGCCCTGTTTTCTTAGATGAGCTATCACCGGTTTAATTAACTTGGTGAAGCACCACAGAGCCGAGGAAAGCCCAAATATTCCAACCATCGGTTCTGCCATCTGAATTGTAGGAAACGATGATGGGGAGGGGGGGGAGGCAATAGGAATCGTCAGATAGGCATCCTTCAAGTCTAACCTGACCATCCAATCTCCTTTCCTTAGTAAATCTGCTAAAAGATGGATACCCTCCATCTTGAAATGTGTGTAGGTCATAAATTGATTGACTCTCTCAGGTTTAATACTAACCTGTGACCACCACCCTTCTTCTGCACTAAGAAGACATTACTGCAGAACCCGCGAGGTCCGTTGTTGCAATAAGCAATCGTGCGCTTCGACAGAAATTTCTCTATTTCTGTATCTAGAAAAGCACACTCTTGTTGGGGAAAAAAGGAGTTGTCTCGGTTGAGTGTCTTGGTATGGTGTTTGATAAAATTCTAGGTGTAACCCCTGAATAGTCTGCAAAATCCACGCATCATGTGACAACATTTCCCAATTGTGAATGAAAAATTAGGTACGACCCCCCCAAGGGTAAGTGAAAAGTTTTGATAACTCTTCCCTGCACAGTTTTAGGCTTGAACCCGGCTCGGTGTCCACCCCTGTTGAAGCGATGCTTGTTGTATCTTTGTCTCGTGGGAGAGAATGTTCCACCTCTGGTGGAATCCCAGTCACCTCTACCACGTCTGTAGTCTCCTCTGGGAGGACCTTGGTAGTATTGACGGCCTGGCGAGCGTCCCCTGCCTCGCCCGGCCCTGTTAAAAAGGCCCACCTGAAAGACCCTTTTTCTTCCGGATTGGGCTTTGTCCAATGATGTAAATGTGCCCACATACTTTGAAATGTCTTTAACAAATCTACCTCCAAAGAGGTTACCCTCTGCAAGTGGACCAGGCTCGGCCAATGCTAATTCCGTCAGATTTGAATCCATCCGCATCAAAAGAGAATTGCGTCTCTCTGTAGAGATGGCGCAATTGACGTTTCATAAAAGACATACCGCTCTCTGTGTCTAGCCCGCTAATACGTCTGGATCCACAGGCGTGGCTGATTCTTTTGCTACTTGGGCAATCTCTAGTATTTTGGCCAAGAACCCTGCTACACCTAAGAGTTTGTCCTGGCAGCCCCCCCCAGGCGCGGTCGATCCCTGTTTTGGGGCCCTTCGTGAACTTTTTAAGGAAAGTAATGAGACTGGCATCGATATCAGGTGTTTCTGTCACCTTATCTGGGATGTCAGGTCGAGGACACTCGAAGCGCAACCTGTTGCACACTTCATTATCAAATCCCTTTCTAAGATTATCGTGCAGATAGTCTGCCACCTCCGGGGCTGGAGTCCAAACTGACAAGCGAGGATGTACGATATCTGCCGGATTGAATGTGAAGGGGTATTTGAATTTTGTGATGTCATGTCGGGTGTCATATTGACTGTCTTTCTAGATCTTTTCTTAGGAGAAGCCTCCATATCAGTTGTATCTGTACCAGTAGTGTCAGTGTCTGTGTACACTTTTTCTTTGCGTTTCACTTTTCCACCTCCGGTGTTAGAGGGAGTGGAATAACCATGATCAGGAGCATTCACCTTGGGCAGGTTTGCAAGTGCGTCAGCGTGGGGCCATGGCCCTGACTTTGGTTTGCTTGTGGTGTAATCAGTTGGAGAAGCAGCTGGGACTTGAAACCTATGGCGCTTTGCAAAACTTTCTAGCTGTTTAGTAATAGGCTTTAATGCGGCTGCCAAGGCTTTCTGCACAGTACTAAGGACTGCCTTCTCAATGGCCCTGTTGACTGACTGCTGGACCGAGGCGTCCAGAGCATCAACAATATTGTCATCTAGTGTAGATTCCTGTTGTCCATCTTGATAGGGTTCATCCTCCTCTTCATATCTCACCCACTCTCCCATTGCACACACTTATTGTACTATAGTTGCATTAAGTTAGTGCAATGCAAGGTAATATTGGAGGAGTCAGGGGGAGCCAACCCACATGCATACAAATAAATGGACAAGTACCTAGCTCCTCAGCAGTTGGTATAGTCAAGATTATTCCAGCCGAATCAGGGCGTAAGAGCCAATAATTATACAGGGAGCGTGTGCTCACTCCAGGGGCCGACTGCTGTTACAGCCGGTCAGGCATCACAAATACGAACTGCTCAGTGAGATTTTCCAGGCTTCTGAGCCTTTGAACGAGCAGGGGGGGGGTGTATGACGTAAGTAGCCAAAAAACCGCACAAAAGTAGCCCAATTGGGCTACGCTCGTCGGACTGACACAGGCTCTATTCCGTACTTTGGCAGATGAGGGAGGTCTTGACGGTAAAGCACGAGAAGTGTGCAATCACAATTAAACATAAATCACAGCCGAGAGTGGTGAGGTACTCATGCTATCAGCGGGAGCCTCCTTATCACTTACCCGAAACACTCCCTAAAGCACCGCAGAGTCGTGCACACAGTGGCAAAAATGAACCAAAACAATCGATTGCAAGCACAACACAACTATAATTAATTAACTTTCAAGTGCTTGCTTGCGGAACAACTATCATATAATACCATGCAAATGCATATATAATAATATGACGTGCACTTATCTCTGCGTGAGCAGCAAAGATAGAGGCTCAGGTGAAAGAAATGGTGACTCTTATAGGGTCGGATAGGATATGATGGAATGTAAGAGCATCATGGGAAATGTAGTTTATTTTGTGTATACAACGTTTTCATTGGCTGCTGTGAGTTAAACAGTAAAGGAAGAGAAGCAAGAATCTGAAGCTTCCGGTCCTGTAATAGAATTGATTATGGAGGTTGCTAGAACATATAAAACTTGATTCACATAGCCAAAAGGTAAGAAGTTGGGCTCCTGATCCCGTAGGAATACTCCTCCATGTAGTGCGAATGAACTTGTGAATTTTTTAGGGATTCAAAATAATCGCAAGAGTACTCTAGGATATCCTCAACAATCATAGATTTTGCTTTAGTATTCAAATTTGTGACAAATTCCTCACTATGTGGAAAATTCCTCATGTATAAATATGACTCTCTTTTGCACACGTAGCTTTATCTTCTTTCAAGGGGAAACTATTTCCCCTTGAAGAAAAATAACGGTGACATCCCTCATTATTTTCCCTTTTGTATGGTGCATAATTAAGTCTGCTGCGCTTATTGGCTTGACCTCTTCCAGACGGACAATGGCATGGATGCTAGGCTAGCAGACAGGGATGGACGGAATGAGTTCCTCTGTGATTATTCATGTACAACATTACAGGTTTTGTCAGTGAATAAAATAGACATCCTCAAAAAGATGAGCAATAACAATGATATCTAAAAGAAATACGTTAGTTAATAGATGCCTTACCCCCAGGTGTCAGACTGGATCCGGAAAGTTTTCCGTCAGCAATACCTCTGCGCGGCAGAAGGTGGTGTCGGTTGGCTCTGCGTTCTTCTTGGAGTCATGTTGCTGGGAAGATGTCGCGATAGCTACTTAGATGCCTCCCTCGCGTGCTGACGTCAGTTCTTTCTTTTTCTGAGCCAGCCAGCGCAGATCCGGAGTGAGCGGTACCTCCAGTCACTTTTTGACTGAACCTTTTGAGCAACTTTTGTTGACGTCTTTTTGAGTCTATGACTCCTGGTGCACGTAGGGATGCCCGGCTTCAAGGCATGTGGTTCCTGTAGTCAACTGATGTCAGTTACGGATCATCACCACGTGTGCCTCTTTTGCCTGGAGCGCGAACACGACCCAAAGTCGTGCTCCGACTGCCGGTCCATGGCTCCGAAGGCTTTGAGGGAGCGATCCCGAAACTTTCTTGAGCGCCGGCAGTCGGCTCCGTGCCGTTCGAGGTCCCGGACGTGACAGAGGTCGAGGGACCGGTCGCAGAGCCATCATCACTCTTCCAAGTCTTCGCACTCTGGGTCAGGTAAGTCGAAGCACAAGAAGAAGTCAAAGAAGCATTGTCGCTCTTCGACTTCTCCCCGTCAGTCAGCTGACGTGACGACAATGCGGGCGGTGCCCCTCCCGCAGCTCCGCATCTGGAGCCAGAAGAGTCGACTTCGGGTTTCCCTTCCTTCCCGGGATCTGGGGTGACTCCTGCTTAGCTTTGTACATTTTACAAGGCGATGCATGCCATCTTTGGGCAGCCCGAACCCGCTGGGGCGCCTTTGGGCCCGGCGGACTCGGTACGGGGACCTAAGCCTTCTCCGCCGACGGCTCCGGCCCCGGCGTTGCAGGACCCCCTTGGATCCAGGCCTGGATCCGGATCGGCACCAGTTGACCTTATTACGCCTCCACCGGCGCCGTTTCCTCTGGCACCGCTGCCACATTCGACGCCGGTCGGCCCCCCGATGTGGAGCCGGACCAGTGTCGCCCGACGCCAGACCGGTGTCGCCCGACACCGGATCCGGTGCCAAGAGGGGTTTTTGTGCCCCTGTTCACTCCTGGGGTCCCTTTTTAGCCAGATTGGCACCAAGAGGATGAGGAGTAGGACTGGGAGGGGTTAGGTGACCCTCAGACTGATCAGATAGAATCTCAACAGGATTGGAGAGATTAACTGGGGGATGCCAGTGGTCTAGACACCTCCCCTGACCTTGGCTTGTTGTCTCCTCCTACCGTGGCTACAGAGGAGGGAGCGTCATATGCAGTGATGTTGCATAGGGCTGCCGAGGCTCTCAACCTAGAGCTTCCTACAGTGGCGGTCAGGACTAACGTCCTGACAGAGGTACTTCAGCCGGCTGCAAGATCTTCCGAACCCCTGCTGCCTTTAATGAGGTCCTTACCGACATCCTTTTGGGCACCTGATCCAGGCCCAACATGGGGACTCCCATGGATAGGAAGATTGCCCGACGCCACCACCCTGCTCCGGGCGACCCCACCTTCCTCTCCCAACACCCCACCCCTGAGAGCTTGGTGGCCCTAATTTTCTACCTGTTCTGTAATTACGTTTTAGATCCAGTCTATGTCTCCCATAGGAACTTGAGAGGATAAAGTCCTTCCTTTGTGGAATAAGTCTCTTAGAGAAGTGGGGAAGAGCTTCTGAAGATTCCTATTCTGCTGATAGCACCACCAGTTGTGGTGCCAAGTTGATCAAAGTGTTTTTTTGCAGACATCAAATTCACCAATCTCTTCTTTTCAACAATTTCTTCAGAAAAGTCTCTATTGCCTATCTGTATTTGAGGGGTACCTAGTTAACCTCAAAGTATTTGTAAGCCTCTTTAGACCGTCCTACAAGCAAAGATTATCAAAGTGCCACTGCCACTGAGGTCAATAAATATTTAGTATAGCAGGATGAGACCAGATAAATGAACCATGCCACTAATAGGGATAATGTGCTGGACCTTTTACATAAAATGTGGGGACATTATAGTTGTAGTCTTGAACATCTCGCACCATTCCTTTAGTGCATAGGTTTGGAATACCTTTGTGTACTACACAAGAATTGCCACAGTGTGTGGTGCCACTGACCAAAGCAACAGCACCTATGATGGTTAAGCCCTGAAGAAATCACCACTCCAAGCCTAGGTGGTTTCTTCATGTGTTTGACAGGTTTGATTTTGGACTCGGGGAAGATGAGTACTCTCTTTATCCCCGATCAGCAAACTCTAAACTGAACTGAGTTTGTACTTCCCTGGCTTCATTAGGGCTAGTGGTGCATGTCTGAATGACAATTTAGACAAGTGCTCGTGTCAGAAGGACACAAGTACAGTCAGCACACCTGCTCCCTGGAACTATGGGCAATCACATACATTAGCGGAATGCCACTTGAATAGAGAACTTCCAGTAGTGATCACCACAGTCATTAGGACAATTACAATTAAGTATTTAGTATACCAGGATGAGGCACAGTGATGAAGCATGCCACAAATAGAGCAGGTAAGGGTCCTTTTTCACAGTAGCTGAGCACCAGATCGCTGGCTGCTCCTGACCGCTCTTTTTGCGGCAAGGAAGCCCCCCGCGCGGCAAGATTGACAGTGGAGACTTTGGGATAGGCTCCGGAGATTTTCTGTCTCTAGCATGCTTTACGCAAATGCCATGCCCATTGCACATACCCTGACATTCCCCCCTCTACAGATGGCTGGGATTGGTCAAACACGCGACCTGCTTGGGACTCTCCACAGTGTTGGACCTCTACCCCAGCAACACTTTTTTCTCTCACGCGGCCAAATCCGGCCCTATTGATACTCTGCTTTGTTATCAACTCAGGGCTCTCTGTAGGGAGCTTCATCCCAGGTTTCCTCAGCCCCCTCTCTTGATGGCCGCCCACAATTTTCTCTACACGTCCCTCTCCCCCTACAAGCTGGTCACCAAGATCTACGCCCTTGCGCACGCGGACTCCCCCATCTCCACTAACTGTGCGCGTGCGGCGTGGAGTGCTGATCTGGGCGCCAACCTCTCTCAGGAGGTCTGGTTTTACTGTTGCAATCCGACCAAACGTTTATCTCTAAACTACCACATGCGCCTCATTCATTTTAAATACTTACATAGGCTGTATCGCTCCCCCACTCAGCTACACAAAATTGGCCTCATCCCCAGCGACAGATGCTTGCAATGTTCTGCCCCTGCGTTAGACTTCTCCCACCTTGCCTGGCTGTGCCCCAAAGTTTCTGCATTTCGGCTCGTGGTGTGCACTGTGATTACTAAGATCACCTCAACGTCGGTCCACCCGGACCCTCTGCTTTGCCTCCTAGGCTTTGTGAAATTCTGCCCAGATGCTACACGTCGGCTCACTGTGATGCTTCTTGTTCTCGCTCGGCGCTCGGTTTCCATGTGCTGGGGTCGAAGGTCTGTGCCCAGGGTTAACGATTGTCTCGAGGACGCTTCACGCTGTCAGACACTTCTGTCCGAATTCTGGGACTTACTGCCAGCCACCTCCCGCCCGATTGACATCTGGGGTCCCCTTGTCTCCTATCTCCGGCGCCAGGCCTCCCTGCCCTCCGTGACCTCTCCCGCTCTCCCCACCGGCACTCCGCCTGCGGCGTCTGCCGGTGCTGGCCCATAAGGTGTGGCTTCCCCACTCACATATCCCTCTAGTCTCCTGAGCCCTTTTTCATCTGCGTTGGGCTTTTCCCGGGCGCTCTCGCCAACTCCTCCTGCCTCGTCTCGGTACCTTTCTTTCTGGGTATTGCAATGAGCTTCTAGCATATGATGTTCCAATTGCTGTACGCAACAGATGTTGTCCTCCTTATTGATTGCGGACCCTCCGCCTGCATATACTGTAACCTTGAAGTGCAACTTTTCTCAATAAAGATGTTTGAAAAATAAAAAATACAAAAAATACAAAAAATTATGGGCACCAGACAGTTGTAGTCTTGAACATCTCACAACATTCCTAAAGAGCATACTTTTGGGATACCTCAGTCTTATATGATCAAGTCAGGAGGCTGTTCCCACAGACCATTATCCCTCCTCTCATCCCCCTTTTGGTAGAGTGTGTGTTTGGTCTCCGCATTTCTGTCAGGGGAGAAGGTCACAGTGTCCCATTTGTAGGTACACATTTGAGAAGCTGTGTTAGTGTGAGTGTTTGATTGGTTCAGATGCTCCGTCCATCACCACACCCCTTTTGTACCGCTTTGGCCACCATAAGTGTGGCAGGGTATGCTCAGATGTGAGTCCCTTGCTCACTTTGCCACTGGATTCAAGCAAGCCGGTCTGAAGACGGCTGAAATGCCAGAAACCGGTCCTCGGAAGCTTGTTTCTGGTCCAGGGAAGGCATGGCTTGGCAATTCGGGCTGGACTGTTCCCATGAGGCACAGGGTCAGACTGATTTGCATAGGGCCATGTCTGAACTGGGGTGGCGGAGTGGGCTAAAAAACGGTGATGGATTAAGCCCGGATCTTTTGACTGGGTGTGAGTGTTTGATTGGTTCAGATGATCCGTCCATCACCACCCCCCTTTTGTACCGCTTTGGCCGCCATAAGTGTGGCAGGGTATGCTCAGACATGAGTCCCTTTCTCACTTTGCCACTGGATTCAAGCAAGCCGGGATGAAGACGGCTGTAATGCCAGAAACCGGTCCTCAGAAGCTTGTTTCCGGTCCAGGGAAGGCATGGCTTGGCAGTTCGGGCTGGACTGTTCCCATGAGGCACAGGGTCAGACTGATTTGCATATGGCCATGTCTGAACTGGGGTGGCAGAGTGGGTTAAAAAACGGTGATGGATTAAGCCCGGATCTTTTGACTGGGTGTGAGTGTTTGATTGGTTCAAATGCTCCGTCCATCACCGCCCCCCTTTTGTACCGCTTTGGCCGCCATAAGTGTGGCAGGGTATGCTCAGACGTGAGTCCCTTGCTCACTTTGCCACTGGATTCAAGCAAGCCGGGCTGAAGACGGCTGAAATGCCAGAAACCGGTCCTCGGAAACTTGTTTCTGGTCCAGGGAAGGCATGGCTTGGCAGTTCGGGCTGGACTGTTACCATGAGGCACAGGGTCGGACTGATTTGCATATGGCCATGTCTGAACTGGGGTGGCAGAGTGGGCTAAAAAACGGTGATGGATTAAGCCTGGATCTTTTGACTGGGTGTTAGTGTTTGATTGGTTCAGATTCTCCGTCCATCACCACCCCCGTTTTGTACCGCTTTGGCCGCCATAAGTGTGGCAGAGTATGCTCAGACGTGAGTCCCTTGCTCACTTTGCCACTGGATTCAAGCAAGCCGGGCTGAAGACGGCTGTAATGCCAGAAACCGGTCCTCGGAAGCTTGTTTACGGTCCAGGGAAGGCATGGCTTGGCAGTTCGGGCTGGACTGTTCCTATGAGGCACAGGGTCAGACTGATTTGCATATGGCCATGTCTGAACTGGGGTGGCAGAGTGGGCTAAAAAACGGTGATGGATTAAGCCCGGATCTTTTGACTGGGTGTGAGTGTTTGATTGGTTCAGATGCTCCGTCCATCCCCACCCCCCTTTTGTACCGCTTTGGCCACCATAAGTGTGGCAGGGTATGCTCAGACGTGAGCCCCTTGCTCACTTTGCCACTGGATTCAAGCAAGCCGGGCTGAAGACGGCTGTAATGCCAGAAACCGGTCCTCGGAAGCTTGTTTCCGGGTCCAGGGAAGGCATGGCTTGGCAGTTCGGGCTGGACTGTTCCCATGAGGCACAGGGTCAGTCTGATTTGCATATGGCCATGTCTGAACTGGGGTGGCAGAGTGGGTTAAAAAACGGTGATGGATTAAGCCCGGATCTTTTTACTGGGTGTGAGTGTTTGATTGGTTCAGATGCTCCGTCCATCACCACCCCCTTTTGTACCGCTTTGGCCGCCATAAGTGTGGCAGGGTATGCTCAGACGTGAGTCCCTTGCTCACTTTGCCACTGGATTCAAGCAAGCCGGGCTGAAGACGGCTGTAATGCCAGTAACCGGTCCTCGGAAGCTTGTTTCCGGTCCAGGGAAGGCATGGCTTGGCAGTTCGGGCTGGACTGTTCCCATGAGGCACAGTGTCAGTCTGATTTGCATATGGCCATGTCTGAACTGGGGTGGCAGAGTGGGCTAAAAAACGGTGATGGATTAAGCCCGGATCTTTTGACTGGGTGTGAGTGTTTGATTGGTTCAGATGCTCCGTCCATCACCATTCCCCTTTTGTACCGCAGTAGCAGAAGAGAGGCACACTTGGAAGAGACTCTCACTATGGACAGACTGCTCACTCTGAAAAAATGGAGCAGATAGCAGAGTCTGGAGTGACCGCACGCATGTATGAACACATAGGCACACAACAAAAGTGCACATACATGCCCGCACACCACAAATACATGCACACAACTACCCTTTTACGCACTTCGCCGGCGTGCTCTATTGCAACTGTAATTTCATTTATATAGCGCGTACTACCCCTGACGAGGTGTTGAAGTGCTTTCAATAATGGTTCCATTTCTGTGGACAATAAATTACATCTGCTCAGCACTGTATTTAACTCCGTAGATGGCACACAGCGTGTTTGTGTGTCGTGATTGCCATGACTATGTGAAGAGCTTTTCGTATAACGTGTCAGAAGGCATTTTATTTTTTAGCATCCGTCCACCCACACCACTAGAGGTTGATTCGGAGACCCGTATCTCAAAGGACTGTAGAAAAGATTAGCAGCCTATAGGAAGGTAGGACACTGCGGGATAGGCTGGTGAACATGGAAGCCAAAAGATTTAGCCCTGTCTTGTAGCTGAAGAACAGTATCCCAACTGTACCAGCCAATTCGGAAATGTTCTCGATCAAGATGTCAAGATGTCCGACTATAGCCTGTCAGATCTGGGCAGCCTCTTTGGTCAGCCACAGCCCGCACAATAGGCTTAACGTGGCTGAGGCCCTCTGAAGATGCACGCTTCTCACATGCTTCAACATGGTTCTCATTGTGGTGTGTGGCAGCCTGTAAAGATCACATTGTGAGATTCGACGCCATGCATTTCCATGTGTCAGCCGCATCTTCAAAATAGTGGCAGGTTGCTTGACATTGTCTCAGGAAGCCAGTAAATGTCATGCAATCAGATACCAGTGCAGCAGCGTCATCTTGTGGCCACATGCAGCATAATTCAAACGAAACGCTGATATACAAAGTACTATCAGTCCCAGGATGCATCACACCATGTTGGTTGAAAACCTTCATCGTAAATTCAAAAATTAGTCCACAGTCCACTGTTTACGTTTCGTATTTATAATAATTTATTGTTCGTTTGTTGATGTGTTCAAAACAAGGTGATTTCAATTTTCAAATGCGTGTATTATGCCCAATCGCCTTTGATACAGCATGTAAAATCCCTTGATCCAAAAATATATGCAAATGTTTAACCCGATGCATTTCAAGCCATTCTGGCCCTTCGTCAGGGGTGCATATTAGTGAAGTTAAAATCAAATATATTACCATTAACATCTTAAATTTATGTCCACATGTCAATGTTAGTTATCAGGCTGGTTTCAGTGCCCCATTGCATACCGTGTTGTCCCTCCCGTAACCAATGTTTTCCCACTATAGGCAAAAAAGTGCCATCTACATAAGTTACTAAAACAGTTTGGCGGGTAATGTCCTCTATACTTATCGCTTTGAAGTAAGTGTCTATACTGCCAATATCTAGAATTCCCACTAGACAGTGAATCTAAAGATTACGTGTATTTAACCGATAAACATACGATATATTAACGTACCTTTCTTCGCTAATCAGCTACGAACATAACGTTCTGGATCTTCTCCCCCAGTTGCTATACCTGTACTTCTCTAGTTTCAACTCGAATTTTAAGCTCCTTGATCCCGCCCACATCATTACCCTTATCTCATCATTCCTCTCCGGATTGGCAACTCCCATCTACCACAATTACTGGCCTCGCTGTATCCTTCCAAACTCACGTCTGCCGTATTCCATCCCCCCTCGGTCACTATTATTTGCCCCGCCCTACCCTCGGATGTTTCATCACTACACTGTTTACGCTATGCTGTTACCCGGTACAAACATATGAATATGCAAAACATGTAAACAAAGTCGAACGTGCAAAACATTCCATGTTCTTTCTTTTTGTACAATGATACAATACGTTGATTTTAAAATTGGTATGTAGTTGAAGTTCATGCGTTCTTAATGTTCTTCGGTGGTCCATACTTTTTATGGGTGCAGAGTCAAGTAGGATGACTGTTCAAACAATGAAAAAAGTTGTGACTCGCAACACCTTAATTTTAACAAGTTCATCTTAGTTAATTCTTTTCTGGAGCTATCCTGGTGAGCGCTTCATCCAAAAAGCGCCGAACATATAAATCAAACGAAACGCTGATATACAAAGTACTATCAGTCCCAGGATGCATCACACCATGTTGGTTGAAAACCTTCATCGTAAATTCAAAAATTAGTCCACAGTCCACTGTTTACGTTTCGTATTTATAATAATTTATTGTTCGTTTGTTGATGTGTTCAAAACAAGGTGATTTCAATTTTCAAATGCGTGTATTATGCCCAATCGCCTTTGATACAGCATGTAAAATCCCTTGATCCAAAAATATATGCAAATGTTTAACCCGATGCATTTCAAGCCATTCTGGCCCTTCGTCAGGGGTGCATATCAGTGAAGTTAAAATCAAATATATTACCATTAACATCTTAAATTTATGTCCACATGTCAATGTTAGTTATCAGGCTGGTTTCAGTGCCCCATTGCATACCGTGTTGTCCCTCCCGTAACCAATGTTTTCCCACTATAGGCAAAAAAGTGCCATCTACATAAGTTACTAAAACAGTTTGGCGGGTAATGTCCTCTATACTTATCGCTTTGAAGTAAGTGTCTATACTGCCAATATCTAGAATTCCCACTAGACAGTGAATCTAAAGATTATGTGTATATTTGCCTATAATGGGAAAACATTGGTTACGGGAGGGACAACACGGTATGCAATGGGGCACTGAAACCAGCCTGATAACTAACATTGACATGTGGACATAAATTTGAGATGTTAATGGTAATATATTTGATTTTAACTTCACTGATATGCACCCCTGACGAAGGGCCAGAATGGCTTGAAATGCATCGGGTTAAACATTTGCATATATTTTTGGATCAAGGGATTTTACATGCTGTATCAAAGGCGATTGGGCATAATACACGCATTTGAAAATTGAAATCACCTTGATTTGAACACATCAACAAACGAACAATAAATTATTATAAATACGAAACGTAAACAGTGGACTGTGGACTAATTTTTGAATTTACGATGAAGGTTTTCAACCAACATGGTGTGATGCATCCTGGGACTGATAGTACTTTGTATATCAGCGTTTCGTTTGATTTATATGTTCGGCGCTTTTTGGATGAAGCGCTCACCAGGATAGCTCCAGAAAAGAATTAACTAAGATGAACTTGTTAAAATTAAGGTGTTGCGAGTCACAACTTTTTTCATTGTTTGAACAGTCATCCTACTTGACTCTGCACCCATAAAAAGTATGGACCACCGAAGAACATTAAGAACGCATGAACTTCAACTACATACCAATTTTAAAATCAACGTATTGTATCATTGTACAAAAAGAAAGAACATGGAATGTTTTGCACGTTCGACTTTGTTTACATGTTTTGCATATTCATATGTTTGTACCGGGTAACAGCATAGCGTAAACAGCGTAGTGATGAAACATCCGAGGGTAGGGCGGGGCAAATAATAGTGACCGAGGGGGGTTGGAATACGGCAGATGTGAGTTTGGAAGGATACAGCGAGGCCAGTAATTGTGGTAGATGGGAGTTGCCAATCCGGAGAGGAATGATGAGATAAGGGTAATGATGTGGGCGGGATCAAGGAGCTTAAAACTCGAGTTGAAACTAGAGAAGGACAGGTATAGCAACTGGGGGAGAAGATCCAGAACGTTATGTTCGTAGCTGATTAGCGAAGAAAGGTACGTTAATATATCGTATGTTTATCGGTTAAATACACGTAATCTTTAGATTCACTGTCTAGAGGGAATTCTAGATATTGGCAGTATAGACACTTACTTCAAAGCGATAAGTATAGAGGACATTACCCGCCAAACTGTTTTAGTAACTTATGTAGATGGCACTTTTTTGCCTATAGTGGGAAAACATTGGTTACGGGAGGGACAACACGGTATGCAATGGGGCACTGAAACCAGCCTGATAACTAACATTGACATGTGGACATAAATTTAAGATGTTAATGGTAATATATTTGATTTTAACTTCACTGATATGCACCCCTGACGAAGGGCCAGAATGGCTTGAAATGCATCGGGTTAAACATTTGCATATATTTTTGGATCAAGGGATTTTACATGCTGTATCAAAGGCGATTGGGCATAATACACGCATTTGAAAATTGAAATCACCTTGTTTTGAACACATCAACAAACGAACAATAAATTATTATAAATACGAAACGTAAACAGTGGACTGTGGACTAATTTTTGAATTTACGATGAAGGTTTTCAACCAACATGGTGTGATGCATCCTGGGACTGATAGTACTTTGTATATCAGCGTTTCGTTTGATTTATATGTTCGGCGCTTTTTGGATGAAGCGCTCACCAGGATAGCTCCAGAAAAGAATTAACTAAGATGAACTTGTTAAAATTAAGGTGTTGCGAGTCACAACTTTTTTCACATGCAGCATAACACATGTGTTAGAAGTTAAGAAGGGCTTTATCACTGCTGAAAGCGCTACATACATTACGGGAATTGTATTTGTTTATCTATTTCGCCAGTGTTCTATAGCGTGAACGTGGACCAAGAAGGGCATTAGAGAGCTTTACAATGAAAAAATAGGTTATTAATAATTAACGAGATCAATTTTCATAGCAGGCACACGGGTAAAAGTTGGTTGTGATGCGTAAAAAAGGCACAATAGGTGACCATCAAATAAGAGATAACGCCTAGACATACAGACACGCGAAGAAGAAAAGAAAGAATTAAAACAAGGCAGCATGGCCAAGAAAAGTTACAGCGTTGTGTAGCGCAACTTGTGTTTATGTAAAGCACTATGATACCCGAAATCTTCGGGTGAAGTTCGCGATATAAAAACAAGGCAGCGTGACGAAGCTTCTGATAAGAAGCTTAGTTGCCATAAAAATAGAAAGCTTGGAATAAAGATGGCGTCGCACTGTCCACTGTCTGTACGTGCACGCGCATGCTGTTAGGTTTGGACAAACGGCGAGAGCAGCCATCGTTGTCCATCCCTACGTGTGCATGCAAAGCCTTCCGAGAATAAATCGCTAAAGGCCCTCGCATGCGCTGCTATAGCCAGGCGAGACCTAAAAAGGATTCGCTATGACCAGAGCTCATTACTTATTTAATATTTCACACTGAAATTGTTTTGGAAATGTGTACCTAGAAAGAAAAATGCAATTGCAAGAATGTAAAATATGTAAATAATGATCCGTTTTTTAGTACAGATAGTGGATAGCTCCTGGGAAGGAGACGGCAATAAATCAGTAAAACATTTGATGCTCTAAAAGAAAGATCTGCAGACAATACGTTTCTGTGATGTGCAACAAGAATGCGTCGTATGTTCATTATGTTAGCAATAAGGATAGTAATGGTGGGGTGGTTTCATGTGTAAAATAATTCATTAGAAATAAAAAGGGAGTTTTTAAGGTCCTCTTTTAATCCTACGCTCTGCATTATGCAGGTGTTTGTTCAGTAGAAGTTGTTTTATGAAATAAGATCGATCCTGAACATTCACTTCTCTACTTTATTTGTTGAGTTTTATTTGTCTTGTAAATTTCTTCATACCACCTTACAATATAATCGAGTACGTAGAAGATTCTGTAAAATCCATGGGCCTGATTCAGAGAGGTAAACTTACACAATTTACGTTTTTTTTATGTTCACAAACTACGAGTTAATAGTAAGTTTACAGCTGCAGAGACTCTGCAATGGAGCAGAGAACCCCGCACATAAAAAGATAGACCCATTCTGAAGTCGCAAACATACTATTCATTTGTAGTTTGTAAATAGCAACAACAAAAAATTACACAAAGGTGCAAGTTAACCTTTGTGAATCAGCCTCGTTTGTAAGCAAGTATATATTTGAAATATATTGCGCGTACATCTCTGATAACCGTCACAGAGCGCCTGACTGTGTGTTTAAATGTATTTCTATATACGTATGCACATCAACATTTTGAATAATTTGTATATAAGTACCTGTGTCTGTATTAGACGGAAGGTTCTGTGTGCGTCAATGCTAACAGAAATCAAGAGAAAGTGACTGTGTGTAGCATGTTTGGATGCATGATTGTCTCTGAACATCTATATTTAGAAAATGTGTGGGTATAACCATTGACTGTAACCTAAGCATGCATAAACATATTGGCAACGCAACAAAGGGAGCAAATTTCAAGATTAATATTCTAAGGAAGCTGAAACCCTTCCTACCAAAAAATGACTCCAAGACGGCAGTTCAAGCTCTAGTTATCCCAAGGGTCGAGTATGGAAGTGTCTGTCTCTCTTTGTGGCCTCCCCAAAGCAACAACAGCACCACTAAGAGCCACCATCAATGCTGCAGCCAGACTCATCACGGGCTCGAAAAAAAGGTCCCACATCTCCCCTGACTTAAAAGCCTTAAATTGGCTACCATGGGAAGCCAGAATTTACCTAAAAATAGCCTGCATGACTCACAAAGCCATTCATCATAAGACACCCAGCTATCTCTCTCAGAAACTGACTATCTCTGGGGGTAATAGATCCAAAAGGAGTGCAGAAAACCTAATATTGAAGCCACACAGATTCAATAAGACGAAAACGTATAAACGTTCCTTCTCAGGGATGGCTCCTAGGATCTGGAACGCACTACCCCCAGAAACCAGACTTATCACATCTACTGCATTTTTCAAAAAGGAAGTAAAGGCGATTCTCATGGAAAAATTCACATGATCATCACCTAAAGATACCATGACTTTTCTACTACCTCCACTGGTAGTTCTTTTAGTATATGAGTGCAAACAGACAAACTATATTGCACAGATGCTCTCTCGGCCCGCACCCTTCTCTTTGTTTTATTTTGCACAACGTGTTACTCTTATCTGATCTACCTCATTTGTTTGATGTATGTTTGCACATTATGTACACGTATATTTGTTTCGACTTGTCTCTATTTTGTTGTATAACTTTTCATCACTGCCTGTAAAGCGCTCTGATATCCGCAAGGGTCTGGTTCGCGTTCTATAAAACTTTCAAAATAAATAAAATATTGTACACACATACATATATGAACTTATATATAAATACAGGGCTTTTGTACTGCAGTGGTTGTGTGTGCATATGTAAATATATCTAAAGATATATATTGAGGGACACAGAAGGTCTGTGGTATGTGTAATTATGCGTGTGGTATGTGTTTGTGTGTGTGTGTTCATAGATCTGTATTAAGAAAATGTCCTTGCACTATTCCTTCTGTGTGCAGTATTCGTAAGTACATATAGAAATATATATATATATATATATAGAGAGAGAGAGCGTGTGCATGTGTAGGGTGTGCGCACATCTGTGTGTAAGTGTTGTGTGTGTCCATGAGTGTGTGCATGTTTATGTACGTTGTGTGTGTACAATATATGTGTGTTTATATATGTATAGGAAGAGTCTGTTTGTGCGTGTTCTGCGGGTGTTTGTGTGTGCATGTCACGTGATGTGCAGAGGCTCTGGAAGTGGGGGGGTGGGCTGCAACACCCCCGAAATTAATCATGCTAGAGCTGAGAAGGTGAATAAGCAATGAAGGTGCCTTTAAATTGTGTGCTTATCTAGTCACATTTGCTGCACGTTCAAAGGTAAAATGTCAGGCTAAGCCTTCTGACAAATTGCTGCTTATTCACACACTGGTGTTTACTTTTATTTCTCTGACTGCGAAATAAGAGATTTTGTGAAAGTGACCTAGGTATCAATGTTACTGGGGTACAGGGAGTGAAAGGAAATACTGTATAGTGTCATTTTTGTTCTAACACACACCATTTAAATACCTGTAAATGAACTATACTCACATTTCAAACTATATCATCAATTAGGAAAGCACTAATGAAGCACATTTTTGTAATTCTGAAGTGTGAAGGAAACAAAGATTTCTTTTAGGATCATAGCAAATCTAGACACTTGATTATGTGCAAATTATAAATTTTCACTGAAACTCGATTTTCACCCATTGTCTTTTTATTGCACCATATAGATTTACCTGTAAAACTACATATCAATGCAAATTCAGTTGGCATTTCAATGGAAAATGTGGTGTATGTAAATAACGGGGTGCTGCCACCCTAGCACTCCTAAATCCACCAGCAGCTACATAATCATATCTTTCTACTCTCCTGCTGAATGGGCGAGGCATATTTTTTACAATTGCTTTTTGTGTGATACTTGGATTGTTCAGAGTGGCTAGGATTTCAGTGATATAACATTAATGGCAGCACCACCACCCTGAAAAGTGTCCCAGCACCACTGGTGGTGTGTGTTTATTTCTGTTCTTTTTTTTAAACAAACCAGAGCTGCAAGATCGCACTTTCTGTTTTACATTAGTTCTTATTTGCTGCAGCATTCTGCTTTGGAATTGCTTCTGAACCACGGCGTCTGGCAGGGCTCAGTGGAAGGCATCTGAGGACAAGCGCTGCTTCTGGAGTGGAGCCATGTACAGTAAACTCTCAGATACAGAACAAAGCACCAGCAATCCGGAATATTTACCAACCACGTGTGCCGCTCTCAGGTTAATCCGAAACATTTTGCATCACTGGCATCTGAGCAGAAAACGTGTTTAATTTGGAAATGTGTTAAAAGGCGGAAAGTTGTGTTTTCGAGTAAGAAGCTTTTTTTGTAAAACGAGGGTGTTTTATTTGTTTTTGTGAAGGGATGCTGCAGCCTCACACGAACCCGCTAAGCTCGCCCATTAGTCTGCTTCTGTTTAGAGGAGTAGCATTAGTTTCGTGCTCATTTGTATCTATATAATGTATGTTATCGAGTCCTTGAAATGCAGAATAGAAGAGCCCTTCGCTTTGCTGAAATGGTGAGGGTTCAGTTGAGAATTTGGTTGCTTAGCAACTTCGGGGAAATAGAGAAAAATCATATGCCATGCAGGCAAAACAAACTCAGGCCCTACAAATTTCCATATCCACTTGTAAGGAAAATTATCCGAAAAGGAAATACCAGATATAAAATGAATGTTGAATATTAGACGCAAACTCGGATTGAAAATCGTCCGACTCTTTGTGTGTAAAAGCCCTCGTGTCTGACCATTGTGCCTATCATGAGCTGTCGTTCACTGAGGGAAAACAGCCTAGGACACCACCATTAGCAGGTCTGGGTTTGCATTTCAAATGTTCACTCCCAACGTGTAGTAGGAGAAATGATGGACAGCTATGTTGAGATTGCTGCAGCGGGAGAGATGATTGTTTATAAGTCTATAATGCTAGTTTTATATCTCAAGAATTTTAATTTCTTAGTCACTACCAATGGCTGTCTATGATCCAAGCCTCAGCCTGTGGGATCTGTCAGATAAGGATTACCTTGTGGTCTAATGTTACAATTTACACAGTGAAATTGTGTGATAGCTCTACTCTTAGCGATTATTGGATAGTATGTACTCTCATAGATACCATTTCTTTTGAGTAAGGCATTTATGAGAACTATGTAAACTGAGGAATAGCTCTTCTGTCTCGGTCGTTCAGAGAACCACAGCATTTTGCCAAAGTGAATTACCAATATTTGAAGATTTGGTATTTCCCTAGGTGAGAAGTACCATTCCATTTTTGGTTTTGCACCTCGGAATGAGTAATACTAAATGTAGATATAGTTTTATCACACGTCCAGTGTGCCCAAATTTTAGCAAGTAAACCTGAAAAAATGTGGGCAATGAACAACTGCAAGATTCCAGGATTGCCAGTCAGGTCAGAACAGTGGGGACAATAAACATGCATTGTCCAAATGCATGTTTATTGTCCCCACTGTTCTGACCTGACTGGCAATCCTGGAATCTTGCAGTTGTTCATTGCCCACATTTTTTCAGGTTTACTTGCTAAAATTTGTGTAGGGGGTAAACTGTTGGGTTTGTATGGTACTTTTGCACATTTTATAAACCCAACTCCAGCTTGTGAGCTACTCTTTACTCCTAAAACGGGGTTACCATAGCACTCTTCAGGGGGTCGTAAAACGTTACTGTGAGCTATATGACTAAAGAATAGCTCTGCTACCTCATTAGTTACTTGATGTTAGCTTAACCGCTACCGCGCTACCGCGTTTTCCCGCTGTGCGCTGATTTTTAAAAAACGGCCGGTTTGTGACAAAGCCAGCTCGTCATCCGCTTAGCGCAGGTAACGCCCATGACGAGCTGGCTTTGTCATCCGCATCGAAGGGGTTAAATGTCTGAGAACTGTCTAGGATGAGTATTTACTTTGCTCTGTATGGCTTAACTAAGAAGTATGTAACCAGAGAGTTAAACCCGGTGTCCCAATCCTTACAGTATGCTGTGTAATGGATAGCGCTACCATCTTAGATTGTACTGGGAGTTGTGTAACCAGGTTGCTAGTTAGGGAATCTGAGGTATTCCCAGCAGCTTGGTACTGGGCAAATAGCTCTGCCAGCTTCTCTTCTACTCAAAGCAATGTAACCTGAAAGATGGGTCTGACGTGCATGACATTAGTGAGGGATGGGCAGCCCTAAGAATAGATATGGTGCCCACGCTCCTATCAAACCAGAATAATATATAATCAATTGATTCATTTGAAGCGACCCAACTGTGTCACAGCCAGAATGTACTAGTTGGCTTAGGGAAAGCACAGCACTGGAACCATTGCTGTTCCTGGTGCATAGAGTATACTTGAAATTCTGCCACCAAGAGCTGTGTAACAGATGGATGAATAGGCCTGCTTTCTTGCTTTTTATGTTTACCATACCTCGTTAATTGAATAGAGTTGTAAAAAGCCTTCATTATTTAGCATATTGAGTATTTCACTGCAGTATGTAATTGAAGTAAGGAATGTCCTCCTTTTTGGTAGTTACTTTATACTGACACATTGAATACATGCACTGTTCAAAGTGACCCCTCTGTACTATATATTTGCAATGTGAGAGGTGTTTGCCTGTTTCTGAGACTTTCTTTCACATGCCTTATCCTCCCATTTCATATTCAGCTGACATTACTGATTACCCTCATTCGAACTATGTGTAGAAGCACATGATAGTCAGATACACACAATATCCTTTGTCATGTTAGTTCGAATAGTCTGAAACACATTGTACCCTGCAGATATTGGTATTGCATCGCAGAAGAAGAGTAAAGTCTAGTCCCTGCACAATGACTCTTGCATATTCCTTAGCAACACTACAATAAAAACAGGCATGATTGTTGCCTGGAATACCTAATATATATTGATAGTGCTCTCTACATCTCAGACTCACGGTTTCTTTACAGGGATGTTTGGACTTCGTTGTGCTCCGTTTCACCCATCTTGAACTCTGAGGAGGCTAAGAAGCCACTCCCAAAAACACAAAAGGAAAGTGAATTGGGAAAGACCCACGTCACTGCGTAGCACCCTCTCTTGGACCTGGTATGAATTTGTTTTGTTCATTTGAGTCCTGAAACAAAATAAACAACATATACTAAATAGTCTTTTGAACTGAACTGTCTCATACTATCTATAATACTTAGTTTGATTTGTCTTTTAGGGTTGGTATCTTTCTGCAGCCTCGTGCTCTCGTAAATATTAATGGCTTGCTTGCAACATATAGTATTAATGTTAGTCTAAAATCTAACTCTTCTGTGGTGTGTTTTCTGCATGTAGAACCTAATCCCTTAATTTGAATAATATCAAATTCAATTTATAATACGTTCAGAAAACCAGACCAGGTACATGATTCAACGTTTCTAGAAGAAATGGGAGAGTATCACTTTGCACACAAAACCATATCTTTAGTACAATAGAATCAGGCATGAAAGAAGAAGAAATGTCCAAGTCCATGCAAACTCAGATGCCAGCACTCCCACTACAATCCAATAAAGAAATTAAGCTTATACCACAGAGAGGATTTTTTAGAAATGATCGTAGGACAAATCAATCTGAGTGAGATGCAAGCAGGCAAAAAGGTTCTGTATAGTAAGTGTCTTGATATAGTGGAATTCGGTAGAATCTGTGATGCTTTATGTAACATATGTAAGATGTTTGATGCAAGCCAAATTCCTTTTAACATTGCACCGATGTATACATTGCATAATGAAGACGGATTGTGCATTTTCATCTTTCTGAGTTTATTTGGTGGTTACAAAATATGAACAAGAGAGCACACATTTCCAAATAGTGTTTTAAATCAACTCATGCAGATATATTGTGGTAGATTATGTTGTAGTTTAAACGTGGTGGGCCTCATAAATTATTTTAATTAGTTTAATATTTATATTAGAATAACCTAAGCTATCACACTAATCCCATTAGTTCCTTCAATAGATCTTGCTCTGTGCTGAAAGTGACCCGAATACTTAGGGGATGAACAATTATCATATGAGGACCTGGAATATGATAATTGTTAATGTTCATTCATTTCTGATGGAATTTCTCAGATTAAATCTACCTTTATGTCAGTAAATGTTTGAAGCAGATAAATTGACTACAACAAATATTGTAACAGAATGCGACTCGCTGCTCGAGGTTTGCCGGGGCTGTGACCCTCAGGGGGACCGGAGGATTTTCCAGCCCATTCTGGAACTGTCTGCTGTCATTTACTAGATGTGGGGATTCGGCGGGTGCGGCGGCCAGGGACTGCGAGTACCAGCATTCCCTGCCATTACCAACAGCTGGTACTCTTCCCCAGCCTCCGCGAGCACGCAAAGTTCCGCGAACACACGGAATTGCTTGTTCCGCCCGTTCGCAATGATTTTTCCTATTCGTGAATGCTGTTTGCGTGCTCTGGGAGAAATATCTTGCAAACACGCATTTTGAAAGCGCGAACAATCAAAAAATTCCGCGAAGCCGCGGTCGCGGAATTTTGGACAATTCCCCATTCTCCACGGAACGCGAAATTACCAAAATTCCGTGTGCCGACCGGAATTTACAGCCCAGGCTGAATACAAAACCTATGGATCAAAGGTGAGTGAATCACCAAATGACCAGTTCCAATTCATGGACAGGACTGACTTCCCCTGTCCGTACTGCAGCGTCAATGCCACAGCTGTTGTCAAAAACCTTCCTGCCGGAAAGATTCCACTACACTGGCAGCAAACGCAGTATTTAGTCATGGTCAGTCTCTGTACCGCAAGATGGGCAGAGGAGAGATTGATGAGAATAGGAATCACCCCTGTCCAGAGTTTGGGCAATTATACTTCATCAATGTCTTGTTTACACCTCTTGACATTACCAAATTTGTCGCACCACTCTGTCCCATTGGTTAGTTTTAGTAGGTTGAGATGATGTAGTAGGTAAAAATATACAAATCCAGAAGAATTAAGTAATCCATTATTTTGTGTTTTCCTTGGGACCACTGTACTTTGTCATATGATTGGTTGTGACATTTAGGAAATAGGTGAGTTCATGTTCTCATCCTTTATCAGTTCTTTTCCAAGCATGTGCTCTAGGAAGTAACAATTGTGTTGCAAGTCTGGTCAAGTAAGCTACAAATGTGAAAATAATCATAGAGCAAAAGTATAAACTTTATGAAATGTTCCCATAGGCTTCAGACTATTCAGTTCATAAGTTCATGCTAGGAAAGAAAAGGAAGTTTTGAGGCCTTGATGAAGCACAGCCTGTGAACAATGAATTTGTGCTAAAATATGAATCTCACATTATTGAGTACAATGCATTAGTTCTCCAATTAAGCAGATTAATGATTTGCATCTATATCATGTAAGTATAAAGTATACCTAATAAAAAAAACTTTTAACCCTTTATTATTGTTTTGCATATTAATTTGCAAGTCTCTTTTCACTTTATAGGTTAATACATTATTTAGTATACAAAAGCACATTTAAAATAAACCTTTACACAGCAAAAACGATTACAGCATCGATGTTCTCATCAATGTCAGTGCTCACATTACACATTCTAATGTTAATGACCAATGACAGAATTTTCTATGTTATCGTTTGATTTTTACACTCATTTATGCTTAAAAAAACATATATTAATATATTTGTGAAACTTTACATTAGCTTATTTGCGGTAAAATGGCATCACAATCCTACCTCTAACATTCTGCAGGCTTTTACGATTCAGCATCTAAATCAAACTTCATTTGTGCATTTTTCTTAAAAGTGGTAACCTAACACACATTTGTCATGTTTGTAAATTAATGTCACAAATCATTTTTCCAGGGTAAATTCGCGGAGATAGATGAAAGATAACACCTGTGATCTATCAATTCCAACATAGGTTGAAGCAGGATACATTCATGTAGGTTTTCCAGGATTACCATGCAGTATTTCAGTTTCTATTGTAAAGTTTTTAAATTTGTGTTATATAACCATCATAAAGAGCTGTCAGGGATCCGTTCCTCCTGTACATAGGTTGGACACCTCTGTCATCTGTAATGTCAGGCTCCAAAGTCACTGTAAGCGTCAGTAGCATATAGCAGTAAAGTGCTTGTGCAAAGGACTAACACATTATATGCTCTGGCCAGTGAACCTTTGGGCTTCAGGTCATCAAAAAATGGAAAACAAATATCTGTACCCATAACAATAATTGCATGCATACCTAGACCCATCTGTGATCAAGGCTGAACAATTCAGTTGATCCTTATCACTGCTCTATCACTGGCTTAACATCCTCTAAATAAATATAATGTGATTTCATAGACTTAGACTCTGACATAAATCTATGCCCCAGTGGCATTTTTGATTAAACATGAGTACATTAGTAGTAGGAGGTCTCTGTGATGCTATTGGCCTTTCTAGTTAAGACTCTAGCATACTAAATGCTTCTGAGGGATATACCCCCATTGTAACTAGTGAACTACTATGTTGGGAACTACATTACCACAAGTGCATTGTGGGACATTAGGGGCTCGATTACGTTGTCAGTCAAAGTGCCTCTGACCGACACTGTTTTGGTCTCGGGACCGACCAACCCTCCGATAGGTGGTCCTGACATAGCAATCACAATGCGACCCCACATAGTGTGGTTGCATACTCCCATTTCTCAATGGGAGCTTGTGCTGTGGCCGTACACTGTCTGCAGCACAAGCTCCCATAGAGAAATGGGAGATTCTGTTAATCCCTGTACCATGTGGCAGGCTCCTCAAGGTGCCTGCCATGCATTGAAGGGATTAACATAGTAGCCCCCTGATCCCCCAACCGGAGGCCGCAGGGAGAAGGGTGCCCTGCTAAGGGCCCCCAAACTCGCTTTCCAGCAGGCTTTCCATGTCAGAAAGCCTGGCATGGAAAGCATGTCGGAAACCAAGCATCATAATCCCAACGGCGGAAATGCTGTCCATTGGGATTACGTGCCGGTCTCCGACTGGCCGACAGGCTCCTTGAGCCCATTGGAATCCAGCCTTAATGACCAGCCAGTTTCAGTTTCAACTGCCTGCAATGTAATGCGGCGGTCAGAACTGAATCCTCGATGATGCTCGGAAAGCCTCCGACTACAGGTTTGTAATAAGGCCCTATGTCTTTTAAGGTAAGTTATACAATAAAATAAAGACATTGGTTGATTATGAGATAGGGAAGAGAACTTAATTAAATAGGAGGGTTCTCCCTGCCCCTCGACGATGTACTGTCCCACGACTTAGTGCTGGAGATGTAGGGCCCCATGATGTAGTGGTTGTCGATGTAGTTGCATACAACTATCTGATGTATGCTGAAAAAAATATCAGTCTGCCATTTCTGCTCTCTGCTTTTCTATAGTTGCTTATGTTTACATTTATTAGCCCACTACTCTATAGTCTGAGATGGTCCATTATGAAAAGAGGTGAGTTGCATGTTCATGCTGAACTTGATAATGACTTGCACAAACCAGAATTGATCCACCACATGATCAACATGATGGACAAAATCATGACAAGAGGTGTTTTTGTACTACAGTGTAAAACTGCCCAATACAGACTTTATAGAAATGGATCAATGTACAGTACTCATCATCTCGCAGTTACACACTCTGTCAGAGGTGTACTTAATCACTGGAATCCGATACTCGAGCCAGGCTAACAATTATTTAAGTACCCACGCTTTGGAAGGAGCAGATATTGGAATTTGGTAGCGCAAAGTTGCTATGCTGTACACTGGTACATTGATATATAAGCAGATTATAACAAATGGGCAGAAACCTTTTTCCATTTCTCTGCGGTGTCAATAAATCAACTAGTTATATAACCACAACAATCCTCTATGAAAATTCACTGTAGATGCATCTTTGTGCATCGTGGAGGCTGCTGAGATGTAGACAGAAATTCTAATACTTGAAGAAGCACTTTTGTCATACTGAAGAGTAATGCCAATGGATCTTAAACTTCGGGTATTGACAGGGAGTGCAAAACTATTTGCAATGTCCCCTTCTCTGCTATAATTGATGATTGCACTTTTTGAAGATTTATTATGATTCTTACGCTAACGTTTAGCTATTAATGATGCAGTAAGGTAACATCATTTGATCACTGTTTTGGGTTTTTGTGTGCTCTATGATCAATAGTTTGGAACTATCTACTTTAGTGAGATTTAGGGTGTGTGTTCTCAAGATATTATCATGCAGTTCGTAATCACACATTGAGGTAACATACTCCCATTGCTCTGGAAATCGCTCATGCATCCCCCCATGGCACACAGTATAGTTTACTTTTACTGAATGTGAAAGTCTAGCTTTTTCCAGTCAGTGCCAATGCAGACCCACAGCATATTTTGTACCCCCATGCTTGATTGCCATCCTAGACTTTCAGTCTTCAGAGTTTGATAAAACAAGTGTGACTAAGTTGAAAGACTGAGTACCAGTGCCAAGGAACTTGACATTGCAGAACGCGTATGTTTTCTTCTGTGCCTTTGTGTGGCTATATATTTTAGATTGCTACACCTGCTCTCTAGGGTCTTAAATCTTGAGATCAGCATGTGCAGGTGTACACCCAGAAATATTTTAAATAATTTGCACCTGGATAAAACGAGGGGAGCTAGGCAGCCAGTGATATTCTTTCCTTTGCTGGCTGTGAACACTGGTATAGGCCTGCTCAGTGAGCATTCTGTGGTTAACAGCTGCCGATCTCTTCAGTATGCCCTGTCCTGTTGCGCCACACTTTTTTTCCACCCTCTGCTATGCCACAGTATAAGGATGGGTGTTGAGAAACATGGCTCCACTGCCCACCGGCAAAGCTTCAGCTACCTTTCCTCACAAGTTATTGTCAATGTAGACACTAACTGTAGGCCTGATTGTCACTGAATTCTCAAAAATAAGAGTTTGCAATCTGTTTTCTTCTTCCTACCTTTCTGTGGTTGATTGGGCTTTCCCCTTAGTAAATTAAGCGCTTACCCTGAGGTTCCCCAAATACTGTTCTGGAGTCTTGCTATATTATCCTGGCACCATCTGATGATTTATGTGTGACTACATACTCGTTTTCTCTAATTGCCTAAAAAATGTGTCACCTTACATGTTGCTCCCCAGCATTGTTTATCGAAAGTATTCCTCACACAGCTGTAAAAAATAATATAAACAATGTCAAGTATGTCATGATATCCTACATAACTCTGGTTCTGAGGCTATGAAGTTCTAAAATGTTTGCATCATTCGCTTCACCCAGTGGTTGTTACCATCAGTACAGCCATATGCTTGTGGACTTATGTTGAAGTGTCCCTATCCTTCTTTCTTTTATGGTACTTTTACTCCTCAACCATTCTACAGTTACTCCTTTCATGTTGAGGTCATCATGATTTTACTCTTCAAGTGCTATCCTTTTAATTTTCATTTTTAGATACTCAAGAGTCATTTCCTCTTGATGGAGTTTTTTGCATGATTTTGAGAAAGCGACACTGCTACCCTTTGAAGGAGTTTAGAGGCAAGATTAGTATTGGGCTCTTTCTGCCTGTTCAGAACGCCTTCATGAATTGTTGTAGGTTTTTCTGTCTCCCTGGCCCTTTTTACAAGCTGTGACAATTTTTTCCATATACACTTTTTTTTCTTTTCATTTACAGAAGGCATCCTTTCTCTCTGCCTCAAAATGAAGTTCCTGTTCTAAAGGATCAAATAGGGTTATGGCACCCCTTTATGTACTGTTTAAAGCTATTCTGAAATAGCAATGTAAAAACGAAGTGTAAGCTTACAACCAATCAATCAAGAAATTTATATAGCGCGCTACTCACCCGGAGGGTCTCAAGGCGCTTGGGGAGGGGGGTCTGCTACTGTTCGAACAGCCAGGTCTTGAGTTGCTTCCTGAAGGAGAGGTGGTCTTGGGTCTGACGGAGGTGGATGGGGAGGGAGTTCCATGTCTTGGCTGCCAGGTAGGAGAAGGATCTTCCTCCCATGGTGGCTCTTTGGATGCGTGGAACGGCGGCGAGGGCGTTGCTGGTCGAGCGAAGCTGGCGGGTGGGAGTGTAGAAGGTCAGGCAGTTGTTGAGGAACCTGGGGCCCAGGTCATGGAGGGCCTTGTGTGCGTGGGTGAGGAGTCGGAACGTGATTCTCTTGTTGACGGGGAGCCAGTGCAGGTCTCTCAGGTGTCCGGAGATGTGGCTGTGGCGGGGGATGTCCAGGATGAGTCGCGGGGAGGCGTTCTGGATGCGTTGGAGTCTCTTCTGTAGTTTGGCTGTGGTTCCGGTGTAGAGGGTGTTTCCGTAGTCCAGTCGGCTGGTGACGAGTGCTTGTGTGACCATCTTCCTGGTTCCGGTGGGTATCCATCGGAAGATCTTCCGGAGCATGCGTAGGATGTTGAAGCACGAGGATGAGACGGCGTTGACTTGTCTGGTCATCGAGAGGGAGGAGTTCAGGATGAAGCCCAGGTTACGTGTGTGGTCCGTTGGTTTGGGTGCGCTGCCCAGGGCCGGGGGCCGCCAGGAATCGTCCCAGGCGGTGGAAGATGGTCCCAGGATGAGGACTTCCGTCTTGTCTGAGTTGAGTTTTAAACGGCTGTTCTTCATCCACTCGGCTACTTCTTTCATCCCTTCGTGTAGGTTGGTTCTGGCGGTGGCTGGGTCGTTGGTGAGGGAGAGGATCAGCTGAGTGTCGTCGGCGTAGGAGATGATGTTGAGGTTGTGTTGGCGTGCGATGGTCGCGAGGGGGCTCATGTAGATGTTGAAGAGGGTGGGGCTGAGTGATGATCTTTGTGGTACGCCGCAGATGACTTCGGTGGCCTCGGATCTGAACGGGGGCAGGCGGACTCTCTGGGTTCTCTCCAGTGCCTTCTCTTGGATTCCGATGTTGACCTTCCATAGTCTGCTAAATCTAGTGACTGTCTCTACAAAGCTGAATCAAGACTGCTTGAATTACACTTTTCTCTCATTTTAGGTAGTGTGCTCAAATTCAGAGTTAAAATTACCAGGATCGTTGGGGTATGCCAAAATAGAATTGAGATAAGAAATATCTGGTCAGGAAAAAAGTTAATTTTAATATAGTGAACACGGATTAACAACTGTTACTAAAATGTTGAGAGAAGACAACATCTCAATTAATAAAGGACCTAAAAAGACTTTTGAGTCACTTTATCGGGTTTTAAAATAAGCTTTTTTAATTATGAGGTTCTGAATTCTATGAGAGGATAGAACGTTAATACCCTGATTACAAGGTGGAGAGTACATTCTGATCCCAGTGCAAATAGGATAGGAATATCTCTTAATGTCATAGTTACCATACCACCAGAATTTTCCCCTGGACATTTCTGGGAGTTTAAATATTCAGAAATTTACTGACTGGAAAATATGTGGTAAATTCGGAAATGTGAAATGTATTGTGGGAAACACTGATTTGAATGTAATTCCTATTTATCCACAGAAAGCTCGAAATATTGTATTGTAATAGTATTATTTATATATAACGTTTTATATAGCGCGAACGGGACCCACGAGGGTATCAGAGCGCTTTACAGTATACAGTACAAGAACAATACATCGCTTATTACCCCTGACAAGGCCTCAAAGCCTTTTCAGCGAGTAGCACGCTACTCCAGAACCCAAAAAGGATTAATGGTGGATTAGTAGAGTGAAAGTTAAGTTAATTTGAGAGGTGGACATGTGAGTCTGTTAGTTGATTTGAAAATGATAATGGGGGGATAGAAGTGGGAAGGGTTTAGAAAGAGTTTATTGGGAGATCATTTTTACCACACCCAGGACATACCACACCGCTAGATATTGGTAGTAAACACCAGCCCTCCCCTAAATACATGATTCTAAATGTCCTTATTGATCTCTCTAGCAGAATGAATATAAAGGGTTGGTCATATTGGTCACTTTTGTATTGGTGGAAAAGTTACATTAGGGATCTCAACGAGTTCTGGCGCTCACTTCACCCCGGTTGGAGCTAGTGGCAGGAAATGTCCAAAGCCGGTTCCATCGTATAATAGTTCATTAATTGGACCTGTTTTTGAGATACTTATGAGTGATAAAAATATCCACACCAGATAAGATAATGACTAAAGTCACAAGGGGAAATCACTGTAAAACTTGTTGAATGCAAGGAAAGGCTTTGAGTGGTGGTTGGTGAGTTAGCAGTGATCAGAAGGATCATGCTGATGTCCATAATCAACAAATTCCCCTTTGTACTACTCTGAATATTAAGTCAACTTTTATATTATGCACATCAATCAATCAGGGGCTTTTAAAGCTCGCTATTCACCCGTGAAGTGTCTCAAGGGGCTAGGTGGGAGGCTGGGGTGCAGCTCCGTGTCAGCCGAAAAACCAGGTCTTGAGGCTCTTCCTGAAGGTGTGGAGGGTGGGGTAGCGTCTCATGTTGACTGGGAGCTTGTTCCAGGCCTTTGCCGCGAGGTAGGACAAGGCTCTTCCACCTGCTCTGGATCTGCAGATGCGTGGTGTCTCTGCTAGGGCGAGGTCAGCAGAGCGCAGGTTTCTTTGGGTACGTGGAAAGAGATTCTTTCGGTGAGGTATTTGGGTCCGATGTTGTGGAGGGATTTGTAGGTGTGTGTGAGTAGCTTGAAGGTTACTCTCCTCTCTGTGGGGAGCCAGTGGAGGGCTTGCAGGTGCTGGGTCATGTGCTCATGTCGTGGGGTGCCGAGGATGAGTCTGACTGTGGTGTTCTGGATGGTCTGGAGTTTGTGTAGAAGGGTTTTGATGATTCCAGCGTAAGGGTGTTACCGTAGTCCAGTCCGCTGTCTATGAGTGCCTAGGTGATGGGCTTTCTGGCTTTGAGGGGATCCACTTGAAGGTCTAGCGGAGGATGCAGAGGAAGTTAGCAGGTGGAGGCGACGAAGTTGATCTGGCGAGTCATGATGAGGGAGGAGTCTAGATTGATGCTGAGGTTCCAGGCGTGGTCCGTAGGGGTGGGTGGGTTTCCGGGGGCGGAGGGCCACCATATGTTGTCCCATGCAGTGGGGGAGGGTCCAAGGACTAGGACCTCTGTCTTCTCCGAGTTAAGCTTTAGGCAGCTGTTGCTCATCCAGGCTGCAAAGTCCTTCCTGGAAGCTGAGTCTGGTGTCTTTGGGGCTCTTCATTAAGGAGAGGATGAGCTGGATGTCGTCGGCGTAGGAAATTATGCTGAGCCCATGGTGTCTGACGATGGTGGCAAATTCTTTCATGCAACAAGTAAATACTTTTAAGGAGCAAAAAGATTAAAATACAATTTGGAGTCATGACTTGTAATTCTGGTGTACGTTGCCACTATCAGTAGCGGGTCAGGTGGTACTCCTGAAGATTGTGGCGCTCCCGAGTTTATTGTATTATTTTTGGACATTGCCGATCTGGGTGCCGGGCTCCGTCTTTTGGCAGCTCCGCTCTATGGCGGTGGGATTTATCTGGGGGTCGGGCAGACGGCGAGTTGCTATGGCCACAATGATACGTCCGAGAGCTGACGGAGGTATGGCCGTGCCAGACTTTGAATGGCATTATCTGGCGGGACAGTTGCAGTGGCTCACTCAGGCTGTGGCTCGGAAGTTCCGTGGCCCAGTTGGCCCTGAAGGGCGATGGATCCCACAATAAGTTTTATCTTTCATAATTCTCCGGCAGAAGCTGCGTCTTGAACTGTTCACTGATGAGGAGAGGATGCTGTGGTTGTGCTGGAATCGGAGCCAGCGTCGGGCCGGATTCAGGCGCCTATATGCTCCGGAGATACTGCTGGGTATGTGCACGGCCTTGCCGCATTATGGGGATTGGGCGACGCTGGCTACCTGGGAGGATCTAGGAGTACAAGTGCTGGGAGACCTCTACAGAAATTAAACTCTGTTACCGTTTCAGGCCCTTCAACAGAGATACGATCTTCCACGGGTGGATTACTTATCTTAGCTATGCAGCGTTATTAGGGGATGGGTCTGTCGAAACCACGTACCTCTATGGTGTGCCGGTATGTGGTGATGGCGGCGGGAACTGTTAAGGCCATTACGTGCCTTTCCAGGCGCATGTTAACTGAGGCTCAGGAGCCGCTGCGCACGTTGCAAGGAAAGTGGGAATGGGACCTCGGCAAGGAAATCCCGGAAAACATGTGGGTCCAGCTGATTAGGAGTGCCTGGAAGTGTACGAGGAATGCTAGATTCCAGTTGGTACAGTTCTATATCCTGCACAGGGTGTACTTGACGCCGGCCATGCTTAATCAATACTTCACTGCGGCAGCTGCTCAGTGCTCGAGATGCAGCTTAGAGGGGGCAGACTTTCAGCACATGATTTGGGGGTGTACGAGGTTAGGGACTTACTGGACCGAGGTGCTGGAACTACTGTGTCATATAACTGACCGGACATTAGAACCAGACATGGGCACTTGTTTATTGCATTGGTTCCCGCATACAACCAAAAAGAAAGTGAATTTATAGACCTGGACCTTGTATTAGCCAAGAGGGAAATCACAATGCATTGGAAATCAGCGAGGGGGCAAGGGGTGGGAAGGTGGTGGGCGGAATTGCTCAAATGGGCGCAGAGTGAAGGCACACTTAGGCTACAGCAAGCTCTGCGAACGAATAATGAAAAGGCGCTAGAGGCGGCAAGGGCGTGGGAAGCCTTGAATGTGATATTGGAGACCCCAGAATCAGAGTCAGGGGAGGGTTTGGACTCGGAGGATGTGCAATATTCACATGGTGCTTTGGCACGGGGGAAAGAACTGAGATATGATCACTGGACTTAATGGTGATCTCTGAGTAAATATGATATGACCGGTACTGTATCACTGTTGATCATTTTCACTATTGCATTGAATTCTGATGTATTTTAGTTGTTGTTAGAGCATACTAACTAAGCACACCGGTGGCTGTGGGGAGGGTATGGGTGGGAGTACAGCGTGAGGCGGCAGATTACATTTTATATTGTTGATCATCCAATTGATGATGCATAGCTGTACACCGGTATTGACTGTTGGAAAATCAATACAAATATTTTCTTTTTAAAATGACTTGTAATTCTGGTACACAGGGTCTGAAGAGGGTGCTTAAATGGTTTGGACACTTTAAGTTCCATAATAGTCTGGCAAAACAGATGATAACCTTCTCTCCTAAACTCAAACCTAATCATTTTTTAAATTACCAGTGTTGATGTGTTTTCTTGACTTTGGGGTCTTGTCAATTCAATTCAAATTGGGTCTTGTCACATTTCGCCATATTTGTCTTTATATAGCAGTCTCTTATTGCTCTTTGTTGAGCCCTAGTATGGAATCTAGGCACCTAAATTAAGTAATGTTGGACCAGTGTTATCAAAGTGCTTTACTCAGTCTGTGTCTTTATGGGAATATGTTGATAAGTAGGAGGCTTTGCTAAGCTTTTACACTGTTTTGCACCAAAGCAGATAACAGACATTTTTGCAATAAAAGCTTTAGCCAAGTAAAAGGCGTTATTAGTGCCAAACATTATGGAATGTGTCTGAATACCTCTTGCAGTGTTCATTGATATGCTCATGCTCTAGGCAACATGATCTATTCAGCTGGTGTTACCCTTCACATTCAGGCCAATAGAGAAAAATTAATTCCCTGTTCCATTCTGTGGTTTTCAATGCTCAGTTTAAGTGTTCGTTTGGCTATGCTTTTTTTGTCCCCAGTTCATGAGTTTGGGGTTGAATCACAAAGGTAACAGTGCATCTCAGATAATTTCACTTAAGAGCGCGGATTCATGTTTGTAGTTCACAAAACGTGAATTGGCACTAATAATAGCATTTTCTCATAGTAAAAATGTTAAGTAAAAGTAAATCTCAAGGTATTGAGGGAGGGAAGATCTGCAAAAGAAGGAGAATATATGTGATATTCACAAACATTTCTCTGGTAGCCTAACCACTCAGAAAATCGTGGGACATTTACTCCTATCAGGAGTGATTACTTTTTCAAGCTAGAAAAAGAGTGAGGAACACCTCATAAATGTGGGAAAATGTAGATGGAGGGGATGCTTCATGGTAAAGAATATATTTTTCATGCAAAAAAAAAGTTATCCATACTAATGCTATATATTTAAAACAATGGGAAATGTGTAATTTCTGCATTTCTGACTATGATATGTAAACATATACACTTCCAAGGGCCCCTGGGTAATTGCGACAGTTGGAGCTTTCTAGGAGTACTCCTGGAATTCTTTGAGAATTGCAAGAAGCTGGAAATTTCCACCAATTGTAGTAACCTTATAGGAGAGCATATACATCTTTGTTTGGCATCTGGTCCTTTAAATTTGTCTTTGAGTAGTCTCTGCAGGTTTTGTTTAAATAATCTGGCAATTTTATGTAGCAAGACCTGACTGTCTTTAGGGTATTATCTAATTGCATTATGTCATTTACATACAGAAGGGATATTTCCACTCTCTTATTTCTTGATATGATATGGGTGATTGATGTTAGAAGAGTCTAGAAGTAATGTTTTAGAGGTTGAAAAGCAGAGGACCAAGAGCGAAACATAGGTTGTAGATTTTTCTGATGCGTGTAACCATATTGGATTTATGGTTTGGTTTTACTGTATAGTTCCAGTATGAATTATTTAGTACTTAGGAGATGATGTTTTCCTTCTGTGACTGCAAGGTTAGCATGTGTACCTGTGTACGCTATGTGAGTTTGCAGTTTATACCATAGAAGCACCCCAGGCCTATTGCCATTTGTAGTGCTTGTTTACTCCAGTCATGCATTTCAACGAGTCAACAAACTTCTCTGGGAAACACTACAAAAACTGGCATAAAAATCGTATTGGACAATTTCTATTATTTATGTTTTCTGAAAATTTCACATATTTAGTATATACCCTCCAGACTTCCCGCCGGATATCGGGTTGTCGGCTACATGGCTGTGTTAATATAGAGAAAGTGGTTCACTTAAAATGCTGCCGGCCCCAGGTTTGTAGGCGCACAGCAGTGTTACATATGCGATATTAAATAAAGGTTTTGGAAAAAAAATATATATTTCTTGTATGGGGCCAGTAAAAGTGCTGTCTCCTTACCTCCCAGCACTTGCAGAACTTTAGTCATAGTTTTTCCTAACTAAGAATGTGATCCATGGGATAGATCCAATTTCTACAATCAGCCTGGATTGCAAAATCCTTGGGAACATTCTAGCCATGTGACACTTGTTGATTGTGCCTTAGTTGGTCCACTTGGATCATAGTAGATCTGTGTCAGAAAGAAACACGGCCTTGAATATACGAAGACTCTTTGCATGTCATAGAGAGCATAATTTAGTTCCCTTAGAATTAGTAGTGCTTTCCACAGACATCAGGAACGTGTTCAACACGTTGGACTGAGGTTACCTTTTCCATGTCTTAAGGCACATGGATTTTGGCGACGGAATACTACGTTGGACACGATTGTTCAATCCTTCTCCCACAATGTACTTCAGAATATGTGGAATTCTCTATGTTCCAATAGGAATTCAGTGCGGTAATCGTCTGGGCTATCCTCTATCCCAGCTGCTGTTTTTAAAAATTTATTTTTTAGAGTTTTATATAGCACAAAGTAGACCCGAAGATATTGGGTATCAGAGCACTTTACATAGCACCAGTTTCGTTACACAGGGACACATTCATGTTTTTTTAGGTACGGGGCGATTAAGTGATTTGCCCAAAATCACGTGATTTTGAACTTCGTTGCCGAGGCTCGAACCCGGATCCCCAGCTTCGCGACGACCGCTCTAGACGTAAGGCTACATCCTCTCGCCATGTTGCATGTTGATCCTGGCTATGGAGCTTCAAATGAGCCAAATTAGACAGGTGGGCCTAACTTGGGAAATCAACACCAGAGGGGATTTGCATGCCATTTCTCAGTATGCAGGTGATGGTTTTTATCTATGTGATGTTAATGTAGATCTGGAACTGACTCTGGAAAATGTAGGGGAGTCTTCAGTACTGTTGCAAGACTAGTTGTCAATAATGATAAGTAATGTGTCTTCCCCCCCACTGAGCTGTGTGCTACAACAGCCCCTAAAGTAAAATGGTAGCCACACTCAGGTTTCTAGGTATCAAAGTCTACAGGGGCTTGGAGGAAGTTGTAGCAGAGAATGTTGTCAGGGCCATAACGGCCAACTGAGTATCACTGTCCTTCTGGAAATCTCTTCCCCTGTCAACACTGGGGAAAGTCACCATGTCTAAAAGTATAACCTTTTCACAATTACTATACTACTTCACCTCTATCCCTAAGTCTCATAAGCAACAATTGTTCATGATCCCAACTCTTTTTGTTAGTGGAGACCATGCATATGTAGGGATTCAATTTGGCAAGGGAGACCGCCATGACAACGCGGGCTTTACACCGCGCTGCCATTACGACGCTGCCATCACAACACAAGTCGTTACAACAACTTGCGCTGTAGGGCACTCTTGGTAAAGGAATAGTTTTATTTTCTATTCCAACACCTTCCCTACTGTTACGTGGGCTGGAGTTGGAATAGAAAATTAAACTATTCCACAATCCAGCGCCTACAGCGCAAGTCGTTGTAACGACTTGCGTTGTGATGGATGCGTCGTAATGGCAGTGCGGGGTAAAGCCTGCGTTGTCATGACATACATCCATTTGGCAACTATTTCTCCTCATTAAGTAGGATGGGTTCATGCCACATGCTTTAATAGCTATTATCTGGCTGGACAGCTTCAGTGGACAGCACAATTGTTGCAAACTAGGGGACAGATTGAAGTTAGCTAAGTATGGAAGTCGCTTGGGGAGGCTACAATAACATTGCGTTTATTTATTTTAGTCAGGCTGAGGTCCAGCATCAGCAGGCCACCAGGAATCATTCCAGGAAGAGGGAGTGTTCCGAAACAGTATCTCCTCTGTTTTATCTGTGTTTAGCCTTAGGTAATTTTCATGTATCCAACTGGTGATATGTGCCAGACAGTTGTTAAACTGACTTGCCACAGAGTTTACGTCCAATGTGATAGAAATAACTATCTGTATCCTGTCCACTTAAGATATGAACAAAAAACTATAGGCTTGAATGAGTTTGTCGGAGGGGTGACATAAATGTTGAATAATGTAGGGGACAGCAACATTCCTTGAGGAACCCCACAGGGAAGGGGAAATGAGTCAGAGCTGAACTCTTCCCAGGTCACTTTCTTTTCTCTCTGAGAGAGAAAAATGGGTGCGCAGGGTTAGGGCAACACATTTTAGGTCTCGCCTACGCAGCGCGCATGCGCTACATAGGAAACCTTTAGCCATCGTTCAGCTCTTTTTCGAAGCACATACTTGTGCTTGTGGCAGCATACACCTTGGAGGAGCGTGCAGGAGGGCGCCACAAGCACAAGTATGTGCTTCTAAAAAGAGCAGGCTGAGCACGCACGCACACATGTACCACTCGCATGGTTGTTCTTCTCATTCTTCTTTGGGCGAGCAGGCTGTGCGTGCACACGCACGCACCACTCGCTTGATTGTTAATATGATAAAGCTTACCGGTTTCACTTTGTCTTTTTGCCAATACTTTTCCCTGTTAACATCTCTCCCTGCCCATACCTCGAACTACCTCTACCTTTCTCTGCACACACTTCTCCCTGCCCCACCTATGTCAGCCTCCACCTCTTTCTGTTTGCATACCTCTAGTCTACATCTCTCAACTAGCGCCTTTCTCAGCATTCACCTCTGAGTTCATTGCTCTCCTTGCCTGCGCCTGTTATCCGCCATCTTTGTGCACCCTCCGGCCGCCTGACCATACCTTTCCCTGCTCTACCTCTCGTTGCCTACACTTTCCAGCGCGCACCTCATCCTGCCCTGTATGAACCTCCCCCTGCCTGCACCATTCCCTGCATGCACATCTTCCTGCCAGCAGCTCTCTCAGCCCGCAGTTATCTGTCCGACCTTCTCCCAGCGCCCACCTCTCTGAGCCTACACTGTTCCCTGGCTGCACAATTCTCTTTTACCTGTTTCTGCCCACATGTCTCTGTCCACACCCCTCCATGCCTGTACCTCTCCCAGGCTGCCCTGCCCTATGACCTTCGGAGCCCATTGCTCTTCCTTCCCACACATCGCCATACATTTTCCCAGCCAGCCTTAGATCATATCATCAGCAAGATCTATCACAGAGCAGTTTGACTCCAGGACTGCTGAATACCCTCCCTGCACTGACCTGCTCTCTCCACGTGACATCCTCCTAAGCTTATCGTGGTGGGCAAAGGACTCGTTTGTAGTCCGATCAGCCTGGCTCATCCTATAGTAGTTGTCTTTTTCACACGCCACTTTATAAAACATGTACGAAGCCTCAGATGGTTATAAGCTAGTTATTGCATAAGTTATGTTTCCGTCCTTGATAAAGTGCCATTAGATTGGTCTTGCAGCATTTTCGAGTCGGTTTGTAATGATGTTGCTGGTACTGTGTTCTGGTACAACTCGTGTGTGCCAGAGTGTATGTGTTAGATATTCGGGGCTCTGGGAGGTAAGTAGGAGTCTTTTACAAACCGCCTAAATATCTCAGTTGGTAGATGTAGGAGAGTAGGGTCTGCAATCCTATGATCACCCAGATTTTTGCTTTTTGCTTCACTGGTTTACGACTTTCCCTGGCTGTGGGCCTGCTAATCAGACCCACAGCCTAGCTGTTCTCTCTATTCCAAATTGTACCCAGGTACTGAATTGGCACTGGGCCCTCTCCAAGTCCCTGTACCCAGGGCTGAGGTGCACCCAGAAGTCTCCCAGGGGCTGCAGCATGTATTATGCCACCCCTGGGCTGACTAACTAAATCTGACACAACTGGCTGCACGACAGCTGGGGCAAGGTGGTGTAATCCCCATTTGCTTTAGATATAGTATTCCTATATCTAAACCTAAATGGACACACAGATCTCCTATCAGTCACTCCTATGGCAGGCCTTAACAATCCTGAAGGCAGAGTGCTTGGAATCGTGTGAGATAGTGCTCTGGCATGAGCTGAGCCTGTCTGCGGCTTTCGGGATCCATCCCTTAGCCGTTTCCATGATATCGCATACCATATACTCTTAAGTGCATTATAATCCTCGCGGTTATATGCCAACTCTGGTATCGCTTTATCAAAACATGTCGAGTAAGGTGTCATACGAATTGGAATACTAACCCCTCGCCAATTCTGGCGACGGGGTTAGCATTCCACCCTTCTAGAGGGACACGACATGGATGTAACCTGTAACCCCGGTTAAAGTCAAACAGAGCCTTAGCTCCACAAAATGGATGCTGCCACCGAGACACAAGTCTGCCCTCCTGCTGCTGGGAGTCCTCCCAGAGCAGGAGGCAAGGACAAAGGGTTTCCTGCCAGGGGCGGTGCTAGCACCGTCCCAGACAGGATTTTGTGTATCCTAGGTAGGCAGGGCTTCAGAGGAAGGTGACTGCAAGTGGCACCCCGGTGCTCACTGTGCATAGGCCGGCTGAGACCAGTTCCAGGGGCACTCCAGCCCCTGGCCTGGGGAAAGCCCGCCAAAGGAGAGGGGTGTAACCACCCCCCTCCTAGTCCCACCCATAGGGCAGGACTTAGTCGCGTGCCAGCCCCCTTTTGCAGGATAAAGGTAGGACCTGGCCCCCTTCCAAATCAGATCATCTTTGGAATCAAGACACGACTTTCTACGAAAGGACATCAAGATTTCTTCTTCAAGATTCTCCCTTGTGACTAAGGAGTAGTCACCCTGCATCCGCAGGCACCATCTTAAGAACACTGCGGTCTGCTGCAAGTCCTTCCTCCGGAATCTGACTGCCCAGCTCGACGAGAACCGGCTTCCCTGGCACCTCTGACCTCTACCCACCTCTACAGCTAAGCTGAGAACCGTGGGTGCGACGAGACCTCGAGGGACCGGCCATCTTCAAGACTGCACGACTTCTTTCCAGCACGACCGCCGAGGGATCCTCTGGTGAGTGCTTTGGGGTCCGAGAAGCCCCGGCCCTGAGCAGCCCCAGCACCGAAGTTCAGCCTCCCAGCATCTCCACGATCTGCGTGGGGCCCTTCTGCTTTTTGCTGCTCACCGCGTTGTTTGGCTACTAGCCCGCTGGCTTGTGGCCTTCTTAACGACGCCCGATGACATCACTGTTGCTGGTCTGGTTGCTCCAGACTGGCCCTTGCTCCCTTCCAAGAGAGGAGCACCCAGGACCCTCCTGGTCCACTCCAGACGCCATTTTAGGACCACCGCGTGGGCTTGAATTTGCCAAGACTTGTTGCCCCAATCCTGGGTCCAGCGACGTCGAGAGCATCATCCATCGTGGGACAGCTCGTACCTCCATCCTGGTCGCCGACAACGCCTCCTGGTCCGTGAGACTACAGAGCCCAGCGTCGCCCACTCACCTAGTCGAGGTGACTACCATCCGGTGCCCTCCTGGTGCCACCTGACTACTGGCTAGTAGTCACGAACTTGGTCCCCTCTGCTTTCAGGTGTCATCTATCTTCGATCCAGGCTTGGATCACCCGAACAATCTTCACTGGTCGCCTGCCAGCAACTCCTTTCCTTCAGGCTCCTGGTTCGTCAACGGAGAATCCCGACGTCTTTTCAGACCTATGCAGCTGCAGCCCCTGGGCTAGGTAACTTCGGCATTTCGGTGCCTCAGCATAGCCTCACTATCCAAGGGTCCAGATCCACTTTCGTTTTTGACCTACCTAGTCGGGTTCGCCCGAGAACACTAACTTTGTTAATACTAGCTTCCATAGGCTTTTTCCCGCCTTGCGCGTGAGAGTTCCCACTCTGCACGTGGCGCCCCTAGGCCTCCTGCTCCTAACCTGAGTGTTCAGTATTGTAGGCCTAGCGTTTCTAAAGCCTCTGAGAATCGTTACTTACCTGCTAGTAATTCGCATTCCACTTTTGTAGTATATGGTTTTTCGTGCCCCTCGGGCATTTGTGTAAATTGTGCGACTTGAAGTATTTTCGTAAGAGTTTTGTTGTGTGCTTAGCTCCCTGTCTCATAAAGAGCCAGGGTAGTCTTGTTATAAATAAATACACTGTTTATTTTCATAACAACTTGTGTGGTGTCCTTTCACTGGGTGTTCAAGGGGTAATGTGATGGTAAAACAGCTGGCTTAACACGCCCTCTAGAGTCTTAGCCTTAGACTGCTCGTATCCATGCTACTAGGATAGCTGGTCTATAAGGTTGACTTACAACCAATCATCAATAAGGGTTGTTTGGACTGATATATAGTGATCACTAGAATAGTGAACACTGCACATCAGGCCAACTTCTCACATTGGTGAGCAGCGGTTGGGATTTGAGCTTGCTGTTGTTTTACCACACATATCCTAAGAATATCTTGTGAAAGATCACATAAGTACTAAAGGTACATATAACTTAGCTTAGAATACTCTGAGTTCTACTGAACCAGCTGTTGTAGCTCCTAGGGCCTAGCACACCCTAAACTACAACTCTAGCAAGGGATCAGTAGGCAAACATATAGTGTAGGTAAGTGCACCACTTACACCTCACTAGAAAAGCATGTCTACCCAAGGAGAATCTACTGAGACTCCGCTTGTGGATATTGACCCTCCACAGGTCAAATCAAGATATGCAGCTCTCAGTTTCCAGGAGATGAGACAAGTGTGTACCTCCAGGAAACTGAAACAGGGGTCTAACCCCACCATTCCCTTTTTAATAGGTCTCTTAGAGACTTATGATGCGAGAAAGATTTCTCAGCTAGATGGGAATATGCCAGCCTTAGAGGGTACCTCTGGGGATCCAGACCTCCCCAACACTGCCAATGCAGTTGAGGAGGAGGATCAAGAGGAACTCTCTGGGGACGAGGTAGACAAAGGTCTTGAGGTAGTCAGAAGGCTAACTAGGGCCAACTTAGACTTGCTTGGGCTAGGATCTGGGGGACCCCCAGTACTGACCCTAAGTAGGCCTAACCTTGGAGTTAGGAGAGATAGATCTCTTTCTAGGGACTCCAATAGATCTCTGCACTCTAATGCCTCTTCTCAGAGGAGAAGGAACTCTCCCCAGAGGAGATTGACTTCCCCTCAGAGAATGGAGCATGAAGCTAGGATGAGACAGGCTACTCTGAGGATTGAAAGGGAAGAACTTGCCGTGGCCAAAGAGAAGCTTGCCTTTGCTAGAGAGCAGCAGATGAGTGGGTTAGCTCCCACTGGTGGCAGCAATCTCCCAAGAGATAGAGAGAAGGGTTTAGATACTAAACACCTGACTAAGATAGTGCCCCCCTTTAAGCAAGGGGATGACATCCAGAAATGGATGGCTGCTTTGGAGAGGGCCTGCACTGTGCAGTGCATTCCCCAGAGTCAGTGGGCAGCTATACTGTGGCTCTCCTTTGATGGTAAAGGTAGAGATAGGCTCCTCACTACAAGAGTAGAGGATGCTAACAATTACCAGGTCCTGAAAAATACACTGGTTGATGGGTTTGGTTTAACCACTGAGCAGTACAGGTTGCTGTTCAGAGACACCCAGAAAACTCAGTCTCAGGACTGGTCTGACTTTGTGGATTGTGCCACTAAGGCTTTGGAGGGCTGGTTGCTGGGTAGCAAGGTTACTGATTACACAGGGTTGTACAATCTCATGATGAGAGAACAAATTTTAAATAATTGTCAGAACCAGTTGTTGCATCAGCACCTTGTTGATTCAAATCTGACCTCTCCCCAAGAATTGGGAAAGAAGGCAGACAAATGGGTCAGAACAAGGATCAAGCAGAACCAGAACCAGAACCAGGGTGGTCAGAAGAAAGCAGACCAGAAGGGTAATGCTAAGAGTGAACAAAATGACCAGAAGTCTTCACCAGGTCCCCAACAAACCAAAGAGGGTGAGGGTCAGGCTTCCCAGAAGAAGAAGACTCAAGAAGGCCAGTCAAAAAGGTGGTGCCAGTACTGTAAAAGTAAGTCTCACTGGTTTAGTGAGTGCACCAAAAGAGGAGGACAAACTCCTACCACTACAGCCCCTAAGGCAACTGCACCCCCTAGTACAGTCAGTAGTGGTAGTGTACCTCCCAAGGCAATAGTTGGGTTAACCTTGGGAACTGAGGGGTCTGACAACTTAGTTGGCACACTCACTCAGGCTGTCCTTGTCTGTACAGGGGATATGGATATATCCCCTGATATAAGTCCCAATACTTTGGGCAAATACAGGCAGACACCTTTGATTAATGGCAAGATGGCCCAGGCCTATAGGGACACTTGTGCCAGTGTCACCATGGTGACACCTAACTTTGTGGACCCTGGACAGATCATGCCAGGTACAGATTTCCTGGTGACCAATGCCAGCAACGTCACTACCAGTCATAGTATGGCGATTGTGGCTTTCTCCTGGGGTGGAGTGAAGGGTCAAAAGAAAGTTGTAGTCAGTTCAGACCTCCCAGTGGATTGTTTGTTGGGCAATGATTTGGAGTCATCACTATGGTCAGAAGTGGAGCAGAGGACTCACATGGAAATGTTAGGCTTGCCAGCACATGTGCTTGCTGTGACTAGGTCACAGGCCAGAAGATGCCCCACTGAACAGGTGCTGGATCCTGAAAGAATGGACCAGACACCTTCAAAGAAGAAGAGCAGTAGGGTTAAGGCTTTGCCTTCCCCCTTGCCCCAGGTTGAGGATCAAGTCTCTGAGGAGGCTGATCTGAGAGAGCTGAGGGAAACTGAGCCTAAAGAGCTTGAACTTGATCAAGTTGAGTTTCTGGGCTCAGGGGGACCCTCCAGAGAAGACCTGGGGAAGGCACAGTTAGACTGCCCTTCCCTTGAACCCCTCAGACAGCAGGCTGCTGCTGAGGCTGCAGGGAATGCCACAGGTGCCCACAGGGTATACTGGGAAGATGGACTCCGGTACTCTGAGTCAAGAGACCCCAAGCCTGGTGCAACCAGGAGGCTGGTCATCCCCTTGTCTCTGAGAGGTTTCCTTCTCACCTTGGCCCATGAGATTCCCCTTGCAGGTCATTTAGGTCAGACAAAGACTTGGGACAGGCTTGTCTCACACTTTCACTGGCCCCACATGAATGAGAATACCAAGGAGTTTTGTCGCTCCTGTGTCACTTGCCAAGCCAGTGGTAAGTCAGGTGGCACAACAAAGGCCCCCCTCATACCACTACCTGTGGTGGGGGTTCCCTTTGAAAGAGTGGGGATTGACATTGTTGGTCCAATGGAACCCCAGACAGCATCAGGGCACAAGTTTATACTGGTGGTGGTGGACCATGCCACCAGGTATCCTGAAGCTATTCCACTTAGGACCACTACAGCACCTGTAGTGGCAAGGGCCCTAGTTGGAGTGTTCTCCAGAGTGGGCTTCCCTAAGGAGGTCGTTTCTGACAGAGGTACAAACTTCATGTCAGGATATCTGACTGCAATGTGGAAGGAGTGTGGTGTGAACTACAAGTTCACCACACCCTACCACCCACAGTGCAATGGGCTTGTTGAGAGATTCAACAGGACCCTCAAAGGGATGATTCATGGACTACCTGAAACTCTTAGGAGAAAATGGGATGTCCTGATCCCCTGCCTCTTGTTTGCTTACAAAGAGGTCCCACAGAAGGGGGTTGGCTACAGCCCCTTTGAGCTTCTGTATGGGCATCCTGTAAGAGGACCCCTGTGTTTGGTGAAGGAAGGATGGGAGAGACCCCTCAAAAAGCCTGCAACCAACATATTGAACTATGTACTTTGTCTCCGCTCCAGGATGGCTGAGTATATGGAAAAGGCATCTAAAAACCTGGAGGCCAGCCAAGAACTCCAAAAAGCTTGGCATGACCAAAAGGCTGTCCTGACTGTGTACAAGCCTGGACAGAAGGTGTGGGTGCTGGAGCCAGTGGCCCCAGCAGCTCTCAAGGACAAATGGTCTGGGCCCCACACCATCATTGAGCAAAAGGGAGAGGTTACCTACTTGGTGGACCTTGGAACTCCCAGGAGCCCTCTCAGAGTGCTCCATGTAAACAGGCTCAAGGCATATGTTGACAGGAAGGACATGAGCTTGCTCATGGCCACAGATGAGGGACAGGAGGAAGAGAGTGACCCTCTCCCAGACCTGCTCACTCAGAATCCTGATGATGGATCAGTAGATGGTGTTGTCTTTTGTGGCAGCCTCACTGAGCATCAGCAACAGGATTGCAGGCAAGTTCTGCAATCCTTCAGACATATGTTCTCTCTGACACCCAGCCAAACTGATTGGTGTACCCATGATGTTGACACTGGAGACAGTCTGCCTGTCAAGAGTAAAATCTACAGACAGCCTGATCATGTTAGAGACTGCATCAAAACAGAAGTGCAGAAAATGTTGGAGCTGGGAGTCATTGAGCCCTCAGATAGCCCTTGGGCTAGCCCAGTAGTTCTAGTGCCAAAGCCTCACACCCAGGGTGGTAAGAAAGAGATGAGGTTTTGCGTAGACTACAGAGGCCTCAATGCAGTCACTAAGACTGATGCCCACCCAATACCAAGAGCAGATGAACTTATAGATAGATTGGCTTCTGCCAAATACTTAAGTACATTTGATTTGACAGCTGGGTATTGGCAAATCAGGTTAGCTGAGGAGGCCAAACCCAAGACAGCATTTTCTACCCCTGGTGGACATTATCAATTTGTGGTAATGCCCTTTGGTTTGAAAAATGCACCTGCCACCTTCCAAAGGTTGGTGAATCAAGTCCTCACTGGGCTGGATGACTTCTGTGCAGCATATCTTGATGATATTGCTGTCTTTAGCTCCACCTGGGAGGATCACCTGGTCCACCTGAGGAAAGTGTTAGAGGCCCTGCAAAAGGCAGGCCTCACTATCAAGGCCACTAAGTGCCAGATAGGGCAGACACAGGTTGTATACCTGGGCCACCTTGTAGGTGGAGGCCAGGTTCAGCCATTGGAGAGTAAAATACAGGCCATCCAGGACTGGGCTCCTCCAATCACCCAGACTCAGGTTCGAGCTTTCTTGGGCCTGACTGGTTATTACAGAAAGTTTGTCAGAAATTATGGGTCCATAGTGACCCCTCTTAATGACCTGACAAGCAAGAAGATGCCAAAGAAAGTTCAGTGGACAGCAAGCTGTCAGAAAGTATTCAATGACCTAAAACAGGCCATGTGCACAGCACCTATCCTTAAGAGTCCAGATTACTCCAAGCCATTCATTGTCCAAACAGATGCTTCTGAGTTGGGTGTGGGAGCTGTTCTGTCTCAGCTGAATTTTGATGGTAATGACCAGCCTATTGCTTTCATTAGCAGGAGGCTGACCCACAGAGAGAAAAATTGGTCAGCTATTGAGAGGGAGGCCTTTGCTGTGGTTTGGGCCCTGAAGAAGCTGAGGGCCTACTTGTTTGGTACTCACTTCACCATTCAGACCGACCATAAGCCCCTCTTGTGGCTAAATCAGATGAAGGGTGAAAACCCCAAACTGCTTAGGTGGTCCATTTCCCTACAGGGGATGGATTTTACAGTGGAGCATAGACCTGGTACTGATCACAGCAATGCTGATGGGCTCTCCAGGTATTTCCACTTAGAGCAAGAAGACTCACCTGGTCAAGGTTAGTTTATTGTCCCAAAGTTTGGGGGGGGGGTCATGTAGGAGAGTAGGGTCTGCAATCCTATGATCACCCAGATTTTTGCTTTTTGCTTCACTGGTTTACGACTTTCCCTGGCTGTAGGCCTGCTAATCAGACCCACAGCCTAGCTGTTCTCTCTATTCCAAATTGTACCCAGGTACTGAATTGGCACTGGGCCCTCTCCAAGTCCCTGTACCCAGGGATGAGGTGCACCCAGAAGTCTCCCAGGGGCTGCAGCATGTATTATGCCACCCCTGGGCTGACTAACTAAATCTGACACAACTGGCTGCACGACAGCTGGGGCAAGGTGGTGTAATCACCCTTTGCTTTATATATAGTATTCCTATATCTAAACCTAAATGGACACACAGATCTCCTATCAGTCACTCCTATGGCAGGCCTTAACAATCCTGAAGGCAGAGTGCTTAGAATCGTGTGAGATAGTGCTCTGGCATGAGCTGAGCCTGTCTGCGGCTTTCGGGATCCATCCCTTAGCCGTTTCCATGATATCGCATACCATATACTCTTAAGTGCATTATAATCCTCGCGGTTATATGCCAACTCTGGTATCGCTTTATCAAAACATGTCGAGTAAGGTGTCATACGAATTGGAATACTAACCCCTCGCCAATTCTGGCGACAGGGTTAGCATTCCACCCTTCTAGAGGGACACGACATGGATGTAACCTGTAACCCCGGTTAAAGTCAAACAGAGCCTTAGCTCCACAAAATGGATGCTGCCATCGACACACAAGTCTGCCCTCCTGCTGCTGGGAGTCCTCCCAGAGCAGGAGGCAAGGACAAAGGGTTTCCTGCCAGGTACGGTGCTAGCACCGTCCCAGACAGGATTTTGTGTATCCTAGGTAGGCAGGGCTTCAGAGGAAGGTGACTGCAAGTGGCACCCCGGTGCTCACTGTGCATAGGCCGGCTGAGACCAGTTCCAGGGGCACTCCAGCCCCTGGCCTAGGGAAAGCCCGCCAAAGGAGAGGGGTGTAACCACCCCCTCCCAGTCCCACCCATAGGGCAGGACTTAGTCGCGTGCCAGCCCCCTTTTGCAGGATAAAGGTATGACCTGGCCCCCTTCCAAATCAGATCATCTTTGGAATAAAGACACGACTTTCTACGAAAGGACATCAAGATTTCTTCTTCAAGATTCTCCCTTGTGACTAAGGAGTAGTCACCCTGCATCCGCAGGCACCATCTTAAGAACACTGCGGTCTGCTGCAAGTCCTTCCTCCGGAATCTGACTGCCCAGCTCGACGAGAACCGGCTTCCCTGGCACCTCTGACCTCTACCCACCTCTACAGCTAAGCTGAGAACCGTGGGTGCGACGAGACCTCGAGGGACCGGCCATCTTCAAGACTGCACGACTTCTTTCCAGCACGACCGCCGAGGGATCCTCTGGTGAGTGCTTTGGGGTCCGAGAAGCCCCGACCCTGAGCAGCCCCAGCACCGAAGTCCAGCCTCCCAGCATCTCCACGATCTGCGTGGGGCCCTTCTGCTTTTTGCTGCTCACCGCGTTGTTTGGCTACTAGCCCGCTGGCTTGTGGCCTTCTTAACGACGCCCGACGACATCACTGTTGCTGGTCTGGTTGCTCCAGACTGGCCCTTGCTCCCTTCCAAGAGAGGAGCACCCCGGACCCTCCTGGTCCACTCCAGACGCCATTTTAGGCCCACCGCGTGGGCTTGAATTTGCCAAGACTTGTTGCCCCAATCCTGGGTCCAGCGACGTCGAGAGCATCATCCATCGTGGGACAGCTCGTACCTCCATCCTGGTCGCCGACAACGCCTCCTGGTCCGTGAGACTACAGAGCCCAGCGTCGCCCACTCACCTAGTCGAGGTGACTACCATCCAGTGCCCTCCTGGTGCCACCTGACTACTGGCTAGTAGTCACGAACTTGGTCCCCTCTGCTTTCAGGTGTCATCTATCTTCGATCCAGGCTTGGATCACCCGAACAATCTTCACTGGTCGCCTGCCAGCAACTCCTTTCCTTCAGGCTCCTGGTTCGTCAACGGAGAATCCCGACGTCTTTTCAGACCTATGCAGCTGCAGCCCCTGGGCTAGGTAACTTCGGCATTTCGGTGCCTCAGCATAGCCTCACTATCCAAGGGTCCAGATCCACTTTCGTTTTTGACCTACCTAGTCGGGTTCGCCTGAGAACACTAACTTTGTGAATACTAGCTTCCATAGGCTTTTTCCCGCCTTGCGCGTGAGAGTTCCCACTCTGCACGTGGCGCCCCTAGGCCTCCTGCTCCTAACCTGAGTGTTCAGTATTGTAGGCCTAGCGTTTCTAAAGCCTCTGAGAATCGTTACTTACCTGCTAGTAATTCGCATTACACTTTTGTAGTATATGGTTTTTCGTGCCCCTCGGGCATTTGTGTAAATTGTGCGACTTGAAGTATTTTCGTAAGAGTTTTGTTGTGTGCTTAGCTCCCTGTCTCATAAAGAGCCAGGGTAGTCTTGTTATAAATAAATACACTGTTTATTTTCATAACAACTTGTGTGGTGTCCTTTCACTGGGTGTTCAAGGGGTAATGTGATGGTAAAACAGCTGGCTTAACACGCCCTCTAGAGTCTTAGCCTTAGACTGCTCGTATCCATGCTACTAGGATAGCTGGTCTATAAGGTTGACTTACAACCAATCATCAATAAGGGTTGTTTGGACTGATATATAGTGATTACTATAATAGTGAACACTGCACATCAGGCCAACTTCTCACAGTAGACATGCCCAGCGCATGGAAGTCGTCTGAGCATGTTGCAGGGTTTAAGATTTCTGACCCGTTTTATAAAAGTTGTTGGGACGTTTCTCCAAGAATGTTTTTTATTACATCACCCCGGATACACCAAACATGATCCATGCATTTGGAATCCTGTTTATTTACATTTACTGTGATTAAGTGGAAGCCGATTTGCTAACGACATCTTGAGGACATTCGGAAACCTTCTGTGGGAATGCATTCCACCCTATGCCCACCATTGGCTTTGTAGTTCGGAACTCACATTTGCTTGCTTTCTGTTTGCTGACTTTATTTCTTTTAGGCTGACCAGTTTCAGTTCGTCCCTTCCCTTGTCCAAACTCTAATTACTATATTCTAACAGTACTGAATTTCAGTAAACGGGGCTTTAAACCTTCTTATCCTGTCACGGTTGCTGTTTATTCAAAGACAATGGTCAAATGTCAGGCTCTGTCTTCCAGGGAGCTTGGGCTTTACTTTTTTTCTCTGACTTCAAAGTGAGAGGATTTATGTGATAATCATGTTGGCTACTTTTGGGACCTTATAAGTATTTAGTTATGCAGCACAATATCCTTGGTGCAAATACAACTGTTGCATGGCTAAACACTTCTAAGGTTCCAAAGGCGAGACCTATTGGCTGTGCCAATGCTTGTTATTCATTCCTACTGTCTCTAGCCGCCTGACTAGCACCTGATGGTGGAGTGTCAAATGCAGCCGAGAGATTAAGTAGGATAAGGGCTGCTCTCCCTCCTCTATCAACCTGCATGACTATTTTCTCCGCGGCCATAACTAATGGAAATTGTGTGGAGAGTTCGGGTTGAAAACCATGTTATATATAACCTTTGCTACTTCGTAATTTTAAGTCATCTGAATGGATTGATGTGTGACCGCTGTCTACTAATGTGCCGCTAGTAACACACATACCTACATGGATTATTTCTCTCATTCAGACTGGCGTTGTTATTTAAAACTTATCGTTGTTCGCTTGGCTATAAATATTGCACTGCACTGATGTCAGAGTGGAAGGCCGACAGTTTTATGCATAAACACAATTTAAATAAAAAAAAATGTTTTTAGAAAGATGCCCTTTAAGGCCTTCGTGCCTTAGCATCTGGATCGCCAGCTTGTTGATTGTGAGAAGTATTGTGTAGCAAGTTTGTTTAGCCCCTGAGTTTGTGTAGAATTCTTGGGATTTTTTTTGTAGACGTGTTATAAGCTGTAAATGTTTAAAATGATATCTTGTTGTTAGAAGTAACCTTTATTAATTCGACAATGTAAATATACAGGTTTATTTGTGGGGAAATGGGGCACCCTCATACAGAAAACACGATTAAGAATGATGCAGTGAAACACTGTAGCAAGGCACGCGTGCCACATGACCTTGTTTTAAAAGTGTAATAGGCTTCAGGTGGTGGTGTGCCAGGCAGGTGTCACGTTGCTGTTTCTCTGCGTGGCAGATTACACATTTATGAAGAGCACATTTTGGCAAGCTGCTTATTGTGGCGTAATTTGTGCGATGCGCAACAATGCGTGACCTATTTATGGCAGGAGGAAAGGTGGGTGAGCCAACCTAATGGAGGCAGCACAAGACAAAAAGATTAGTTCAAATTTACCTTTTGTCACTTCCTTTTAAAACGTGTTTGGATAACCCTCTTTACTAGTCCGAGTAATGGAGCAATTTATATCCGCACTTATGAACGTGTTTGAAGTAACTCTTCCCTGGGACTACATCATCCCACGCTGGCGTTCGGTGTCATTGTAGGTTCCAAGTCGGAGTTCTTTGGTCTGTCTGTGCAGCCACAGCTTCTGTTTGTGTTTGGTTGCTGAGAGTTACAGTGATGTTTTGTGGTGTGGAAAGTAGTCTGTGAAATGTGTTTTTACACTACATATTACTGCAGGTCTTTTACCTTCACCTTTCTCTTTTACTCACCACAGAATTGATATTGTTTAATATTAACATATTTTAGAAAGACCTTCAAAGGAACAGAAATAGTATTTAGGAAGAAGTAGTAAGAGGACGGAAATGGATGGGTTAAGTAGAGTGTGGTGAGCCAGTACTAAATGCCATTGGTATCTAGCGTAAAGTCTTGGACCACAGCTATATTAGAATGAATGTCAATCTCATGACCGCTGTTTTTCATTCACATTAACGCATGATGAATGGAAATGAGGTTTACACTTCAAGTCCTTTCCATTGGAGCTGCCTCTACTTGTATGTGGTTCTTGCTGCACCTGAGTTCTGGCGTGGACCGGTAAAGCAGGTGCTTTTATGGCCCCGGTCACTTTTCCTAAGTGTCTTCCATCTTTGGCAGTCCTCCTCCTGTACATGTTTCTGCTGCTTTCATTTCCTACTTTTTTCCTCATTCATGACATTTTCCATTTTTTGTTAGTGCCCCTACACACAGTACTGTAATATGCCAAGCACACACTGAAATGCACAAATGTGACTTATCTATTCTCAATCCGCAAAAAAACACCTCTTAAAGGCAGTTGTGTGGTCCTAGTCCCTGAGCGTATTTCCCAGTGGTCATAAAGTGAGCCATCTAGTCAACTGGCTTAATGAACAGTTATGCTTTTTAATATTATAAGTTAGTTCATTCCTTTATCCTGCTGAGTGTTCCAAGTTTTAGAATAGATCTCGGATTTTCAGAACGGTAAAAACGAAAAATAGAATATGCAGTTCAATATTTGTAAGTCTTGGTTAGGCAATAGTGCACATCATAGCGTGGGAATTTTCTTATGGGATTCTGTAAGACTGCTCCTTCCGGAACCCTCTGTTAAAATTAACCCTTTATAACAATAACAAATTTCGGATATGCCTTACCACTTAAGCATGATAAGTCATATTAGTGTTACTCTTCAGAAACTTTCCAGACTTGGCTATTGAGACAGATTTAGACCTAGGTCTTGCATTTTGGTCGTCTAAACTGCAACAACCCTATCATTGATCTTAAAGAGCTTTTCTAGTTACTTGTTGTGACCTGTTTTGGTGATTGGTCTCCCACTGTTTTCTTTGACGGGGCTTGTGAATATCCTAAAAGACAAAAGGACTGTAAGGGCTCGGATCGACTCAGAAGATAGTCTTTTTCTTCTTCTTTTTTTTTAAACAGATGATAGTCTTTCATGAGGTGTTTCATCTGTAGGAATCAGTTTCCAAGATTCATGTTAATTTGTTATGGGTGGCTGGTGGCCGCATGTAATATACCCTTTCTAGATTTTCTATCCTCATTCAGTTTCTGTGATGAAAAAAAATGTGTCTTTGTTCATAAAAACTGTTTAGCCAAAGGCTTAACAAGAAGATTATTGGGAAGAAATGTATGTTTCTGCTAAGGTTTGTAGTATGTGCCCAACTTTTAAAATTGATTTCATGAAGGAATAAGAATACCACACCACACCACACATGAATGAACCCACTTTCTCGTGTAAATGCAAATAATAGCAAATACTAACTGCCGAATTCTGCATTCCTCTGCACACACCATCACAAGGACTCCTCTCAAACGTCATGTAATTACAAAAGGTGCATTGTTATTTGTATTATTATTAGTAGTAGTAGTACTATTTTCATTATTGCTTGTATAAAGAAAATGCAGCACTAGGATGTAGATGATGGGAATTGAGGTTCAACAGAAGACCTAATAGAAGTGTTCTGTTGTGTCCTCAGGCTTCCCTGGAAGCCTGGCAATTGCAAATGCTGGGTTTATGTCACAATATGTGGATCAAGAATTTCCACCTGCATGAATATTGACACCACAATATTGACTACCAACATTTCTTGAACAAAAGCATAAACAGGGAAGTACAGAATAACTTTTCTTAACTCCACACCTAATGACCTTGACAACGTGTTGGTATTCAATATTATTCGTCAAAAGAAGGGTGAGATACAGGTCAGACAAAAACATAGGACTCAGCCTCCTATGCGTACTGTAGTGACCAAAGAGAGCCGTCCATTTCATTGGACTATCTTTCCACTTGTTATATTAGGTAGAAAACAAAGTTTTCTTAAAATAACCCTCACCTGCTAGGGTTTCCACTTGGTGGCATGTTTCATCATAGGGTTCTTCAAAGTGGGAGCGCTTTGATCATATGCTATGAAGTATGGGGTGGTATAAGAGTGGGAGGGTCTTATCTAGTGAAAAAAAGATTGAAAATACCTTATTAGGCAGGGGGAATGATTTATAGAGGTAAGAATAGATCATTTACCCTACTTTCCAGGCATTTTTAATCTTTTGAGTGATGAAGTAGGGCAGTCACAGGTTTCTTATGGGTATATATCTGAAGAAGAGAAATTTTTGATGAAAAGGGCAACTTTATGGATAGCACAATGGTACAGAGTGGATCTTTTGCCATTGGTCCTGCTTTTATTGGACATCTGTCTAGAGCATGTTGGGTAGGCTGTATTTAGTGTATGAATTTGAGACAGAAGATCAGTCGAGTCACTCTATTTTCTCAATTCTGATGTTTAATGTATTGACACCTACAAATAGTTGTGCTGATTTCTAAGCCATTACAGCTTTAATCAGAATGATGCATCAGTAGCTGTTATAGCATAATAGTTTGTACTGCAAGTGAAAATCTTCCCACGTTTGTAGCTACCAGCCTGAGGAAGCCAAGACTTAAATCCAAATACATATGTTCTAGGCACACTCCAGCAAACCATTGTCAGTATTCATAAGGTGTACACTTTGCTTTTATAGTCCTTCCTCTCTTTTCAGTGTCCAATTGCATCTGGACCTTATAGTTTTGTATTTCACACTTCATCAATTTCCAATGTATTTCTTGTAATATTCTACCATGGCTACTAGCAGCAGTGGCTCCTCTGCTATGACGTAGGAGTGTCCCCCCCCAAAAAAAAAAAGTCTGGAAAGGAAAATAAAAGAACACTTGTTTTATTTATCCTTTCCGCCGAGTCTTGGGGGTGGGGCCCTGAGGATGACAGCAACAAGGGGAGTGGTAGTGCACTCCCGTCACTGTGGTTGATGGTTTAACGGGCCGTCTCAGTCCGGCCAAACCTTCATGGGCAGTGAAGCTCTCTCCAACCCCAGCTACAAGGCTGAGGTTGGAGAGAGCAGGCACAGACTCCCAGTCTGTCCTGAAGAGCTGCTTCAGGATGGGTCGTAGGTAATTTGGGGGCCTTGTGCCTGAAGAAAAGGAGCGTGATTCGTCACACGGCCGGCTACAAGTACTTTTTTTAAAATTATTACTTTCTATTTTACCCCCCTCCCTTTGTGACCCCCTTAACCCTTGCCCGCTCACCACTCATCCCAAACAAGGGCCACTACTGGCTACTAGTTCTTCCAGCACATATGCACGTGCATCCTTGATCCATATGGAGTTCAAAAAAATTTTCTCCCCAGTATTCTCCCATCATTAACCTTAGCAGACCAGGCCAAAGGCAGGCAGTGCTCAATTTGAGCAATAGTTGCAGAAGGGGACCAGCAGCAGTCATTTCTAGGGACCAAGACTTAATTGCCCTTAATAGACTTTGGCGCAGTTCAAGAGAGAGTAAAACATAAAAGGAGGAAAGAAGGAGGGAGCAATAGAAGGACAAAGGGAGAAAGCAGGGACGAAACAGAACATGCAAGAGTGAGATAAAGAGACAGGGAGTGTCTGGTGGTGGATTAAAGAGACATGGGCTGAAATCAAGACTATGATGACTTGATATGGACACTGTCCATGGGCTTCTGTTCAAAACGTTGGACCCCAGCATTTATTCTTTTAGGAATTAGGCACTGGGTGCAGTGAAATGCTCCCTTCTGACACCAACCAGCTTTTCAGTGCTCTACATTGCAGTGTTTATGCACTGCATGTATGTTATTACTAACTGACTGCTAAAGAAATTTCTTACATAAACCCTGTCAAGAGGTCTCTTAGTGCAACCCATAGATCATATTCCTGTGACTATGAAACAGGCCTGACTTTGGAGGTTTTTGACAGACTGTCAGAGTTTGCAGAAGACAAAGCTTGGAAGGCAGTTCTAGACGAATGTACCCTGGATAGAGAAGTCTGGGCCTCTTTCTGTTATCAAAATGGGGAATAGTGAGAGATTTTTTGTCTGAGCTTGCCAGGTATCGATTAGGCAGGCAAGTAGGCATTAACATGCTGAGTAAGGCAGGCTGTATCTGATAGAGACATCTAGCTGCAGATTTCTTATCTTAGAATTTTCCCCAGGCGCCAGACAGGATCCAGAATTTGTTTACAGCAGGACCTCTGCACGTTGGTAAAGGACGTCGAGCGATGTCGTCTTCTGGATGTAGCAACAACAGAGTCCATATAAGCCCTCCGCTCTGATGTCAGTTTCTCCTTTTCTGTGCTAACAACGAGAATTCGATAAGTGGGTACTCAGGCAATTTTTTGCCCTACCTCCACAGTTTAGTCGAACAGAACACTGTGCCTTTAAACAACTTCTCATGTCCTTGGGGTTCAAGCCTTGTGGGTCCTGTGGATGATAAATGTCTGCCACAGACTCTCACTCTCTTTGTATTTGGTGCCTGGGGGAGCACCATGCCCCTGAGGAGTGCAACCCGTGTCTTCAACTTCGACCAAAGGTGCTAAGGGAACGTTGAACGAAGCTCCTAGCAGCGCCGATGTCACAGTCTTCCAGGTCTTTACATCGACTTTGGTCCCCTTTATGCTTCACAGATCGGCCGTAGGTCCAATCCAGGAGCTGTTCCTGTGGACGTCGCTCTCCATCAACGTCCCAAGTTAAGTCATGATGCAGGCAGTCGTAGTTGCTTCGACTCCAACTTTGCCACATAAAACCTGTTCTCAATCTTCGGTTGAAGAGTTGGTGCATGTCTCTACCCCATGCCTTCCAACCTACCCTGGAGCCCGGGTGACTCTGACCCGGATGAGAGAATATTACAATTCTTTTCATACTATCTTTGAGTCTTTGTGTTACCCTGGAGCGCAATCAGGCCCCAAGGAGGTGCACGTCAGTGGGTTCGCCCTCTGCTTTGGGGTATCACCTTTGGTGCCTGGGTCTGATCAACTGACTCCGCTAACTGCGTCAGGGTCTGGTCTACTGACTCCGATGACAGAGCTGTCGGCATGGCTTGACGTTCCACGACTTCCACTCTCTGATGCTGAGACGCCACCTGTTCAGTGCTGGACTGCATCGGATGCGGCACTGGTGGCAGTGCCCGTTTTACATTCTTTTCCTCTGCTCTTTATAGCCCTCCCTCCTGTTTTTCCTTTTGTGGAAAAGGATTATGGAGGTGATGGAGAGGGTTTAGAGTTTCACCATCCAATCTTTGACACGGCTTAACCTCCTATGGAGTCTAACTGATTGATTTGAGTTGGGTGAAGCTTTTGGCGTGGAGTCTTCCCCAGTCTTGGACATTCTGTCCCCTCCTGGTTTGGCTACAGAGCCGAGCTCCTCTCTGGCATATATGCTGAGACAAGTTTCTGTCTTTTTGGATGTGACAGTTCCTTCTGTGGAAATGATGAGGGATCCCTTACTCGGCATCCTGCATCAAGGCCAATCAGGGGTAGAGCCAGTCCTTCCTAATAAATAGTGAGGTTCTTTCTGATATTCTGTTGGGGGCTTGGGCTAAGCCCTAAACAGGGACCCCTGTGGATTGCTCTATTTCTCACAGACACCTTCCGGCCCCGGGATATCCGACATGTCTCAGCATAGTTATGTGGTACAGGCAGCATTGGCTGCCCAAAATGTTTAGTTTTTTCCCTCCTGTCCCTTCAGAAAGAGAGGTAAGAAGACTAGTGTAGGAAGATAGGATCTGACTGCATGTTTACCCCCACCTTTTCCCTGGTGCTTTGCTGGTTTTTGACTAGTCTGACTGGGATCCTGCTATTCAGGCCACCAGTCTATCTGCTTTCTTTCTAAAATGTAATGACATGTACTTAGGTACACCCCAGATTGGATACTGGGGTACCCTTATAAGTCCCTAGTATATGGTACACATGTACCCAGGGCATAGGTACCCCAGAGGCCTCCCATGGGCTGAAGCATGTATTATGCCACCCATGAGAGGCCATGCAAAATGGAACTACAGGTCTACCGTTGCAGCCTGTGTAACCTGGTGCTTGCACCACTTACTTTAGATATAGGTTTACTATATCTGTAGGTCACTACACTTAAAACGTATAAGTCACCCCATAGCAGTCCTTGACAGTCCTGAAGGCAGGGTGCTGAGTTTTACATGAGGGAATGCCCCTGCATGAGCAGAACCCCTCTGCAGCCTTCGGAGACCATTCTCCCGGGTTGTCTGTGACACAGCCAGATATATAGATAGAGGTGCATTATAACCTCGCAGTAAATGATATCTTGAAAACGGCTGAAGCAAAACATATTGTGTTTGGTATCAAACACCTTGGAATCATGTTGGAATCACCTTGGTATCTCCCTTGGGGTGAAGGAGTCATGGCTTCAGTCGCAGGCACCATACCGCAACTGACTGGTCTGCTGATTGTGAGCTTCTGCAGACTTTGAAGGCTCCAGCAACACAGGAGGTGGGTGCCTAAGTTCCTTGAGGTCAAGCTGCCCTCTCACCGAGTTTGAGGCCAGTATCCTGTGCGGGGACCGCATAACCCAAACCCCTGCGCACCGCATACTTTTGCAATTGCATAGGCTTGTTTGTTTTCCCCAACTTCATGCATTGGGCTATCAATAGCCCCAACCTCTGTGCACATGTCATACAAAGGACTCCGGCCTCCTCACACTCTGTGCCCTGCAAGCTGATACTTTGTGAAACTGCTAGAGGTCCCCTCACGACTCCTGTTTCTTTGGCGTGTGGGTCCATTTGAGGGACAGCACTGATTTTCTTGGGCTCCCCTGTTTGCTCCAGGCCTGCCCTTGCTGTGGTGAGTCGCCTGGTCCTTGCTGGGCCAGACCATGACCTTCCTAGACCTTCTTTGTGGGTTGCCGCTACAAAGTCTTGTTGGTGCTCTGCCAGACACCGACCCCTCAGCACTCGACATCCTTTGTGGGACAGCTAGTATCCGGCTCGTGGTCATCTTCGACGTCTCCTGGTCCCCATAGCTGCAGAGTCAAGGTCTCCTTCTTCACACCTGAAGCACGCGACATCGGTGGGCATTCGTCTACTGAGCCCCTGGTCCCTCCTGAGTGACCCAGATTCTGTCCCCTCTGCTTTCAGGTTCCTTCCTTCAAGAATCCACCTGTGGATTCCTCCGGATTCTTTTCAGCTTGCAAGCAGTGGCCTTTTTTGAAGACTCCCAATGAGAATAACGGCGGTTTCCGATGTCACTTCAGCCCTGTGCACCCGGCTTCCCTGGGATAGGTAACTTTGGTACTTCGGTATCCACGGGTGGGGTGGCTCTCCAACCTTCTATGTTCCAAAGGGTTTCCTTGTAATCCACTGGGAAGGGTCCTTAAACTTTAAAATGGCAACTGCGACTCTTCCATTGAATTGTACGTAGCACAATGTTGTGTTCTCACACTGCACCTGTCCTCTGTGGGGTCCCTACTTACTCACCTTGGGTGGTTCCTTGGGGTCACGGCGATTCTACAACCTCTAGACACTGTCTTGACTCGAGCCGTGGTTCTTATATCACTATTTTTGTATATGGTTTGGTCTCCCCTGGAACCCTCTGTGTATTAGTGCTACTTATGTTTGTTTCTGTGCTATAGTTTTGTGTGCTTTGTGTTTATCTGCGCGTAGGAGATACTGTGAGGTATTTACAGTGTTATAATAATAAAAATATATTCCTATAACTACTGTGTAGTTCTCCTTTCATTTAACCAATACAATAAGATTGCATTCTGGTAAAACAAGCTGCTTAACATTCCTTCAAGACTAAGCCTGAAGGCTGCTCTCCACAGCTACCACTTGGATAGCTTTCTAAGGTTATCTTTGCCATCTTAAATCACCATAAGCGTAGTTTGGACAGGTGCAAGGTGTCCACTTTAATTAGTGGACAGCATATACCAGGCCAACTTCTCACATCTAGACACTTTTGGCAGGCATATTTTCTCCTCCACCCATTCTGCACTGCTATCCTGAATACTTCTTGTGTCCCTGTACATTTCTTCCATACATCATGGGACTCATTGGAGCAACTGCTGCCCTCCCTTCTGGAAGAGATCAGGAACGATCTTGTTCCATCAGTACCGGATGGGTTACAAGCGGCTAAACTAATCATTTGCTGTGGTATGGATACCACTGATTCTGTAGGTCGGGCTATGGCCTCTTCAGTGGCACTACCTTGGCATGCCTGGTTGCTCACCTCTGGGTTTTTGGTGGCTGGTCAAGCCACTTCAGTTTATCTGTCTCTGAACACGAAGTGCTTGTGAGTTCCGCAGTGCACAAGCGCTATATAAACCTACCCCCAGCCTCTTAACCGTCATAAATAGGCTTTCCTGTTTATAGTTTCTATTTTTGGTAAATTCTGGTGTTTTTTATTTAGTGTTTTCCAAGGATTTCAATATATTAAAAAAACAGTGGTTATCAGTAGTTACACATATTCCTGCCCTTAAAAACAACAGAAACCATGTTTTCCAGTGTTTCTGGAACGTTTAGCTTTCAGTATTGTTTGCTTTTTTCACTGATAGTGTATGGTATATAGACAGTGTATGTTAAGTGTAAATGTGGTCTAAATACATTTTTGTAAATGAAACTTATTATAGTACACCATACAATATTTCTTCAGTGAGTATTTATTCATGCGCGCTAGCTCTTTCTTTACCATGTAAACTTTTATCTGAAAAGGGTCTCTCAACATTGGAACTTGGGATGGCCAACCCCAAAACAGCCAATACACAATTTGCTAATTCTGGCCACTGACACACCTTTCTATGCCAATACTGGTGAAATTGAAGATTGTGATTCTGAGGGACAGGTTCTACACCATATGCTTTGAACTTGGCGTTTATGCGTCAGAGTTATTGAAGCAGTCAAAAATAAAGCAGTACTTTTCAAAGTCTGGGGAAAATTCCCCTTTACCAAAGGGATCTAGAACTTGTGCAGAGTACCCAAGTGAGGCTTCATTGACTTCAAATGCCATTTTTGGTGAAGGGACATTTCTATGCATCATTGCAAGCCGTTTCCAGTGCATTGTAAAATACCGTTTCCTGAATTGCTCCTCAACATTCCTTTGCTTACCAAGTGGCAAGCATTCTAACATGGAACATGTTGCAGCAGCAAAGTCACTACAATTGTCACCCAGCCTACTCTCAAGGAGATGTTTTATTGACATCCCTAAACAACAAAACACTTGCAAAATAATGTTAACCCTGTCTTCCTTGCTGCTACCTTGTATAATAAAGTTGCATTGTATTGGCCCGTTCAGGAAGAAATCAAAATTACTCTTTCGCTCTCCTTTTCCTTTCTCTGAATGGTATTTAGTTTGTGGGTGTGCAGGTGTTTATCAGTGTATATATGTTTACACTGGTGAGGGCTAGTTCACGTTCAGTGGGTTTTATCAGTTATTATAGGTTTAAGCCTAAAATAGGTAGCCTAATAATAAGGGTTATCTCTCATAAGCATTGTGTATTTCTTCCCTTTAATGTTACCATTCTTTCCATAGTGGAGGTCATGGAATGAGTGGCCTGGGTAGATTTTCAGCTCTGGCATAAGACCTTTATCAGTTTGTTGGCACTTCTTGTTCTGTTTTCGCTATGCATTGACAAGAAGGTTTCCTGCCACTGATCTTTCAAGTTCCTTGTTAGGCTACAGCTCAGTGGTGCATTGGGTATTAAAGGCTCCTCTAATGCAATGGTTCATATTCCGCCACTGCCGCAAGGTTACCTTGGTTCTGTGCCACAGGCCTTGCTACCTTTTATCTGCTTCATCCCTGGAGAGGATGTTGTTACTCGTCACATTCTAGAATGCCTTGTTATCTATAGGTATTTTTTATTTGCCACTTCAGATCACAGCCACAGCACTTACTTACCGGGTTGGTTGTTCTTCAAATGTCACATTCTCACCCCTTTTGTCAGTGTTGTGGTTAATTTTCATCTTCAGTTTTCCTTCTGGAACATGTTTCTCTTCGACATTATGGATACATCTCTTTTAGGATTGATTTCCAAGGAGGCTGGGGTCTCTATTAGCATCCTTTTCCTAAAGGTTCTTCTTCTTCTTCAAAGGAAGTGATAAGGAGTCTATCCCTCAAAAGTCTGTTATACCACTTCCACCTTATTTGGCGAATTTCTTCTGCTGAAGTAATTGTTTCTCTTTTTCTCCCTCTCTTCCTATGGGAGATGTGGGTCTTTTCCTCTTTTTTAGTGGTGGTAATTTTGAGGTTTTGCTTTGTATATATCCTGTCTCCTGTTGAGACATTTCTTACTGGCCTCAATCCTTGTGGTGTTTGTATGCACTGCCATTCGATATTTTGGATTTTTTTCCCCTCTTCATGGAGCTTGATCCCTTCAGGGCTATATACTCCATCTTTTATCAAAAGCTTCCATTAGGTTGACTTTTCTGTCTATTGGATAAAAATTGGTGGTTTGTCGAGGCCTTACATGTTTTGGCCTATATTGCGACTATGTCTTTTGATGGACAAGGGTGGTGGTCTTCATTTTGTTCATAGCAATGTTTTTGCACCTGCTGTTTTCTTTTGATTTCCTGTTAACCGCCTCATGGTAGCCTCGTCAGTCAGTAGCATTGGTTCATGGGCGGATGTCATTATTTTTCAAGGGTGTGCGGTGCCTCCACTCCCTCTCTCCTCTGATACGATTACCAATGTATGTTTGTGTTTATATCTATCTTTCATTTGATACCTCTATTCTATGGGTGTTTCTCGTTTCTACACTAATCTGTCTCCCCCAATTGCCACAGGAGGCTGAGCTTTGCTTCTCTGACGAGACGGATAATACTTTTGGTAAATTCTGAAATATTTGTATGTATCTATACTTATATGTACCATAGGGCGTAGGTATCTGCTCTGGCAGCTATGCCTTTCTTGGTGCTCTAGTTCGACCTTGACTTAGTCGTTGCTTCTGCATTTCTTTTTTCTTGCCCCTCTGGGCTTCAACGTTACATAGTCCTGGTGGGTTACTTTTTCTCCAAGAGGGTTCTTTCTCCTACCGAGAGTGGTCTGTACCAGAAATTGTTGTTTGATCTCTCTCTCTCTCTCTCTCTCTCTCTCTCTCTCTCTCTCTCTCTCTCATCATGAATGTGGTTTGAGAATCCCTTTTCTCTGTGTCTCACAGGGTAGGGTTAGCTCACATCGTAGTTTCCACGACAATGAGCTGGCGCTCTAATTAATTGGTATGGGCTGTTGTCCTCATGTTATGTATCCATTTTAAAACATTGCGCTGTTTTCACTGTTCATTTAACAATATCACGTGTCTCACTTGCCCCATTCACTTTTCACAAGCACTTTGTGTGCACTAAAGTTTTGAATTACACCTGCGTATTATGTAATATTGCTGGCATAACTAAAATGTATTGAATTAGGTGTCTCAATACAGACCGTAGTATTTTACTTTGGTATAGTTCCCCGTTTCTGTTTGTTTGCAATAAAATTTTGCACCCTATTTAATTGTCTTTTGAAAATATCACCTGTTGATACGTTGTTTGTTACCAAATTTAAAATGGGGGCTGATAGATGCTGTTTACACTCGAATAAATTGTAATTTAATATCCTCTTTAATGGTTACGTCAGATTTAAATTGCAATTCTGACTATGCCACTTTTAGAAGGTTGGCATTTTCTTGTCCAAATTAACTGTACCTTCTGCCAGTGTCCTGGGTCACATGAATATGAACAGCTCCACTGTTGAGTTTGTGTAGTGTTCCAGACAGTGGGACAAAGGGGGCTTAGTTATGGACAGGATGATTGAGAAGGAGCTTTGTTCAGCTTCCCTTACACTTTAAATGGGATTTGTCCTTTTTCTTTGCCTGTGACCGGACCTTGGACGCTGCTGTAGCGCACCGGCGCTGTGAAACCCGGAGTGCCCTTTTTCACCCTGATAGCGCCACCTCTCGCCGGACCCGCTTCGCGGTGCTGGACTCCAGTGGGTGTAAGAGTCACTAAAGACTGTTGTGGGCGCAAGTGTGAGCAGGGCTGCGAGCGTGCTGGCAACTGGACTCCGTTTCCCAGGAGTCCCTGCTGTTGCTGTCCTGCCCGAGTCACCTGGGCAGCTCTCCCTGTTCAGACACGCCCACCTCCTCACGGCTAAAACCACCGGACCTGTTTTCATCGTGGGATTTGTCCTTTTTCTTTGCCTGTGACCGGACCTTGGACGCTGCTGTAGCGCACCGGCGCTGTGAAACCCCGAGTGCCCTTTTTCACCATGATAGCGCCACCTCTCGCCGGACCCGTTTTGCGGGTCCCGCTTCGAGGCGCTGGACTCCAGTGGGTGTAAGAGTCACTAAAGACTGTTGTGGGCGCAAGTGTGAGCAGGGCTGCGAGCGTGCTGGCAACTGGACTCCATTTCCGAGGAGTCCCTGCTGTTGCTGTCCTGCCTGAGTCACCTGGGCAGCTCTCCCTGTTCAGACACGCCCACCTCCTCACGGCTAAAACCACCGGACCTGTTTTCATCGTGGGATTTGTCCTTTTTCTTTGCCTGTGACCGGACCTTGGACGCTGCTGTAGCGCACCGGCGCTGTGAAACCCCGAGTGCCCTTTTTCACGCTGATAGCGCCACCTCTCGCCGGACCCGCTTCGCGCGTCCCGCTTCGAGGCGCTGGACTCCAGTGGGTGTAAGAGTCACTAAAGACTGTTGTGGGCGCAAGTGTGAGCAGGGCTGCGAGCGTGCTGGCAACTGGACTCCGTTTCCCAGGAGTCCCTGCTGTTGCTGTCCTGCCCGAGTCACCTGGGCAGCTCTCCCTGTTCAGACACGCCCACCTCTATCACTTCCCCTATAAACAGCGCACGTCATCCCCGCTGCGCGGGACGTGCGCGGGACGTAGCCCGGGGCTAAGCCCGGGCAAAGGGCAGGCCGTTTGAGGCCGTTTGAGAACGTTAGAGACCGGACCGGGCCTCTCCCCTTGGCTCTATTATTGTTTGTCTAACTTTTGCCTAGTCTCCTACTAGTCCTTGAGGAATTCTAAGTATAGACACAATGTCTGTGCGCGAGTGTAGAAACAGGGCAGCCAAAGGGAAGAAGATGAATGGGACTCTCGATGATTTTATAACTAGAACCAACACTGCCATTGATGTAGAAATCAACAAAATGCAGCAGAGAGTCTCTATGGACCTTGATGCAGCTAGAAGAATATCGCAGGAATTGTCCTTAGTGAGAAAGTCATCCTTAGGCCATCTTGCTTTAGCCAAAACTCCCGATCGTCGGGTAGGTATTGCTCCTACCCTGACGCAGGCAGTTGTCCACCAGATGCCGGTTTCCCCACTCCCCGTCCCAATGGGGGGGCTACCTCTTCCACCAACCCCCAACCCTACCCCCACCACGGGTGTGTTAGAGCCGGTAAAGGGATCTCCAACTGACATATCATCTGACCCTAAGGGGGAGGGAGGGAGGAATCCTTCCACACTTAAAGAGGGTACTGTCCAGAAACGTAAGTGCCATACTACATCTGCCTTTTCTAGGAAGAAGGCGAAGGTTGTAAAGGCCCAGATTCTCACTAGTGCTAACCCTATAGCAGGAGGGGTGCCCACTATACTCTCCCACTCTCCTCCCCAATCCTTACCACCTATGGCCCTTAACAGTACAATTAATGTAGAAACTAGTCGGGCGGGTTCAGAGGGGGAACAGGATCTAGTAATAGATGGTGAGAACGAAGGGGTCCCTGTGTGTGTGATAGGGGGAAGAGATGTGGAATTCTTAACGATTGTCTGGGAAACGCTAAAGAAACTTCCAGCCCCCCTGGAAGTCAGACTATCGCGCATAGAAAACCAACTGCTTGAGACAGAAAAAAGCATATTAAATTTAGCAACTCTTACCATAACTGATCATAAATCGAGAGGACACCTGGCCCAATCCTCCCCATATCACCATCCATAGTCCCCACACCCTTGGTCCCTGTAACCAAACCCATTCCTAAACCCCGCTACTATAAGTAATAACACTAATGGCATAAAGGAGCTACCCAAGCAATCGCTTGCGCAATCTGTTCCAGCCACAAAGGCCACAGCACTCACAAGGGCTAAACAACAAAAGTCTTACTACCCAAAGACACAGGGGGCGAAATATAAGGAGAAGCATCGCGGGGGTTATGTCGATCTCCCCCCGGACGTTAGACCTTATGTGGTGGTGCTGACAGGTGTTCCGGAAATTGCATACCACCAGCAGGAAAACTTTGGGTCACTGAGAAACAAGGTAACACACTGGCTAAAAGAAAACAGGCCGTTACCCGCTCACCTGAGAAGTATCATTCTCATGGTACGTAGGGTACCATGGATGGGCACCTCCTTTAAATCAATCCCAGGTGACTGTATAATTGTTTCTTTTGATGACCCCTATACAGCACACCACATATGCACATGGAACGATCACGGAGGGAATTCGACCATAGTAGCTAGACCCCTAACCTATTTCTATCCCCCGCCTTCACGTCCTAAAAATGGGGGGAATTGGCCATTGTCTAGAAAACATGCATGGGATGATCCAGTAGATTGTTGGCAGGGCGCACAAGGGAGGTGGGATGGGGCACCTACCTACAAAATATTTGTCTGTCTCGAAGATATCGATTGACTCACTAATAATGCGTCTTGTACAGCTTTTCCTGAGGACTTACCCCCCTCTCCACAGCATCTTATTGCTGCGCAATCTCGATGTATCCCTGAAAACCACAATGCATCGGGAAATAGGGCTTTGCCTAATGAGGGAAGAGTAGCCAAATTCCGACTAGCTGATATAATCCTTGAGCGCCTTAACAACAACAAATCAAGCCAGGTAGTCCCATTTCACGACAACGCCAAGTGTAACCCCCTTTCCGGGAAGCTGTTTGTAACAGGTAGGCTACAGCTAGAGGGATTTATTCCCCCAGAACCTCCTTCACCCGAACTGGCCAACAGTCGCACCCCATCACCGCTGTTGATCACGGGGGGAGAGCTATCTTGTTCTCCGGTGGCGGAGCACGAAACTGAGATTGTTGCCCTAACTACGGCTGAGTCCTCTAGTGCTGTCCCCAGCACAATTCCTAGTATTGTTTTGGTCCACCCCGCAAACGACCAGGTGTAGGGCCTAAATAGAACCGATGGGGAGGGCCTGAAGGTACTCAGTTGGAACATAGCAGGCCTTGCCCGGAACATAGACATACCCGATTGGAATTCCTTTATTGAACACTTCGGGTTGTGCCTATTCCAGGAAACCTGGTGTTTGGAACCATATCATAAGGTGGGTTTTACCACCTACTTTGTTCCTGCAACACAATCACAGGGAGGGAAAGGCCGTCCTTCTGGCGGTCTCCTTATTTAGGCAAATATCTCGCTAGGTCTTACTATTAGGCACATAGCTAATAAATCACCGGATCTACAGAGAATTTCTGTTAGAATGCCACAGCGGGGGAGTAGCCTTGAAGTCTTTAACATCTATGTTAGGGGGGCAAGGGGTGGAACATCAACACTGTCAACTACGGGTATTGAGGAGGGCCTTAGTTCTTGCGCGCCCGATGCCTTAGTGATACTTGCAGGGGATTTCAACTGCACATTTGAACCCCTGGCTAGTGAAGATATATCTGAAAGAAACAGGTTAGTATTAGATTCCTTACCTTAGAATATCCCCAGGCGTCAGTCTGGATCCGGAAACTTTTGCGTAGCAGTACCCCTGCGCGTCGGTAGGCGTCGTCTGCAGGCGTCCCCTGCGGCTCCGCGTCCGTCGTCGTGCGCCGTGATGACGTCGCTGGAGTATATAGACGCCGCCTCCGCGCGCTGACGTCAGTTCTTCTTTTTTCCGCGCCAGTTAGCGCAGATCCGAAGAGCAGTTCTCCGGTCTTTTGACCAAAGTTTTTTGATACTATTTCACTCTTAAGGTGCCGGTAGGATGCCCGGTTTTAAGAATTGTGACGGGTGTGACCGCACGATGTTGGTCACGGACCACCACCGACTCTGCCTCCGGTGCCTGGGCGCGGACCACGACGTGGACTCCTGCGTCGACTGCCGGGCCTTGATGAGTAAGGCTAGGCGGGAGCGGTCCCGCAAGCTACTCGAGCTCCGGGTGTCGGACCCGCGTAGAGAGCGGTCCCGGTCCGGCCGGAGGTCGAGGGAGCGGTCGAGGGAACGGTCGCGGAGCCACCACGAGCGCTTCGGAAGTCGTCACCATTCCTCTGGTTCCTCAGGTAAGAGACACAAGAAGTCGGGGCGTCGTCATCGTACCCCCGACTCCCCCCGACGCTCGCGCGATGCGGCCGGGGGTTCGGGTGGCCCCACCCTCGCGGCTCCGCGTGGGTCGCCGGCTCTGCCTGCTCCATACCCGACGGTCCCTGGGCAAGGCGCGTCGCGCGAGGAGGTAGAGGAGTTCCTCATGGCCATGAGGGCACTATCTCCTCCGACGGGGCCAACGGCGCCTGCGGGCCCGGTGGTCCCGTCCGGGGGCCCGAGCGGTTCGGGTGCTCCTACCCCGACGCCGTCGGGTGCTCCGGCCCCGACGCCGCCGGCGGCTCCGGCCCCGGCGCTGCTGGGCCCTTCAGGGTCGACGCCGGCTGGTCCGCCGGCCTCTCCGGCGCCGATTCCATCGGGGCAACCCATGGTGCCGCCTCCGCGCGGCGCCGGGACTCCGACGCCGGCCCCGGCCGGCGTCGGGGCTCCGGCGCCGGCTCCGGGCGGCGACGTCCCCATTCCCTCTCCTACTCCGGACGCGGAGTCGGACCGGCTTCGTCCGACGCCGAGTCCGGCGCCGATGGGGCCCATTGACCCCGAGGAGCCGGTCTACATCATTGACTCTGAATATGGTGAGGATGCAGATTATGGAGAGGGTTGGGAGGGGTCTGAGGACCCTCTGTCACGCGAGTGTCAGTACGACGTGGACTGGACAGGTGACTTGGGTGACGCCAGTGGTCTGGACGACTCTCCTAACCCTGGCTTTGTCTCGCCTCCTACTGTGGCTTCGGAGGCTGGGGCTGCTTATTCAGTGGTGTTGATGAGGGCTGCCAAGGCTTTACACCTTGAGCTCCCCGTCGCGGTCGTGAGGCCTAACATCCTCACTGAGGTCTTCAAACCGCAGTCATGCCCACAGGAGCCACTGCTGCCGTTTAATGAAGCCTTGACAGACGTTCTTTTGGGCACGTGGTCCAGGCCCGCTTCAGGTTCGCCTGTTGATAGGAACGTGGCCAGACGCCACCGTCCGTGTCCGGACGACCCCAAGTTCCTGTCCACCCATCCCACCCCTGAGAGTCTGGTGATCCAGGCCTCTACTTCCCAGACCGCATTCCCGTCGGCCCCGCCCGACCGGGAATCAAAGAGGTACGACCAGTATGGGAAGAAGGTCTTCTCGTCCCTGAGTTTGGGGCTGCGGTCTTGCAACACCTCATGCCTCTTGGGCCGCTACACCCACTCTCTGTGGGATACGGTCGCGGAGTGTCTGCCAGAATGCCCGCCGGAGGTACGGGCGAAGCTCGGCAAGGCTATGATTGAAGGCCGAGACGCGGCACGATATTCCATCAGGTGTGGTCTTGATATGACTGACTCGCTGGGCAGAGCGATGTCCACGACGGTGGCGATTCGTCGCCACGCCTGGCTGAGATCCGCCAACTTTTCGGCGGATGTCCAAAATACTTTGATGGACATGCCGTTCGATGGCAGTCGCTTGTTTGGCGACAAAGCGGACCACGCGCTGGAGCGCTTCAAGGACTCCAGGGTCACAGCCAAGTCCTTGGGTCTCTCGACCCAGCGCCAGCAGACGGGTTCGTTTCGCTCCTTTCGTGGCCACGGGAGGGGCGGTCCCACACGTGCTGCCAGCCACGCACCGCAGAATACTTCTCAACGCGGTGGCGGCCGTGGATTCCGCCGTGGTGGCGGTCGGGGACAACGGCGAGGTCAGGCCACACCTCCCCCCGCAGCATCAGCCTCCGAATCCTCCTAGTCCGAGCTTTCAGGCCCATGTGACGCCAGTGGGTGGCAGGGTTCGCCATCACCACTCCCGCTGGCGCACCATCACATCGGACAGGTGGGTGCTGCAGCTCGTCCGAAGGGGCTACTCCCTCCCCTTCGAGAGCACTCCTCCAGCCATGCCACCGCAGCACCACCGTGTGTCGGGGGACCACTTGACACTTCTGCAGGAGGAAGTTACGGCCCCCTTGGCCAAGGGGGCCATCGAGCGCGTTCCTGGGCCAGAAGTAGGGTGAGGTTGCTACTCCCACTACTTTCTGGTACCCAAGAAGGACAAGGGGGGCCTGCGTCCTATCTTGGATCTACGGAACGTCAACGGCTTCCTCCGGAAGGAGAAGTTCAAGATGTTGACTTTGGCTCAGGTCTTGGCTGCTCTAGACCCACAAGACTGGATGGTGGCGATGGACTTGCAGGATGCGTATTTTCACATCCCCGTCCTGCCGGCCCACGGCGTTACCTGCGGTTCACGGTAGGCCACGAGCACTTTCAGTTTATCGTGCTCCCATTCGGCCTTACAAGCGCCCCACGGGTGTTCACGAAAGTGATGGCGGTGGTCGCAGCTCATCTGCGCCGGTTAGGGGTTTCAGTCTTCCCCTACCTCGACGACTGGTTGTTGAAGGCGGGCTCGCCCCAGACAGTCGTCCACCACCTTCAGATGACGGCAGACCTCCTGCACGAGCCGGGGTTTTCCATCAATGTGCCGAAATCACACCTGTGTCCCTCTCAAAAGCTCCTTTTCATCGGAGCGGTTCTCGACTCGGCGCAGTTTCGGGTTTATCCTCCGGAACGGCGGGTTCGGGATATACAGGCTTTGATTCCCATCTTTCAGCCGTTATCCCGGGTTTCGGTCAGGTTGACGCTGCGGCTGCTGGGGCTGATGGCTTCCTGCATCCTTCTGGTGCATCACGCCCGGTGGCGGATGCGGGCTCTGCAGTGGGACCTGAAGTTTCAGTGGGCCCAGCATCAAGGCAACCTATCCGACCATGTCCTGATCTCGGAGGGCACTGCGAGACAGTTGCAGTGGTGGCTTACGGACCGCGATTGGGTCAGAGGCAGATCCCTCTCCCTTCCCCAACCGGAGCACGTAGTTGTGACGGACGCGTCCCTCCAGGGCTGGGGAGGCCACTTGGGAGAGGCGGAGATCAGAGGCATCTGGTCTCCGGCGGAGTCCCGGCTCCATAGCAACATGTTGGAGCTGCGGGCGATTCGCCTAGCACTGAAGGCATTCCTCCCCTTTGTCAACGGGAGTGTAGTGCAGGTGTTCACGGACAACACCACCGCCATGTGGTACTGCAACAAGCAGGGCGGAGTGGGGTCGTGGACCCTTTGCCAGGAGGCTCTGCGTCTCTGGCAATGGCTGGAACGTCAGGGCGTGACTCTGACGGTTCAACACCTGGCAGGTTCTCTGAACGCCAGGGCGGACGAACTCAGCCGTCGGTGCTCGGTGGATCACGAATGGCGTCTGAACTCGGACGTGGCGAAAGGCCTCTTTCTGCAATGGGGAGAGCCTTGGTTAGATCTATTCGCCACAGAAGAGAACGCGCAATGTCATCAGTTCTGCGCGTTGGAGTTTCCAAGACGGCACTCGCTCGGCGACGCCTTTCGGCGCGAGTGGAGTTGCGGTCTATTGTACGCCTTTCCGCCTATACCACTTCTGCCCAGAGTGCTGAAGAAGATCAGGCGCGACCGGGCCCAAGTTATCCTTGTGGCTCCGGACTGGGCTCGAAGGTACTGGTATCCCGAGCTACTCAGCATGTCAGTCGGTCCCTCGATCCGCCTGCCCCTTCAGGAGGACCTTCTGTCGCAGCAGCAGGGGACGGTCCTCCACCCGAACCTGTCCAGTCTCCACCTCCATGCGTGGAGATTGAGCGGCGACAGTTGAGGCCATTTGACTTGCCTCCTGAAGTTTGTGATGTGATTCTGGCAGCCAGGCGTCCCTCCACAAAGTCGGTATACGCCTGCCGGTGGAACAGATTTGTGGCATGGTGCACAGCAAAGGCTGTGGACCCTCTCTCTGCCCCTCTTTCCGAGGTTCTACTCTTTCTTCTCTCTCTTGCCCAGCAGGGCTCTGCTCTGGGCACTATCAAGGGCTACCTTTCTGCCCTTTCGGCCTTTCTGAGGCTGCCTGATCAACCTTCTTTGTTCAAGTCCCCTATTGTAACGAGATTCTTGAAGGGCATCACGCACATGTATCCACCTGTTCCGTTCGTGATGCCTCAGTGGGACTTGAACCTGGTTCTGACTTTCTTGATGTGCGCTCCCTTTGAGCCACTTCATTCCTGTCCTCTCCGTCTCCTGACTTTAAAGACGGCCTTCCTGGTTGCCATCACCTCTGCCAGGAGAGTGAGTGAGCTCCAGGCTCTTTCTGTCAAACCTCCTTTCCTGTCCATTCATCCAGACAAGGTGGTTCTGAGAACTAGACCTTCTTTCCTGCCCAAAGTAGTCTCTGCTTTTCACATCGGGCAGTCCACCACCTTACCCTCCTTCTTCCCGCCACCGCATCCTTCAAAGGATGAAGAGCGGCTCCATCGTCTGGACCCAAAACGTGCGCTTTCATTTTATATGGATCGCACACGCCAGTTCCGGGTGGATGACCAACTGTTTGTTGGCTACGTGGGTGCGAAGAAGGGAAGGGCGGTACATAAACGGCCCATCTCTCGGTGGGTCGTTCTGTGCATCAAAGCGTGCTACTCTTTGGCTCGGAAGGAGCCTCCTGTTAGGCTGAGGGCCCATTCCACTCGGGCCACGGCGGCTACTACTGCCCTGGGCCGGGGAGTCCCTTTGCAGGACATTTGCCAGGCGGCTACGTGGGCCTCGCTGCACACCTTTGCGAGGCACTACTGCCTGGACAGTCAAGTCCGGAGGGATGGCTTCTTTGGCCGTTCGGTCCTCCAGGACTTTCTGGTGTAGGTTTGTATTGGTTCGCAGACCCACCACCGGGGTTGGTATTGCTGGGGTATCTATTCTAAGGTAAGGAATCTAATACTAACCTGTTTCTTTCAGATGAACAAGTTACTTACCTTCGGTAACGATATATCTGTAAGAAACAGTAGTTAGTATTAGATTCCTTACCGCCCCACCCATCCTCCCCGTTCTGCGAACTGATACCTAGGGTTAAGGACATCCCTTTCAGGGCCCTAGTTTCAAATGGCACCAGTGTTGGTTCTCACACGGCTCTGCGTGTTCTGGCGCGGAAAAGCTGTGTACAAAGAACTGACGTCAGCGCGCGGAGGCGGCGTCTATATACTCCAGCGACGTCATCACGGCGCACGACGCCGACGACGGACGCGGAGCCGCAGGGGACGCCTGCAGACGATGCCTACCGACGCGCAGGGGTACTGATACGCAAAAGTTTCCGGATCCAGACTGACGCCTGGGGATATTCTAAGGTAAGGAATCTAATACTAACTACTGTTTCTTACAGATATATCGTTACCGAAGGTAAGTAACTTGTTCATTGGGCACTTGGGAGGATGATGCCAGGAGAGGCATTCCACCCCTCTAACTGGCCCCTATTAGAAGCTGGTCCCAAAATGTTATTGACCTCAATGCACTCTGCCTGGAACATGGCCTTAGGGCCACCAATGGTAGAACTAAGTCAGACCAGTTAGGAGTTCATACGTACAATAGAGTGGGTCATTCCTCGCGAATTGACTTCATTCTGTTGAACTATAGACTCTGGACACACTTAACCGATATGGAAGTTATGCAGTCCCCTGTTAGTGACCACAATCCTCTACTCCTGTCCTTGTCTTCCCTCATGAAGGGTGCTCCCTCAGCCCTAACCCCTTACGTCTGGAAAACAACACATGAAGTAATTCCCTCTAATTGTGCCAGACGGTTAAAATGGAATACCTTTGTGGCAAATGATGCCAAGATCTGGGAGGCCAAATCTATAATGACTAACATCGCAACGCGGTTAGACTTATTAGGACCCATTGACCGTGACCCTGAGGTTCCTAACTTGTTTTTTGAAGCAACCACCGCGTTGGGGGAACTTTTTGTGGCTTACCCCTCAGGCTCAAGGCGCAGCGCAAATGGTAGACCGATGCGCAACACGGGTTGGTATTCGCACGCCTGTAGTGTCGCCAAAAAAGAACTGATCAGGGCGGTAAAAGCTAAGGATGGGGTCCAGATTAGTTGCGCTAGGCGTCACCATAGAAAGATCTTGGCAAAGGCCAAGGCTGAACACGAGAACCTGTTCTGGCAGGATCTACTGGCAGCCAGCCTTAGGAAGGACTCCAAAGGCTTTTGGGACTTAATAAGAAACAAGGACAAACCCATGGACTCGCTCATAACGTGTAACATAACTGAGGGAGCATGGCTTGATCACTTTTCCAAGCTTTATGCAGTGAGCGAGGCCTATGTCCCTATCAAGGAGGGTCAGCACGCCCCGGGTAAATCGGAGCCTAATGAGGACTCCCAATTCACATGTAAAGAAGTAGAATGGGCGATCAAGCGCCAGGTCCCGAATAAAGCGGCGGGCCCGGATGGCCTTCCAGGGGATCTACTCCGTGTCAATTTGGTCGAGTGGGGGAGACTTATTGCTTCCGTTATGAATGCTGGCTTGACTGGTGCGGCCTTACCAGATTCTTGGAGGGGAGCTGAGGTCGTCCCTATCTTTAAGAAAGGGGACAGGGACGACCCTGCCAATTATCGCCCCATAAGCCTCCTTGACAGTTCCCAGAAGGTGGCAGGCAGGGTTGTCTTAGGAAGAATCACGCAGTGGGTTGAAGAGAACAATATTTTGTCAGACTTCCAAGCCGGTTTTAGAACTGGCACGGGGACGATCGAGCAAGCACTCCGCTTGCTGATGCTCTACTGGAAAGTGGTTGTACTGGGCAAAGGCAGCCTGTACCTGGCATTTATAGATCTTGGGACTGCCTTTGACCTGGTCCCAAGAGAGCAGCTTTGGAGTGTTCTCGATACACTGGGCATTCCCCCTTACCTGCTGGATATGCTGATAAAATTCCACGCAGACAACTTTGCCCAGATCAGGTGGGGAGTCCAGGGACAAAAAACATCACGCATCCCTGTAAATAGAGGTGTCCGCCAGGGTTGTGTGTTGGCCCCCACTCTGTTCTCGTTATACATTAACGGAGTGGTGGAGCATCTGCTACAACATCCAGCAGATGCCCCCTCCCTGGCGGGGAAGAAAACACCTACCCTCTTATTTGCAGATGTCACCCTCCTGATCTCTAAGACACCAGCGGGCCTACAGAGTCTGCTAAACAGCTTTAAAACTTTCTGTGATTCAAGAGGTCTGGTCATAAACACGGGGAAGACGAAGTTCCTGGCTTTAAATCCCCCAAGGAAATCAGTCAAATTACCTACACTTGATCTAGTCCCACTCGAGAGGGTCAAGGAGTTTGACTATCTTGGCATCCGTCTCTGCGACTCCATGAGTTGGAAATCCCATCTCCAAAAGATGTTGCTGTCCCATAAGAGAGTGACAGGTGCCCTTCTTAAGAAACATCGTGGCTCCTCTCACAAACCAATTGCACCGGCCCTGGACATCTACAGGGCACGGGGTGTTAGTGCAGCTCTCTATGGTGCAGAATTATGGGGTGTGCAGAACGTGGACCACCTGGCCCGCTCCGAAAATAAATTCCTCAAAGATTTAATGGCCCTTCCTCATAATACTCCAACTATTCCCCTTTTACTAGATATGGGCATTTGTTCGATTAGTGATCAAGCAAGGTTGCGCCCGCTCCTCCTATGGGCCCGTATCTGGAGAGTCCCTGAACTGTCCAGCTATGCAGATGGCTTAAAAGAGATACTTGCATTGCCCGGCTGGGCCAAGATTCAGTGGCTAAGGGAAGTCAAACATCTCTTAATTAATTTGGGCCTTGAGGATGACTGGGACAACAGATCTGCCCCGCCAAAGTTAATATTAAAAAAGTTATTCTGGGAGGAGGAGCTATGCCAGCAACCAGGATGGCCGCATAAGCTCCCGGCTCCGCCGACCTCCGCCAGCGGCTCGTATATCCTGCTGTTAATCCTGAATTCGCACCAGACTCCCGGGTTCATGAAGTATTTCTGCTTCTAAAGGCGTAATCCCGAGGTTTTTATCTTATCGAACTCCGAAGATATGCCGTGTTCCCATTCTCGGCCTAACATCGTGTGGAAGCCGGGGCCTCGATTTCTAGACTATCCGGGTTGGAGTTGATCAACAACGGCCGCTGGACCTGGACTGAGCCCGGTCCCCCCAAGTGTCTCTTAACCTGTTTGTTTTCAGACGGTGGCATCGTGAACGGTCTACACCGTGAACACAACAGCGTATCGCGCCAGCTGCCGTGTCTGGGGGTCCGACGCCCGGAGACCCTGCTGACCTCCCGGGGTTGACGGGCCGGGGCCCTCGCTATCGGCGTCGGTGTCGATCTTACGAGACGGGGAGCGCCCACTGTGATCACTGGGTTTGCGTGACCTGTTGCCCCGGAGAAGCCGGTACGAATCCAGCTCTGCCTCTTCGTGAGAGGAGATGGGGCGGACGGAAGATACGCCATCGCTGCAGGCCATCATGGCCGCCATTGAGGCGCTCCATTCACAGTTCACCGTTGTACTCCGGACACTGAGCGTGCAAGTGGACGGTATCATGGGACCGGTCTCTGACTCTCCGTTAAGTTCTCATCCACCTGCGATACCAGCGGTGCAATGTACACCTGAGCCCGAGGTCCCCGGGCATAACCCGGATTTACTGTGCTTTTACGATTCCCAATTCACAGTCAGCGAGCCCGTGTTTGTCGCTAGCGTTACCTGCTTGCTCCTGCTGCCGCCTCATTCAGCTATGGACAGTTTTCTGTGCTGTTACAAATTCCTCAGTGACTGTTGGAAAGACTTGACATCTCTGGACACTTTCCTTTGCTCGTTTTGTGGAACTCGTGAACTTTCCTCCGTTTGCCGATCCTGCAACACCGAAGTGAACTTTGACGATCGTCTTGCATTTTCGATTGAGATGGTGGTTCGAGTGGACAAGACTTTCATGAAGTACCGTACTGGCCAGGGTTGATCTTGAGGGCTTGGGTTCGATAAAATAGCTTGATTCAATGCCGGGATTATACCTATAACGGGAAGGGAGTTGGGTGGTGCCTTGCTATACCCCCCCGATTGGTTTGTAAATTGCTTATGTCGGTTTGATTGTATCTCGGGGTGATGGCTTCTGGCGGGGGGTACGGGAGACCGGGGGTGTATTTGCTTTGCTTTTTACGATTCTCCTCCTCCATCTTTTCCCTTCCTTGGGGTTAGTTTAGAGGGCGACAGGCACGCTGCTAGTGGGGTTAGGTCGTAGCCATCCGCAGGGGTGCAGGGTGGGGGGTTGAGTTTTTTTTTTTTTTCCTTTATTTTGTTCTATGACCTGTCTATTTCCCTTTTTCCTTCTTCACAAGAAATGTGGCATGTTCTCCTGATCATTTAATCCTCATATCCGGGTGTCTAGTTTTGGAGTCTCATATTCTGCATTCTGGCTGGGCGGGATCCGATGATGTTTGCTCAAGGCTATCTGTACCGTATTGCTGTATCTCAGTTCCAATTTATATCGATGTCTTTCAGATGCCTATAACTATTGTGCATTCTTAGACTGATCTGCCCGTTCACTATTATGATATGTTCCATCAAATGATGCCCGATATGTGTATTTCTATTCTTGTGTTATAATTAATAAAAATATATATAAAAAAAAAAAGTTATTCTGGTCTTGGGTGTCTGAGGGCAGAAAAAAGGACGCTAACCTGTGTAGGTCATCGACAGAATTTCTTTTGGTAAAAGATGTGCACCTACGGGAGCCATATTTGGATTCCATCACAGTTCCTTGGGATAGGGCCCTCTATTACAAATTCAGGGTAGGCGTCCTTCCAGTGGGAACTGTGACTGCCAACTGGAAGGTCCCGGCACAGACTTCTCCCTTTTGCCCTTGCTGTTTACACAGATTAGAGACAGTTCCCCATCTGCTGTTTGAATGTTTGGCCTATGCAGCACCTCGTAGCAGATGGCTGAAGCCACTCTGTAGAGTCCTTGGGACTAGGTCGCATAGGGAGGCCTTAGGAATTCTTAAAACGGACCCTCGTCCCCTGTTCGCTATTGCAATGGCTAAGTTTTTAGGCTGGGCATGGCGCATTAGACTTAATAGACTATCCTACCTTCTTTGAGTCCATCCTACACTGTTTTATTTAGCTAAATATCTAAAGTGTTGCATAGAGCTATGTATTTTACAATGTTCACTTTTTAATTGTTTTAATGTTTATGTAATGCTTTTATGATATCAATTGTAATCGAAATAAAGCTATTACTTACTTACTTACTTACTTACTTTAAATGGCCTTGCCCACAGCACATGCAAAGGAACACGACACCATACCTGCCTTTTGTCACCCTAGTTTGGAGCCTTGACCAGGAAAAATGGGAAGAGATTTTCAGAACCGGTGTTGGGAGTAGGTCAGGGAATCCCCCACACAAAGGCTGGCACCAGGTATAAATATTGTTGAGCTTCTCACAACCCCATTCAGGTCTGTTTGTGCCAAAACTCTGTCACCAGCAAATGCTGGCAATGCTTAGCTCTGGTGAGACCTACTCTTTGCGCCGACAATAACCGTCAATGTGAGACCTGCATTTCAGGCTACAGCAAAGAATACGCCACAACCGCTAATATGACCAATCAGCGACAAACCGATCTTCGTGCTACAGCAATGACAGTCCACAAAGCTTTACTTGCTCTTTACCATGAAAGCCTCCTCGTGACGGGCTCCTCCACAGCAAACGGAACTTAACGCACTGGACATGAGTAAGTAAGTTCAGCAGAACTACCCTGGTCCCTGTATCCGACTTGCGCTCCATTGCTGTTGGTCTGAACTTGTGACTTTTCCCTAACCACGAGTGGAGCTTTATGGTTTTAGGCTCTATTTTAACTAAAAAACATTAAAACTCAATCTCTCCCTTTCTACCGATTGGATTCTTGTCGTCTGGTATCCTTTTATTTATAAAAATATTCCCTTTTTCTAAATTGGTGTGAAATTTGTTTTGTGTTTTCATTTTATTACCGTTTATGTGCTACCTTAATACTTTACACATTGTTTCTAAGTTGAGCCTCGATGCTTTGTGCCAAGGTACCAGAGGGTTAACCACAGGTTAATACAGTCACTTTTTGTGGTTCATCCTGACGAGGATAGTGGTTGTTGCCTGAGTGATCCAATTTCATACAGATGTCATCAGCTCTTTTTTTGTAGGAATTTAGGATAAAGAAGTCATAAAAAAACAGGCTGACCAGCTTAAAAATAATGGGGCAAAAATAGGTTGGTCAGAACTGTACAGACTTCACATTATTATCTTGAGTTGTTTTGTAGCACCTTGGCTGGCAGGTGACATTTCTGGGACTAGCTACTGACAGGAAAGATATGGTTTAAATGGCAGAGATCAACAGACGTTTTGTGATAGGACCTAATCTTTGTCTATGCACTCTTCACATGTGTTCTCAGCCTGCATTTCCAGTCAGCAGGTGTATTGGTAGGCAATACCAGAGCTTGGAACTTTGTTTGAGGTGGGATCTTTAACCCCACCAGACTCCAGCCCTTGCTTTTCCAGTGCATGCCTTTGTGATAAAAAAAAATCAACTTCACTGTACCATTGCTTGGGCTGAGCACCATGCAGACCATGGCTTCACTAGATATGTTTGGCCTTTCTTCTGACTGTTGTCTCTTCATTCACCAATGTCCTCAATTGGCATGCCTCAGGGGTTTCCTCCTTTGTATCCTAAGATCTTCTGGTCAGTCCTTAATTGGCAACTGGAGAGTAAGGTCATGAAAAGGTGTCAATGGGTTGCTATCTCAGTGCTGTGAAACACACCTATTATGAGCCTTTCTAAAGTTAACTTGCAGGAATTCATTATTATGGATTTTTATGTGCTTGGAACCTTGGGATACCTTTAATACCAGAAAGAGTGAACATATGAAAGAGAGTAAATTAATGAGGTGCGAAACTGGAATTTTGTAAGGGTCGGCTAGGTTCTTGTCACAAATGACCCTTAACACTGACATAATTGTCCCACCACAAAAAGGGGATCTACCACTGTAACAGAGGAGGAAATAATAACTTCCTGCCTGCTGCATTGAATAATTCATGTCTGCTTGTTAGAGTCAATTGTAGAGAGTTATATTTTGTATGGGTAAGTCTTCACTGCTTACTGGATCTGCCTACTGTGCTTGAAATTCTGTTACCACCTATTTGTTTCCAGCAGCTGGAGCCAGGATCCTGCCGACCATACTGATAAATGGAGTTGTACTCCTGCAGTGAAATCATCATTCTTTTATGGAATATCCCTGGTTACCCTTGGAGTGTGCAGAATATGGAACTGAGGAAGCTGCTGCCTTCCTGTGAGAAATGGCAGTTGATAAATTGAATCTCCACGTTTCGTTTCACCACAATGCTGAGTTGTAAGACCCCTGCCTCTGAGAGCAGTGGATTAGAGTCTCAGGAGTCAGTCCTAAATATTTTGACGTCTCTTTTTATGGTAAAACTACATTCAAAACATGCGAGAAAACAGATAAAATAACTTCCACAGGAGGATTAGGGAAAACTGTAAACATCCTCTAGAAGATACACCTATTCTCTCCAGAATTTGTGTTTAGAACTTTGAGTCTATCAGGGGACTTCTTATTCGGTGTATCTAAGCTCTAGCTGGCTACAGTTGTTCGAGTTACCCATTCAGAATTACCTTCCTCCAGAACATTTCTTTAGTTTGAAATTGAAAACAATCCGCAATTTCTGTCCAATCTTGTTCACTCGTGAAACAGCAGTAGTGAGTGACTTGATTCCAGTCAACTGTAGGGGGACACTTATCGCCTGATCCATGAGTTTTGCGATGTGGGAGCCGGACCACCATGCTTCTGCCCCCACACAGTCTGTGTGCGCAATGCATGCCAAATTATGACTTTTTTTGTCATGGGCGAGCAGTTCATTTGCGGTCTCACAGCGGTGCTTATGAAATAGGCACCTCAATGGGAATGTCAAAGACATTACTGGGACAGCATGCACTGGTGCACTCCATGTCGTGTAGGTACTGGGGTGCATGCACACAGGCGGGCACAACATGTCCCCCCCCCCCCCCCCCTGCATGCAAACCATGGCCCTGAGGCACGAGGGGCGCCCTCTTGGGCCCCCTTTTTTAATTCTCCACCACAGTTTTCATGGAGTAGGAACCACCGTGAAAACTGTGGCGGAAAGGACACTCATAACATGCTTGGCATATTGCGGTGACAAGACTGCCGCGCCACAGTCAGGTATCACTGATCTCTGGTAGTTGTGATAATGCAATGGCGGTCCGACCAAGACAACTTTCAATGATATTAGAAGATTTACTTAAATTATGAAATTTATATCTTTTCTGGCTAAGAAGTAGAAAAACAACTTTAAGCAGTTTATGTTTGGGACACAATCAATGAAGTAATTTTAAGGGGCACTTGCATTTAAACACTAGAAGGCAATAAGGAAGATGGAAGCAGAATACTGGCTACACATATCTGTGGGTCTACCAGAGTTTTGCTTCTTCCTGAAAACTTACTGTAATTTCCCTTCTTTTGTGTGGTTTAGGAATATTCCAAAGATGTGACCAAATTGTTGGGCATATTGTGGGCCCTCTCAATCTTTACCCTTTCAGTAATATATCCAATAGAACCAATTGAATGGATCCCTTTCAAGAAAGGGTTTTGGGCTTTTGAGATCCCTTAAAAAAATCCTTCACCTTCTTCCGGAGACTGCCCAAAAAACAGTTGTTCAGGTGATAGTTACATCCAGATTGGGCTACTGCAATTGTTTGTATTTGGGTTTCTCCCAATCTCGTCTGAATAGACTTCAGCGTGTGCAGAATGCAGCAACTAAGACACTGCTCTGGCTCTCGAGGCTGGCCTCTATTAGTACTGCCATTTGTTGCCAGTAAAACTGAGAATTGCCTTTAAGGCTCTCTGTTATTGTTACAAAGCGCTTTCCCGCCAACACCCTACCAATGTGCAGGTCATGATCACTCCTTATGTGTCATATAGAACTCTGAGATCGACTGTGGCTAAACTAAATTCCGTTCCCAGAGTTAGAAAAACTAGAGTTGGCGGTTGCACGTTCAGAATTCCAAGATTTGGAATTCTCTACCTGTGGAATTTCGGTTGGCTTCATCTGAATCGATTTTCAGGAAAAAAAGTGAAAACTTGGCTGTTTGGCTCGTGTTATGCTCCTCGGGGGTGCTTAATTTTCTATACTTAGCTTACTACCGCTGGGACACTTCAGGTGAAGTAATGACAATGCGCTTCACAAATGAAATTATTATTATTAAGATGGATAAGAAGTTTAGCTTGGAAACGTAGCTTGGGATCCTCTGTTATGAACACTACCACATGAGTAATTTCAGAATGTTAACCGTACAATCTTCCAACCACACTATTAAGTGGCAGCCTGGCACATTTTGGACTAATGTGTTCCCTTAAGCGGTTTTATATGAATTTCCACTAGAATACAGACTGTGGTCAAAACCAATAAAAGTTGTGGCAACTGCTACTATATACCTGCTGCAAGGTATTCTATCATCATACGTTGAACACCCAATTGTTTTTGCTACTGTGAACCCTAGTATTTGTACCTCAAAAGGAGAATGAGACGCATGATACTAAATGGTGAAATAAGGAAATGTGGTCACAAGTTTTGGTTTTCCTCATTTCTTTGGAACCTTTCTTTCAAGAGTTTTGTGGGAACTCAGCTGAAGCATGTATCAAAGACTCAAGCCATTCTCCCACCCTACCCTGCTAGATAGCTTTCGTACATTGACAGAAGCTATGTGATTTGTGTAATAGTGACACACACAATAAGCCTTGGAATTAAATATGTTCTATTCAGGGCACTATCACTACTATTTGTTTTCTTCAGTGTTCAGTATTTGGAATTTGCATCATTGCTAGGATCAATGGCTCTACTTCTCTGGGCTGCTGTGCAAAAGGAAATGTCTCCCTAATGTTTCTAAACGTACTAGATCACGTTTGCCGTGTTTTATGATTTTGCAGCGATGCTACTTTTTGCTCCAAAAATCTTAGTTATATGGAGAGAACCAGCGATTATTTATGTGGATTATCTAATTGATCTAAACTCATCAAGATAATTCCAGCCGTTCTTGCATGTCAACAGTCATACTTTGCTGATGTGGTACTGATTTTTGTATCAGTTGAAAAAGAAGGATGTGAGGTATTTGTAAAACTGCTGCCTGGAAGTGTGTAGAGTGGCTTAGTCGAAGTAGTGAAATTAATTTCTATTTTGACATCAGTGTAGCAGAGGAATTTATGGCAGCATGTATAAGTGTGTACAATGATGGTCTCAGAGACACAGGAGTGGACTATATGCATGTAAAAACATTTTCAACACATAATTTAAGGCAAATGGAAGCGGCAGTGCCTTGGTTTATTGGATGTGGAGCAAGTATATTATTGATGCCTCAAGAATTCACTGTTTCACTCAACAGCGCTGGTTCCTAAACCTGGTACCAAGAGCTAAGGTTTTTTTACCAAGATAGATACCTATTGTGTGCTCCAAGCTGATGATCTTGTGGACATGTCGGGAGCCACCACTTTCTTTAGTATCTTGTATTGAATTGCCCTTAAAGAACTTGCCAAAGGAGGTCTGCATCTTCCACACGTGAGGGTTTCCTTAAAGTCACTAAAGTAATTTGCCTTGAAAAATGCTCCTCTTATGTTCCAGAAGTTACTGAATTAGGTAATGACTGGTCAGGAGCACTAAAGTGATGCCTACCGGAGGCATTTCTCTCATCAGTGCCACCTGAAAGGACCAACTAGTAAAACCTAAAAAAGTATATCATACACTTCCGAAAGCCTACATGACTATCACTGCTAGAAAATGCAATGTATGCAACTTTCTTGTAAGCCTATGTGTACCAAGGTGACAGGGAACAGTAAAGGATTCTAAATTAATTCTTGACTTACAGAAATCGTTCAAGAACGTTAATGTGACTTTCTGTAAACCATTCAAGCTGTGGGCACCAGGATAAAGCTAATACTTTCTCATTTCAATAAATGCAAGGACCAAGGTACTGCAAAAATTAAGTCAATTTCATGATTTTGGGTAGCACTACCCTACATGTTTTTATCAGTAGGTGGCTCTTGCTGAGGGGACGGGAGACCGAGATTGAGAAGGAGTTCTTGGCCATCATTTGGTATCTTTTGGCGCTAGCTTGGATTACCTTCCAAACTGACCATGAATTCCATGAAAAAGCTGAAAAGAGAAAAATCAAGATTGTGAGAACCATTGAAAGACTCAAAAGAGGCTCCAGCACCATTCCAGGAAATCGCTTCTCTCCGTGGCCTTTGCAATAACTCCTCTTTCTGCAAACCTTCTCCACTGCAAGCCTGCGCAGTTGTGATCTGAGGCATTGACACTCTATATTGCCTCAGCTTGTGACATTTGCTTCTGGAAGCAGAAAGCTCTGCATACCTGCAACTGATCAACAAATGAAGAAACACCTTGCACGTATCAGAGCACTTTGTGCTCACTATTGGCTGCAAAGTGGCACATTTCCCTACCTAAGTCTTCTGTGCATTGTTCTACCCTCTCTTCTTTGCCAGTAAAATAGACCAGCCAATTCATGGAGCCTTTGTGTTATACAACTAATTGACAACTGGCACAATTTGCAACTTTTCTCTCTTGTCAAAGGGATTGCTTGCACCATTTGAGCAGCAAAATGCACATCTAAAAGTAGGAGAGTGTCCACCTGTGCAGTTCAAATGTAGTTCCTGTGTACTGATTACTAAGAAAGCTCCGATTTACATCTGTTCCCGAATTACCGTTTTATCTGCACCTGTAGATTGATGATAAGAAGTGAGACACAATGGTGTCTTTAAGTTTACACTATCATAGCCATTGAAAAAATGTGCTTCCACTAAGGGAAAGATAATTGATCATGGTATGGACCTAGGGTGACCAACTGGCATTGGTGCAAATTCAGGACAAAGGGCCAAAATTCAGGACACAAATTCAGGACAGGAGGTTAAAATTCAGGACAAAACTTCAGGACAATAGGTACGTTTTACAGACACATCTGAGGTCGCGCAATAGTACATATGTAAGCCCAATCATTTCCAAACATATTCAACCATTTGCAAACCTATCCATCATGTATCCTTCCATCTATCATTTCACACATCCATCCCTTCATCCATCCTTTCACTCATCCTCCATTATCCATCCATCCATCCACCCTTTCACCCTATTCATCTGTACACTTATCCAGCCACTCTTCATCCCATCCATCCATTTACTCATCCATTCAGCCATTTACCCTTTCAACAATCCAGCCATCCTTTCACTTACTACTCCTTCCACCCATCCACTCTTTTAGTCATCCATCCATCCTCCCTTTCTCTCTCCATCGACCCTTTCACTTAGCCATCCTTCCTTCCATCCATCCACCCACCCACCCATCCATCCATCTACTCATCCACTCATGAATCCATCCATTGCCATCCATTGACCCTATCACTCACCCATCTATCATTTCACTCCTTCACACATCTATTCATCCTAATGTCCATCTACCCTCCCTTTCACTCACACATCCATCCTCACATCCACCCTTTCACTCATACGTCCATTCATTCACCCTTGCACTTATCAATCCATCAATCCATCCAGCATTTCACTCATCCACCTACCCACCCATCATCCACCCAACCATCCATCCACCCACCCACTCATCCATCCTTTCACCCACCCACCATCCAATCCACTCATCCATCCTTTCACCCACCATCCACCCATCCATCCATCCTTTCACCCACCCACTCATCATCCATCCTTTCACCCACCCATCATCCATCCATCCATCCATCCATCCGTCCTTCCCCTCATCATCCAGCCGTCGTTCCCCTCATCATCCATCCATCCTTCCCCTCATCATCCATCCATCCTTTTCCCTCATCATCCATCCATCCTTTTCCCTCATCATCCACCCATCCATCATTCTACCCACTCATCATCCATCCATCCTTCCCCTCATCATCCATCCATCCTTCCCCTCATCATCCATTAATCCTTTCACCCACCCCCTCATCATCCATCCATTCCCTCATCATCTATCCATCCATCCTTTCACCCATCCCCTCATCAGTCATCCATTCCCTCGTCATCTATCCATCCATCCTTTCACCCACCCCCTCATCATCCATCCATCCACCCTTCCCCTCATCATCCATCCATCCACCCTTCCCCTCATCATCCATCCTTTCACCCACCCCCTCCTCATCCATCCATCCATTCATCCCCTCATCATCCATCCATCCTTCCTTCCCCTCATCATCCATCCATCCATTCATCCCCTCATCATCCATCCATCCATTCATCCCCTCATCATCCATCCATCCATCCTTCCCCTCATCATCCATCCATCCTTCCCCTCATCATCCATCCATCCATCCTTTCACCCACCCATCATCCATCCTCCCCCTCCATCCATCCCCTCATCCATCCATCCTTCCCCTCATCAATCCATCCATCCTTCCTTCCCCTCATCCATCCATCCATCCCTCCCCTCCCCTCATCCATCCATCCTTCCCCTCCTCCATCCATCCTTCCCCTCATCCATCCATCCTTCCCCTCATCCATCCTTCCTTTCATCCATCATCCATCCTTCCCCTCACCCATCCATCCTTCCCATCCATTTATCCTTCCCCTCATCCATCCATCCTTCCCCTCCATCCATCCATCCTTCTCCTCATCCATCATCCTTCCCCTCATCCATCTTTCCCCTCATCCATCATCCAGCTACCCTTCCACCCATACATCCAGCTATTTACTTTTTTTCTCCATCCTTCCCCTCACTCATCAATCCATCCATCCTCTCTCATTATTCATTTATTCAATCTTTCATTCATCCATTCACCTTTTCACTAATTCATCCAGGCATTCACCCATCCCTTCACTTACTTACTCGCCCACCTTTCCATATTAATTTTGAGCTGAGCCCTTTTGAGAAGAGGCCCATCAAGAACTTCACCCTCGCTGCAGGGGCCGTTCCAGGACTGGGACAGAAGCCACCCAGGGCGGAGACAGGATCCACCACAGGGGGGGACAAGAGCCATCACAGGCGGGGTGGACTGGAGCCACAACATGGGGGAACAGGAGCCATCACAGGTGGGGGGTGGACTGGAGCCACCACATGGGGGGACAGGAGCCATCACTGAGGGGAGGGCAGGAGCCATCACAGGAGAGGGAACAGGATCCACCAGGGTGGGCACAGGGGTGGGCATGCAGTATTCTAGTATCATTTTGGGCTCCTAGCCCCCTCCTGCACAAGACAACGAGAAGACATGCCACCCCCCACTGTGATGTACAGTACTTACAGGAGATACTCTAAGAGAACTGATTGAACTGATTGTCCTCCATACTTTGTTAATCAGTGTGGGTGCGATTGTGCCATTTCTTTATTGTATTACATTATAGACTGCATGTTTGAAGAACTGAGGTTTGCTTACACTTTAGTGACTGTAATTAAGCTCTGTGAAAAGAAGCACATGCTGCCTCGGTGTAATCAGGGGTGTAATCTGGCCGAGTCTAGGATATTTGGGGCCCTGGGTAGAAATGGAATGTGTGAGCCCCCCTCTAAATAGCAGAGACATGATGCATTCAGGGCTGTTTGCATGTGAATAGATGCCGCTGCTCCTGAACCTGCAGCCCCTCCCTCTCAGTCACCTTGGAGCACCTCTTAACAGCTCATCAAGGGCTGGAGGTGTGAGGGTTGCCACCCCGCTGTGCCTCTCCAATGCTGCTGAGTATCAGAGGAGCTTTGGTGCAGCATCGGAGTCAAGAAGGGAGGTGGGTGCAAGCTGTGCCGGCTTTAGGGTGGGGCAACCGGTGCCCTGTTAAAATGACGGACAAATGGCGTCCGTTAAAGAATCCTTCACGGACAAGGGACAGACGGCCGAAATTACGGACTGTCCGTGAAATTTACGGACGGTTGGTCACCCTATATGGACCAGCTTGATCGCACCCCCATTTATAAGCCATCATGGGCTCTATAAAATTGAGGACATTAGGCTTGACCCCTCTTTATTAAAGTTCATGTCGGTCTTAAGACTCCTTTGTTTTTATAAATACCTTGATTATACTAAATGTGATGACCTAGGGATCATTTAAAAGTGGGTGCTATTGATGCTTTTTGTTTGTTTATATCAATAAAAAGATTTATAAAAAAATAAAGTAAAAAAAAATAAAGTGGGTGCTAGATATCTGTCAACATCTGCAAGAAAGTGTGTCTGTGGATGCAGTGATATTATAGACATCTCACTGTAGTATGGAGCTTAACATATTGCAAATTATTGATTGGTGAGTAAATGTAGTATTAAGGTTCTTCAGATGAGAGCTTACCTCTCCATAATTAGATGGAGCATTTACCCATGGGCAAACAGAATAAATGTTGGCCACATCACTGTTTTCTTCTGCAGTATGAGCATGCCCCAATAATTTCCCAGTATTCTACAGCAGTGGTTCTTAACCTGTGGTCCGTAGACACCTGGGAGCCTGCACAGCATTCTCGGGGGAGTCCCCGGTAGCTTAGTAAATTAAATAATATTAACAGATTGAAAAGGTACATATAAATAAAGAAACAGAATTGAAGATTTTAAAATATTGCGTGAAGGAATTTTAAATTGTAGACTAAAAATTAAGTTGCAATCCTCAAATTGTTTTGTGAGAACAGGGCAAGTGCATCAGACAGAATATAGTATGACTAGGGGCAGCCTCAATTGAACTTAGAAAAGCTATCCCCTTCCCATTAAAATTTAGATCTGTTTTTACATTTATTTGTGAATAAAATTAAATATTTCATCATTTGTGTATGTGTTTGAAGAATGCTTGTTTCTGCATTTATGTGTATTGTTTTGAGGTTCAAATCATCAAAATTGCTTAGGCCAGAGTCTTGTTATGTCTCAGTTGCAGAGTACCTGGATTCCAATAATAATTCAGTGGGGGTCCCTGTATTCCAGTACTGATTAAATGGGGGTCCACAGAAGGAAGACGAATAAGAACTGCTAGTCTACAGTACCAAATGCACATAGTTGTCTAACCTTCATCAGTTCCCCCAGGACAGTCGTTGAGCAGGTATGCTACCTGAGATGCAATCCATGGCAGTCAGTACTGCCTCAGAGTTAGAAACCTGATTGGAACATATCCAAGACAGTGGCGATTATGGTTTGCTTGAACCCTGCCCTACATATTCACACCCCATGTGAAGGGTTTGGTTTGTAGAATGGCAGTGTTACAGATGACCGGCCAAAATAACTAAATGTGGACTTGTTTTTTCCCTTTTTTGGAGATTTCCCCGACTCCCAATGTAATGCTTTTTTTAGTCCTTTTTCTCTCCTGCCTTGTACAGAATGGCCATATGGGGGAATGCCACCCCTGGTTATACATGACATGCATCAAATAGTCATTTAAAGGTTCTTTTTCATTATGCTTAGATTTACAGTAAATATCTTTCAGCTATGTGCAGTAGATCGCTTCTGTAATTGTTTCGATTACACATATGCCCACTTTTTCTTGGCATTGCCCCTTGCAGGAAGTGTTGCAAAGCAATAGTTAACAAGTCTTAAAATGAATTTTGCAAACCCGTTTTTGAGGATTTTAGTTTTGTACCACATAATCAATCTCCACTCAGATGACAGCATGTTGTTCTCAATTGTGCACGAATCTGTGTCTTGATCAGAACATTATTTGTTGAAGGAACTGGCCCCCATGTAGAAGTCTTACGAAGTACTAAAAAGTAAGTTTATTCTGTACTTGTTTAGATAGAATATTGGAATTTTGTGGATTTGAAAATACTTTATTTAGGCCTTCACATCCTTTAAAGTGGCATCAACATAATATATACAAAACGAATACAGATAAAAACAATACAATATGGTAAATAGGTAACCAGTGACTCCTAATAGATTCCTGGCATTTTGTAAAAGAGGCTAAAAACAGCAAATAAGACTCATAACGTATTATTTTAAAGTGCAAGGGATTGTTAGCTTGGGTATGAAACAATGGTTAGCGTAACATTATTTATCCAAAGAGCCTTTTTGGCCCAGATTACTAAAATTAGCAGGGTACATTTGATTATATTTGCAGCATATCCAAACTAGTAAAGGATATAAAACAATGCAGACAGGACATTGATTTTGAGCATATGCCATAGAATACCGGGTACTGTGCTCCAATAAAATAGAGCATTCATTCTGGTACAAGTTTGCCAGAAGGCTGATCCTAGCTGAATAGTCAGGTTATAAATTGTAAATTGTTATCAAAGGTCATCTGGGTTCCTGCCATCCAAAGCGTGGACTACAAGGCTGAGGATTTTCAAATCCTGTCCTTTACTAGGTCCTGCCACTTGGAACCAGGCGTGTCTCCTGAACTTTGTTTGCTTTCCTGAAGCTTGTGCATCACCGGCCATTCCTGTGGGGCTGCCCGCTGTGTGTTCATCCTACTGCTCGCGGAACCCGCTCCGCGGGTCCCGCTTCGTGAGGAGGTGTGTCCCGGGAATCAGCTGCTGTCACCGGTGAGCCTAGGTGCAGGGCAGGGCTGCGAGCGTGAGTGCGGGGACTCCATTTCCCAGGAGTCCCTGCTCGGCCAACTTGGAACACCTGGCCCGCTCTCCCTGCTAGCCCCGCCCCCTGTGCACCTGTGTTCCGGTTATAAAAAAACCTCCTTTCAGCTGCTGACCGGCGGGTCTCCTGAACTTTGTTTGCTTTCCTGAAGCTTGTGCATCACCGGCTGTTCCTGTGGGGTTGCCCGCTGTGTGTTCATCCTACTGCTCGCGGAACCCGCTCCGCGGGTCCCGCTTCGTGAGGAGGTGTGTCCCGGGAATCAGCTGCTGTCACCGGTGAGCCTAGGGGCAGGGCAGGGCTGCGAGCGTGAGTGCGGGGACTCCATTTCCCAGGAGTCCCTGCTCGGCCAACTTGGAACACCTGGCCCGCTCTCCCTGCTAGCCCCGCCCCCTGTGCACCTGTGTTCCGGTTATAAAAAAACTCCTTTCAGCTGCTGACCGGCGGGTCTCCTGAACTTTGTTTGCTTTCCTGAAGCTTGTGCATCACCGGCTGTTCCTGTGGGGCTGCCCGCTGTGTGTTCATCCTACTGCTCGCGGAACCCGCTCCGCGGGTCCCGCTTCGTGAGGAGGTGTGTCCCGGGAATCAGCTGCTGTCACCGGTGAGCCTAGGGGCAGGGCAGGGCTGCGAGCGTGAGTGCGGGGACTCCATTTCCCAGGAGTCCCTGCTCGGCCAACTTGGAACACCTGGCCCGCTCTCCCTGCTAGCCCCGCCCCCTGTGCACCTCACACTCATTAAGAACAGGATTATCTCCCGCTGCACGGGAGCGCGCGGGAGAAGCCCGGGACAAGGGCGGGACCCTCTGAGGCCCTCAGAGACCGAGTGAGGCCGGGCTGGGCCCACTTTCTTTCATTACTACTGTGGTCTACACCTACAAGCTATCCCCCCGGCAATGGCGCTAAGTCCTGATAAAGCTACTATGGGAAAATCGGGGGTAATTAATACTGTTGGGACACTGGATAATTATTTTACACAGACTTCCACCGACCCAGGTAGGGAAAAGCAATTAGCTGTGCGCCGAGCTGAACGCCGTCGCTCTATAGAAAGCATAAAGAATAGGATTTCTATAGATCCCTCACCTCATGTTCCACCCCCCACTCTAGGCATAACTGGTAATAATGATGATCCCCTATTCTTCGAAAGCTTCCCCCTCTTGTTGCGTGAATCCACCTCGACACCCTCAGGCCCTATAGCCCTGCTACCAGCTGACACCTCCCTTTTTAGCCCGATTATAATAGAGTCTCATCAGACACCCAGGACTGTGGTCCAAACTAAACCAGTTATAAACAAATCTACAAAATCAATGCCCAACAAGGTACATGGCCCCCCACCCGCCAAGAGAAGACGGAAAGGGGGCATTCCTCAAAAGCCCAAGATCAGACACTCTGACTTCGGCAAATCTTAAAGGCCTACTATTACACCTACTACGGCCGCACCAGCTAACTCACCAGCACCAGCTAATTCACCAACCCTGTCACTTTCCTTGCCTCTGGAATTACCTCCACAGCCAGTGAATACTACGCTTCAGCCTGGCAATCCTGCCGACCCAACGCAAAAGGGCACTACTCTTGCAGTCTCTCTGGATAATATGGAACACCTAATAAGGTCTTTCATCTTACCCATTATAGAGAGGCTGAGGAGAGTGGAGAACAGGCTCGAGGCTATCGAGTCTGTGCTCAGTAAGCATGTAGGATCATCCAATGGATTGGTGAGTGGCACTGTCCCGCCCCCAGCTCCGACTACATCAGCTATTTCCATTCCCCCCAAATCATCGGCCAAATCTACTGACCTAACGCGCCCTAAGCAACCGATGGCTCCAGCGCTAAGGAGTGTTCTGATTTAACTCTTGGTCTAGCTGGCGCATCCAATAGGGGTCCAAGAAAAGTATATGTGGGAAACACACAGGAAAATACACGGGAGATTACACGGGGTTCCACTAGAAATTCCAGGTCACCGACTCGTAAATTTCCCCCAGTTAAACTTCCCCCGGAAGCCCTCCCCTATGTGGTTGTGCTGACAGGGATCCCCAGATTATCTGATAATAAGAGAGAAGGGTTCCATCAACTGAAAAATAAAATCATGCACTGGCTCAGCCATTTTAGACCGCTTGCACAAAATATCAATGCAGAAATTGTGCATGTAAGGCGTTTGCCTTGGCTGGGCAATAGGACCAAGGATAACGATGGGGATGTGGTCATCATAAATTTTAGAGACCCGCGCGCGGTTAATTATATATTAAACTGGCCACTAGATAGTGGCTCTAATTCCATCATCCCATGCCCGCTGACCTATTTTTACCCGAGATCCTTAGTGCTCCCACATACCTATTCTGGTCCCATGGCTCTCAATTATACTGCGCCCATATTACCTTTTAACCCGGGATATCCGTTACAAGTCCCCCAGCCTCTACTCGCTGCTGATCCCTTTGGGTGGAATATGGTACCTCCCAGGCCCATTAGGAACTTTAATAGTAGACCATCTGAGACCTTTTACACCACTGGAGTCAGCAAATAGATTTGGTGTGCTCTCAGGTTTAGATAACTGCGATTGAAGTTCACAGATTCAACGGAGTATGGGCACTTATTCAAACGCCACCGGCAAGGGACAGATTGATCCACAATCTCAATCCATCAAACCCCTTGCTGTGCTGGCGGATTTTATTGATCCTCCTGTATCCAACTCCGTTGTCACTTTATCTGGAGACCGCTCAACCCGATTTTCCATTCTTTCCTGGAATCTGGCGGGACTTCAGGTTAGGCTAGATTCCCCTGAGTGGGGGGCTTTTATTGATGATCAGGATATATGCCTGTTTCAGGAGACTTGGGCTCGGAAGGACACATGGCGCTCTGGGTATGCAACCTTTGCAATCCCAGCTAAATGGGAGGGAAAAGGACGGCCCTCGAGAGGCCTTGGTATATGGGTGGCGTCCCATTTGGGATGCAAGGCTAGGGTCCTCCACACTAACTCCCTGGACATCCAATGCGTGCTGCTGGAATGGCCAAACCACAGCCAACTAGCACTTATAAACATTTATTCCAGACCATCGGGTACAACAAAGCCTTCACCCACTTGGGATGAGCTCTCTCTTTTTCTCCCCAGAATCCCCTCGGCTGCTGGGATTGTGTTGGGCGGAGACTTTAACTGCCAGTTTGAGCCACTTAGCCTGATCATGGAGGGTGCACTCTTGGAGAAGTGTGGCTCACTGGTTAGAGGAGGCAGACCTGGAAGCAGAGGTCAGCCCGGGACCAGGGTTCAATTCCCGGCTCGGCGGGGTCTTGAGTCCTAAAATGTCCATGGACTCGACAATTCTCGCTCCGGTGCCTACTCGATTCACGGGTTCACACTCTGCGACTCTGGGCAATAGCTTGCTTAATCTCCACAACGGCCCCTCGCGGCGGGATGCCTGGCTTTCACCTTGCGGATACCCTGCCGGGGTTATCTCACAGGGGAATACCAGGACGGGTTCCCTAAGCAAGCGCTTAGAAACCGCTTGGTGATTTGCGCTATATAAATTCCTGTACATGTACATTTACATTTACATGGAGGAGGATGACCAGTGGGGAATTCCACAATTGGTTGGCCCCCCACCAAAGCCATGGTCCCCCCTAGCGACACAAATTACGGCACTAACTCTCAGTAACTCTCTGAGAGCCTGTAATGGCCGATTCAAGAATGACATCCCCGCAAAACCCACTTTTAATAAATCAGGGCAAGGGTCTCATTTGGACTACATTTTGGTCCAGACATCTAACTGGAATAGGGTCTCTGATTTTGTGGTAGTCGAAAGAACAGACAGCGACCACAACGCATTAATTCTCTCACTTATCGCACCAAGCGGGTTCTTGGGCAACCCACTGGCAGAGGCACCCCCAAATCCCAATTTAATCCTCACAAACGATAGGCGAAGAGTGAGGTGGGCAAAGCTTGTGAACAATCCTGCATACATCTCTGAGTTGTATGTCCAGCTAATCCCCATATTTGAACGGGTTGGGGATCTTATTAGTCATTCTTCGCCAGAAAACAAATTCCGCAAGCTGGGCATCCTCCATGTGGAATTGGTGGATACCCTCATGGAATTTTTAAACCCAATTGTGTGGAAGGGGAACTATAGGGCCCCAAGACTCTCTTGGTATAATTCAGCCTGTAAGAAGGCAAAGGCCAACCTCCTCGCTGTTTTGAGACACCCTAGGGATACGGACTTAATTAAGATAAAAAGGGAGGAATTAAAGCAAGCAATCCATAATGCAAAGGTGGAATGGGATTACTCTAATTGGGATAATATGCTGGCTGCTCTCCAGACTAGAGATGCCCGTAAATTCTGGCAGATAGTGAGAACAGGGTCTGCCGAGCCGATTCAGGCTGTGGAGGCTAATATAGCGGCCTCAGTGTGGGAGGACCACTTTCGCAGCCTTTACGAAGAGGCTGGTTCTAGCTCCTCCGACTATTGCGATGATTTGATGCCCAAATACCATTCACCATCCAGCGGCTTCATAGCGCACTCCCGAATTACTGAGGGTGCTGAGTTACTGCAATTCACCCTAAAGGAGGTCCATAATACAATAGCCAAATTGCCCTCGGGCAAGGCCCCTGGGCTAGATAAAATCCCGGGTGATTTATTTAAGCACCAACCCAGGGTTTGGGCCCCGTATCTGTTGGAGGTCTTTAACGCAATACTTGGGGGAATGGCAGTCCCTAGTACTTGGCTGGGAGCAGAGATTGTACCTATCTTCAAGAAGGGCTCTCCCCTGCTCCCAGCCAACTATAGGCCAATCAGCCTTATTGATGTAGCACAAATTTTTTTTTCTAGGCTGATACTTGACCGCCTCCTAGATTGGATGACGGATAACTCCGTTTTAAGTACTTATCAGGCAGGGTTCAGGTCCAAGGTCTCGACGATGGGCCAAATTTTTCGTCTGCCCCTTTTGTTCTGGAAGACGGTGCGGGTGGAGGGGGGTTCACTGTACACTGTCTTTGTCGATCTCCGCGCAGCCTTTGATTTGGTTCCGCGGAGAAAACTGTGGGCAGTGCTTGCCGAACTTGGTGTCCCTCCTGCTCTTTTAAACATCATTGTTCGATTGCATACTCAAAATTATGCTCAGGTCAGGTGTGGGAGGTTGGGTACCCTCTCACAAAGATTCCCCGTTGGAAGAGGGGTAAGGCAGGGATGTGTTCTTGCACCGACCCTGTTTTGCCTCTTTGTCAACGGGGTAATCGATCACCTAGACAATGTTCCCAACACAGATGCACCAAAGCTTGGTGGCAGAAAGGTGGCCGCAATTATGTTTGCGTATGACACCCTCCTGCTATCGAAATCCCTAATGGGGATTCAGCGTATTCTGGAGGGCTTTGAGGCATTTTGTCAAGACCATGGTCTTGAAATAAATGCCCTGAAGACTAAGTACATGATTTTTAATCCCCCCAAAAATACACACCCTAATCCCTCTATAGGCCTTAATAGGCTTGAAAGAGTCTTCACGTTCGATTACCTGGGTGTGACTTTGAATGATAAATTGGAATGGGGTGAACATCAAATCAAGTCACAGCTCAGATTGACTCAAGCAGCAGGGGGAATAATTAGGCTAGTCAATTCCAACAAATCATCTATTAGACCACTAGCCCCCCCTTGGAGATCTACAAACTCCAGGCCAGAGGCGCGATTCTCTATGGCAGTGAACTCTGGGGTCAAACTTGCAAGAGGGACTTGGTCATGGTCGAAAACAAGTTTCTTAGACAACTTTTAAAGTTACCGGCCAGCACCCCGCTTCTCCCTATTAGATTGGATCTGGGCCTGAAACCGTTGGATGAAGTAGTGGGTGTAAAGCCTCTAACCTTCTGGAGAAGAATATGGTCTACCCCTGAGTTAGCCAACTATAGACAGGAATTGAAGGAAATCCTTGCTCTCCCTACTATCGAGAACATCCCGTGGTTCAAATATCTGAAAACTGAGTTTGCCCGGCTGAAACTCCCCACCTTTTGGAGCGATCCTGAAATGGCTTGCCAGGGTTTGTCTCGTAAAGATCTGGTAGCAACCTTCTATGCTTGTAACCTTGAATCCCATACTCAGGGCTCACGCCCAGATTCCCTGACTAACACCTTCCTTGGGGTGAAAGATTATTACAAGTTTGAACCAGTTCTTGACGATATTTTCCCGAATTTGGCCAGAAAGTTATACTTACAATGGCGGTATGGCACTCTTCCGCTCAGAGCAATCACAAGCAAATGGAACTCCCAGACCATGAAAAATTGCCCAGGCTGTAACTGCGGGCTTGAAGACGAACTGCATCTAGTCTTCTTTTGTCCCGCACACTGTGCGGCCAGGAGGTACTGGATAATTCCATTATGCAAGAACCTAGGGTTTGCCAAATGCTCTGAGGCCTTTAGAATTCTTAAGACCGATCTCTCAAAAGTAACTGTTTTCGCTATGGCTAAGTTCCTTGAAGCAGTATGGTATAAGAGAAGGCTTTTAATCCTTAGGTCACCACATCCCTGACCAGATCATGTACCAATGATTGCACAACTCTTATGTATTGGACACTTTTTAATCAGAATCTAATATTTTTAAAACATTGTCCTGTTTTTATTTTGAATATATTTCCAACTACTATATAGCTTTCTTTTATTGAGTGATGTAGTCCTTATGCTGTTATCTATGGGGACATTGTCCTGTTTTTATTTGTATGCCATCCTATTATTGCTGTAACACTGATGTTTAAATTTGGTTAATTGTAATTTTATGTGTATCTTTTATGGCGATTGCCGAAATAAAGATTATTGAATGGAATGGTACAAGTTTACTGGTAAGTGGTGTTTGTTTGCCAATTGCCATGGTGCTAAAAACGGGTCAAGCTTCGCCGTGTGTATATATGTAGGATGCAGTTAACTTTGATCTTGGACGTGAATATCATGGCCTAATCTATGATAATCTAACATTTCTAAATAATACAACAATTGAGGAAAAAGTTTCTGAAGTTAAGAAATTTCTTTTTGAATACATCTAGCCATATTTCCTGATAGTAAAATTGTGCGTTTCTCTGGTGAATTCACATGGGAATATGATAAAGGCTGTACCATGAACAGACTCCGATCATTTTATTCCTGAAGTGGCAGGACGGATGAGGTTTATCAAGACTAGTGGTTGACCAATAATAGTCTCAATTAAAATCCTTATAAAAGTGACAACCTGCATCTAGCAGCCTGCCCACATTGTTTGTGCATGTGCCATTGTTCTGCAGGTAATATTTACACAAAAAACAACAAGATGTTTACACTGCTAATTATAAGAGACAGGCACAGGATGTAAAGACTGTGTCACTTTTGTTCTGTCTTTCCCATGGGACATTAGGCCAAGGATCATGTAAATAATGATTTTTGAATGTTATTTTCCTGGTGGCGGAAGGATAGGAGAAGTTGTCACCGTGAATATAGTAACTTTATAATGGATGATCTCAAGTTAAGTTAGGGTGAGAACCATAATCTTCTCCTAGCGACCTAACCGTTTTATTTATATATGAACTTTTATCCTTCAAAAAATGTCCATGCAAAAAAAGTCTAGAATTCTCAGGGAGTAGAGGATGTGGCTGAGTTCCTTAATGCTTTATCCACTATATTCAAGTGTTATATAACACTGGCCATTGCTTGTGGATGGGCTTCATTCAATAGGAATTTGACAGCCGCCTGAATCGACCGTGTCCCTTGGTTAGTCAGAAAGCGGCAAAGAAACCTTCTACGTTCATCGAATAAAGGGGCAGATACAAAGAAGATCTGACAACGACTCCTGAATCAAGCCACATAAACGACACTTGTTGGTGGCTGGTTGAGGCACCCAGGGCGGCAATAGGTCTAATGATGAGAAGCATCAGCCGCTCGTAGCTGACAAAACTTAATTTTGTAGTACTCCGAGAATGGTTCAATGATGTATTGTTGGATCCCTCTTTTAGCATAACTTGATGACCAGATCCGCATACTTTATTTAGATAGAAAGTTAATATTTAGACCTCTTGGCATGTGCAGTGTTTATTTTTCACTCTCGTTTTGCAGTGTTTGTTTTTCACTGTTGATTGCCTTTTGACTTCTCATTCATATTCTCTCCTGAAAATGTCCTTTTCAATTAGAGTACCTGTTCTAGGTTTAACTATCCCTGAAACCCAATTCTCTGTTATTTGCTGTGAAATGTGCGTGCTTGTGTGTATTTCATGTCTGCAAAAATACAAATGTGTACATTTTTTCTCCATAATTCCTTCTGAATGCCACGCCTAATTATGCTAGCAGACATTCTCTAAGATGTTCTCAGTGTGTATTCACATAGAAGACAGTTATGATTTAAAATGTGATTCCGAGTTGGCGGGACTTTGTAGTGGAGATTTAGAAATGCCGGAATTAAGTGTACCAGTCAGTGTATCTGCAGTCAAGTTCGGTCGTTTCTACTTTTTCACCCAAAATGGGGATTATCTTTACACACCGTCTGAGGTTCTGAGCAATTTTCACGTTTTTGGTGAAAAAACTGCTGACGTTTTCCGTCTTCTCTCAACAGATGTAAAATGGCAGCTGGCAGCTGGTGGTGAGGGACAGTGTTGAATGTGGGGGCATGGGTGAACGGCATGCTTTTGCCTGTTCAGGGTGAGCATTAGCTTGAGGCAAACTGCTTACACTTGGAAGAGTATATACTTGTCAGCTTGAGGTTTTTACTGCAGAAATCTGCAACTCATATATGGATGAATTTGGCTAATAGTAAAAAAGAAGAATGTTGCATTCTATGGGTTAGTTTTCAGGTCTTCTGCTCTTGAGAGTATGTTTTTTGAATGAGGATTATCGAGGGGTCATAGCCAAATAGCCTAGAAAATAAAGCATTCTCTTCCGTCTATAATTCTGGCCATTAAATTCAATGGAATCCTTTTCTCAACTTTTACCATCCCTGCACCTTTTGTCTGGCTGGCCTCGAGCCCCCCTACTCTCACAACAACTTCTTGTCTTACTCTTACCATCCTCACCTCAGAGCCCTGCCTACCGTGGTTCCAAAGTCTCCCACCTCTCCTATTGTGTTTTAGTGTTGCACCACTTTGGTCCCTCCCCAACACCTACCACACCCTTTATGCCATCTGGATCCCGCAACCCACAAAAACCTAACCATCCATTGCAATACAAGACAATAGGCTCTTGCTTGTAAAGGTTATATCTGAAATATCATTACACCATTTATTATCCCAGCATCATATGAGTACTGGCAGATGGAGAAGCTTTTTAAAACGAGACATCTTTCATAACCGGCACCAGCCCTCTGAGCGAATCTATCCTTTGACTGAAGTTTATTAAGCATTTCTTGACCAGCAGAGACACCTGTAAAGGATTTTTTGTTTTTGTTTCTAAGTATCTCTACTGTTCAGCAAATGCTGAAGTAAGACATTTTAAATGAAGACTAATCTTCTATACTATTATCTCCTGCATTCCTGTTAAGGAAAATATTGAATTATGGGATCAGATGTTTGAACTCTCTTTAGCCCTTTGAAGTGTCTACTGACGTCATGAAAGGCCTTAAGGCCAAGTTCGTTTTTAACTTTGAATACATGTTTCTTCATTACAAATTGTATTGGGTTCTTGCCAGCAAGATAAGGACTCCCATATACATACATAGGACTCTGCAGGATGGAATCCCTAAATTATGCAAAAAACAAACATATGCACAAAATCCCATGGCTACCCCTACACCCCACCCCACACACAGTATCTAATATCTTATACAATTGTGCGTCCGGATTTCGTCACATTACCCAGCACATCCTGCCCATAGTGTCTAGATGTAAGTCGGCTGTGCATACTGGCTCCAAGAAAAAGCCCCTATAATCGGCCCACCTTTACCAAATCTTCTATATTTTTCACTTTTTAATAAAAAATTGACCAGTAAGTAACACGGAAAAGCAATTTATTTTGGGGGATCAAAATTAACTTTTAGTGCCTTGAAGTCTTTAGGTTGCCTTGTTGGCCATTGGTAACACATTTACTAATAAGACTATTCACTGCTTCTTATGAGGTTCCATTCTTCTTTGTTCACGGGGCCACTACAAAGCAGAGATTGCAGTATGTGGAACGATTCTCCAAATCCTCTTGTTTTAATTCAACAATCAAACCTGTGAGCTGGACTTCAATTTGCCATTGAGTGTCTTTGATGTCTGAGATTTTCTTTTCCATCCCTCCCATTTGGCCCTCAGTTTGGAATATAATTGTAAGAAATTGGGTTGTTGGTTGACTGCGGTGCGAGCCCTGGTCAAGCAGCAAGTACAATCCTTGTCAATGTAAGGCACAAGTAAACTCTAAATTAACCTGTGCTCATCCATCCGGTAGCTTGGCACGGAGCAGTCTGGCTTAACTTAGAGGCAACGTGTAAAGTATTTGTGCAATTCTTCAAACAGTAATGCAGTGAAAAACCACACAAAATGCCACCAAGATAGACAAATAGAACTTTCTTTAATAAATGAAAGAAGACCAAAACGACAAAAATACAATCACGAGAACCTGAGATATGCAGTTTTAAAGATTTGAGTGGAAATAGCGCCAAAAAGGGTCAGCTGTGGATATCTGGCTATGCCAGACTAGGACAAAGTCACAAGTTCAGGCCAACTGAGATAAAGCACAGGCCAGCAACAGAGACCCAGTTAGGCCAGCTGGACAGAGTACCTTAAATCCTGATTTGTAGAGCATTGCGAGAATCCTCATCGAAGATGGGTTGGGGAGGCGAGGAATGTGTGGTTTGCAAGATGCGGTGAAGCTGCAATGCGATGGCCTGCGTCGTTGTCGAGTATCCCATCAATGGGGCTTGCACAGTGCGGCATGCAGTCGGGTCGATGTGCCGGTTCCAAAGACCTGCAAGGCTATGATGCTGAATGTGTTGTCATCATGGAGGCTGCCGCCGACGAGAGATGCGTTGCACAGTGGCGGTTCCAATGGGCTCTGGCAGTGAGAAATGCGTTGGTCCTGCTCTGAGTTTGGCCTGCACAGCAGAGTAGATGCTTCAATTCCGCTGAGTCCACAGAGGCTGGCAGAGCACCTTAAATCTACTTACAAGGGTCCAGCACTATGGTGGCAACACTTGGCAGGGTAGACTCACCGATTGGCAGAGTCTAGTTGAGTGCAGGTGCATAGTTGTTGGAAGCCTGTTGTGTCCCTGAGGCTTTAAGTCAAAAGGCCAGCCAACTAGCCCTTGAAGTCACTCTGTGTTCTGAGTGATAGAGATGCAGGTGCAGTCTTTCTCACCCAGGCAAAAGGGCAGCAGGTAGGCACAGCAAGGCAGCAATGCCTTCAGAACATCAGTCTAGCAGAGGGGCATTCCTTGTAGCATGACACACGTCCTTCTCCTGGCAGAAAAACCACTGGCTCAGATTTGTACTTAAGTGGTGGTCTGAGGTCCAGTATTTATATCCAGTTGTTCCATTGAAGCGGGGAGAAGTTTCTAGAGGCATGCCTTTGAAGTACTCAAATGCCCTGCACTCCTGGCCCTGGCTCCTGACTAACTACAGGGGTTAGGCAGCAATGTGTGTGGCGACGGGACACACTCTATTCATGTATAAGTGGTGCCGGGTCCAGCCCCTCCCACTAATCCTGCCAGTGAGGGACCATCCCGTCACACTTAAGCTCTACATTGTGTGGGGCTGTATAGGAGGAATACACAGAGAACAGCTGTCACCCAAACACAATCATGTAACCCAGATACAGGCTGCAGGTACAAAATGGCTAAGGCAAGAAAATGCCAACTTTCTAAATGTGGGATTTTCTGAATTGTTATTTAAAACCAGACTTCGCCATAAGTTAGGATTTTAAATTGCAATTCCAGAGATACCAAACATGAACTAGTTACCTGTTCCCATTTGGAAATCAATGTTATAAAATGCAAAAAGGGAATGCCAATGTTATCCTATGGGAGAGGTAGGCCTTGCAGAGGTGAAAAATTAATTTAAGAGTTTTTCACTACCAGGACATGTAAAAGTACAGGTCCTACCTTTTAAATACATTGCACCATGCTCTCTGGCCTGTCCACGGCCTACCCAAAGGTTGATATGTGTATTAAAAAGGCATGTTTGGTCTGACAAATGTTTTTATTTTGTCAGGGCTAAATGGCAGGTTAAAACTTCACCCACAGAGGCTGCAAAGGCAGTCCTGAAATATGTTTCAAGTGCTACTTAATTGGGTGGTGTAATCAGTGCTGCAGGCCCACTAGTAGCATTTGATTTACAGACCCTGGGCACAGGTAGTGCCACCTTTCTAGGGACTTACAAGTGAATTGAATATGCCAATTGGGTATAAGCCAATTCTACCACGTTTTAAGGAGAGAACACGAGTGCTTTAGCACCGTTTAGCAGTGGTAAAGTGCACAGATGCCTAAGGCCAACAAAAACAAAGCCAGCAAAAACAGGAGGACAGAATGAATAACCACAACAAATAAAAAAACAAGCAAAATCTAAATGAAACAACAGAACCTCGCAAGGTGTGAGGTAGTTGATTCTAGTATGAGGGGCCTAAGTAAGGAAAGACTCAGCCATCAGTGTAAGTCCTGCGAAATGTCCACGTATAGAAAAGCATATTGCCAGAGGCCCACAGAAGGAGTGAAGTTTGGTTTTCAATTCATATATTTTAAATGTATTTTGGTCCTGTGTCGTAATCAGCTTTGTGCAAAAGCATAAAGTCTTAAAAAGGCTGCGTTTTTCAATAGGGACTTTTATGCAGCTCCCAGACGTTCTGCATTATCAGAGGCTGGGAATTTTCAAAACTGTAAGTACACTCCTAGTGGAGCTCAAACTGAATTTTGTTTTCTTTTATTATGTGTGCAAGCAAGTTATCTTCTTGGAACTCAGATCAGGTTATCGTAGCTGCTTTAGAGCATAGTTGTTAGCGGATGTCTGCGAACTAGTTTACGCTTTACACATGTTCTGCTGAGCTGCACGAATCACTTATCATGGAAGCCCTCTGTAATGTGGTTGGAACATCTCGAGCAGCTTGAGATGTCTGGGTTTGTGGCCCCCAACTAGTATGTCCCCTGGAGGATCCATGCCTTATTGTGCTTAGTTCTATGTCAATCCCTTGCCATTGGGGCCACACCTAGCCAATTTGGTAGTTGTAAAGTTGTGAATTTTCTTCTAGCATTACAAATGGTGTAAGGTGGTCTGTATCCCGGACATTACTGACTATCAAAATGCCAGTAAGGTCCCACTACCTAATCCCTTCACCTCTGACACCTGTCTCATCACCTTTCCGTGCCATAGTGCAGCCTCCTGTTTTATTTTATTCAGCTCACCCATTCTTCTTCATGCCCGGTGCCAACAGTGCAAGATAGCCTGGGGATTCAAGTAACATAGAGGTGCATCTGCATAGGCTCCTTCAAGAGCTGCAGCACTTTCCGGACGGAAGGGCCACTACGACTACAAAAAGCCAATTGTATATGACTGATTTATGTTGTTTTTGACGCACAGTGCTGTCTCAAAAAGTGGGGATACTGTCATTCTAGGTATTATTCAAAAGGACGTGTGCCACATCTGATAGGTCCTGTTGTAGTGAGGTAGACAAATGCTCATAGTAGCACAAGCCATGTGGTGCTTGCCTGAGAGATCAACCAGAACGGCTTGCAGATCTTCCAGCTCTTGGGGTACCACGGAATTTCCTGCAGATATGCGAAGTACATTGTATTGATCAAAGATTCCAAGTTATTTAGGACTCTTTGGGGGTAAGACTTCTCCCTAGCTGTCAGACAGATTATACCCCTATGATTTCCCTCGTTGTCCTTTCCTGAAGAGAATGGTAAGTAAAATCAGAAACGTTAGAGCTACATTCACAGTGGTATATCTTTTATGGCCCAGTAGATTAAGTTGCATGACCTCCAGCATTTGTCTCTGACACTTTCTTCAAAAGCTTCTGCTTTACAGCCAGGTTTCCTAAGCATATTGCATCGACATGAATTCCTTGAATGTGAAGACTTTGACTCTTCAGATGATTACTTAAGGATGAGGGCTACAGATTAAAGAACACCTGAAAACTCGACATTATAAGCCTATCTATCTAATTGAAGGGCGTTTCATTTTAGAATGACTGCAAAGATGTGGATTATTTTTGCTCCTGAATGAAGACTACTCTCTCCTACATCTAGTTTAGAACACACTGCAAGCGTCATATATCTGTGTAAGATTTCTGCTTAGAGACGGAGAATGTGAGTTTTTTCAGCTTATGAAATATCTCTCATTGTAGCTCATACTCTTATCTGGAATTTAAATTTGACCCTAGAAGTTAATGTGACATCCCTCTTTACATTTATAAAATAAATTACCTCTCAGCTTTTTAATTGAAGCTATTTCTTCTGTCGTGGTGACAGGTGATATCTAAGCTTTTTGCCACAGCCTTTCATTGAAACTAAATTGTTGTAATCCTGAATGTATTAACAAAGTTCTGTAGTAGGGGATCTCTGTGTATAGTCATAATCTAGTGAATAGTCCCGCCCATGTGCGTGGACCCCGGAGCAATCAAAAATAATCTCTTACAGTGTCAAAAAATGCAGAAAATGCATAGACACTTAAGAGAGAATTTAAAGACAGATAATGCAGCCAAAAAGGCTACACTGTCCAGTACTTCAACTAGAAATTCCACCATAAAATCCACAAAACAGCAAAGCCTGTACAGATTTCCCTTGCTTAACAGCAAAATCCCTCAGGAATGATAGAGAGAAGAACCTGGACAGACAAGCCCCATAGGCTGCCATTATGTGGCTTAATTAGGATACTGTGCCTTTAAGGAACCTTCCAGAACCTTCTCTCAGTATCCCAGAATGCATAGCAGGTCCAACTTAGCCACAGTTCTTTTTTCCGGCTCCTGCAAGCAGGACCCTGGAGCATTGAGCTCTCCCTTTTCAAGGGTTTTTGTTAGTGTTTTACACTAATTTCGATTTTTGGTACTTTTAAAGTACTTTGGTGTTTCTGCACTCTTTTATTGTCCATAATGCCTGCATTATTCGACAAATGCCCTGAGTGCTCAAGAAAGAAGGCCAGGTCAGACTCCCATGAGGTCTGTATTCTCTGCCTTCCCTCTTCCCACATTCCTGAGGAGTGTGTGATCTGCAGAAGCTTCTCTGGAAGGACCCTGAAGGAGAGGAAGAAGATCAGGCTTCAGGGACTTGAGGAGAGAAAGTTGAAGGCACGAGGTGGGTCAGGAGGGGCTCCTTCTACCCATGCTGAGGCCTCTGGGGGGCTCCCCAGGGGCAGGAAGACCAGCCCTCGCCCAAGATCTCCGTCTGGGTCAGTTGCGCTGACCACGACGTCGAGGGGACGGTCAACGGCCAGTTCCAGGTCTCCCCAGGGCTCTGGGTCGAGAAAACGTCGCCCGTCGACGTCGAGGAACGTGTTCCGGCCGCCGTCGAAGCCGGTGTCGATATCCTCGTCGTCGCTGTCGGCGTCGAGTGGTCGACATCGGAGGGCCCGGCGTCGGCGCTCGCCGTCGAGGCGACACCGCCGTTCGCCGTCGAGGACATCGTCGTCGAGGGGATCCTCGTCGTCGAGGTCGCCGTCGAGACGGAAGGCGTCTCCGGCGCCGAAGAGGTCGACGTCGAAGCATTCCAAAAGACTGACGTCGAGACGGTCAAGGAGATCGACGTCGAGGAGGTCAGAGAGGTCGACGTCGAGAAGGTCCAAAGGGTCGACGTCGAAGCGATCCAAGAAGTCGACGTCGAGGCCGGCGAAGAGGTCGAGGTCGCCGTCGAGGCACCATCGCCCGTCGTCGAGGTTTCGTGGCTCGTCGATCTGGTCGGGGTCGACGTCGAGACGGAGACACGGTTCGACGTCGAGAAGTGTGATTCGGTCGACGCCGAAGGACCGTTCGACGTCGAGGGGACATCGGTCGTCGTCTGGGCACCGGTCTTCAACGTCTGGAGGTCCTAAGGACAGGCCCAGGACTGTGGGGGGCTCCCCACGCTCCGGAAGAGATGGTGGCTCGCCGGGAACGGCACATTCCGGGGTGGATACTCCGATGAAGCCTTCTACACCTCCTTCGCGGCCTGCTGTGCCGAAGGGTCCGCCTCCGAAGGCCCCCACCCCACCTCCGAAGCCGGCTCCGCGGACCCCGCGTCCGGTTGCTCCTCCACCCCCGGTCCTACCGAGGGCGGTGTCGATGCCTAAGTTTCCGACGCCTCCGAAGAAGACTCCTAAGAAGCCTAGGACCCCTGACCCTGGGAGGCCGAAGGAGCGTCCGAGGCCCAAGAGGTCGAGGTCTCGCTCGGGGAGACGGGACAGATCAAGGAGTGGCCATGGATCTTCCTCACGATCCAGGCGTCATCACAAGAGACGTCGGTCCAGGTCACGTTCTCCATCTGGGACCCGTTCCTACTCGCCCACGCTGTCCGATTCGCCGGAGACTAGGGTGTCTCCGATAGACGATATAAGCACATTTCAGGAGGTTCTCCTGCGTGGAGCGGCGAAGTTGGGCATTGAGGTTGAAGCACCTACGGCCTCTACCTCGGTGATATTTGAGACATTACACAAAAGGCACTTGTCTCGCCCCCTGTTACCTCTGGTGCCGGGGCTCCTTGAGCCCGCCGAACAGCTATTCCTGACGCCGGCAACGGTGAAGTCTGTACCTTCCAGGATTCTAAAAAAGTACAGGGCTCCGGACTCAGACCCAGCCTTCTTGAGGAAGGACCCGGTACCGGATTCGGTCATCGTGACTGCTGCACGGAAGCTTCATGCCACCTCCCCTGCGTCCACGGTGCCTCCGGACAAGGAGAGCCGTTGGATCGATTCTGCTGGTCGTAAGGCGTGTGGGACATCCGCCTCGTCCATGAAGGCCGCCAGTGACTCGGCTTTGCTGGGACGTTACGACCGGTCCCTGTGGGACTCGATGGAGCAGTTCGCAGACCTTGTCCCTCGAGACCGCAAGGAGGACTTTGTGGAGATCGTCCAGGAGGGGATGCTGGTCTCTAATCAGGCCATCGGCGCCGCAGCGGACATATCATTGCTGTCCGCGCACGGATATTGCCACGGGATTCACCAGAGGCGCCACGCTTGGCTCAGGTTGACGTCATTGAAACCGGAAGCACAGCAACGCGTGGCGAATCTCCCGTTTTCCGGAGATACCCTCTTCGGGAAACACGCGGATGATGAGATGGCCAGGATGAAGGCCGAAGCGGAGACCCTGACGGCAGTGGGCTTGGAGAAGCCCAAGGAAAAGAAACCCTTCCGACAGTACCAACGTCGGTTTGGGTCGCAGGGTCGTGGAAGGGGGCAGTCTGCTGGACAACATCAACAGCAGCAGCAGCAGCAGCAGCAGCAGTACAGGCGGCCCTTCCAGAAGCGACAGGGTGGTAGAGGTCGTCAACAGTCCTCTACCGCGACCAAGGGCCCGGCCGGGTCCCGTCCCTGAGCTGTTACTTCCCCCTCGTCCGTTACCCGCTCCGGTGGGGGGAAGCGTTCAATTTTTTCTGGCAGAGTGGAGAAAAATTACTCAGGACAAGTGGGTGCTGAATATTGTTTGCAATGGATACAGTCTACGTTTCACCAGCCCTCCTCCATCGATTCCTCCCGTCAGCTCGCAGTATCAACTGCGCGAGCTTCAGACGGAGGCGGACGTTCTGCTAAGGAAAAGGGCGATCGAAGACGTACCTCTGTCTCAAAGAGGAAGAGGTCTGTACTCTCGGTTCTTTCTTGTCCGCAAGAAGGACAGAAACGAGTTCAGGCCCATTCTGGATTTGCGGCAGGCAAACAAGTGGATTCGCAGAGAAAAGTTTCGCATGCTGTCGTTGCATCAGATCTACCCTCAGCTGCAACGAGGAGACTGGATGTGTGCCATAGATCTACAGGACGCATACTTCCACGTGCCCATTGCATGCAAACACAGGAAATTTCTGCGCTTTCAAGTCGGCACCAATCATTATCAATACACGGTGCTACCCTTCGGACTGAAGTCTGCACCCAGGACATTCTCAAAATGTATGGCAGTGGTAGCGGCACACCTGAGGAAGAACAAGGTGTTTGTCTACCCGTACCTGGACGATTGGTTGATCAAAGCCTCCTCCTTCTCGGAAGCTCAAGCACACTTCCAGAAGACGTGCGTTCTCTTGAACAAGCTGGGGTTGCACATCAACATGTCCAAGTCGGTCCCGATTCCGGTACAGTGCATCCAGTACTTGGGGGCCTCCATCAATACGCTGTCAGCAAGCGTGTCTCCTTCGGAAGAGCGACGTTTATCACTCGTTCGGAAGGCTCAGGCTCTCATGAAAACTCCGTCTACGACTGTGAGGACGGTGTCTTCTCTACTGGGATCGATGGCCTCTTGCATCTTTCTCACTCCTCACGCACGGCTACAGATGAGACCTCTGCAGGAGTGCTTGGAGGATCAGTGGGACCAGAGGAGAGGTTCTTGGGACGACAGGATACGACTGTCTCTACATGCTCTTCAGTCTCTAAAGTGGTGGTGCTCGAAGGAGAATCTCCTCAGAGGCGTTCCCTTCCACAAGGACATTCCCACACAGACCATCGTGACGGATGCGTCTCTCCAAGGTTGGGGGGCGCATTCCGGAGACCTGCAAATTCAAGGGACGTGGTCCCCGACGGAGTCCACGTACCACATCAATTTCCTGGAACTGAGAGCTGTTCACTTGGCACTGAAGGCCTTTCATCCGTCCTTTCAGACCAACTCTCTGCTTGTTCAGACGGACAACACGACAACGATGTATTACCTCAACAAGCAGGGGGGCTCGAGATCGCGCACTCTGTCGCAGGAGGCGCAGGCGATCTGGCACTGGCTTCTGGCTCGAGGACTGTCGATAACGGCCACCCATCTGCCAGGTGTGCAGAATGTTCAGGCAGACGAACTGAGCAGAATCGTGCAGGAAAACCACGAATGGGTCATAAACGACGAAGTACTAGGAGAAGTCTTCGCAAGGTGGGGAACTCCAGACGTAGATCTGTTTGCCACCGCCGAAAACAGCAAATGCCGAGGCTTCGCCTCCAGGTACTACCAGCCAGGGACGCTGGGGAACGCGTTATGGATCAACTGGTCGAACAGCTTTCTGTACGCTTTTCCACCAATTCCCCTGATTCCGGCGGTTCTCATCAAGCTGTCTCAATCCAGGGCGAGAATGATTCTGATTGCCCCGGAATGGCCCAGACAGTGGTGGTTCACGGACCTGCTTCACCGATCTCTCCTTCCTCACATGAAGCTGCCGTGCAGGCCGGACCTTCTCACGAAGTTCGGGGGGCGGATGGTGCACCCCAACCTCTCGTCTTTGAGTTTGGCGGCATGGCTCCTGAAATAGTGCAATATGGCCATCTGAATCTCCCAGAGGATTGTATGGGCATACTGAAGGAGGCTAAGCGACCTTCCACTAGGACTTCCTATGCTTACAAGTGGAAGAGGTTTTGCATCTGGTGCAAGTCTAAGAACTATGACCCTACGTCATGCAAGGAAGATGTCATCCTTCCATATCTGCTTCATCTGGCGCAGTCGGGCCTTAATGTCCATTCCATTAAGGTTCATCTGGCTGCTTTGACTGCCTACAGGAAAGGCCCTTCACAGACTTCCTTTTTCCAGATCCCTGTGATCAAAGATTTTTTGGAAGGCTTGAAGAAAGTGTTCCCTCCTGTCAGGCTTCCTTCGCCTTCATGGGACTTGAATGTGGTGCTGTCCAGATTGATGAAGGAGCCTTTTGAACCCATTCATAAGGCTTCGTTGCAGCACCTGTCCTGGAAGGCGGCGTTCCTCGTGGCCATTACATCGGCCCGCAGGGTGAGTGAGATTCAGGCATTGTGTTGCCAAGAACCTTATACTGTATTTCATAATGCTAAAGTTGTTATGCGTACTCACCCTAAGTTTCTTCCCAAGGTTGTTTCTGATTTTCATATCAATCAGACTATCACTTTGCCTACGTTCTTTCAGAATCCTTCATCTCCGGCGGAAAGGTCTTTACATTCCCTGGATGTGCGGAGGGTGCTGAAGTTTTATCTTGATAAGACTAGAGATATTCGTAGGTCAGACCAATTGTTCATCAATTATGGCTCAGTCAGGACGGGTCTTGCTACCTCTAAACAGTCCATCTCTAGGTGGATTGTGTCCTGCATTCAGTTGTGTTACTGCAAAGCTAATAAGACCTTAGGGGGCAAACCTAAGGCTCATTCCACCAGGGGCAAGGCTGCTACGACAGCTATGCTCCGTAATGTTCCCATTGCAGAGATCTGCAAGGCGGCCACTTGGAAGTCGGTCCATACCTTTGCTAAGCATTACTGCCTGGACACTGATGCCAGGGCAGACGCTCAGGTTGGGCAGGCTTCGCTGCGGAATCTGTTCGCACAGTAGTGGCGTTATTTTATTCTCCACCGCCGCTTGGTGTGGGGATGGGCTTGCCATTCTATTCACTAGATTATGACTATACACAGAGATCCCCTACTACAGAAGGAGTAGTTTCTGTCCTGTAACTCCAGTTCTGTAGTAGGGGTATCTCTGTTATAGTCATAAGCGCCCTCCCGCCTCCCCGGTGGAGTGTTGTTCATGATCATAATGCTACAGGTCTGGCGTTTTCTGCGCCTTCAAAAAGAACTGAGGCTAAGTTGGACCTGCTATGCATTCTGGGATACTGAGAGAAGGTTCTGGAAGGTTCCTTAAAGGCACAGTATCCTAATTAAGCCACATAATGGCAGCCTATGGGGCTTGTCTGTCCAGGTTCTTCTCTCTATCATTCCTGAGGGATTTTGCTGTTAAGCAAGGGAAATCTGTACAGGCTTTGCTGTTTTGTGGATTTTATGGTGGAATTTCTAGTTGAAGTACTGGACAGTGTAGCCTTTTTGGCTGCATTATCTGTCTTTAAATTCTCTCTTAAGTGTCTATGCATTTTCTGCATTTTTTGACACTGTAAGAGATTATTTTTGATTGCTCCGGGGTCCACGCACATGGGCGGGACTATTCACTAGATTATGACTATAACAGAGATACCCCTACTACAGAACTGGAGTTACAGGACAGAAACTACTCCTTATTTTTTATTTTACTTAAGAAAATATATCAGGCTGATGTCTGACGTCTGGGCATACCCGGCGCACTTAGGACGAGGAAGCAAAAGACACACAGATGATGGACGGAGTACAGAACACATCAAAACATTCACCCCCAGTCAAGAGATCTGGGTTAATCCTTCATTCTTTTGCTCACCATGCCACCCCTGTTAAGACCTGGCCATATGCAAATCAGTCTTGACCCTGTGCCTCATGGGAACAGTCCAGCCTGAACTGCCAAGCCAGGTCCCCCATGAACCGGAAACAAGCATCCTAGGGCCGGTTTTGGGGTTTCCTCGCTCATCAGCCAGGATAGCTTGAATTCAGTGGCAAAGTGAGCCCGGGACCCCCGTCTGGGTATACCTGGTGCACTTAGGGCGAGGAAGCAAAAGACATACAGATGATGGATGGAATACATAACACATCAAAACATTCACCCCCAGTCAAGAGATCTGAGTTAAATCCATAATTCTTTTGCTCACCTTGCCACCCCAGTTAAGACGTGGCCATGTGCAAATCAGTCTTGACCCTGTGCCTCATGGGAACAGTCCAGCCCGAACTGCCAAGCCAGATCCTCCGGGGACGGGAAACAAGCATTCTAGGATCGGTTTCGGGGTTTCACCCCTCATCAGCCAGGATAGCTTGAATCCAGTGGCACAGTGAGCCTGCGGCCCACATCCAGGCTTACCCAGCGCACTTAGGGCGAGGAAGCAAAAGACACAAGCAATCAATCATAGACATTTATAGAGCGCACTACTCACCCGGAGGGTCTCAAGGCGCTTGGGGGGGGGGGGGTGCTGCTACTGCTCGAACAGCCAGGTCTTGAGCTTCTTCCTGAAGGAGAGGTGGTCTTGGGTCAGGCGCAGGTCGGGAGGGAGGGAGTTCCAGGTCTTGGCGGCCAAGTAGGAGAAGGACCTTCCTCCTGTTGTCGTTCTTCGGATGCGGGGGACGGCAGCGAGGGCGTGACTGGTTGATCGGAGATGGCGTTTGGGAGCGTAGAAGTTGATGCGGTTGTTGAGGTAGCTCGGGCCTTGATCGTGTAGGGCTTTGTGTGCGTGGGTGAGGAGACGGAAGGTGATTCTCTTGTTGATGGGGAGCCAATGCAGGTCTCTCAGATGTCCGGAGATGTGGCTGTGTCGTGGGATGTCGAGGATGAGTCTGGCTGAGGTGTTCTGGATCCGCTGGAGTCTCTTCTGGAGCTTGGCGGTGGTTCCGGCGTAGAGGGCGTTGCCGTAGTCCAGTCGGCTGGTGACGAGGGCCTGGGTGACCGTCTTCCTGGTCTCGGTGGGGATCCACCGGAAGATCTTCCGTAGCATGCGCAGGATGTTGAAGCACGACGAGGAGACAGCGTTGACTTGTCTGGTCATGGAGAGGGAGGAGTCCAGGATGAAGCCCAGGTTGCATGCGTGGTCTGTTGGTTTGGGAGCGGTGCCCAGGGCGGGGGGCCACCAGGAGTCGTCCCAGGCGGAGGGCGAGGAGCCCAGGATGAGGATGGAACCAAAGACACTCAGATGGAATGCAGAACAAATCAAAACATTCACCCCCATTCAAGAGATCGGAGTTAAATCCAGAATTCTTTTGCTCACCATGCCAACCCAGTTAAGACCTGGCCATATGCAAATCATGCATTATAGCAGTGGATTTCCATGGAATAGAAACCGCGGACACTGAGGATTCCCTGACGAAGAGATGAAGTGAGCAAACTCTGGCTTTGAGTACAAGCCAGACTAATATAATATAGTGCGGGTTGACTGATAAAAAACATAATTCTTAGACAGGGAGATCTGGAGGGAGATCCAGGAGATCTAATATTTAGAAAACCACAAGCCAGAGCTATCGTTTGAATTGTTCAAGCTTTGCTTCTATTGTTGTGGGGCACCCCATGGTGGAGCTCTAAGAGCGCTGTGCTGTGAAGGTTTAGTGGAGTTTGTTATGTGGGTTTATAAGACAGGTGTATCAAAGGACAGTTGCATTAGTGTTTCCTCTGAATTAACACATTAGTGTTTCCCTATTGCCCAATCCTTTCTTTTCCTTGACCTCCTTTCTGCATTTGGCAGACACGTGTTTTGTTTTACAATGTGTTGAAGTTGACTTCTATAAGAAGTAAAATGAGTAAAAGAGTTCACATACAAGGGATGAAATTTACAGTAAGAGGCTACACCTGATGGATTTGACTGTTGTGCATTTAGCAGCATTGAACAGTTGTTAGGATCCTTTTGAATTGTTAAAGTTTTGACCCAAGTTGTCTTTATTTTGTGTGCACCCTGGAATTAACCTGCTGAACTTCTACTGTTAATAAACACACTGGGGGTGTGGTTATTATTGCCACTGTTGCCAGTCGTGCTTACATCTTGATCAAAAGATGGCCAAAGGAAACTTTGCACAACTTTGCTGGAAAAAAAAATAACTCACCCACCCCAGCCCTGAAGCCAACATTCACTACCTTTATCAGGGACTTTCCCATGATTAAGATCTACAAACGTGGTCAGGTGATTGAGCATCTTAACGAATATGTGTAAAGTCCTACTTTCCAGAAAACGATTGGAATCCTAAACAGAACTGCGAATCCTGCTCACACATTAAAGCAGTGCTGTTCTTCTAAACCTCTTTGTCAGTTTGTTCTTCTGAGTCCCTGCCCTGCTTTGGGAGGGGTTTCAAATAAGAGAAACCTAAACATGACTTATAGGCAAGCAAATGAAAACCTTACAAAACTATAATTATGGATGCCAACGCCTTGTGGTGAATGCAGGTTGCATCCCTGTGCTTCTTTTCTCCTGGTCATGGATATTATTTCTTTTGGCAAAGCGTTTTGGAGCTTTTTTGGCTGCTTCTCACTTGATATATGTTGTGTTGGTTTATTATGTTAATAATTATGTATCAGCACTCTTAAGGCACAAGGCACCCGTTGCTGATATTATGGGATGTGCTCCTTTGCCTTTCTGATATTAAACGCAGAATAGTCTTTAAGGTTCTTTATTTGTTTCACATTTATGGAAGATTCACTATAGTAAAGATACTGAATTGTAATACATGCTCAATATTTCTTGGACATTTCAAACACCCAAAGATATCATGAGCTGGTTTGTGGTGCAAGGTGCTAGTAATAAAGCATATAGTGTACATCTGGCACTGATACTTTTAGAAACTGATGTACTTGGGGTGAACATAGTTAAATAAAGCATTATCAACAAAGCCAACAGGTCTTGCCTTTGATGCTGATCTATTAGCTTTGCCAATGATTCCCCCACCTACCCTCCTTCATGGCCCCTGACCATGCACATGCTTGCACAACAGGCATCTTGTAATACATTTTATTGTGTTTCTTGATAATACATTAGAAGATAGAAACACATAAGAAAATCGATTGCAAGATATCCCTCTTGTTTCATTGTTACATCGTTCTCTAGTCTCCTTAGAGGTCGAAAATACTTTCCTGTGAGTCTCTTCTTGGTGTGTCTACCTTTCATGCTGTGAATCGAGGGTTCCATGTAAGTTGGCCTGAACATCCTGGATATTGAGTGTTCAAATGCATCCTGTCCATCACATCAGTTCTGGATCACAGCAGGGTGACACCTATATGGAAAGTGCCAGCAACCCAACCTTGTTTGTGTTTAATCCATGATCACAAAAAGTTTCTGTCGATGCTTATGAAACCCTTTTGAGACTTGAAATGTAACCACCTTGGGAGGTCATGTGGGTCACAGGAGGTGATATTTTCTAAACTGAAAGTGAAGTTACATCCTCCTAACAGACTTAAATTGAGTGATATAATTTCTTGGGGAAATAGTCGAGCTGTCTAGGGTGATCTCCTAGGGTTTCTAAGAATCACTGGGAAAGGTAAAATCTTTCCCCATGTAAATCTTCAAAAAATACAAAATTACTTTTTATCATAAAAACGCCTATGAATTTACAGAAACTCAAGAGAGGTGAGGCTTAACCTAGGAAGTGGGTATATTCTAAAATAAAGTCTAAACTACATAATTTTTTCTTCATACCGTGTCATTTGAGGAGACCGACGGGCAACATTATACCTAAACATTTGGGAGGAATATTTAACAAAGTCTAATTTCGCACAGCAGGGACTGTTTAAGATACACGCAGAAGCAAGTCGTGATGAATGCATACAAAAGATATCTGTAAAGGTTTGATATGTTCAAAACATGTAATATGAAACACACATTTTTTTCTTGACTTGTAAGACCCAAAGAATGACAATTAATGCCGACTAGTTCTACTGAGACAATAATGTTTTGGTTACCACGTGCTATTTTGAATGATTAATTATGAAAACTGTTGCCTTTCCTGTGTGGTTGTTTAGCCGGTACATAATTGAGTAACAGCAGGGAAGTTTTAAGTTATTGTAGTGCATTGCGGATATTCAACTTTGATTTGCTCCCCTCCCCCCGAGAAACATGCATGTGCATAACACGTTGAAGTATGTTTCCAGTTCAACTTTTCTTACTTACCTCTTTTTGGATGGAAAAAAGCAAGTCCATAAATTATTTATTCTTCAGAAGGGTTTTATGTCTTTTGATTTATGATATGTTATGAAGATGTGTAGGGCACACTATCACCCGAGAGGGTATCCTGGTGCTGAGCAGGTGTGACTCTAGGTGCACCCAAGACCTAGTGGGACTACTTGAAAAGCCAGATCTTCATATTCTTTCTTACTTTAAAAAGAGAGGAGGAGGCTCCTGTGTGTAGAATCAGGTCGCTCCAAGCTTTAGGAGTGATGTAGGAGAAGACTCGACAGCCAGATCTGATTTTCTGTATGTGTGGTATTTGTGCAAGTATGAGTCCAGACAAGTGACGGTGTCTAGAAGGTCTGTGAAAGCAGATGCCATTGCTTGTTTATGAATGGGGAGCCAGTGGAGCTCATTCAGGTGTAGAGTGATGCAAGTGCAGTGTGTGGGAGATTAGAGTGATTCTGGCCGCCGAGTTCTAAATGGTCTGCAGCCTTCTTATGAGATTTTTGTTGATCCCGACATAGAGAGTGTTCCCGTTGTCCAACTTGCGTGTGATTGTTTTTCAGGTGCTGATTGGGAGCAATTTGAAAATCTTCCTCAGCGTCTTCAGGGTATGGAAGCATGAGGTGGTGATGTCATGGACTTGAGCAGTCATGTTGAGTTTACTGTCAATGATGAGACTGAGGTTTTTGGCTAGGGTGGTGGGGGTGGGTGCCGGTCCTAGCTATGTTGGACATCAGGTAGAGTCCCACACTGATGCTTTCCCAGTGCTCTCATGCTCCATGGTGCACTTTCTTTAATGCACTAGAAAAACATGCATTTGCCATGATACACCATTGCTGATATTTAACTTTTGTACATTTTAGTTGTAAATGCCTCACTCCAGATGTTGGATGTCTACCTGAGCAGGCTTTGAGATGATTGATCTGTTATGGTCTTGGTTGATGTCCCATCCTGGCACCCTTTATTTAACTTGCTTACAAAAAGTATACAAAAACTGGAGGCTGTAGGCGCCAACATGCAGCTTGGCCTCAGCAAGAATTCACGTGCCGGGCTCAGACTTGCTAAATCTGACCCGACGTGATGGAGAGGGGAAGCAATAGGATGAAATGAAATTTATAAAGCGCATGTTAAGGAATCTTAATGCTAAAGGACAAAAACAGATTCTAGAATTCACAAGAAGGAGCTATACATAATATTGACCAGTTAGTACAATGCGTTTTTAATGATTTCATGCAAGACCAATATGAACTAATAGATGTGTCTCAATGAGAAATCTATTCCACAGGAGGGGTCCAAGATCTGACAGCGCATTGTCTCCAACCATATCCTTCTCTATGCATGATACTGCGAACAGTAGATGAGAATTGAAGCAAAAATGTCTTGACTATTTAATAGTGCTGAAATCGGACTCCTGATGGAGATGTTCCATTCTATAAAATGTGTACATTATGCATATGGCTATGAAAACCACCCTTTGCTTGACCAGAAACCAATATAGATTGATTCTAGTATGTGAAACATATTTGGTCTCAGTCCACATGCTTCTGTGACTACCAATTGTGAATTCTCTAAAGATATTACCAAGGATTGTGTTAGAGCTAGAAAAAGTTGGTTTCAATAGTCCAATCTAGACAGAAGAATTCCTGAGAGCATGTAGATGTTTAGAACAAACTGCACGATTTCCCTAATAGTCTCTAGCTGAAGGAAACAAGGTGAGGAAACTGCTTTGATCTGCTGTTTCATAAAAAGATGTTCCTCTATGTCGAACCCTAGTGACTTAACTTTTAAGAAAGATGAAGGAGAAGGAACCAACGAGAGGGGTGAAATAGAGTTCAGCCAGCTCAGCATGGTTATCCACCAGCAGTAGCAATAGATGAGCTTTATGACCTACTGGCCATCAGCATATGAAACAACAGTGCATCCAATCGATTTGATTTGAGCTAAAAGGGATGCATTTAAATGTTAAAACAGCATAGGTGGCAGCTAAAAAATAGCCCTGAGGGACTCCACAGTAAATTTCCTGTAATACCGAACAAAAAGGCGGAAGCATCACTGATTGTATTTGGTTTGTTAAAAAAAGAGGTGAACCATGCCAGCACTATATCTGCCCCGCAGTATGCCAGGTTAGACGTCTGTTCAGAATATGGTGATCACCTCTATCAGATGCTGTGGACATATGTAGTAGGACCAGTGCAGCTGTATCACCTTTTATCAACAATCAGGCCTAATTATTCTGCTGTCAAGGCTATTGCCATATTTGCCCCTCTTTTCGGCCAAGATCCTGTCAGCCAGTTATCAATGCGACCCCTGTATTGTATTGTGAGCAGCAGAGGAAAGAATAGGTATTAAATGGCATGTCTATAAGATTCAAGGGAAAGGCATATGGCTCCGATAAAAATAATTTTCCTCTACACTTACCAGACAAGGCATTAGCATCACCATTATTAACAAATACGCTATAAAAATTTGTTTTACTCTTTAAAAACTGCCTATTTTTTACCAAGTCCACATTCCCTTTCTTTAAAACTCTTGTCACGTAAAAGCTCAAATATGCTTAAAGATGTGCGAAAGATAAACGTAGGTTTACAGTAGGACAATTTACTTTTAAACGTTCCTTAAACATTCATGTGAGTGATAGTCTAGTTGATTTGTTGTTTATTTCTAGAACTATCTCACTGTCTGGAGGCCACCTTAAAAACAAACACGAACAAGAATGTCTGACTTCCCTATACCAACCAATGCGCTCATGCTCCATGGTGCTCTTTCTTTAATGTATCAGAAATGCATGCATTTGCCATGATCCACCAACGCTGATGTTTATCGTATCTTTGGAGTGCAGTAGGTGTTAGACCAGTGCTTGCATTGCTTAATGTCTTCTTTATGCAGGACATTTAGGATTGGTACCGATAAAAAACAGTTTTTCCCAAGGAGCTTGGTCGCTATTCCTAACAAATACAACACCTTAGTGCAGGAGCATGAGCCTCACTTTGCATGAGTCATTTAATGTAGAGTAATCTAGTCCCAAGAAATGAAAAGTGGTTGATTGCGTTGTGATTGATGCTCAGTATATACAAATATTTGTTGGCCCTGATTTTGTCTGCCTAGTCAATACATGCTTGCCCCTTACAGATATTGCTTCTGTATGTCTTTTTGATATACGTGTTTTTGAGGCCTGGGCACTAGGTAATTCTCCAAACATTATTGTGGAATATAGTACATCTTTTCTCTGCACAGGGGTAGAAGGAGATTTGCCTAAAATGTTCTTGTTACTGAAGGCATTGCCAATTGTCACCCATTAAAGTGTTTCGATGAGCTGCAATGGCTGGCTACAGTGAAGCTGCATCATGTACCAATGGTTGGCGAGCCACTGCAATAAAACAGGCGCCACGCTTCACATTTTCATGCCTGAAATTTACTTAATAGGTAAACTCATGTCAGATAGCTAGGTTTGGTGATAAGTTGCATATCTGGTAATTACCACACTTAATACCGTAGTACATCTTAGGCTAAATTAGAAAATTCTTATTTTCTGAACTCTGCCATCTTGTACACTTTCTGTGTATATCCTTTCCTGTACCCCTTCTCCTCAAACAACTAAGGTACTATGTGGGTTTCGTCTTTAAGAGTCACTCTCTTCACCTTGGGGTGTAAAGTGAATCACTTGTTTTTGTTTTTTATTTTTGAAGTTTTATATAGCGTGAATGCGGCCTAAAGACATTGGAATACTTTACATGAGCACCAGTTACAGTAGTCATTGCTGGTTGTATATGGAAAAAATAATCAAAGATGGAGCTGGACATACACAAAGTGGTTATTCACTCTGAATTTTGGAACCAACAGCACAAAACTGTTAAAATAAGATGAGGCACGATTTGGGTAGCGGACGAACAGTGAGAAGACACAATGAAGCAGAACACAAAAGTATGTAACGAAATAACTGAACAAAGGAAAGATAGATATAGAGAGTGGCGTCATTTAAAGATAATACACAAAAAAGTGGAATTTGCATTGCAAATCAATACGTAATCAGCCAATTTTAGTACAATAAAGAGATTTGAGTATGGGGAGGACGAAAGAACATGAGAAGTATACATGTAGTCTGAACAGAGAGAAACATGAACGGTATTTAAAACATGACAGAACAAAATACATTTCGAAGTGGATAAGAAAACCGATAGTTTGATGTTAGGGATTTTGAAAAGTTGACAATTATTTGACTTTGTAACTGAGGAAATTTTAGAAGCAAGTTCCAGATTTGAGTTAAACTGAAAGCCAAGATTCCAAGGAGAGAGAGAAAAATAATCTGTGAAGGATGGGACAGAATAGTTGAAAGAACAGGAGCAGCAAAGTAGTGGAGAAGAAAATGAGGATTTTTTTTATCATTAATCTTAAGAAAATGAACTGTCATCAAGGGTTCAAGAGACAAGTAGAACCCCATTAATGTAGTGAAAGGCAGGGAGAAACGAGAAGAATTGTGAAACATCAGCATGAAAATGAGATCAAAAGCAAAAGTTGAAATGTCAGAGAAGTACACAAGCCAATATATACGAGATTCAATAGAAAAGTTAGAGCAACTGAAAAATACTCGTTTTTTCCAGTTTAATAGAATGAGAGCAGAATCTGAGATAGGCCAGGAACTTGGTGGATTGATAAATCCAGCAAAGCATTGATGCGACAATTGAGAATCTAGGAGATATGTGATAATTTTCATATTAGTAAATGGAAATAATAATATACAGTTACAGATTTCGATGAGTAAAAGAGTATCCATAAACACAGGTTATGACACAATAGTAGTATGTAGGTTCAGTGAGGCCCTTAGAACATGTATTGATGCCTTTAAATGGTGCTGCAAACGGGAAAGATCCTTTACAACGCAACCATTACATCGCAGTACACTTACAAAGCAGTCATTACATCACCACATCATTTACAGCGCATGTCACTACAACGCAGGCATTGCAACGCATTCCATTACAAAGCATACCATTACATCACATAGTACCCCTACACTATCCAAAACTTACCCTACTGTTGCACCCCCTGGAGTTAGAATAGTATTTTTCACCCCTACACTATCCAACACTTACCCTACTGTTGCACCTCATGGAGTTAGAATAGTAATTTTTACCCCTACACTATCCAACACTTACCCTACTGTTGCACCCCCTGGAGTTAGAATAGTAAAGTTTACCCCTATACTATCCAATACTTACCTTAAATGCAATGCAATGTAATGGTATGAGTTGTAATGGTATGCGTTGTAAAGGTATAATGCGATGTAATGGAATGCGTTGTAAAGGTTGTTTCTAAGAATGCAATCTAGTGTCATGCGATGTAATGGAGTGTGTTGTAAATAATGTTGAGATGTAAAAACTGCGTTGTAAAGGCATGCGTTGTAAATGTATGCGTTGTAACGTCATATATTCACTGCAAACCCGCTAGTGGGACACCTCAGCATATTCTAAAACGGGTTGGACGGTCGACTAGTGGAGCAAGCTTGGTTGGAAGAGAGTTGTATTTGTAGCGTCCCTGTGTGGGAAGTCTTTCATTGATGTTCGTGGGGGACCAGAGAGGTGGTCTTATCTTGTCTCAAGGTGCAGCGCCTAGAGGTGTGATGGAGATTTGCCAGAGAGACACAGAATTGATAGTTGTAGTTGGCTGCAATAATTGTTTATTCTCCAGGTCTAAGATTTTCATTAAGTTTCAAGTGAGTTTTGTGATTGTGTAAGGGGCAGTCAGAGAAGTGAAGGGGAGAAAAGAGAGGAGGGAAGAGATCTGTATGAACAGCCCTGCAATCATTCTTTATGTGATCAGACTTGTAAGATGTTTAGTATTAAATACACATACTACCATGTGCTTTACTTGGAAGAGTAATAACGAGGCAAACCCCCTAACAGCAACTGTGGTGAAAAAATTCCTAAATGAGTAAAAGGTCTTGAACATACACAGTGAAGCAGTTCTAGTGAGAATACACAGGTAAGCAAGCGATCATGTAACAGTTGTCAGTATAATACGTGCAGGCTGGGAAGATGTGATCTGACACATCTGCCAAAAACCTTACCAGTCAGATGCACAGAGGTTGGGATTTAGAACCATAACCTTAAACGAGGCAATGTTTGAGACTCTTTGGTTATTTCTCCATATTTCCTTACGACTCATTGTTGTGTAATGCATTCCCTGATGTGTGTGTGCAAATATGTATTACATTATATACAAACATTGGTTACTATGCCTATTTTCCTATTTGCTCTGCTGGTAGTAAAATGTAATGAAAACATGCAGAATATTTCCAATTCCCCTTTCATTTAACATCATTTATTATTTTACGTGTACCAATACTTCTTACATGCATCAATTAAAACCGCCCGGTTGGTTTAGGTATGAGTTAAGTGCTCAGAGGAGTGCAGCAAGAATATGTCCATGGTTTTGTGATTGCAAAATCTTACACTTTTGAAATGCATGTCCTTGACTACTTCTTCAACACTACTGAAATGTCCACCTTTGCACACACAGGCCAAAGTATAATGTGTAATGTATGCCCTTATAAGGTATTCTTATATACATGCATGCTTTAATGACTGAGACTGGTCAGGTGTATTTTTGACTGTTATCTGTTAGCTGGTTTGCACATATTAAAGGTCCGTTTACTCGTTTAATCAAGCGTTCTTGGAGAATGTGCTGGCCTACTGAGTCAGACACCTATATTCCATACCCTGTATAAGAGGCTCTTGACATTTGTTTCCGTAGTGTGGCTCCATAAAAATGCCTCCTGAGTGAGAGGAACTGAGTACTTAAGATGAACTTTGCTCATGACAGTTACTCAAACAAGCATTTGTAATGCAAAAGGGGCCAGATGTAGGTCGCCCAATACCGGTGGGTAACGGCCGAAATTACCGAATTTCGCCCGTTACGACCGGTATTTGGCATTTGGAATGTAGGTGGCATTTTTGTAAGATTCGGTATTTTACCGAATCGGTAACTTAAGGAATCGGTAAATTACCGATTTCTTAACATACCGATTCGGTAAATTACCAAATCCGTAATGTAGAGGGCACTCAAGTGAGTGCATTCCTCAGTTAAGGATTCGTTATTTACCACCAACTACAAGTTGGTGGTAAATAAAGAAAACCTTTGAAAAAGCAATTTTTTGCTTTTATAACACTGCGATGTGGCAGACATACATGCCCTTAGGGCATCTATATGTGCCACATGTGCACCCATGCACTATTCAGGGGTGCAGTGCAACAGGGTGTCAGTGTGACACTCTGCCACCCTTGTATGTGTTCCCCATTTACCGAATCGGTATTTACCGATTCGGTAATTCCCATTCATTCCTATGGGCCTCCAGGCCCATAGGAATGAATGGGAATTACCGATTTGGTAAATACCGAATTTAACCGATTCAGTAAAATTTACCGAAAAATTACCTACATACTATTTATCTATTCTTAAATACCGAATCGGTAAAATTCGGTTTTTAAGAATCGGTAAATAGTATTTACCTACATCTGGCCCTAGATCTCGCATTTAAAAGAGTTTGAGCTATTTGCATTGTAAATGACAATGCCTTTTTAAAAACAAATAAATAAAAGGCATTGTCATTTACAATGCCAATAGTTTGAACTCTCAGAAATGCGAGACCTATTGCATTGCAAATGTGTTAGGAGAGTGTGTGTCCTGCCTTTTAATAAGGTAGTTTATAGAGCGCCTGGCGACGCCATCCCGGCGTGTCCCCGCGCTGAAGAAAGCAGGTTATCAGAGACATACAGCCTTCCCACATCACCCACCCCGAGCCCCTGCTTATAGTTTATATAAGTGAGTTTTGAGCATTGTTCTGAATTTTGTTTCCGATTCTTCCAGTCTTAGGGATGTGGGGAGAGCATTCCAGTTTTTAGCTACTATATATCTAAAAGAGCGACTGCCTAATTTTGCTCTTTTTACACGGGGGATCGTCAACAGCCCCATCCCCTCTGATCGGAGGGCTCTGGTTGGCTGATACCTGAGTGCTAGATCAAACAAATAGGGAGGGGCTTTACGTTGGAGTATCCTGTGGCACATTAAGAGGGCTTTGAACATCACTCTTTTCTTGACAGATAGCCAGTGTAGCGCAGCTAAAGCTGGTTTAGATGCTGCTCTTCTAGGGAGTCGTAGTACGATACGAGCAGCTGTATTTTGGAGGACCTGAAGGCGCTTTAAACCGTGTTCTGTAGCGCCCAGGAACAAGACATTCCCGTAGTCCATCCGGGAGGTCACCAGCGCCTGGGTTATAGTGCGTCTGGCCTCCAGCGGGAGTAGATCTAGGGTGCGATTTAATGTTTTCAGGACTCCAAAGCATTTTCCTACGAGGCGATGAATGTGGCCTTCGTAGGATAAAGTGTGGTCCATCCAAATGCCCAGGTTTTTGGCTTCTATACAGGGAACAGGTGTGGGACCCAAACATGTCGGCCGCCAATCTGGAGACCAGCTTAAGTTGTTTCCTCCCACCACCATTACCTCTGTTTTGGATCCATTTAGTTTTAGGCAATGTGCATCCATCCATTCAGCTAATGCTTGCATGCAAGCCTTAAAATTAGATGCTGCCTTTGCTGGTGCTTGGGACAGCGAGATAAGCAGTTGGGTGTCGTCAGCGTAGGATACCAGTTCTACTCCGTACGCCTGCACCACTTTGGCCAAGGGGGTCATATACAGATTAAAAAGCGTTGGACTCAGGGCCGAGCCCTGGGGAACCCCCTGTTCCAAGGCCATCTCTGCTGATCTGCAAGAGCCTCGTTGCACCATAAAGCTTCTACCTGTAAGGAAGGATTTCAGCCACCCCAGTGCGGAGCTGATGACACCCGCTTTGACTAGACACTGCAGTAAGATGGAATGGGCTACAGTGTCGAATGCCGCACTGAGGTCAAGCATCACCAAGGCCATGGTGTTGCCGGCATCCGCCCCCCGTCTGAGGAACTCAGTCGCTCTCAGGAGAGCTGTCTCCGTGGAGAAGCCCACCCGGAAGCCAGATTGCGAGGGGTGCAGGGATTCAGTTTTTTCTAAGTGTGTAATTAATTGACCATTTGCCACTTTCTCCGCAACCTTAGCTAAATAGGGGAGCAGAGAAATGAGTCTTAAATTATCCAGTACATCTTGGGCAATGTTGGGTTTTTTCTTTAAGGGGAGCACAATTTCTTTTTTCCAAATTTCTGGGAGGTGTTCCGTGGAAAAAGAGACCTGGAGTAAATGCCTAATATACGGCTCCAGTGTTGAAAGGCTTTCTTTCATTACCCTAGGAGGGGCTGGATCGCAAGGGGAGCCCGATTTAATTCCCTGACAGAGGCTGCAGAGCACCTCTGGAGGCGGGACTGAAAAGGATGTCAGTCCCCCTTCTGTGTTATCTACTGACCTGATTACTACAAATTCCGTACCAGCTACCGGTTTGTTGGAGAAGATAGCATATATTTTCCTCACCTTTCCTGCAAAGTACTCAGCAATTTTATTAGAATCTTCTATTGAGTCAGTGTCCTGGGTAGTTGGGGCACGTATCACCGAGATCTCTTTGAAGATTTTAAAAAGCTCTTTTTTTTTTTTTTTTGGGATCAAAAACTTTTATTGCATCCTTCAAATACACTGCGGAATGCCTACAACCCAATGGGCCGGCCGCTATTATTCAGATAAGTAGACATGGTTATGTTACAGATATGTCAGTGAACTATTCCATAAAATTTGTAGCATGGCAACCGTTACATGCACAGGTCCCGGCATTACGTGCAGGTAGGCAGAAAGTATTGGCTGTTGATTTCCCATTTTTATAACCAAACAAACAAACAAACAAAGTAACTATTAGGAACCGGATTGTGGTCAGGTTTAGTGCAGTAGTGGTCATTTGGAAGCAACGTACTGAGGAGTCCCAGGACAGAACCCTCCATAGTGGCATCCCATCCTGTAAAAGGTAAGTCTTTGTCCTTCCCCGTGGGCCTATAATGTACAATTCTATGCCCTCCTGGCCTCAGTACACTGCGGGGTAGTGGAGCAGCTGCCCTCCTGTCAGTGTCCGTGCCACTCAACCTCACACCCCTCTCATCCCACTATTCCCCCTCCCCTTCGTCATCCGAGTCCTCTAGGTCCTCCTCTGGCAACGGGTCACATATCTCTCCTCTATACGTGTTCCATTTGGACCAGATTTTGTTCCATTTTGCCGGGCAGGCGCGGCTAGCGTAGACCGCCCTTTCCGTCACCATAATCTTGTCCATGTTCAAACACCATTGTGACTTGGACGGTGTTTCCGGGACCCCCCAGCGCTGTGCGACATCTCTTTTCGCTACCCCCAATCCCACAGTGACCCAGAGTCGTCCGTGTCGTGAGAGGTCGGTAGGCTCCCATATATTGAGAAGGCACCTCCTCGGGTCCGGTAGTAGCGTCGAGTCTAGTGTTTGCGAGATCGTCCGAAACACCTGTTTCCAATATTCCTGAATACGAGGGCAATCCCATATGGTGTGGAAGAATGAGCCCTCCTCCCCGAACCCACGAAGGCAGTAAGGGCGTTCTATCCTGTGGATACGATGTAGCATTGTTCTAGTGTAGTATACCCTATGTAGTATCTTCATTTGCACTAGTCGTAGTCTTGAGGAGACTCCGACCTCCCTAGGTGATGCCAGTGCCTCACTCCACTCATGTTCGTCCATCCCACCAGTGTCCCCCTCCCACTTTGCCTTCAATGTCAGTGTCGGGTCTGGTGCATTATTAAGTATTTTGCGATAGACAAGGGACGTTGCACGTTCTACCATGAATTCAGTGAGAAGACGGTCCTCTAGCGGTGAGGACTCCGGCAGGTCTGTGTCCGGAGGCAGCACCGCCAGTAAAGCGTGCCTTATCTGGATGTATCGGTAGAGCTCTCGTTCACTGAGGTCATATATTTCCTTCAACCTATTGAAGGGCACAACCCCGCCCTTCTCCCAAAGATCTCCCACTGTGGAGATCCCTATCGTGTCCCAATGTGAAAACCCTTTGCTGTTCCTCAGGTGACCTAGGACTCGGGAGTCCCACAGCGGGGTTAGCTTGGTGATCACCCCCTTCCACCCGAGCGCGGTCGTCGCTGCGTGCCAGACCGCGATAGTCAATTTAGTGGGCCCCACTAAGGAGCGAAGTTTGCGGTGGTCGTATAGCGGAGCCAACACGGTATCAGAGCCCAGTTGTCCCCTGTCTGCCCGGAAAGCCGGCTCATCCTGTGAGGCATGCAGCCAGTGGTTGATGGGTTTAAGGTGCACTGCCCAGTAGTAAGATTTCAGGTTGGGTAGGGCGATACCTCCATCAAACCAGCCTCTGTGTAATTTAGATTGGGCGATACGAGCAGGGTGAGTTCCCCACAGGAGGCTGGAAACCAACGCTGCTACAGTTTGAAAGAATTTGGGGGCAATCGGTAATGGCGTGTTCTCGAGGACATATAAAAATCTGGGCAGTGCCATCATTTTGTAAAGTGCGGCCCGGCCTAAGAGCGTCAGCGGGAGGTCAGACCAGAACTTAACGTCTCGTCTGAGTCTATCTACGTGGGGTTTCAAATTTTTATCCATGAAGTCAGTAGGGTCCCTGGTGACATGGATGCCTAAGTATTTGAACGAGGAACTCGCCACCCGCAGAGGGCAGCTCGGGTCAAGGGCCGGAGGCTGTCCCCTCAGGACAAACAGTTCTGACTTAGTCCAGTTCAGCGTGTAGCCCGAGATCCTGCCATGGGCATCACAAAGCTGTAACAATGCCGGAATACCCTCGGTAGGATTAGATAAGTAGACCAGCATGTCGTCCGCGTAGAGGGACAACCGGTCCTCCCACCCCTCCCTCCAGCAGATACCCCTAAGAAGGGGCGAGGTTCTGATGAGCGTGGCGAGCGGTTCCAGCGAGATCGCAAACAGCAAAGGGGAGAGGGGGCAACCTTGTCTTGTACCCCTTCCCAGGGCAAATGTCCGAGAGACATGGCCATTAGCTATCACTCTAGCCTCCGGGTCTGTATAGAGCAACCTGACCCATGCAATAAAGCGGGGCCCGAACCCTAGGCGCGACAGCGTCTCAAACAGGTACGCCCATTCCACCAGGTCAAACGCCATCCTGGCATCGAGTGCCAAGACTACCGCCTGGGACGTTATCGAATCCGCCCTAGCCAGCACGCCATGTAGGCGTCGCAGGTTCAAGGCCGTATTCCTGTGCGGCATAAACCCGGACTGGTCTGGGTGTATCAGAGAAGATAAGTGGGGCAAGAGTCGTGTCGCCAGGAGCTTGGCCAACACTTTAACTTCCACGTTGAGTAGTGAGATAGGGCGGTAAGAGGAACACTCTTCAGGTGGTTTGCCCGGTTTGGGGACAGCCACTATAGTCGCTAATCTTTGATCAGGCGGGAGTGTACCCCTCTCCTGACACTCCTGAAACATGCCCAACAGGTGTAAGCTAAGGGCCTCAGGCATTGCTTGATACCACTCTACCAGTATCCCGTTAGGCCCCATGGCCTTACCCGGGTTCAAGGCCTGAATAGCTAAGCTAATTTCCTCAGCGGTGACATCCGCTTCTAGTTCTCCTGATGCTTCCGGGGACAGTGTGCGGACTTCGATCGGCGCTAGTGCGTCTCTGGCCATCTCAGAGGTGACCATCCGGTCAGGGGTGTACACCTGTTCAAAGTGTTCTGCCAGGAGATCTACAATGCGCTCCGGGTTGGTGTGCAGTGTGCCTTCTGTGTCCCTTAGACTCGGAACCCCTCTAGATGTCCCGTCCCGTTTATCGAGCCAGGCCAGCAGCTTCCCGGCCTTATCCCCCACCTCGTAGACCCTATTCTGGGTGTCGGTCAGTTGACCCTTGACATACATACGGAGATGGTCGCTATATATCTGCTGTTGTAATGTCAGTGCGTGCAGGGTGGAGGGTGTGGGGGATCGGTCGTGTGACTCCGCTAGGTCCCGCAGGGCCAGGTCTATAGTGTCCAGTTCTCGGGAACGCTCACGCCTGTACCCTGTGATGGTGTTTATGGCTGCCCCCCTCAGAACGGTCTTGTAAGCCTCCCACAGTATCTCGGAGGAGTGTACTGAGTGAACATTTTCCGTGAAATACTGTGTTGTAACCTTTTTGAGTGCCTTGCGGACCTGGGGAACCTTGAGATAAGCTGCCTGTATGGGGAACAGACGCCTGCGTGATCTCATCTGTGAGGAGAGTGTGAGTGTAAGTGGAGAGTGATCCGAGATCCCTCGAGGGTGAATCGTCATTTCCTCCGCTAGTCGGAGACCGTCCCCCAGGGTTAAGAAAAGATCAATTCTTGACAGACTCCCATGTACTGAGGAGTGAAAGGTGTATCGGTTAGTGTTGGGGTAGAGGTGTCTCCAAATATCAGCTAGACCCATGGCAGTTAAGAATCGTTGGAGGCGGGGGATCCCCCCCGCGGGGGCCTGTGTGGGGAACCTATCGAGTTGTGTGTCAAGGATGGCGTTGAAGTCCCCTCCAAGAATAATCTCGCCCTCCGGGAGGGCCAGAATAATCTCACCCAGTTTGGGGAGGTGTACTGAGTGTAATGCCGGGGGAATGTAGACTGAAACCAGGGTGAGAAGCTTTCCCTCCCACTGCCCCTGCAGAGCTGCGAAGCACCCTTGATCGTCAGTTTTTGTGAGCATGGGGATAAACCGTGTATTCTTCCGTATCAGGATCCCAGTGCCTCTGGAACCGGACGTAAAGTCCGAGTGAACTACCATCTTGTATCCTCTTCGATCCAGGGCTTTGACCGCTCCCCCCGTTAAATGCGTTTCCTGCAATAGTATTACCATGGGCTTCAGTCTCCTGATTGCAGTAAGGACCAAACCTCGCTTAACCTTGTCCCCCAGCCCTCTCACGTTCCAGGACATGACACGCAAGGCCGGGCATTGCGTTTCAGCATTCACTCCGCCCCTCACGGGATTGAAAATATCTGCCATTGGGTATTCCGGGGTCGGTAGTGTAGTGCCGGAGAAGTGGTATCTGGGCATCGGGCGTTTCTATGCCCACTAAGGAACAGGAGGATCTCACGGGGTGCCTCCCTCCCCCGTCCTCCCCCCCCACCCGGGGCTGAACCACTGCCAAAGGCTCCGCTGGGAGCCGTACCTCCCTGTTCGTTACTTTCGACTCGCCTAAACACATATGGAATCCTCGTTACTTTCCTAGACCATGCATGTACGTTCCTAACTTCAACAAAACCCTCCCCTCCCAAATACCCCCTCCCTGCATCCCTGCCTAACGGACTTCCAACTGCCCGCCTCCCCAACTGAGCAGAGCGCTTTACCCATCCCACAACCAGAGTACTTGCGTGTAAGGGGGGAGAGTGTCTCCCCGAGCAGGTGGCATCCCTGCGTGCTTCTAGGGTAGAGTCGCCAGAGTCCAAAAACAGCTCCCAAACGATTTAACGACTATCAGCAGTTATCATCGGCGCCATCTATTGAATGGGAATCATTCTCCTCCGCCATTTCCTGCCAGTCCATTTAAGTGTGATCCTTCTGCTCCGCTTCTGCCGGATGATTGTGAGCCCGTCCCGTTGTGTCCTCCTCGGTCGTGATGGTGTCTCGGTGGTTTTCGCTGCCGGTCCACAGTGTGCCAGCCCTCCAACCAGTCCCGGGCCGCGTCTGGGGTGTCAAAGAACCAAACCTTCTTGTCTGCCACCACCCTCAGTCGGGCCGGAAACTGCATCGAGTATTGTAGTTCTTGTTCCCTCAACGTTTTCTTGACTTCCAGGAATGTTCTCCTCCTCCTGGCGACATCCGCCGTATAGTCCGGGAAGAACGCTACTCTCGAGTTTTGGATCTGGATGGCCGGCGCCACTCGTGCGGCCTGCAGGATGGCGTCGCGGTCTCTAAAATTGAAAAGTCTTGCCAGTATTGGTCGAGGTGGCCCTCCAGTCTTAGGCTTCCCCCCCGGCACCGTGTGGGCTCGTTCCACCGAGAAGAAGTTCGACAGCCCCTTGGGCTGGAGCTTGGTCTTGATCAACTCCTCCACGTAGAGGTCCATGGCGCCCGTGTTTTCTGATTCTGGCACCCCTAAAATTCGGACGTTGTTGCGTCTGGAGCGCCCTTCCTGGTCATCCAACTTGCCACGAAGCAGCTTGTTATCCGTCTGTAGTCGTTCCATCGCCGTCTGTAGTTCCGAGACATCCTCGACCAGGGATTTGGTGACCACCTCCATTTGTTTGACCGTTTCAGACATTTTGTGGAGGTCCGCCCGGATGAGCGTGACCTCAGTAGCCGTAGCCCCCACCGTTGCTTGCACCTGTGCCAATGCCGCCAGGACGTCCTCGATAGTGGCCTTTTTGGCACCCTCCGCCTCCGTCGCTTTTCCCCCCGTCTTGCGCTGGGCCTGGGGCGGGGAGTGTTTGTCATACGCGAATTTGTCCAACCTGGTCTGCGTGACATTTTGTCTGGGGCCTCTCTGCGACATGTCTGACACTCCCTGAAACGTAAGGTCTGTCGTGAGGGCGGCTGGTCACTCCACGCGTGCACGTTGCGGCAGGTCTGTACCCCCGTTGCCACAGCAGGGGACACCGGGCGTCGCTTCTCCAGATACCAAAAGACGTAGAGGGTATCCCTCCGCCGGCCAGTCCGCGCTGATTACCGTGCTCCTGGGCAGCTGGGTGGTGCGGATCTAGCGCGATTTGCTGGTGTGGCTCCGCTGCTGTGAAGATGGGGGGGGGTGTCCCCGCCAGGCGTAGGTATGTGTATGCCCACGCGCCCCTGTGTGTCCACCTCTCAGGGCAAAGTCGAGGAGGCTGCAGATCCCCTCCCAGGCCGCCGGGGCCCCGGACCGAACACTGCCAGACTGGGGGGGGCCGCCGCTGTAGGGACGCTACGCGCCTCCGGCGCTCAAGATGGCGGTACCTCCGTCGCGATGTGCGGCAGTTGTGGAGGCCTCCGGTGGAGTCCTCGGCCCCCTTTAATTGCAGCCGGGGGTCGCGCAGTTCCGCTCGTGGCCCCTGGTTCCTAGGGGAGAGGAAGGACGGCCGTCACTTGAGCGACCTTCACGTCCCGCCGGCACTTCCGGCCAGGGGTGACCGCCGGGAGTCGGCTTCCGGGCGGACACAGGGGCTACTGTGGCACCGGGGCTCCCTGGCCACAGACATGCCTCACCGGTTCTCTGGCTTCTGCTGTCATGTAGGGGTCGCGGAAGCGCCGAATCCGCTCCAAATTTGCACCGCTGGGCGCCGCACGGACTCCTGTTCACCTCCACCCCGTCAGGCACAGGTTGGCATCGGATAAATGTTACGGATCATTGCGGGAAGCCTGCACTGCTCCGGAGCCTCTCTAAGCAGCAGCCGCCATCGATGGCTGCTAGCCACGCCCCCCTTAAAAAGCTCTTTTGATGAGTTTTCAGCCTCCCCAATGCGAATCTTATAATGGGTGGCTTTTGCTCCACGTATCATCGATTGATAGTTTTTCTGAGCCTCTTTGTATTTAGATTTACTTAGAGGGCAGAAATCTATTCGCCATTTTCGTTCCATTTTTTTACAAGCGATTTGGCCTCTTGTAGCTCAGGAGTAAACCATGGTGCTGATTTCCCATTTCTGCACCCTGTTCTAGCGAGATGTATCGGGGCTGTCTTATCCAGGGCTTCGAGAATGCGCTGTTCTAGCCTTTTGAGAGCGAGCTCACAATCGTCTCCTCCCGGTGGACCCCCTTCTAGCAACAGTTCATTGAACACCTCCTGGGAAAATTGTTTCCATTTGCGTCGGGGGTATCTTTTATTCTCCGCTAGGTGAAAGTCAGGGGTTGAAGTAAGGATTTTAAATGGGACCAAGTAGTGGTCTGACCACGGGATCGGAAGGGGAGTGTCAGTCGTTATTCCGTCCCAGCTACCAAATACCGGATCTAATAGGTGGCCGTGTTTGTGAGTGGGCATGTGGTTTGTTAGGTCCATTTGTAGTGCCTGTAAGTCTAGTATCAGGTTAGTGGCTTCCTTATCCTGTTCATCGTCAAGATGGATGTTAAGATCTCCAAGCATCAGAAATCTGCTCTTTCTGGTTGCCAGATGAGCAATGCCCTCCATCAAACTACATTTAAAGTTCTTTAGTCCACCTGGGGGTCTGTAAACAAGAATCCCCGATATAGCGAATTGGGGTCCCAGTTTTAGCACGAAGCAGCCTGCCTCATAATTGTCTATGCATATAGCTTCTAGGGTACATTCCATCGGTGATTTAGTAACTATGGCAATTCCCCCCCCCTTCCTTCACTCCTGTCTAGTCTGGCCAGTGAATAGGAGGGTGGGATAGCTTCTATGATCTCTATATCGGAGTGTTCCCCTAGCCAGGTCTCCGTTAAAAAGAGAAAATCCAATTTACCATCCAGAAGGAGATCCCAGATCTGATTGCTGTGCTTTCTTAGCGACCTACAGTTTAGCAGGGCTCCCTGGATGAATCTGTTACTTGACCCGCTTAGTGAATCTCTTGAAACTCTGAAAGAACAGTGACCACAATTACGCAGAGTAGGAGCTTCCATAGAGTGCCAGCAAGGCTCCTCTTTAGGTGGTTGTAGTTTTAGCAGTTCCTGCTTATCATACTGAATGCGGGTTTGCCCAGTGTGTCCAGAACTCGTGGCCCCAGGCCCCGTCCGGTCGCGGACGGGTGCAGACGGGCTTGACTTAAGCGCGACTTCGGCGCGCCTTCGGCGCGCCCGCTGCGCTCGTCCGCTGCGCGTCCGGAAGTGACACATGATATATAGGGGGGGAGGTGGACGACGGGGGGGAGCGTGGCCTAGCTGTGTAGGGCGTGGCCTCCGGGGTCCCAGCTGATGGAGGTTCAGCGTTCGGGTGTTTCCCGCAGCAGCGCCAAGATCGGCTGCGCGGGGATGCCCAGGGGAGTAAATATCACGTCTGAAAGTGCCCAGGGATAGAGGGAAAGTAAAACACAATATCTACAGTTCTGTTTTTAAAAATACAGTCTACAATCACGCTCCCGCTGTGCCTCAGGAGAATAGCAATCTTCTGGCTCGCGCTCGTTCTCAGCGCGCCTTAAGTGCTCCAGCGGGGGGGCGTGGCCTAGCTGTGTAGGGCGTGGCCTCCGGGGTCCCAGCTGATGGCGGTTCAGCGTTCGGGTGTTTCCCGCAGCAGCGCCAAGATCGGCTGCGCGGGGATGCCCAGGGGAGTAAATACCACGTCTGAAAGTGCCCAGGGATAGAGGGAAAGTAAAAACACAATATCTACAGTTCTGTTTTTAAAAATACAGTCTACAATCACGCTCCCGGCTGTGCCTCAGGAGAATAGCAATCTTCTGGCTCGCGCTCGTTCTCAGCGCGCCTTAAGTGCTCCAGCGGGGGGGGGGGCGTGGCCTAGCTGTGTAGGGCGTGGCCTCCGGGGTCCAAGCTGATGGCGGTTCAGCGTTCGGGTGTTTCCCGCAGCAGCGCCAAGATCAGCTGCGCGGGGATGCCCAGGGGAGTAAATATCACGTCTGAAAGTGCCCAGGGATAGAGGGAAAGTAAAAACACAATATCTACAGTTCTGTTTTTTAAAAATGCAGTCTACAATCACGCTCCCGGCTGTGCCTCAGGAGAATAGCAATCTTCTGGCTCGCGCTCGTTCTCAGCGCGCCTTAAGTGCTCCAGCGGGGGGGCGTGGCCTAGCTGTGTAGGGCGTGGCCTCCGGGGTCCCAGCTGATGGCGGTTCAGCGTTCGGGTGTTTCCCGCAGCAGCGCCAAGATCGGCTGCGCGGGGATGCCCAGGGGAGTAAATATCACGTCTGAAAGTGCCCAGGGATAGAGGGAAAGTAAAAACACAATATCTACAGTTCTGTTTTTAAAAATACAGTCTACAATCACGCTCCCGGCTGTGCCTCAGGAGAATAGCAATCTGCGGGCAAGAACAGCTAGGACAAAGCTCTTTGAGAAAATAGTGCTCGGAGGCCGTAATTGAAGCCTACCAAGTATCAACACACGCAACAGGGGGTGTCCTCAAAGGAGGTTAACAAATTTCAAGAGTCCTTAACCCAAAGGGGTTGTCTGCCTACTTTACTGCTGAGTGGGCACAAAGAGTTTTGTTATCACCACCAGAGGCACTGTACAAGACAGTTACAATATTGGGACCAAGATACCATCTCACAACATGTTAGGAACCTAGGAGATCCAGTCTACGATGGGTGTACCATCAGGGTGTTCCCCGACTGCACACACTAAGTACAGAGACATAGAGAGTCCCTGGGGCCAGGGAATCACAAGCTGAGAGCCATGAAACTGAAATATTAGTTGATGTTCCTAGCAAAGCTGTGTGTCATTCCTAAGTGTTCAATTTTTTTCACTACCTCAGAGGAGATGTGGAAGGGGCTGGCATAAGAAGTACTTGGCGATCACAGAGGATCCCAACATGGATCTAGATCTGGAGAGCACAAAAGAGCAAAGTCCCAAATTCTGCCTAGGGTGTGGTAAAAAAGGATGGAACCCTGGGGTGGAGGTGGTGGCGGTGCAGGATGACCCGACAACCACAAGAAGAAGATTCAGAGGATGATAGTGTTGCCACCATTCGGAAGACGGTCGTAGTGACTAAACTTATGAAGCTTTATTATTCTCATATCATGCAATGTTTGGATCATGAAAATGATAGGGATGGGTGAAAGCAGAAGTGCAAGTAGAGAATGATTAAGCACCACAGTAGGGGTAAAGTGACGTCGTCCAGATCTAGGAAGGGAAGGCAAGTATCTGGACACATGGACAAAGAAAGGATGGGGTATAGGGAGTATATTCATACATATTGCAAGCGATGATGTACCTGTGGTCCACTCATGACCATGTACCTGACAATGGGGACAGCTAGGGAGAGTCTCCTTTGCATATTGGCGTAGAGTGATTACAATTCTTACATGTGAGGCAGTTCCATTTGGAAACCTGGTTATATATTAAGCTTTCAATTGTTTCTAGAGCACTCTTTCCTCGTTACTTGTGTGATCACATTCTAAATTTTATTCGCTTACTCCTCTACTTCATTATACTCTCTTGGTTGTTTTCACAACTATGTAATGCATACATTTGTAACCACGTGCAATTGCATTAATTAAACAGAATCTATGCATATGATGGATCACTAATCTCTTTATTTCATACTTGTCCTTATCCACAATTTGTACATAATCATATTTTGGGTTTTTGTATGTCATTTGAGTCATCTTGCTTTGTGTTTCTATATATTGACCCGTGTTTCAATCAGATTGAGCGCTTTTTTAAATATGGTTGGATTCATGTACACCTTTAGGATAACCTAAAGCATACACAACATAATTGAGTGTACAAATGTCCATTATGGTTAAACTAGTGCAGAGTACTGTCTAATTAGCTGAGCTATCAGGAGCGAGAATCATTAATTTAAAAATACTCAGAAGACATGGTCTTATGGAGCCACTAAACTATCTTGCCAGCAAGGCATGCCTACCCCTTAAAGAGATGTTGTACACTGATTATAATGAAGCAAACAAAATAAAGAATTTGATCACAAAATAGTGTATTCCCGGAGTACCTACAAATCTCTGAAATATATACAAACTCTAATAAAAAAAATTGATTCTTAGACCATATGACCAACTGTTAATTATATTGCCTTCATTCAGGCTTCGTTTTTGAGCCAAGACTTTTCATGTTTCACTTTCTAGGCACATACCCGCTGTCTTTACAAAGAAACCACAAGTCCTGGATTGCATGGTGTGGATGTCTGCAACGCTACGAATGTTAAAAAGTGTCACACATGACAGCCTGGAGAAGGCAGCTATATATCAAGGGTGCATTGAGCATTATGCTGCTGTTCATGGTCACATCCATGCTCTCTCATTCCATAGTTAGGAGAGACGCTCCTGCCTGTGACTACTGCAAGCCCCTCCATTCATTCCTCCCTTATCTTACCTGCTGAGTGCCTTCGGGCGAGGCCATATCCAGTCGCATGGATTCCTGTCCCAGCAGCAGCCCCAGGCATGCAGCACCGGTGACCTCTTCCGTTCTGCACCTCCTACATCAACCCTGAAACAGCACCGTGACCCGGAAGAGTTGAGACACACATTAACTGAAGGCTTAAAGACTGGAGGAGGCAGTTGCACCCCTAGGGATTGAATCTTGGCTGTCCCGTGCGCTTCTCCTCCCCAGTACCTCCACATCTGTAGTCTCCAAGTTTGAATGTTGATTTACCTTTTAATTCTAAGCAAATTGCATTCCTTCACGATCTGTACGCCACCTGTTCGCCCAAATGTGCATTTAATTAAAACTTAATTTTGTTTATTTCCCCTTTATCCGCAAATTTAGAGTTCCCGTCAAAATGCATATTTTGCATCCTCCCGCTGCAGCCGCAACCTTTGGCAGGGCCAATACAATTCAATCTCTCTTGTAGGAAGACCGCTAGGCATGGAGACAAATTTTGAGCAGTTAGTGAAAAATATTTGGAATGCAATAGGTCTTGCATTTAAATGCCATACTTATGGCATTCGATTCTAAGTGGCCACCCTTGTCCGGGCTGCTTCAAAAGTGAAAGCGCCCACGGTGCGATAAATGTAAGCAAAGCACATTGTTGTGCCTACAGTAGGAGAAACTCATTAATGTAAAGAGTACACGTACCGTGTAACAACCAAGTAAAGGGACCAGTAGCCATGGGAGGTTACAAATGACAACACAACGGTACTAAGGAGGGACTAACATGCTAATTACAAAATCAGAAGCCATCATTTACGAAGGACAAAGACAGAAGCCAATGAAAATTATGGGCGGGGCTTCTTTCCCGTACTGAACTATGTTGTACAGGGACTTTGTCTCTTTCTCTTAGCCTTGTATTTCCTTGTTGCTCTCTTGATGTCACTGTGATATTTCCTAGTGACATCATAGAATGTTGGGGGTTTTGCCTGAGCCTAAGGGCAGTTGGAGGCAGGCTGAGTGACAGGGAGGTCACTCCTGGTGGGGTCTCTTAATTATCATCTTAAGAACTGGACCTGTAATTATCCTGAATAAAGCAACCATAAATATATCCATGACTCTTGGACATCTTTTATATACAACATTTTGGCGACTTCTGGACATCTACAAAGAATCTACAGCGTGCAAAAGAAGATTAATATATATATATCTACAGCGTACTTGAAGATAAATAAGGAATAAAATGAGGAACCTAAAAGATACTGGAATTTATTCTTCATAAAGAAAAGTAACCGGAACTAAAAAAAAACAAAAAAAAACGAGATCACAGCTTTCAAGTAAGTCTCTGTTTAATTCCTATCTTGAAGCCTCTCATTGACTATTAAACTTTACTTATATTATAAGCAACGCCTTGCCTGGCCCCACCAGTGTCCGTTACTACCCGGACAGCCTGTACCTAAGGCGTCTAATCATCCTTGTGAAAGTATTGAGAGGAAAGACATAACCATCTCGTACCTTTCTAGAATACTGTCTGAACTAGCGTGTTTAAGAAACGGAGCATTGCTGAAAACGAGTGACTCAAAATTCAGTTTAAAATAACTATTGCACTTAAATACTACATAAATGGAATAAACAACCAAGCGTGTAAAGACAGACTGTTACTGAAGTACAAATGTAAAAGACATGAGCTGCAAAGTTTAAAGGAAATTGACAATGCATGTTTCTCCGCTTTAATTGAAAACATGTGTTGAAAACAGCACAGCGCTAACCGAAATACGCAGGAAGTTATTAACTGTCATCCCAACAAAAGTGCGCAATAAGTTATTAACTGTCATCTCTCATGTTTAAATGTGAAATGCGCGAGGAGCGCGCGAAGCCTACCTTCTTGCTTCAACTCCCTGTGACGTATTCCTTTTGGTTCTGCTTCTGCTCTTGCTCGTTTGACAGCAAAGGCGTGCCCAGAGCCACCCGGTATAACGCACGCAACGTGCCACCAATCTGTGCCTGCAGCTTATTCGATATCTTCTACACATTTCTGCCAGTCATCACTTTTAGGGAACACCGAGGTTTTGAAGTTATTCTCCTCCAGCCATCCGGCACGCCTGCGTCCATGCCTACTACGTCACTTGAATATATTCCTTGTACACAGGCAGATATTATACTGCTGCAACAAGTTTTACATTTTCTTCATGTTCTCCGACATGAGGAAAATTGAATTTTGCCTTGTTATATGTGCCTACGTGTTCCCCATCCTATGTTATATGTGCATGATCGATATGCATATATCCCCCTATGATCGATTTAAGACGCAATTATAGTTGTGTCCAACTCTAGTATGCCAGTATCCAGTTCTCGTGAAAGCAACGAGTATTAGGCCTATGTTGCCACGTTTTACATTATGCACGTTAATTCACCGCATTGTCCCCGTTTCTAGGCCTCAAAAGGGCCCGGACACCAGATTCAAGCTCCAGTTTCCTGAACCCACTCCGAGGAGCGATGCAGCCCCCACCTGCATCCCTGACCCTTCACTTACTTCCTGCCGCGCAGCGCGGTGCCCGGCCTGGCTCTGCCTGCCTGTCTGCCAAGAATATGTTATGCCTCCAGTTATCAGTTCAGCTCTCCGTCTTCACATTCCTAAGCTAACGAACCGCATAAACAGCTCAGCTATAGTCTAGTCTTTCTGTCTCCATGCAAGAGAATTACTGTATTAATATTCATAGAAGATTCATAGCACACGCAATACATGTAGAATATATGTATGCACCAGCCTTTGTGTCCAGTAGCCTTTGCCCTGATAACTTTTAGATTCTATCAACATGTACTCCAAACACCAGATACCAGATATGTTATAGGTACATGTCGTCCTGACACCGCAGACTTTAGTCTCCTCTTCTAGTGCAGAAGTCATAGCCCCCAGTTCTCCCCGGTAATACGTCATTGCCCGTTTGCGCGCACCACTAGGTTAAAGGTCCCAGCTACTCAGGTAGCCCCCTCCATGTTTCCGCCCACTTTATGACACTTCTGTGACGTGCACATCACATGTCTACGTACACGCCCTGTGCACGCCTTCTCTTCACGCCCATGTCTTCTTATCTTACGCTTGTCATAAGTTACGCCTACTGTATGTAATGTAATAGAAATGTCTTACTATATATATGTTGAATTGTGATGAAACGGGAGCAGCTGCCTTCCTTCCTATTTTATTTCAGGCTGTCCCGTTCCAGTCCCTTCCCCTTTGCCTGAATAAAGCCTGTTCAACTCGGATACATCGGATCCTGCCTCTTATTTATTGAGCTATCTGTTATTGTTAATATATTCAGAAATAGTACCGGTAATTAATTATTTATTTACCACATAAATGGCGCCCGAATAGGAACGAGCCCCTTCTTCACGCGCTGGCGATGTACGCAGGTCCCCTGACCCTCTGCAGCCGTGACGGAACTCTACTGCGCACCGGCAGATATTTCTGCTTCAAGTCTCCCTCAGGCCCACGGAGGAGACGGAGACTGCGGTCCGGCATCCAGACGAAGCGGTGTGGAATGCGGTTCGTCCCGACCAGAGCCCAAGCCGAGAGTCAAGGTCCGAAGTATCCGGAGGCCCACCTGTTTCTGAAGTCCGAAGTTCGTAGTCCGACGTCGTAGCAGTCCAGTCCAGTCCGAGGCCTTCCAGTTTCTGCTTCCCGGTGAGTACCGTCGCGGGGGAAGTATCTAGACAGGATTATTAGTTTGTTCCTGGTCCGTTGGGTTTGGGTACACAGATCCAGTCCGAAGTATTCACCTAGGTGGGTACGGTATGACGTGTCTCTTTATGGGACCGGTATGTTCTGTACTGTTTTAGCAGTGCATCCAGTAATTCTAGTAAGTTTCGTTCTCGAGAAATTCATGTGTTATGTTTTCAGTGTACCAGGTAGTATTTCTGTTCGAACTGTTATTAATGTATTTCTATGTCGTGGTATGAGTGATTTGTTTGCCATATTATTACTGTGATTATTGTGTATTGTGTTCCAAGTGTATTACCGAAATGCCTCTGTTCTCGAAATTACGTCAGTTAAAGACCAGAAAAGGGTTACTCGAAGAAGCAGTTCCTGTCCCTCCTAGGGACAGTCCAGGACATTTTATGTATCACAAGCATGGCTTAGATGCCATAATATATCTAGACTTATGGGCGGACTATACGAAGGAACTAGAAGAGAAATATAGATGGCCCGTATCAGGTACATGGGATGCCGAGTGCATCATGAGAGTAGAAGAAGCATTATGGAAAAAGAAAGCCAGACAGTCCCAGAAAGATGCCATCGAGTTATGGCGCAAAGAATCTCATAAAAGAACCGAAAAAGAATTCAGAAAAACAGAATTAAGTAGGGAATCCTCAGAAAGAGCCCAAGAAAGGGAATTAATAGAAGAAGGTGAACGAGTTAGAGCAGAACAGTCAGACAGACAGAGAAATGCCCTTATTAAAGGTATGTATCCTCTTCTTGCCGAGGGCTTGCCGAAGGCAACCCCGGAAGCACCCTGTAATTTACCGCCACCATTGGTCCCGATTAAGCTACGTCATAAACCGACCGCAACTGACATATTTCTTTCGTCCTATTTGGACGACACCGTCCCAGCCTATGCAAATCCTGTTCCGCCTGCTCCCGTTAATAATGTAATTCCTGTCCCGCCAACTACTGTTCCCGGGGGTCAAGTTCATATTCCAGCACCCCCGGACCAGCCCACAGTAAATGTACCCGTTTTACCAGTCACTCTGCCAGCCCGTACAGTATTAACTGACGATTCCAGCTCAGGAGGGGCTGAAGGAGGTGCTCCTATCACCCCGCCTCAAGTTAGACGACTGACGCTGCATGACGTAGCGTTACAGCGTACGCCAAAAGTGGCGACATACACAGATCTCAAGCGACTTCTTACTGACTGTATATATGATCCAGTTCCAGGCGAAGATCACATGATCTTATATTCAGTACGTTTAAGACGGGTGGCCAGCTTTTTGATCACCCTGCCTGATATGAAGGAACATCTAAACAGAATATATCGTTTTATCCGTACAGGAGAGAATCCAGGAAGTATTCACGAAGCTATGTCAGAAAGGAAAGCCGAGGTTCAACTTATGATTTTAAAGTTCTTGATTAACTGTTTAATAAGAGAACAAGATTATCCAGATAAAGACCAAGACGAGATGAAAGTCCTGACCAGGTGGAGTGACAATATAGCCGAGGGAAAACACAAGACACAAGGTAGTGTAGAGAGTATGTACCAGAAAATTCGTAAGGAAATAATACGTATACACCAGAAAGAGGAAGCAAAACGAGCAACCGAGAAAGAGAATGACTCTTCCAGTGAAGAGGTAGACAGCGAGAATCCCTCCAGAATAGCGTATGTAGGTAGAACTAGACTTTCCGACCGATATTCACGCCTAGATTACAAGAAAGCTTTTTCTCCTCCAGTACCAGAACAATGTTCTCTTGAGCAAGTATTCCAAGCCACCGATCACATTCTGAAATTACGAATAGGGTATAGCGAGCTTAGTACAATGCATGAACAAGAACTAGCCCGATCAGCAGTCCGATGGACTAGTGATTCTACCACATTTCCAGATGAAATAGTGGCCCAAACGTTTCTGAAACTGCCCCCAGCCGAGCAACGTCTGGTGGGCACATATATGATTCAGCACCTCATTACGCTGTATGAGGAACAACATTCTGATCCAGGTCCTTTACATGATGTACTGAACGAGTTACTCCAAAACAAATGGAAAGGTCTAGGTACCGATTTAATTAGTGTCATACTAGAACAGCGCCACAAGTACCGAACGTTTCTGAATCCACATTTTGTTCATGTCTCACCCCCAGAAAATAAATCATTCTACATAGACAGACAGAATCCGTTACGAGAAGTACATCCAGTCAAGAAAGAAGATGGTAGTCTAGAACGAGTATTTGTTTACACCCCTATCACGAAAATAGAACTCTTGGAAATGAAAAAATTAATTCCCTGTCATGATAAAGCTCCAGCAGGGTTTCACCGTGAATTAAAGGACATGCTCCGTATGGGAGAATACACGTATCCTGATATCATTAAAATGTTAAAGGTCCTGTTGCCTGCGGGCATATATGAAAAACTCAAAGAAAAAGAATGGGAGGTGGGAGAGAAAAAGATAGATTGGACAGCATTAGAAACTGAAGATAATACACGAGTACCAGGTACCGGTCTTGGGGATAAAGCTAAAGCTTTGCCCGAATTGTTAATACAAGTCTTGCCAAGATTACTAGCCACAAAAAAGGAAGATTGGGATGCCATCTCAGCCTGTAAACAGAAACAAGATGAAGATACTAGTGATTTTTATTCTAGATTTGAGAAATGTTTCATTATTAATAGTGGTCTGAAAACAAGTAGTGAGTCATATCCCCATCTTTTCGTTACCAAACTAGTCGAAAATTCAAGTCCACAAGTTAAAAATAGAGTACTGAAAGTCGAAAGTACCTGGCAAGCTAATACTCCGTCACAAATGCTCCAGATGCTACAGTACCACCAGAACAGAATCAGGGAAGAGCAGGAACACGAAAAGAGACGTATGAAAGACACAAAAATGAAAGTATTAGTTGCACAATCTGTTTCACAAGACAGTCAGAAGAGGGGTCCGAATCAAGCCAGTCATCCGACAGCTCCCGTTAAAGGGACATGCAATTACTGTAAACAGCCAGGTCATTATATAAACGAATGTGCAGTTCTGAAACACAACATAGCTACTGGTAAGACAAAAGAAAGACCACGTCCGCATAGACAAGAACAAGTTTCACAGACTTCCCAGCCACCGCAGAATGCACAACAGACAGCTACAGTACCGCAGCCTATCGCTGCAACACAACACGTTACACAGCAGATGTACCAGTATGCACAGTCAGAGTATCCAGATTATCAGCCGTATTCATGAAACAGCCTAGAGAGGGAGGTAGGCTTGCCTCTCATCGAGATTCCTGTAGATCAAGAGGGTCCCTATGTACACAGTCAAGTATTAGGGAAAGACAGAAAGTTTCTGATTGATACAGGGGCAAGTAGGACTACCATCAGTCATGACGAGGTTCCAGGGGCTCCGCTCTCAGGCTCTAGAAATGTTTCCCTTGGATTTTCAGGAAAGCCTATTGTTAATGAAATATCGAAACCAGTTACTCTAGAAGTCGGTCCATTGTCCCGAACTACAGACTTGTTACTCACGAAATCATGTCCAGAAAATTTACTAGGCATTAGGACCCTGAAAGAATTAGGAGCAGTAATATGCTGCTCCCCAGAAGGGGTGCGATTGTTCCTGAGAGATTTTAAAGGTCATTATGTATTACGTGATTTTGATCCAAGATTATTGAATGTACCGCAGCATTTATGGGCGCAAGGTCCAACTGATGTAGGTTGTATGCATATCACACCCCATCGTGTTACCCTGAAGCCAGGTGTTGTATTACCACGAATCCGACAGTACAAATTGCCACCTGAGGCTGTAGCAGCCTTATCTAAAATTATTGACGAGCTTATTGTTCAAGGAGTGGTTGTAGAGACTGACTCCAATATATGTAATTCTCCTATCATTCCGATTCTGAAACGTACTGATCCAAATGCACCTCCAGTTTATCGATTAGTGATTGACCTTCGAGAACTTAATAAATGTATCATACCCCAGTACCCAGTGGTTCCAGATATTTCTTCCCTATTGACAGCAATTGATTCTGAAGCTACGTTCTTTACAGTTATTGATCTCAAGAACGCATTCTTTAGTGTCCCCATTCATCCAGACAGCCAGTTCCTTTTCGGATTCTGTTTAAATGGAAAAAGCTATAAATTTACACGAGCTCCTCAAGGTTTCACAGAAAGTCCTAGTATTTATAGTCAAGCACTTAAAAGACAACTAGACAATATTCACATGCCAACTGACACTGCCCTGCTCCAGTATGTCGATGATCTACTGATCACAGCCCGTTCTGAACGTGACTGCGAACGTGCGTCACTTACAGTCTTGTATTTCTTGGCCGAGATGGGGCACAAGGTGTCCCCTTCCAAATTGCAATTCTGTGTCCAGCAAGTGGTCTACTTAGGACACTTACTGTCCAAGAGGGGTAGGCAGTTGACACCTGACCGTATCCAGTTAATAGCACGTCTTCCACAGCCCAAGACACAGAAGGAGGTACGAGCTTTTATCGGCCTCACTTCTTACTGCAGACAATGGATTCCTCAGTATGCATTTTTAGCCAAGCCACTGATACAGTTAACGACACAGGAGGCAGCCGTATCGACTGTCCTCCCTTGGACCCAGGAACATACACTTGTTTTCAATGAGTTAAAGAAAGCTTTATGTAATGCACCTGTTCTAGCAACACCGAACTACAATAAGCCTTTTACACTTTTTGTTACTGAACGTGATGGTACTGCATTATCTGTTCTCACACAAGATCAAGCAGGACAATACAAGCCCTGTGCTTATTTTTCTAGCACATTAGACCCAGTAGCCCAGGCTCTGCCTGCGTGCCTCAAGTCAGTTGCAGCCACAGCACTAGCTATCAGACAAAGTGATTCCATAGTGTTAGGACATTCCCTGACAGTACAAGTTCCACACTCCGTGGAAGTTCTTTTAAACCGAACACAGACCCAGCACTTGACAATTGCACGTTTAACAGGTTATGAACTGACACTGTTTCAGCCACACATAGAAATCAGACGCTGCAACATTTTAAATCCAGCTACACTGTTACCGTCAGTTACTTCAAATCCTGCCACACATGACTGTGTGGAAGTTGTTAACACTACGACAAAGCCAAGACAAGACTTGACAGACATTGCATTACCTAATCCCGACCTGACACTTTATGTGGATGGTTCATGTATGAGAACAAGTACAGGAGAACTAGTAGCCTCGTATGCAGTGACTACTGAAACTGAAGTTATAGAAACACATCGTATTGACACCCTGTCTGCTCAAGCAGCAGAGCTCGTCGCTCTGACCCAAGCCTGCATACGAGCGAAGAACCTGAAAGTAAACATATACACAGATTCACGTTATGCATTCGGAGTCGTACACGACTTTGGAGTACTCTGGCAAGAAAGAGGCTTTATGACTTCTCATGGAACCAAGATTCAGCATGGCCCCCTCATTCAAGCTCTGTTAGATGCAATACATTTACCGACAGCTATCGCCATCATGAAGTGCAAGGCACATACGAAAGTCACTGACATCATTTCCCAGGGTAACGATCTAGCAGATCGAACAGCCAAGCTTACAGCCCAGACTCCAGACATTCCAGTTAACACGACACCGACACACATTCCAGATCAGACTACTTGTATGACCGTTAAGGACCCAACACAAGATGTGATAGATATACAGTTACATGCCACTCCAGAAGAAATCAAGAATTGGTCTGAACAAGGAGGGGTCCAGACAGATCAAGGATGGTTGACAAAGGGAAAAGCCACATGGTTTCTCCCCGACTCTATGGTTCAAGTCATTATTAACACCGCACATAGTCCAGCACACTTAGGAGAAAAAGCCATGTTAGACAGTATTCAGAACCTCTGGTTCAACAAGCATTTACGAGCAGCAGCCAAACAGAAAGTGCGTACCTGCATGATCTGTTGTCAGTTCAATCCAGGTAAAGGTATCCCGGTGGAACAAGGTGGATTCCATCCTCCTGACCACCCTTTTGAAGTTCTCCAGATGGATTATATTCAGATGGAGCGATGTCGAGGTTTCAAATATGTTCTCGTAGTTGTATGCGCTTTGTCCAGGTGGACAGAAGCATATCCAGTTCCAGATTACACAGCCGTGACCACTGCCAGGCAGTTGGTTCGTGAGTATTTCCCCCGCTATGGATTGCCTAGGGTCGTGTATTCAGATAACGGCCAGCCATTCTCATCCGAGCTCATGAAACAAGTTTCCCTTCTGTTAGGGTACCAGTGGAAGTTCCATTGTGTACGCCATCCTGAAGCAGCCGGTCTCGTAGAGAGACATAACCAGACTCTGAAAATCCGCATCGCCAAAGTATGCGCAGAGAAAGGCGTAGATTGGATGGTCGCCCTGCCAGTCGCCCTTTTTTATATGAGAATGGTCGCTCATTCCCGTTCAGGTCTATCTCCATATGAGATAGTGTTTGGTCGTCCCCCAAATATGTGGGGTACACCTAGACCACGTACAATTACCGATGTTGACAGTAATATGCTGACAGATTATTTGGCCGCCTTGATGTCTGCACTACAATCTTGTCGTTCACAGGTCGCCGCTGCATTTCCAGACAACACCGAAGTGAAACCGCACGAGGTCGTTCCAGGTGACTTCGTCCTTGTGAGAAATTTTGATCGTTCAAGTCCGCTGGAGCCCCGCTGGAAGGAGCCCCGCCTTGTTCTTCTCACCACCCGGACAGCAGTGAAAGTCGAAAACAGAAAAGGGTGGCTACACGTGAGCCACGTCAAGAAATTCCATGGACTTAAAGCAAAAACTTTTCTCAAGGACTGCCCAGACACTGAATCTAAACTTCCCCTGTTAGAGAAAACTCCGCAGCAGGAGTATAAACAGAAATTGAGGTCTAGTAAGTCAGCCAGTTTAATTGTCTAAGTCCCTCTCGGGTGAAACGGTTAGACAGGTTCCTGACATGTATGAGATAGACCCACATAGTGAGAGAGTTAGTCAAAACTCTAAGAGATGTATCATTACTCTGTTTTTTCAATTATTTCTGAGTCTTATGGTTACTTGCATAAGTTATGCTTTACATTTATGTTTTCCTATTTCACATGTACATATGTTTTCTAATGTTACAGTAGAGCACACATTTAGTGACCTGCCTCCTCACGAGTTATCATATCGTCTTGCTATGCGTAATAATACTTTTATCCGAATGCTGCACTATTCACACCAGACCAGCAATGCCACTAATTGTTGGGTGTGTGGTCGACTCCCCCCTTTCCAGATTTCGAAGGGAGTTCTGCCACTCTTTCCCTATCCATTTTCACACAATGGTTCGTGTGGAGCACGGTCCACGTTAACGTCATCCTCAAATGATATGTCCCTTCTGAATCGAACATGTTTCCCAGACAAGCAAAGTCTTTCCCATAGAACAGGGTTAGATCTAGAAAATGAAGTATATGATTTAGGTAATTATTCCTCGAATTTCATGGTTCTGAATGTTCAGTCCGAGACTACTCCAGATTTGCCTGCTATTTCAGTTCTACCAGTTAAAGGCGAATTATGTGTCAGAAAGAATGGTTCTACACATGTAGGACATAGTGATTGTACCACTATGGTCGAGTATAGTGACAGTGGGAAATCTATTTTCAAAGCCTCACGTCATTCTTATTTTGTGTGTGGTCAGACCGCATATGTACGTCTGCCCCTAGATTGGGATGGAACATGTTATATTGCCTTCCTACTGCCACCAGTTTTCCTAGCCCCATCCGATTATCACAGAAACACATATCTAGTACACGTTAGACATAGAAGGGAGATCGAGTCCCCAATTGTCGATCAAACTGAAACTGCCTTAGAACAATATCAAGACTTCAATAAAGGTTTCTTTTTCTTCATAGGTCCTGTCCAGAATAGTAAATTAATACGTAGGCTAACCAGAACCCTTGAAGCAGTAGTGAATGAGACTACTTCCGCTCTAGGTAACTTAACTGAAGAACAATCTGCTATGAGATTTGTCGTGCTCCAGAATCGTCTCGTCCTTGACGTCATACTGGCCGATAGGGGAGGAGCTTGTAGAGTCATCGGATCTAGTTGCTGCATTTTCATTCCTAATAACGCGCCGTCTGTTTATTCAGCTATAACCAGACTTCATAAAATTGCCCATCAGTTACACCAGAATCCAGGCACCTGGACATGGTCCGGTTGGCTCTGTAGTATAATATCTGCCTGGGGATGGAAAGTATTGTCATTCCTGGGTATAGCAGTAATGATCATATTCAGTTGCTGCCTCTGTTTACAATGTGGCCCTGCGATTTGCGGCTTGTGTGCTACCTCTTGTATTCCTAGTCCTAAGTCCCGTTCCAAGACAATTCGAGACGAGCAAATGATGCTATATGAACAGATAGATGGAATCATGAATATTGATGTTTCCTGATGGAAACGTAGGGCACAAGGAGGGAATGAGGAAAATTGAATTTTGCCTTGTTATATGTGCCTACGTGTTCCCCATCCTATGTTATATGTGCATGATCGATATGCATATATCCCCCTATGATCGATTTAAGACGCAATTATAGTTGTGTCCAACTCTAGTATGCCAGTATCCAGTTCTCGTGAAAGCAACGAGTATTAGGCCTATGTTGCCACGTTTTACATTATGCACGTTAATTCACCGCATTGTCCCCGTTTCTAGGCCTCAAAAGGGCCCGGACACCAGATTCAAGCTCCAGTTTCCTGAACCCACTCCGAGGAGCGATGCAGCCCCCACCTGCATCCCTGACCCTTCACTTACTTCCTGCCGCGCAGCGCGGTGCCCGGCCTGGCTCTGCCTGCCTGTCTGCCAAGAATATGTTATGCCTCCAGTTATCAGTTCAGCTCTCCGTCTTCACATTCCTAAGCTAACGAACCGCATAAACAGCTCAGCTATAGTCTAGTCTTTCTGTCTCCATGCAAGAGAATTACTGTATTAATATTCATAGAAGATTCATAGCACACGCAATACATGTAGAATATATGTATGCACCAGCCTTTGTGTCCAGTAGCCTTTGCCCTGATAACTTTTAGATTCTATCAACATGTACTCCAAACACCAGATACCAGATATGTTATAGGTACATGTCGTCCTGACACCGCAGACTTTAGTCTCCTCTTCTAGTGCAGAAGTCATAGCCCCCAGTTCTCCCCGGTAACACGTCATTGCCCGTTTGCGCGCACCACTAGGTTAAAGGTCCCAGCTACTCAGGTAGCCCCCTCCATGTTTCCGCCCACTTTATGACACTTCTGTGACGTGGACATCACATGTCTACGTACACGCCCTGTGCACGCCTTCTCTTCACGCCCATGTCTTCTTATCTTACGCTTGTCATAAGTTACGCCTACTGTATGTAATGTAATAGAAATGTCTTACTATATATATGTTGAATTGTGATGAAACGGGAGCAGCTGCCTTCCTTCCTATTTTATTTCAGGCTGTCCCGTTCCAGTCCCTTCCCCTTTGCCTGAATAAAGCCTGTTCAACTCGGATACATCGGATCCTGCCTCTTATTTATTGAGCTATCTGTTATTGTTAATATATTCAAAAATAGTACCGGTAATTAATTATTTATTTACCACAGACACGATCTCAGAGTGATATTTGGTGACTGTAATGTTAAGTATCCTTCATATGAGGTGAGCGTTCTTCTTCTATTGGTTCTTACACCTACTCGCAATATTAAATTTGATTTAACAAACACGATGTCACTATTCAAGACTTTTCCAACATGATTCAATGTTATATACAATTGCCTCAGTCCTCCATTGACCCAGACTACGGTGACTACGTTTTTTTATTTTCAATGTATTATTTTATGCTATCTCTTTGTTTAGCTATTAAGAAATGATTGATTCAATGTGAGTCATGGTATTTAGCTTTTAGCAGAGTTTACATATTATTTTAAGTACTAGGTTTAATTTGTCAACCGTTGCCATGATTCGATATTGCATTACGTTATTTTTACTTGTATTTTATTCAAAGTATTCATATTCATGCATTTTAAGTAAGTGCACATGAGTTGTTTACATATTACACTAGTTTCTGTGCAAGCCTGTTATTATGTAATATGCATGTGAGTTTATAGTGATGGCACTTATGGTTATGAAATTTTCATTTTCACGGGTTATGGTTTCCTTATAAACCCCCGTTACGTTCCAGTTGCATTCCTGGGTGAGTGTATCCCTGCAACTTATTTTTAGGGTGAGTGTATCTCTTAATGTTACTTGATATTTGCACGGGTTAAGGCTTTCTTGTAAACCCCGTTACGTTCCAGTTGCATTCCTGGGTGAGTGTATCCCTGCAACTTGTTTTAGGGTGAGTGTTTCCCTTATTTAACAATAATACTAGTTCTGCAACTAGTTTTAGGGTGAGTGTTTCTCTTTATTTTACTTGATATTAGCGTGGGTTAAGGCTTCCTTGTAAACCCCGTTACGTTCTAGTTGCAATCCTGGGTGAGTGTATCCCTGCAACTTATTTTAGGGTGAGTGTATCCCTTGATTTCGTTTTGATAATTTCACGGGTTAAAATTTTCTTGTAAACCCCGTTACATCCTAGTTGCATTCCTGGGTGAGTGTATCCCTGCAACTCGTTTTTAGGATGAGTGTATCCCTGCAACTAGTTTTTAGGATGAGTGTATCCCTCGAATTTTCACGTGTAATTCCTGCAGGTCGTTTTCATGTTACGTTATTGGTGTTGAGTGTTGAGTAATTGATGGGTGAGTTTATCTCTTTTTATTGTCAGTACGTATGGCTATATGTATTCCACAGATTGTTTCCGGGTTGAGTGATTGTTGGGTGAGTGTATCCCTTCATACATGTTTAATTTTTCTTCTTGAACTTTCTATTATCTTGTAATTTGGTGTTTAGTCTCCTGCCTTTACTCTTCGTGCTGGTTCACTTGTGTTTTGGCAGATTCTTTTTCACTATACTTAGGGTGCCGGAGACGTCTGGTATTCTTTCTCTTGTGTTTTTCATTAACTTCTTGTATGTTTCTTGCTTTTGACCATTATTAGGAAGAGGGTGGTGGTGAGCGTTACCCCATTGGTGGTTTTTGTGTCTTCCTTGTTCTTCCACTCCTCTTTCTTTCTTATGGCTTCTTATATGTTCGTATCTTCTTGTTTGGCGACATAGCTTATTCGCTTATTTAACAATGATATTAGTTTGTACTAATTGTTTCTATTTGCTCATTTAATAATTATAATAGTTTGCATCTATTTGTTCTTTTCCCTAAAGAAAGGAGATATGTTGTACAGGGACTTTGTCTCTTTCTCTTAGCCTTGTATTTCCTTGTTGCTCTCTTGATGTCACTGTGATATTTCCTAGTGACATCATAGAATGTTGGGGGTTTTGCCTGAGCCTAAGGGCAGTTGGAGGCAGGCTGAGTGACAGGGAGGTCACTCCCGGTGGTGTCTCTTAATTATCATCTTAAGAACTGGACCTGTAATTATCCTGAATAAAGCAACCATTAATATATCCATGACTCTTGGACATCTTTTATATACAACAAACTACCACAGATCATCCCCAGAGCAGCACTTGCGCACTGGCTCAGGCTTGACCTAAAAAGGTGCACGATCCACAGCTCTGTGCTTGAACTTTATTCTCCTTCCGTTTAAATATTTCTGTTAGATCTGGGGGTCTCTAGTTGGCAATGGTATTCACCTTTGTCCAAATAGGAACCCTTACTTCTAAGTCAGGATAAGGGGATTACACTCCTTGACAACCCCTGCTCACCCCCTTGGTAGCTTGGCACGGGCAGACAGGCGTATCTCAGAGGCAGTGTGTTAAGCATTTGTGAATATACACAGTAATACAGTGAAAACACTACAGATGGACACAACACATGTTTTATAAAAAATAAATATTCTTTATAAAGATTTAAACACAAGACCACAAACGACAAAAATCCACAATACTACACTTAAGATTACTTAAAAGATGATTAAAGTTGCTTAGTTCAAGTTGATGGTAAATGCGACAAAGCTCTCAACAAAGTACCTGGATGCGTAACGCAAAGTAAACAAAATGCTCGCACAAGGGGAGATGCATCGGTTCCGTGACCCGTGGGAACGGTTGCGTCCTGCCTCAATGCTTGCGCAGAGTAGGTGACTCGTCCTGAGCCTTACCGGTGCGGAGGTGATGCGTAGATTCTAGGCTTGCGGGTCCGTTGCAGTGCGCAAGATGTCGCCTTGATGCGATGCGATGATACGGTTGCGATGCGAGAAGATGGCGCCCTGGATGCGGCGATGGCAGCCTTGCGACGACTCTGTACTTTGGAGCCACGACAGGCCCTGCGAAACGCTTCTCTGGTGATGCGATGGCGACTCTCACGATGGCGTCGCGCTTCTCCGGTGATACGATAGCAGGCAGCTTGGATGAACACACGCTTCCAGGGAGATGCGGCGAAGGCTCGCTTCTCCGGCGTTGCGATGATTTCAGCTGCGGCGGTGACACACTTCTTCTCGATGCGTCACGCTTCCAGCTCCCAGCGGCATGCAAGTGTCTGGAGTATGAGTTCCCAGCAAGGAAATTCAGGAGGGAGTTGGAGGTGAAGTCTTTTGTCCCTGAGACTTCAGCAGGAGGCAAGCACAGTTCAAGCCCTTGGAGAATATTCTATATATGAAAGTCCTTACAAAGTTCCTTCTCCTTTTCCTTGGCAATGAAGCAACCACTGCAGGCCAACCCAGCAAACAGCACACTGGCAGAGGGGCAGTCCAAACTCCTGCAGCTTCCTTGGTTCTTCTCCTTGGCAGAAAGGTTTCTTGTTCCAGAAGTGATTTAATTTTTTGGGATCAGGGTCCCAATATTTATACCCCAAAATCCTTTGTTCTCTGAAGGCAGATAGGCCTCTGCCTAGTCCAAACCAGTTCCTGAGCACTTTGTTTACATGACTCGCTTCTTCCTTTCACTGTGCAGGGCAGAGACATCAGCCGCCCCACAGGAGGTGGAGCTAGCACAGGGGAGGGAAGATACAGCTCTGGAGCACTCTGTTGACATGATTCCTCCTCTCCTTTCACAGTGCAGAGCAGAGACATCAGACAAGCCACAGGGGGTGGAGCCAGCATTGTAGAGGGAAGGCCCAGCCCTATTCAGGTCCCAGGTGCAACTCCTCCCTCCCATCTAGATGCAGATCTCTCTATTCACCACCGGGCTGTCCCAGCCTGTCTCCTGAAATCCCCCAGCCCTGTCACTCACAAACCCAGGCAAGGAATACACAACCCGGCAGGCTCAAATGGTTAGGCAAGCAAATACCGGCTTTCTAAAAGTGGTATTTGCAAACATATAATATAAAAAAAAAACATTACTAAAATATGTATTTTGTTATTCTGAGTTCAGGTATACTAAATTCGAATTTCTACCATGTTCCCTGAGTCAGTTAGGATTATAAGAATGTAATAATCTAACTGCCCATTCTGGCCTATGAGAACAGGTAGCCTTCAATAGTGAAAAACGAAAATGGCTGTAATTCACTATTAGAACATGCTACACACATCAGAGCAATGTCCTACCTTATACTTACAATGCACCCTGCCCTTGGGCCTACCATAGGGGTGTCTAATATGAAGCAAAGGGAAGGTATAGGAACTGGCAAGTGGGTGCACTTGGCCAAGCCGACATGACAGTGCTAGACTGCACATAGGCCTTGCAATGGCAGGCCTGAGAAACACTAGACAAGCTGCTTCTGTGGGTGGCACAACCAGTGCTGCAAGCCCAGTAGCAGCATTTGGTTTACAAGCCCTGGGCACCCATGGTGCACTTTACTAGGGGTTGACAGAAAAATCAAATAACCCAATCATGGAATAACCAATTAGTACATCAATTTAACATAAGGAGCACTTGCACTGTGGCACTGAGGAGGCAATCCGTCAAAAATGGAAGGGAGACTCACACCAATGATGTCAGGTCTAACACTGACCATACAAGTTATAGTGGGCACGGACTGCGTAGTAGAGTGAGTCCTGTTGGGAGGAAGTGGACATAGTTGATACAACATTTAATCTGTTGTGCTATTTTAAGGGCCATCACGGACCTGTCAAAACAACCCACTTATAAGAGAATGGGCTAATAGAAAATACCTCTCCCATGGAGAGGATTGCTTTACAGTCAGGATTGTGTTGATTGTGATAGAGGGACTAGAGAGAGAAGAATTTAACTTAACAATATTTCTGCTCCATCGCTCAGTAAATTGTTCACAAATCTAACTAGAAACCATGCTACAAGGGCGGCGAGCCAAAGGCTTTTTCAAATACTGCAGACCTCGTAATCGGTGGTAAATTATCCTTGTCTTTTTCTGCATATTGGTGTAGTTTACCCCCTGCAGACAGACATTAAAAAACATAATGTAAGATCGTTTCGAAAAGGTGATTATAAAGCCTCTTAACCCTGGCCTTCTTGTGTGCAAGAACGCTTCATAAAATGTTGTTTTCTTTCTGAGGACTAAAGAATCTGAACAATGTTTTCCCACAATATCCACACACTTCCTGGTGGTGAAGAAAACTGCTTTGGGGATTTGGCAAGGCAGAGAAGTGGTCAGCACAGAACCGCTAAGTGGGAGATAGTGGCTGGATTCTTGTTCAAGCCTTCACTCTTTAGACCAAAAGCATCCTTCACAGTCCTCAAACCTGGGGTATGGCAGAAAAATTGGAAGTGTTTCAGACTGTGCATGGTGATGTACTCTGGAGGGGGAGGGAGAGGAATGCCTTTGCCATTTGTAACATATATGTCCTAATTCATGTAAAAGACTGTTACATCTATTATAAATCGTCTTTAGGGCTATTTTTCGGTTGAACAACAGGGAAGTTATTTTGCCATGCCGCATACCTTCTGTGGTTTTTAAATCATTGTTTTGGATGATGTACTAGTCTGATGGAATGCCTGGATGGAACTGCTTGGGCAGGTATGGTGAAAAGCTTGTTCTGCAGTCAAATTAAATGGTATTCCATTGCTACTTTGTGTTGACTAAGGACACTCTCATCCATGCAAAAAAGTATAAACAGAGGTGTTAAAAATGACTGTGTTTTGCGTGGTATTCCCACAGATTTCTGACTTTTGTTGCGAACTCGATTTTGTTGGCCATAGGACTTTGCACACTTAACTCCTGCTAGCCAGTGGTAAAGTGTTTGTGCACTCCCTCTAAACCTGGCAAAATTGGCGTATTCCAAAATTGTACATTTATTTTACCTATAATTCCCTAGTATATGGTACTGCATGCACCTAGGGTCTGTAAATGTAATGCTCCTAGTGTAGGTTGACTAGACTTTGAGAAGCAAAAACCAGTCAGTTCAGACATAAAAGTAGGACTGAAGCATTCTTTGTGTAGCCGTGTAAATTTGTGTGTGTATATATGTATACACACACACACACCCACACACGTTTACATGGCTGCATTTACATACCCTTAGCAATGGAAGGACCTCCACCCTGCGCCCCCTGCCTCCTCCTCCCCACTCTGTCTCTGCTGGGACCAGACAGCAGCCTACTTCTGTGCTACTTGGCACAAACCAATAAATTATTTTTGACTACAGCGGCATCCCCTGAAAGGGGAGCATAGCTTTCAGTTCTGCTTTACAGGATGACCTGACCTTTGTCCCAAAAAATGGGACATGTATTTAAAATTAACAAAAGTGTTGGGACACTGGGACAGTCATCTGAAAACTGGGGCTGTTTGGAGAAATCCGGGACGTCTGGTCACCCTATACTAGTGGGCTGCAGCACTCATTCTGCCACGCACTAAAGTAGCACTGAAAAACATGTTTCCAGTCTCGTCCCTGCAGCCTGGGTATGCAGTTTTAAAGTGCCATTTCGACCTGGTAAAATAAACCTTTTGCCAGGTCTAAACCTTCCTTCTTAATACCTATAAGTCACCCCTAAGGTAGGGCTTAATTGCCCATAAGGCAGGGTGCATCTGTGTGTGTCTAAACATGTTTTTGTGCTTGTGCATTCATTCCTTTCAGTGTATAAAAGATAGAAAGATTTTGTGTGGGGGCAGGGCATCTTGTATCGCTCCAAATAGGTGTGGCTGTATGCATGAAAAAGGACGGTGTACATTTAACAAGAATAGTAGAAACATGCATTCTGTAGTTACTGACATTTTGAGACTATGGGCAATATGTGTTCAAATGTGTTTCCCGAGTGTGCAGAATTGTTCTATGTGCGAATTGGAGGTGTTGCGATCAGAACTATCTTTTCTACAAGGGACTAACTATTTAAACATTAACTATGCACTTGCAACATTCATACTGAAAGAACCCTCAATATGTTGTTCTGTAGATGACATGACTCCAAGGCTGTTTGTCCATGGTACATCTGCAATAACACTTTAGACCATAATTACATAAATCATGGTGTCACTAGGCATTTGTCATGACGTCACATAGATTACACAGTCACTTTGCCAATCGGGCAATTATCATAACAACACCTGTGGTCCACTAAAGTATATATTTGTAGAGTGCACACATCATAAATCAACATAAAAACATTATGCATAAACACCATCACAACACCTTCATCATGCCGTTCATGCCACCTCAATATACATTATTACATCAGGCCCCCAAACCATGAGGCAGCCACTAGCGGGTAATCACTGAATAGTATTGGCCGTGACATAAATCCTGATCAAAAAGGCCCCCAACAGTGCGAGGCAGCTGCCCTAGACATGTGGTGCAACGGCCAGGACAAATTTGGCGGGGCCCCTCCTGGGTTGCTCAGCAATGGCCACAGGAGAGCCAAGCAAATTCCCCAAAGGTGTAAAGAAAGTGGCAGCTGCCCACGATCGCATGGTGCAGCTGCTGGAAAACGGCACACGTTGGAGATCTCTCCCGGTCTCGTGGGACCAGTCCCCAACAAGGCCTGTCCACCTGGGGAGTGAGCACGGAGAGGGGATTGAAACAAAGAGAAGGCTGAGCGGGAACTCTGTGGAGGATTCCTGCCCACTCAGCTGACCGCGGGAAGAAGAACCCAATACTTCCTCCGGGGATCGGGAACCACAAAGACCTCACACGGTCTCCCTTCTTCCCCGGTTGGGACCTACTGACACCTTATGGCATGGCCTCCCTGATGCAGCATGCAGGAGTCGCATGGATCTTTTCCTTCTGCTGGACGTTGGCCGGGGGCGGCTGCGAGGATCTCGATTTCACCCGGGAAGCGACCTTCCCCTAGTCCGCACCAAGGCTCCTCCTGTGGCGGCACTCAATGCTGTGTCTCGTTCTGCTTGGAACCGAAGTGGCTGCTGCGCTGGTTGACAGGCAACAATGCAGCCTCTTTGTGTTGGTTCCGGATGGGCGGCTGTTAGAACCGGGGGTCTCTAATTGGCAGAGGTAAATACCTTAGACCAAGTAGGGACCCTTGCTTCTAGTCAGGGTGAAGGAATAACCCTCTGAGATAACCCCTGCTCACCCTCTAGGTAGCATGGCGTGAGCAGTCTAGGCTAAACAGAGGGAATGTGGATAACATTTGCACTTAACACAACAATAATCCCCAATCCACCACAAACTGGGACCACACAGGTAAGTATATTTTATAAAAATATATAACTTTATCTAGTTTCAGCAAGTAAATCAAGCAGTTACACGATAAGCACTTCGTTAGAAAGGTGTATCACTTAATATTAATGGTTGCACTTAATTGTTAGGATGGTACTTGTGAATAGGAAGTTCTGGTAAACAAAACAGTCTCAAGTCTCTGGCTTTCTCAATACCCAAAAACGAGGGATACTGATTTCTGTGAGGTAAGCTCTAAAAACGAGCAGTAAACACAATGCCCCCTTGTGATTCCACCTAGGGGCTCCAAGCGCTGTCAATGCGCTTCGGCGCGAGGCTCGGGGACTCTTTCCTTTCCCCAGGTGCCGCCTTGCTCCTTCCTGAGCCCCAGGCGCCCCGGGCCGTGCAGAGCGCCTGCGTCCCCAACCCGGCCGGTCCCCTGTCCTCTCCCGCCCGCTCTCGACAATCCAACGAGCGGCGGGGGAGGCGGTGCCGCTCACCTGGTGGGGGACGGCTGGCCAGGGGTGCAGGACGGCTCAAACTCCCTCGGCGAGGTCGGCTCTCGCGGACGGGGCGTCTCCTCTCCTTCTTCTCTCCTCGCTGGGACCAACCAATCCCGTCGCGGCAAATGGGACGAGCCTCCAGCAGCACCCGGGAGTCAGCCAATGGCAGAGCGGCTCCCGGGTCAGGCAAACAATGACGCTCCGCTCCTTCGGCCAATCACGGCCCAACACCACGGATGACGCTGCGCCGCACGGGCCAATCCCGTCGCGGCGTTAGTGAGGGGGCTCGGCTCCCTCAACCAATGGGAGCGCGGAGGCTTCGTTCTTCGCCGCTTCAGCTCCCCAACGCTCGGCGATCTTGGGGGGGTATTACGGGCCCCCGGGCAGCGGCGGTGACACCGCTCACAGTTGTTTTCAGTGCGTCTTGCACTGGGAAGGCCCACAAGTCTTCGGTCTGCCACACACACGTGTCGATGAGCACGTCAATCTTGGCCACGCAGCAGGCTGGGTCAGCGCGGCGCTCTCAAGCAGATTAGAGAGCAGCCGGTGCGCTAAGCAGGCAAACTACAGGGTTTCACGATCTCCTCGCTACACAGCAGCTTCAGAGGGCACAGCAGGGTCTTGTAGTCCTTGGGAAACCTTTATGTCCCTGGGTTGCAGACAGGGGGCCAGCTCTTCTCAGGCCCTTGGAGATTCAAGTTGCAGACACAGCACACAGCAAAGTCTTGGCAGTTTCAAGCAGGCAGGGTCACAGCACACAGCAAAGTCCCTTTCTCCTCCTCAGCTTTCAGTTAGACAGCAGAACAGGTCAGCCCTTAGAGCACACAGCAAGGCAATCTTCCTTTAGTTCTCCAGCCGTCCTCCTTCCAGCAGAGGTTCCTTCTTGCTTGTAGGATCTTAGAATCTAAACGTCTGTAGTCAGGGGTCCTTTCCTTATACCCCTCAATGTCTTTGAAGTCCTTTGAAGTCTTTGTGCAAGCGGCCCTGACTCCAGTCTAAACCAGTTCTGGGGGTTGCTGAAGCACTGAGGTGTTTCTGGTTTTCTTCTTCCTGTCAGCTCCAGGGTCAGAGGTGTCAGTTGGCCGGCAGGAGGGAGCTAGCATGGGGGGGTAGGCAGGCACAGCCCAGCACTATCAGGCTTTTCTTCCTCCCACCTCCCTGGCAGCAGATGTGCCCTTTCATCCCCGGGCTGGCTCCGACCCTCTCCTCCGGGGGCTCTGCAGCCCCCCTGTCACACCCAGACCAGACAGGCATTCCACAAACCCAGGCACACAGAAAGGTTTAGACAAGAGAACAGCCACTTTCTAAAAGTGCTATTCGCCAACACAGGATTTAAAAACACCCTTCACTAAAAGATGTGTCATTAAATTCTGAGTTCAGGGATATCTTTCACTTATGTCCCATCTTGTTCCTATGGGGAGATAGGCTGGCATCACATGGGGCCAGCCACCTCCATGTTACTCTATGGAGCAAGAGAGCCTTACAGCAGTGAGCACATAAAATGGCTGCTGCCCACTACCAGCGGTATATTGAACAAGGGAACCCGTATTAGGTAGCCGCGGACCTAGGGTAATTAGTCATTTTATGAGGAACAATGGTCCTTAGCTTAAAGAATACAAATGGTAAGATTGCAAACATAGACTTAAATAAGTACCATGGCGTAGTTTTCCAATGCCCAGCCGGACACGGAACTGTTTATTTATAGAATTTTTAAAAAAAAGGGGTTTCAAAATACGTGAGCAAAGAATCAAACAGACTGGGCACAAGCCTGTACCAAGTCGAAAAGAACAATCAAGAAAAGAATAGGGATAGTTAGAGAGCAGGCAAAAGAGAGTTGGAGCGGGTGGCGGCTTGCTTTACAATTGAATCTTGTGCAAGCTCAAACCAACAGTCACTGCAATAATTATGTACAAATGCGACATGCAGTACTATTAAAACAGTCGACGAACGTTTCGATCCCTAGCTCCTAATTTATACTGGGATCATCCTCAGGACAAATGTAAAGAAACTATTGCCTGAAACATTAGTAGCCTGTGGGAATAAACAGGGGAAAAAAGAGGGAAAACATTTTACACAATAGTTGTTACATTTTAAAATAAGCATATCATCAACTTGTCCGCACTTACATTACCAGTGCACTGGTGATTCGTTGAACAATAGTGCAAAATCATGCAGGCGTAGCGTCTGTGCCTGGTGCCTGGTGAATCAACGTTCGGGTGACAGTGAGATCAATGGTGGGCCAAGGGTTGCGGTAATAATCGGGCAAGTGGTGAAATGTGGTGTGTCCAATTGCATGCGGACTGGGACATGTGGCTGATGCTGAGAGTAGCACAGAGCGTGGTCAGGGGATCATGCTGGGAAACCGTCTTGGTGGTGGGGGAGATCTTGTTGGCCGGTGGGGCATATCGATCATGCGCCAAAGTGTAAGGGGCGGCGGTAGGTTGGCAAAGCGGCAGTGTACCTTCATTGCTTCGGCGAATATTGGAATCGAAGGTCCGCTCAGTGGCGTGACAAGGCTGCACCCCAGACGAGCCAGGGTCGGCTTCTGGGGGCCGTGGATCCTGGAAAGTAATCAACCCATCGGTTAAGGGGATTTAGACCGGGGGTTAGGGGCGATAGCCCGAGGGCATGCATATGACAGTGGGGTTACCTGTAGGTTGCTTAGATAGGCTGAAATTTCGAAGAAGCCTCGCGGGCTCGGAATTCGTTCACGCCTCGCGGAGGGGTTCGGGTTAGAGCGCGGCTGCAAGGGTAAAGCAGTCCGCGTCGCATGGATCCTATAAATAACCAATGCAGGAAATCAAAAGAGAGTGGAGCACCGTGGAGGCGCTTGGTTTGGGGATAAGGGTTAAGCTGAGCCCGCTTACCTTGACTGGAGCGTGCGGTGAGCTCAGTCTCGGGTGTCTTGCTAGGTAGCAGAGGGATTCCCACGCAACTCAGGCGAGCTTATGTGAGATGCCAAACGCATGCAGTAGAGATAGTGGAGGGACTAGGGCCGATGGCCAGTCTATTTTTGGGCGCCATATTGGAGTGGTGAGGGGAGTGAAAGGAGTGAAGGTGATTAGAGTGAGAGCGCGGCGGCCATCCCTAAAGGATGAAAGGTGATAGTAATTTAAAACAAAGTGAATGCATCGCGAGTGACTACTTGGAGAATACAAAATTACAAGATCAAGCAATAACTGATGTACATCAACCTGAGCAATTTCCAGGAGGGATTGTTCAATTGTGTCCTTCATTCAGTTAGTTATAAGGTCAAAAGTGGCAGTCCACTTGGAGAATACAAAATTATAAGATCAGACAATAACTGATGTACATCAACGTGAGCAATATCCAGAAGGGATTGTTCAATTGTGTCCTTCGTTCAGCTAGTTATAAGGTCAAAAGTGGCAGTACCCACACGGTGGAGTACATTTTTGGATGGGAGGATGTTAAAGCAGACTCGTCCAGTCTTCCGATCTGTTCAGACCATCTTGAATGGAGTTGAATTGGATGATGGACTTGAGTTCCTCTTTGTTCAGTAGTGCTGCCATGTTGCCTCCCCTTTGTGGCAGTTTGAGTGACTTGAGGACAGTCCATTTTAGATCATCTTCTGTGTGTCTTGCGGCTGAAAAATGTTCAACAAGAGGGGCATTTGGGGTGCCGCATCGGATACGGCTTCTGTGCTGTCCAATCCTGGTTCGAATCCTCTGGGTGGTCTGACCTATGTATACTTTGAGGCATGGGCAATGAATCAGATAAATTACATTCTGCGTATTGCAATTGGAGAAGGACTGGCTCTTGACAGTAATGTTGTTAAACGTGAAGGTTTTGCCTTCGATGGTCAAATCACAGTTGTTACACCCACCACATTTTGCGTGACCAACAATGGGGGACAGATCCCATAAAGCATCAAGAGTAGAGGCTGTGGGTGCACAAGGAAGTGTTGCCCTGACCAAATGATCTTTTAGGTTCTTACTTTTTTTAAAAGCAAAGATGGGTTTGTCAATGCTGAGAACACCTGAATTGATAATTGGCCATTGTTTTAGTATTGCTTTCCTCAGTTTATGCGAAATGGGCGAAAAAGTGGTAACGCAGGCAATGCGTTTCAGTTCTTTTTTGGGTTTGGGGGTCAGCAGAACTTCTCTGGGACAATACCATGCTCGTTTCGAAGCATTCTTTACGATTTTGCGAGGGTAGCCTCGTTCTTTAAGCTTGGCCGATAGATTTGCCGCCTCCTGAAAATAATCGCTTTTACACGCGCAATTACGCCTTATTCTCAAGAATTGAGAATAAGGTAAGGAGTCACGTAGGGCCCTAGGGTGATTACTGCTATAGGCCAAGAGAGTGTTCTTTTCTGTCGGTTTACGATAGAGTTTAGTGAAGAGATGACCCTCGCAATGAAAGATTGTGAGATCTAAAAATGCTATGGCGTCATTGGATGTAGTAATGTTGAACGAAAGGCCGGAACAATTATTGTTCAGCCAATGAAGGAATTGGCGCAGGTACTCGACGTCCTGTTTCCATATAATGAAAATGTCGTCGATGTACCTGCGCCAAAAGCCTATGTTGTCAAAGAAAGGGTTGGAGGGTGCAAAAATGACATTGGTCTCCAATTGGTCCATATAGAGCACCGCCAGATTGGGGGCAAAAATAGCCCCCATAGATGTCCCCTTAATTTGTTCAAAAAAATCATTTTTGAACATGAAAAAGTTCCTAGTAAGACACAGTTCGAGAAGCTGAAGAATGAATGTAGTGGGTACAGAGTGAGGGCGTGGTCATGAGTCAAGAATTCTTTGAATTACCAATAGTGCAGCTGTCTGGGGTATGTTGGTATAAAGAGACTCAACGTCCATGGTGCAAAGAGTCTCGGTACTGGGATTGAAAGGATGGTGTTCGATCATATTAATCATATTCATTGAGTCTCTAACATAATATTGAGTTTTTGGTACGAAGTCTTTGATAAAGAAATCGACGTACGAACCGAGAGGTTCCAGTATTGAACCACATGCGGAGACAATAGGTCTCCCTGGTGGGTTGGTTGCGTTCTTGTGCACAAGATCTCCCCCACCACCAAGACGGTTTCCCAGCATGATCCCCTGACCACGCTCTGTGCTACTCTCAGCATCAGCCACATGTCCCAGTCCGCATGCAATTGGACACACCACATTTCACCACTTGCCCGATTATTACCGCAACCCTTGGCCCACCATTGATCTCACTGTCACCCGAACGTTGATTCACCAGGCAAAAACTCAATATTATGTTAGAGACTCAATGAATATGATTAATATGATCGAACACCATCCTTTCAATCCCAGTACCGAGACTCTTTGCACCATGGACGTTGAGTCTCTTTATACCAACATACCCCAGACAGCTGCACTATTGGTAATTCAAAGAATTCTTGACTCACGACCACGCCCTCACTCTGTACCCACTACATTCATTCTTCAGCTTCTCGAACTGTGTCTTACTAGGAACTTTTTCATGTTCAAAAATGATTTTTTTGAACAAATTAAGGGGACATCTATGGGGGCTATTTTTGCCCCCAATCTGGCGGTGCTCTATATGGACCAATTGGAGACCAATGTCATTTTTGCACCCTCCAACCCTTTCTTTGACAACATAGGCTTTTGGCGCAGGTACATCGACGACATTTTCATTATATGGAAACAGGACGTCGAGTACCTGCGCCAATTCCTTCATTGGCTGAACAATAATTGTTCCGGCCTTTCGTTCACCATTACTACATCCAATGACGCCATAGCATTTTTAGATCTCACAATCTTTCATTGCGAGGGTCATCTCCTCACTAAACTCTATCGTAAACCGACAGAAAAGAACACTCTCTTGGCCTATAGCAGTAATCACCCTAGGGCCCTACGTGACTCCTTACCTTATTCTCAATTCTTGAGAATAAGGCGTAATTGCTCGTGTAAAAGCGATTATTTTCAGGAGGCAGCAATTCTATCGGCCAAGCTTAAAGAACGAGGCTACCCTCGCAAAATCGTAAAGAATGCTTCGAAACGAGCATGGTATTGTCCCAGAGAAGTTCTGCTGACCCCCAAACCCAAAAAAGAACTGAAACGCATTGCCTGCGTTACCACTTTTTCGCCCATTTCGCATAAACTGAGGAAAGCAATACTAAAACAATGGCCAATTATCAATTCAGGTGTTCTCAGCATTGACAAACCCATCTTTGCTTTTAAAAAAAGTAAGAACCTAAAAGATCATTTGGTCAGGGCAACACTTCCCTGTGCACCCACAGCCTCTATTCTTGATGCTTTATGGGGTCTGTCCCCCATTGTTGGTCACGCAAAATGTGGTGGGTGTAACAACTGTGATTTGACCATCAAAGGCAAAACCTTCACGTTTAACAACATTACTGTCAAGAGCCAGTTCTTCTCCAATTGCAATACGCAGAATGTAATTTATCTGATTCATTGCCCATGCCTCAAAGTATACATAGGTCAGACCACCCAGAGGATTCGAACCAGGATTGGACAGCACAGAAGCCGTATCCGATGCGGCACCCCAAATGCCCCTCTTGTTGAACATTTTTCAGCCGCAAGACACACAGAAGATGATCTAAAATGGACTGTCCTCAAGTCACTCAAACTGCCACAAAGGGGAGGCAACATGGCAGCACTACTGAACAAAGAGGAACTCAAGTCCATCATCCAATTCAACTCCATTCAAGATGGTCTGAACAGATTGGAAGACTGGACGAGTCTGCTTTAACATCCTCCCATCCAAAAATGTACTCCACCGTGTGGGTACTGCCACTTTTGACCTTATAACTAACTGAACGAAGGACACAATTGAACAATCCCTTCTGGATATTGCTCACGTTGATGTACATCAGTTATTGTCTGATCTTATAATTTTGTATTCTCCAAGTGGACTGCCACTTTTGACCTTATAACTAACTGAATGAAGGACACAATTGAACAATCCCTCCTGGAAATTGCTCAGGTTGATGTACATCAGTTATTGCTTGATCTTGTAATTTTGTATTCTCCAAGTAGTCACTCGCGATGCATTCACTTTGTTTTAAATTACTATCACCTTTCATCCTTTAGGGATGGCCGCCGCGCTCTCACTCCAATCACCTTCACTCCTTTCACTCCCCTCACCACTCCAATATGGCGCCCAAAAATAGACTGGCCATCGGCCCTAGTCCCTCCACTATCTCTACTGCATGCGTTTGGCATCTCACATAAGCTCGCCTGAGTTGCGTGGGAATCCCTCTGCTACCTAGCAAGACACCCGAGACTGAGCTCACCGCACGCTCCAGTCAAGGTAAGCGGGCTCAGCTTAACCCTTATCCCCAAACCAAGCGCCTCCACGGTGCTCCGCTCTCTTTTGATTTCCTGCATTGGTTATTTATAGGATCCATGCGACGCGGACTGCTTTACCCTTGCAGCCGCGCTCTAACCCGAACCCCTCCGCGAGGCGTGAACGAATTCCGAGCCCGCGAGGCTTCTTCGAAATTTCAGCCTATCTAAGCAACCTACAGGTAACCCCACTGTCATATGCATGCCCTCGGGCTATCGCCCCTAACCACCGGTCTAAATCCCCTTAACCGATGGGTTGATTACTTTCCAGGATCCACGGCCCCCAGAAGCCGACCTTGGCTCGTCTGGGGTGCAGCCTTGTCACGCCACTGAGCGGACCTTCGATTCCAATATTCGCCGAAGCAATGAAGGTACACTGCCGCTTTGCCAACCTACCGCCGCCCCTTACACTTTGGCGCATGATCGATATGCCCCACCGGCCAACAAGATCTCCCCCACCACCAAGACGGTTTCCCAGCATGATCCCCTGACCACGCTCTGTGCTACTCTCAGCATCAGCCACATGTCCCAGTCCGCATGCAATTGGACACACCACATTTCACCACTTGCCCGATTATTACCGCATCCCTTGGCCCACCATTGATCTCACTGTCACCCGAACGTTGATTCACCAGGCACCAGGCACAGACGCTACGCCTGCACGATTTTGCACTATTGTTCAACGAATCACCAGTGCACTGGTAATGTAAGTGCGGACAAGTTGATGATATGCTTATTTTAAAATGTAACAACTATTGTGTAAAATGTTTTCCCTCTTTTTTCCCCTGTTTATTCCCACAGGCTACTAATGTTTCAGGCAATAGTTTCTTTACATTTGTCCTGAGGATGATCCCAGTATAAATTAGGAGCTAGGGATCGAAACGTTCGTCGACTGTTTTAATAGTACTGCATGTCGCATTTGTATATAATTATTGCAGTGACTGTTGGTTTGAGCTTGCACAAGATTCAATTGTAAAGCAAGCCGCCACCCGCTCCAACTCTCTTTTGCCTGCTCTCTAACTATCCCTATTCTTTTCTTGATTGTTCTTTTCGACTTGGTACAGGCTTGTGCCCAGCCCACTACCAGAGCATGTGACCTGCACTAGTACATGCTCTACCTTATCCATACACTGCACCCTGCCCAGGGGGGTACCTTGAGCCTTCCATAGGGGTGACTGAGGTGCACAGACAGGGAAGGGTTAGGCCCAGCCAGTGGAGACACTGGCCAGGGGGACAGGGCAGTCCACTGACTGCACACAGGCCCTGCGCTGGCAGGCCTGAGTCCTTTTTAGGGCTACTCATGTGGGTGGCGCAATCTGCGCTGCAGGCCCACTAGTAGCATCTGTCATCACCAGCCCTGGCACACACAGTGCACTTTACTAGGGACTCCATGGTGATACAAATATGGCAATCAGGTATATTCAATTATTATGGCAATTTACAGAGGGAGCACTTACACTCTGACACTGATCAGCAGTGGCAGAGTGTCCAAAGCATCTAAATCAGCAAAAACTAAATCCAGCAGAGCATCAAAACACATGAGTCAGAGGGAAAAAGATGGGGGAAGAACCACGCCAAAGGTGTCAGGTCTAACACGTGTCCCCTCCAGCTGAAAGTGGGGAGAACTACCCAACCTCTTGGGAGTCCTCATCACTAAGGCGGAAGAATCTGGACAGACCGTCAGCATTGGCGTATTCTGTACCAGGGCGGTGCTCCACCGTAAAGTCCATCCCCTGTAGGGAAATGGACCACCTCAACAATTTCGGATTCTCACCCCTCATCTGCATTAACCATCTGAGGGGCCTGTGGTCGGTCTGAACACGGAAGTGAGTCCCAAACAGGTAGGGCCTCAGCTTCTTCAGAGCCCAGACCACAGCGAAAGCTTCTCTTTCAATGGCACTCCATTTCTGTTCCCTGGGGATTAGCCTCCGGCTAATGAAAGCCACGGGTTGATCTCCTCCCTCCTCATTGATCTGTAAGAGTACTGCTCCCATGCCTTGCTCTGAAGCGTCAGTTTGCACAATGAACTCACTGGAAAAGTCAGGTGCCTTAAGCACCGGTGCTGTGCACATGGCGCTTTGAGGGTGTCAAAAGCAGTTTGACAGGCCTCAGTCCAATTCACTTTCCTGGGCTGATTTCTAGATGTCAGCTCTGTCAAAGGGGCCACAATGGTGCCATAACCTTTGACAAACCTTCTGTAATACCCGGTGAGACCTAAAAAGGCTCTCACCTCAGTCTGGGTCTTGGGAGGCTCCCAAGCCAGAATGGTATCAATCTTTGCCTGTAGGGGCGCCACCTGGCCGCACCCCACCTGGTGTCCCAAGTACACCACAGATCCCTGCCCTATCTGGCATTTACTGGCCTTGATAGTGAGGCCTGCCTTCTGCAGAGCCTTCAACACTTCAGTGAGGTGTTGCAGGTGTTCCTCCCAAGTGGAGCTGAACACAGCAATGTCATCCAGGTAGGCTGCGCTGAATTGCTCCAGCCCCGCCAGTACCTGGTTGACCAATCTCTGAAATGTGGCGGGGGCATTTTTCAACCCGTAGGGCATGACACGGAACTGGAAGTGCCCCTCTGGTGTTGAAAATGCTGACCTCTCCTTTGCCCCGTCAGTTAGGGCAATCTGCCAGTACCCTGAAGTCAAATCAAAAGTACTCAGGTACTGGGCAGCTCCCAACCGATCCACCAGCTCATCAGCTCTGGGGATGGGGTGCGCGTCCGTCTTGGTGACCGCATTGAGCCCACAGTAGTCCACGCAGAACCGAAGTTCTGGGGTGCCACCGGGGGTAGCAGCTTTCTTAGGCACTAAGACCACTGGGCTAGCCCAGGGGCTGCTGGAGGGCTCAATAACCCCTAGCGCCAACATCTTGGAAACTTCTTCCTTGATGCTGGCCCTGACCTTGTCAGCCACTCTGTAAAACTTCTGTTTCACAGGCAGACTGTCTCCAGTGTCCACGTCGTGGACGCACCACTTGGTGACACCTGGGGTCAGTGAGAACAGGGGGGCGAACTGACCCAAGACTTGGCGACAGTCCTCCTGTTGCTCTGGAGTCAGGGTGGGGGAGAGGACCACACCATCCACTGACCCATCTTGCTCCTTGACTGCCAGGAGGTCAGGGAGAGGATCACTATCCTCCTCCCCTCCAGCATCTGTAGCCATGAGCATAGTCACTTCTGACCTCTCAAAGTGGGGTTTGAGGCGGTTCACATGTAGCACTCTCAGGGGCTGCCTGGGAGTCTTCAGGTTAACCAAATAGGTAACCTCGCTCTTGCGCTCCACCACCTCATATGGCCCAGACCACTTGTCACGGAGCGCACAAGGCTCCACTGGCGCCATCACCCACACTTTCTGACCAGGGTGGAACTCAACCAGAGAAGGGTTCTGGTCATACCATCTCTTCATTTCCTCCTGGCTAGCCTCCAGGTTCTCTTGAGCGAGCTTCCTGAAGCGCTTGGTCTGGTTGCGAATGGCCAGCACATAGCTGAACACATCCTGAGGGGTTTTCCCACGGGATTTCTCCCACCGCTCCTTCACCAGAGTAAGAGGCCCTCTGACAGGGTGGCCATACAGCAACTCAAAGGGACTGAACCCTAAGGATTTCTGAGGCACCTCCCTGTTGGCAAACAACAGGCATGGTAACAAGACGCCCCATTTCCGCATCATGGGCTCTTCCAGGCCCATAATCATGCCCTTCAATGTGCGGTTGAATCTCTCAACCAGCCCATTTCCTTGAGGGTGGTAAGGAGTGGTGAATTTGTATGTCACCCCACACTCACTCCACAGGGACTTCATATACCTAGAAAAGAAGTTTGTCTGAGACCACCTCCCTGGGAAATCCCACACGGGAAACACCCCCATCAGGGCACGGCCCCCCACTGGGGCGGTGACTGTCCTGAGCGGGATGGCTTCCGGGTACCGAGTGGCATGGTCCACCAAGACCAGGATAAACCTGTTGCCTAGGGCGGTCTTGGGATCCAGGGGCCCCACGATGTCAATGCCCACCCGCTCAAAAGGGGTGCTCACCACGGGAAAGGGTTGGAGGGGGGCCACGCGCTTCCCTCCGCTCTTGCCACTGGCCTAAAAAGTCTGGCAAGATTTACAAAAGGCAGAGACGTCCGTCTTCATCTGGGGCCAGTAGAAATGGGTGACAAGCCTGTGATAGGTCTTGTCTTGCCCCAGATGTCCTGCGAGAGGCACGTCATGAGCCAGACCCAGTAGGAAGTTCCTGAAGCGCTCCGGTACTACCAGCACACGGGCTGCACCGGGCTCAGCGAACTTAGGCTCACTATAAAGTAAGTCATCCTCCCAGTAGATCAAATGCTCCTTGGACCCCAGGCCTGCTGCCTGGTCTGCAGCCTGCTGCCGCACACCAATGAGAGAAGGGCACTCCTACTGAGCCTGGCAGAATTCCTCCCTGGAGTGACCACCCTCTTGCTGCCACTGGGACAGCTCAGGCAATTCCCCTAGTTTGGCCACCTGCTCCCCTGTAGGTTCCAGGGCATCCCCCTCAGGGTCTGCTTCCTCCTGGACCGTGGGAACAGTGGGGGCTGGTTTCCCGCGCCCTCTACCCCTTCCTCTCTTGGCAGGTCCCTGGGCCATTATTCCAGGCTCCAGCTCTGCTAGACCGCCCTCTCTGGCTGTCATTGCACGGGTGGACACACAGATCCACGCCGGAAAACCCAACATTTCCAAGTGAGTCCGGTGCTCCACCTCTTTCCATGGGGAGCTCTCCAGGTCATTACCTAATAGACAATCTACAGGCAAGGCATCACTTACAACAATTTCCAAAATACCGGAGACTCCTCCCCATTCAAATGGAACCTTTGCCAACTTGCAGTAGCGCACTGAACTGTCAGATGACACCACAGGCCGGAGTACCTTGGGAACAATTTGCTCTTCAGTCACCCACCGACACCTGACAGATGTCACGCTGGCCCCTGTGTCTCTCAGAGCCTCCACCTCCTGTCCATTGATGGTCACCTTCTGCCCGTATTTCTTAGTGTTTTGGGGCAGCAAGGTTTCCGGGGCCATCTCTTGGTCTCCTAGAGAGACAAGGGTCATCAATGCTAACCCCTTCTCCCCACTAGAAATCAAATCCCCTCCCAAAGCTACACTGGCTAACGCCGGAGCTGGAGCTGGAGCCCCAGGGGGTGCTGATTTCTTCTTTGGACATTTGGGGGCAATGTGCCCCACCTCCCTACATGAATAGCAAGTAAGTGGGGCCCTTCTGTCCTGCGTGCCCTTAGGGGGCCAGGACTTCTTAGGCTGGGGGGGTTGAGACACCTTCTCCTGGGAACCATTTTGGGGCCCTTTAGAAGACTCCTTGTGATTACCCATGTCCCCCCCACTCTTCTGCTGGGGACCCTGTCCACCCTTGGCTGGGGTACTTACCACCCCCTTGTGGACCCTGGTGCTAGTCCACCGGTCCGCCTCTTTAGCAAGCTCACTGGGATCAGTTAACTTGCTATCCAACAGATGCTGGCGCAGCTCTGGGACACATAAACTACTTAAGTGCTCCCTACTAATCAAGTGACACAACCCCACATAATCAGTAACTTTGCTGCCCTTTATCCAACCTTCCAGTGCACGCGTGTACTTACTCACACACTCCACCCAAGTACTTGAATCAAGCTTCTTGAAGTTCCTAAACTTCTGGCGGTACTGTTCTGCAGTGAGCCCATACCTGAGGCACAAAGCCTCCTTCATTGCGTGGTAGGATAAAGCATCCTCTGCTTCTAAGGGTGCCAAAACATCCCTCCCAGAGGCCTCAAAATGCTTCCACAATCCTGCCCCCCAATTCTTCTCAGGCACTTCATTCATCTTTAAGGCAAGTTCCTACGCTCTGAACCACGCATAAATATCCTCACCCCTCTGATAATTATGTACCAGATCCTTTGGTATGTATACCTTACCCGCCTGTACCGGTTGTGCGCTGCCACCATTAGAACTGGACACCCTCTCTTTAAATTTGATGTCCAACTCCTTCATGCTCAACTCATGAGCCAATTGGAGTTTCCTCTCCTCCAAAGCGAGAGCGGTTCTTCTCTCCTCCGCCTCTGCTTGCGCTTTGAGCTTAAAAAGCTCAATCTCATGGGCCCTAGCTCTCTGATTCTCCTCTATTTCCTCTGGAGAAATAACCCTACCGGAGTGGTTGCTGCCGGACCTAGACGCTGGCTTCGCCACTGGCAATTCACTGGACTAAAACCCAGTCTCCTGTGTGCCTCCCTCTCCAATAGCAGCTTCTGGAACACCATGTTTGGCCTCCCACCAGGCCCTCAGAGCTTTCCGTAGCTCTTCCTTGTTTGCGCCGCCCCTTACTGGGCATTCAAGTCGTTTGCAGAAGTTTCTCAGTTGCTCCTTGTTATAGGTGAGCAACTCCTGGATTTCAAATTCCACTTCCCCTTCTCCATTCACGCTTGGCGCTTTCCGAGACATGATGCTTCCTAGCCTTTTCAACTAAAAAGGTTTCACCAAAAAGAAAAAAAAATGTTGCGCAACCTGTTCTGCTAAACTAGACTAGTGATGTACAAGAAATCACTGCAGGTCAAGTGCAATTATTAGTTCAAAATCCGCACCGCTGTCCAACAATGTTAGAACCGGGGATCTCTAATTGGCAGAGGTAAGTACCTTGGACCAAGTAGGGACCCTTGCTTCTAGTCAGGGTGAATGAATAACCCTCAGAGATAACCCCTGCTTACCCTCTAGGTAGCATGGCGCGAGCAGTCTAGGCTAAACAGAGGCAATGTGGATAACATTTGCACTTAACACAACAATAATCCCCAATCCACCACAAACTGGGACCACACAGGTAAGTATATTTTATAAAAATATATAACTTTATCTAGTTTCAGCAAGTAAATCAAGCAGTTACACGATAAGCACTTCGTTAGAAAGGTGTATCACTTAATATTAATGGTTGCACTTAATTGTTAGGATGGTACTTGTGAATAGGAAGTTCTGGTAAACAAAACAGTCTCAAGTCTCTGGCTTTCTCAATACCCAAAAACGAGGGATACTGATTTCTGTGAGGTAAGCTCTAAAAACGAGCAGTAAACACAATGCCCCCTTGTGATTCCACCTAGGGGCTCCAAGCGCTGTCAATGCGCTTCGGCGCGAGGCTCGGGGACTCTTTCTTTTCCCCAGGTGCCGCCTTGCTCCTTCCTGAGCCTCAGGCGCCCCGGGCCGTGCAGAGCGCCCGGGTCCCCACCCCGGCCGGTCCCCTGTCCTCTCCCGCACGCTCTTGACAATCCAACGAGCGGCGGGGGAGGCGGTGCGGCTCAACTGGTGGGGTCGGCTGGCCAGGGGTGCAGGACGGCTCAAACTCCCTTGGCGAGGTCGGCTCTCGCGGACGGGGCGTCTCCTCTCCTTCTTCTCTCCTCGCTGGGACCAACCAATCCCGTCGCGGCAAATGGGGCGAGCCTCCAGCAGCACCCGGGAGTCAGCCAATGGCAGAGCGGCTCCCGGGTCAGGCAAACAATGACGCTCCGCTCCTTCGGCCAATCACGGCCCAACACCACGGATGACGCTGCGCCGCACGGGCAATCCCGTCGCGGCGTTAGTGAGGGGGCTCGGCTCCCTCAACCAATGGGAGCGCGGCGGCTTCGTTCTTCGCCGCTTCAGCTCCCCAACGCTCGGCGATCTTGGGGGGGTATTCCGGGCCCCCGGGCAGCGGCGGTGACACCGCTCACAGTTGTTTTCAGTGCGTCTTGCACTGGGAAGGCCCACAAGTCTCCGGTCTGCCACACACACGTGTCGATGAGCACGTCAATCTTGGCCACGCAGCAGGCTGGGTCAGCGCGGCGCTCTCAAGCAGATTAGAGAGCAGCCCGTGCGCTAAGCAGGCAAACTACAGGGTTTCACGATCTCCTCGCCACACAGCAGCTTCAGAGGGCACAGCAGGGTCTTGTAGTCCTTGGGAAACCTTTATGTCCCTGGGTTGCAGACAGGGGGCCAGCTCTTCTCAGGCCCTTGGAGATTCAAGTTGCAGACACAGCACACAGCAAAGTCTTGGCAGTTTCAAGCAGGCAGGGTCACAGCACACAGCAAAGTCCCTTTCTCCTCCTCAGCTTTCAGTTAGACAGCAGAACAGGTCAGCCCTTAGAGCACACAGCAAGGCAATCTTCCTTTAGTTCTCCAGCCGTCCTCCTTCCAGCAGAGGTTCCTTCTTGCTTGCAGGATCTTAGAATCTAAACTTCTGTAGTCAGGGGTCCTTTCCTTATACCCCTCAATGTCTTTGAAGTCCTTTGAAGTCTATGTGCAAGCGGCCCTGACTCCAGTCTAAACCAGTTCTGGGGGTTGCTGAAGCACTGAGGTGTTTCTGGTTTTCTTCTTCCTGTCAGCTCCAGGGTCAGAGGTGTCAGTTGGCCGGCAGGAGGGAGCTAGCATGGGGGGGTAGGCAGGCACAGCCCAGCACTATCAGGCTTTTCTTCCTCCTACCTCCCTGGCAGCAGATGTGCCCTTTCATCCCCGGGCTGGCTTCGACCCTCTCCTCCGGGGGCTCTGCAGCCCCCCTGTCACACCCAGACCAGACAGGCATTCCACAAACCCAGGCACACAGAAAGGTTTAGACAAGAGAACAGCCACTTTCTAAAAGTGCTATTCTCCAACACAGGATTTAAAAACACCCTTCACTAAAAGATGTGTCATTAAATTCTGAGTTCAGGGATATCTTTAACTTATGTCCCATCGTGTTCCTATGGGGAGATAGGCTGGCATCACATGGGGCCAGCCACCTCCATGTTACTCTATGGAGCAAGAGAGCCTTACAGCAGTGAGCACATAAAATGGCTGCTGCCCACTACCAGAGCATGTGACCTGCACTAGTACATGCTCTACCTTATCCATACACTGCACCCTGCCCAGGGGGGTACCTTGAGCCTTCCATAGGGGCGACTGAGGTGCACAGACAGGGAAGGGCTAGGCCCAGCCAGTGGAGACACTGGCCAGGGGGACAGGGCAGTCCACTGACTGCACACAGGCCCTGCGCTGGCAGGCCTGAGTCCTTTTTAGGGCTACTCATGTGGGTGGCGCAATCTGCGCTGCAGGTCCACTAGTAGCATCTGTCATCACCAGCCCTGGCACACACAGTGCACTTTACTAGGGACTCCATGGTGATACAAATATGCCAATCAGGTATATTCAATTAATACGGCAATTTACAGAGGGAGCACTTACACTCTGACACTGATCAGCAGTGGCAGAGTGTCCAAAGCATCTAAATCAGCAAAAACGAAATCCAGCACAGCATCAAAACACATGAGTCAGAGGCAAAAAGATGGGGGAAGAACCACGCCAAAGGTGTCAGGTCTAACAGCGGCCACGCCCCTTCTGGTTTCAGACTTTCTCGTGGACCTCAGGGCACAGTGCGATGAGCAGAGTCTCGGTAGCTGCACGTCATAGCCGGTGGGGCACCATGCTTTAAGAAGCAAGGCCAATAACAACAAAACAATGTTCCTTAGGCAAATTATTTCACCTTAACTTCACAGTTATAAAATTGTCACTGCAGTGAACATAAATTTAGTTTTTCAAGAGAAGGTACAAATCTTAAATCATTTGCATTTATTTAATCTGAAGAATATATGAACACATTATATCTCAATCCACTTTCGGCAACACAAAGAGGTATACTGTTTTTTCAGTTTGTAGAAAAATATATACAGTACCAAAAGACACTTTTGTAAAGAATATGGACAGTATTGGCGTATCTTCCATATATACATAAATTTTGCAAAAGTTATATACAAAATTATAAATCACTCAATGTTGATGCTATTTACAAAGAAGTGCCATTGCGTCGACATTTCGGTCTCATGCAAGACAAGATAACAAGACCATCATCAGGACATAGGTTGCACAATGGACCTATAGTGAAACAATATAAGTATCAATCACAGCTAAGTCTGTACATCATCTTGAAAAAAACTGATTCATAGGTCTACCCACACCGAACCAAGTGGTGGAAGAATGCTAAATAAGAAAGTGTCAACACCTGTGTCCAAAGATTAAAACATATTTACAAGTATACATATATACATAGTGGTCATGCCCCAAAACGACATGCACCCACACCATAATATCACCGTGAAGAACAATAATGAATAAATACTCACTGAGAAACCAATGGAAAGGATTCTGATCCTATTAGAAACATAACAAATAACGAACAATGTCCCAACTGGCCAAAATGGGCAGAAATGAAAACGACCCTATCATACAATATCACCAGGAGAATGGAAAGGTCCTACCTTGAGTAGTGTCTTATAGATCACTAACTTGTGGGGGCACTTTGCTCTGCTCCGCTCTATCTATGTTGAGACAGAACAACGAGCTGTTTAGTATTGTGAATGGTATCGTTTTATTACAAAACGAAAGAAAATCAGTCATAATGTGAATAAGAACCGAAATTACCTTAATGGACAGCGAGTAAATCAACTTCCAAAAGCGTGGTGGTCGGTAAATACACAAGCCGATCCTAGCGTTTACCCAGAGTATCAGGGTAGAGCTCGCGGTCAAGTGATGCAGCGTGGCACGTCAAAGCGGCCATTTTGGGATAATAATTCCGCCTGACTATACCTATAGGTAATAGTAGGGGTCAGGCAAGCCATCAGAAATATATGAACCTGGCGTTTCACAGGAGGGCCCGCAGTCACATGATGTAACGTGACGTCACAAGGCGGCCATGGTGGAATAAATTTGTCGCCTGACTCTAACTATAAACAATAACATGGGTCAGGCAAGCCATCAATCATACACTTGATAAAGTCTCGATAGTGCGAGAGTGTAGCAAAACGAATGAACCATTCCACAAAATTAGTATCAGTTGCAATTATAGCAAGGGTTGCAATTAAGGGAAGTATGGCTCACAGAATGCAAGATACATGAATGGAAAAGTCATGGGAGTTATCAGCGCAGAGTTGCCAAAACCTGCCATTCAACATAAGAATTTAATCCCTTGGACACAGTATTTGCTGACCAAATCCACCTATTTTCTTTCTGTGTGAGTAGACGGTCAACGTCACATCTCCTTTTTGACTGTTTTACACTCTCCAAAACAAACCATTGCATATCACATGGTGAATGTGCTTTTTGTAAATAGTGTTCCACTAGAGGGGCTGTTTCTATCTTGCATCTAATTCTAAACTGGTGTTGCGTAATTCTTTTCCTTACTTCTTGTGTGGTTTTACCTATGTAGTATAGTGAGCAAGGGCATTTGATGCAGTATATGACATTTTTTGTAAGACAATTGGTATGATTTCGTAGAGTCCAGTTTCTTCCATTAATGCAGCACGTCTTAGTTATTATTGTGGTTTGGCACGAGGTACATGAACCACAGGGAAAATGTCCCATTACCGGTGGTAAGCCCCAGATGTTTTGGATGGTACTTCCGATCGGTTCTTTGTATGCTTTGACCAAATGGTCCCTTAAATTACGAGCCCTTTTAAACGCAAAGCGTGGTACTGGTAATTGTGGTTCAATCTTTTGGATCAGATGCCAATTTTTTGTTATAATTTTCTTGATACGACTGGAGTCTGATCCAAAAGTGGTGACGCATGTTACTATGTCGGGAACAGGATTTGGTTTAGTATTACCTTCCAGAAGAGACTGTCTGTCATAGTACCATGCTCTTTTCATTGAGCGTTTTACTAGTCTATAGGGAAAGCTTCTCATTACTAGTTTAGTTTGCAGTATTTTTGCCTCTGTGAAATAATCATTGCGTTTGGTACAGTTGCGCTTTATCCTTAAAAACAGTCCAAAGGGCAGATTGTCACGTAAGTTACGTGGATGATGGCTCGTATATTTTAACAACGTATTGAGTGCTGTAGGTTTAGTAAAGAGACTTGTTGACAATTGTCCCTCGTCATCCCAGATTTTAAGATCCAAAAAATGGATGGATTTTTTGTCATATTCCATAGTGAATTGTAAATTGCTGTTCTGTGAATTCAACCAAATGTGAAAGTCCTGTAATTTGAATAATGGACTGTCCCAGATTAAACAGACATCGTCTATATATCTTATATATTCCAAAATATGGTTCTTAAATGGGTTATCTTTGTAAATAACTTTTTCCTCGAATGCGGCGACATACAGATTAGCTATGTCGGGGGCAAAAATTGCCCCCATTGCCACTCCCTTTATTTGTACGTAAAACGTGCCGTTGAAAATAAAATAATTGTCATTTAATGCAATTTTGGCACATTCAGTAATGAATTCAGTTGGAACTTGATGTGGGCGAGGTCTGTTATTTAATACATCCGTAATTACATTGAGGGCCTCTGTTTGGGGTATGTTAAGATATAGACTTTCAATATCCATAGTGACTAGGAAATTAGTTTGAGAGCTATATTCCTTTCCCTCTAGGTGATTTATGACACTAGTACTGTCTCTGGTGTAAGATTTTGTAAGTGGTACGTCAGGTTTTATAAAATAATCCACGTATTCAGCTAGCGGTTGAAGTATCGATTGACAACCTGCTACGATGGGTCTGCCAGGTGGTTTTTTATCGTCTTTATGCACTTTAGGTAAAGTGTAAAAGGCAGGGGTAGAATAATCATTTTTGTTAAATAGTCACATTCTTTTTGATTGAGCCAACCCCCATCTACTCCCTGTTTGGGGAAGCAAGGCAGCGCAATGGAGCTGCCCGTGGTGCAACTCTGGGGGGGATAAGGGGGGCTTGTCAACATAAAATAAAGCATCTGTAGAGACAGCGGTATGTCATGTAATTCGGACCCTGACAAGATCAAGACTCATGCAACCCTGATAGAAAGGTACTCTGAGATTATACCGGAAGGGGCTAAGCTCATTAAAAAATACCCGACTGACGCGACCCTAATCGAAAGGTGCTTTAGGATTATACCTGAAGAGGCTAAGCTCACTGAATATTACTTGCATAAATTGCTGTGGATTACTGGTTGCTAATGAGCAACTTGTCCCTTGATTTTAGAAGAGACACCACAAAGAGAAATCGGTCGAGTAAATTCCTAAGGGTCATTCCACACATGATTCTAACGTCCTGAAGATGGTCTAGCTGATGTTTACACCATATAGACCGAAACGTCGACAATTTCGCCTACTTTCGTTCTGAATTACCTGACTTATGGATATATTTTCTGCTTAATCAGTTACATGTTCTTGTTATTATTGGAAAGAGGCGCTCACAATAGCAATAATGAGGTGCTTGTAACATGAAATATTTGTAAATCGCCAGTTGCGTTGTGTAGTTTTATGTAAATCTTTACACTAGTTTTTTTTACCCTTTGAAATATCTTTTAAATATAAATCCACTTTATTGAAATATATACACCTGTGTAAGACTGTTTGTTAGCAGATTAATTCTGATTAAAATAAGTTAATTTGATTTCTAATTGATTGGAATGTGAACTACTAGATAAGCTCGCCACCATTGTTTGCAGACTGAATGCCTATTAATGTATAATGTTGTAAATCCCTTGTAGGCACACTTACTTGTTAATACTTTGATCACCCAAGCCTCCAAGGGTAAATTGGGTTTCCCACTTCTTCTTATACCACTTTCAACAGTCGCATTTCCAAAATAGTAAGGACAAATCCTCTTCCACCATTAAGCAGGATTTATCACCACTATTCCAAACATACCAAACATGGCCACGCTACCCGTCTCATATCATAAATTACCACTGAAGCACATATTAGGGAATGCCCGATGCAACCCTATGAGAGGGCATCCTCACAGCAGTGAGAAAACAAATAGGCTGTTTGTCACTACCAGGACAGGCCACACAGTTAAGGCATATGTCTTACCTTTTACCTACCAGCACCCTACCCAAAGGCCTAGCTAGGGTGTACCTTAGGGGTGACTTATATGTAGTAAAAGGGGAGTTTCAGACGTGGCAATCACTTTACATGCCACGTCACTGCGGCAGTCAACTGTACACGCAGGCCATGGGGTGGCAGACGACTGAGACAGGTTTGAAAGGCTACTTCGGCGGGAGGCTCAAGCAGCACTGAAAGCCCACTAGTAGAATTGGATTTACAGGCCCTGGGTGTAGGGATACCACTGTAAAAGTGACATACAGGTAATTTAAATATGCCAAACAGGTGTAGACCAATCTTACCAAATTTACAAGAGAGAGCACATGCACTTAAGCACTGATCAGCAGTGGAAAAGTGCCCAGAGTCATACAACCAACAAAAACAGGCTAGAACAAAATACAGGAGGAAGGCAAACATTTCTGGGATGACCCTGCAAAAAGGGCCAAGTCCAACCCAAATGATAAACATTTTCTATCATTTGCACATGTGATCTACCCTGTACCCACATTAAATCTATCTTTATATACATACAGACCCCAGGATTCACAGAAAACTCCAGGTAAACTCGAAGCACCATATACACACAGAAATCACATACATTTAGTTACCTGTCCATGCACACAGCGACCCCTCTCTTGTATATGAACATCAACACTTTCTTACAGAGGCATCCCATGCATAGTGACTACATGCATGTACAGAACACAGCCCTAATTACGAGTTGCATGGTACTGCGGCCATTTTACTGCGAGTTGTATTGCATTTAAATCGGCCTAGCACCGTACAATTACAAGAATTGCCATGTTGGGCAGATTTTCCAGACCATAAAACTGTAGGTAATTCCCAATTCCTTGCGGTCTTTCAGCATACATTTACCATCTGCTGAGAGCAGGTGGTAAATGTATCTAAGGGCCTGTAAACGGAGCATGTATGGGAAAGTTGTTTTTTTGTTTTAGAAAGGAAAAGCATTCTATGATTGCCCTGTCAGGAATAAAGTGACATGGGACTTGGCTGCTACTATGCTACTACAGTCGAAGTCTCATGCGAATTTTTCAACCACCAGAAAAATCATGTTGGGTTCTTCTATGCACGGTAAATGTGGGTGCTGAAAAAACCTAGCCATTAATAATCAGACAGTGTGAAGTAAATTCATGGAAGCATGCGTTTATTTCGATCCACCTGACGGTCAAACACACCACAAACAGGCATCACAGTTCCTTGTAAACCCTCAAAATCCCTATTCTATTAAGTTTTCATATGCACACGGACATCCCTTGTGCACAAACATCCCCTATACATATGCTTTGCACGCTCCACATGCATGTATTTCCATGTTAAGTAAACATTGTTTTTGACACTGTGCTACTTGCAGTCCGAGGGCCACTTCAGATTGTGTGGGATATATGACCGGACAGACTGCCACATGACTGTAGCCTAGTCTGGCCCCTTTACGAAATGTCCTTGCAGCCATCTGAACACGCCCTTGTAATCGCAGCAGCCCTGCGCAGAATCTGACTTCCCCTGCATTTACTACTTTGTTTAAAGAAACAAGATGACTTGATTTGATATTGAATAAGGTGGTCCTGAACTACGTGTCCCGCACGTTTTCAGTGCAGACACTTTTGAGAAAGGTTATTTAATGGCACTTTTTTTGTTGGACCCTGGCATTTAAATCTGCCTTCAAAGCATGACAGTGAACTGAGCATAATAATTACTGTCTTATTTTCCTTGTAGTCCCTTTCATTCCAGAAGCTGCAGGAAAACGCCCCTGGAGGACCCAGAGGCACCAGTGCAGTGTTAGGGCTGGGTCAGTGATACATCATTGAAATGTCCCTGTCCCCGCTCCTATCACATATTTTTAAAGTTAGGCGGCTGAATAGAGCTGGTGGAGCGCTTATTTGTGAGGTCTAAATTGCAGCCATCTGAAGCATAGTTCCACCAACAGAAAGCTGAACTTCTCTTTCTTATGCCCCATTTAGTTTTTTAGAGGTTCCAGAGTGGTTAAATGGGGTAACACAGTCTCATGTTTTCTCAAAAAATACAATTATGCATTCCCTGTAAATATAGGTGGCTGGTTCTTTGTCTAATATCTGGAATCAATATTTGTTAGCACTATTAAGACAATGTAATGATTTACGTTCATGAGAAAAAAAGGCACATTTTCAGCTGTAAACATAGCCTTGATAGTCTCTCCTTAGCTTTGCTAAACAATTGAACTCTTAGGATTCATTCCTATGTACATTTGGCAGACAATGCCCTTTTCTAGTCAGCTGTCCTAAAGATTTGTTTATTTGGTGGTGGTGGGGGGATATAACACAGGCATATTTCTAAGGAGCAGCAGACAGTTGTAATTTACAAAGAATCTTGTTTTATCATCATACCATGATTTGTTTGCATTGCAGTCTCCTGTAAAGCCTCAGCATGAGGTGCCACACGTGTCTTCATCTCGGCCCCCTACATCTCAACCAGCCTAGCCTGTGAGAGGTCTTCAGGAGGTACTGAAAATATTTTCTGTAGTCCCCAAGCGCAATCAGAGACCATTTTCTCTTTTAACAGGATTTAAGAGTTGACTGACTTGAGTGCCCAGTGACCATTGCACAAATTCATTGCTAATCGGAATTTATGAATGGGATTAAAGCCTCGTTTTCTTTTAGAAATCCGACAGATGTTGCATCTAAAATGAATTAACTTTCAGGATTCCTAAAGTGAAAAATAAACATGCAATTATTTGGGGCTCCAAGAATTTTAAATGGATGTTAGTTAGGCCTTCTAACTGGTCAACGATAAATATCCTGAGCCAGGTAGATTTTTATTCATCCATGATACTTGGTCACTGCTAAAACAAGTGTTGTAGATGGATAAAAACAGTACTGATATGCTTGTTTACAAGACATAAAATTCTCTTTCCCACTCAAATACTCACCCTCCTATGACTTTTATTATGAGTTGCATGGTACTAGTGTAGATTTACCACACAGTCAATTTGCATTCAAGTGTTTCATTACCATGAGGTAAATACCCCAGTACAGTGCAATTACTAGTTCATCCGCACAGAGTGGGAAAATACAGTGTGGGACCAATTTTTCAATTTGATAATACCACATTGAAAAAAATATGATGGTAGTAAATTATATTTTTCATATTTTTCTCCTTTTTGATTTCGATTCCTGCCTCCTTCTGAACAGGACTACAAGCACAATCATTAGAAATATATGCTTGTATTTTACACACTATGCACTCAATTTTACAAATCAGACTTTTTCAGTAGTTATGCAATACATCTATTGGAAATTAGGTATCTAGAGTATCCTCTAGATTTAGAGCATCCTCAAAAACTCCTACATTTTAAACATGCTTCCTATATCCACATTTTTATGATGTTGACTATCTGCAGAAAGATTCTGAAATACTACGAGGTCAATAACGCTACTGTGTAAATACTGGACCTAAGTACATTCCAACTGTGCCTAGTGAGGGGCATGTCTTTTGCACCTGAGTGGTAAAATAATTGATTAGTAATGTACCCTAATGTTTTGACACATGTTACTACCCTTGCTTTAGTTCTGGTTTGACTGCACAGCTGGTCCATGATGTACTGTTACCAATTCTTAAAAACATACATAGATAAGACATTGTTTCCGCTCGAACAGTATAACTCTCTTACTTCATGATAATTGTTTATTTTATTCATTTTATAGCATTTTTAAAGTGCATCAGCCACCTTTGTGTACCTTGGTTCTAAGAAAGTATCTGCGGAGGAAGATTGGGTTCGCTGAAAACTACTTATTAGATTTGAAAAAATAAGAAGGTTTTCCGACATGTACTGTATTAGCGAAGACTTCAAGCATAGCTCGAAAGGAAAAGATTTCCGGAGTTTAGCAGCCGTCACAGAAAAGGTGCAGGCACCAATAGTGCTGCAGTGGTACCTTGGCACAATCAGCAAAATTACAGCTTTGGATCTTAAGTTTCATGTGGGGATATACAGAGTGAATTTCCTAACTAAGGGATTATTCTGTTTTCAGTGAACTGCTTTTAACTGCTTTTAACACCAGACACAGTGATTTAAAGATGACTCTTTGCTTCATAGGCAGCCAATGGAGATCTTGGAGAGCAGGAGTAACAGGATAAAAACGCTGAAGGCTCAGTGGCAGCTGTCAACAACTGAAAGTGATGCAACGGGCAAATGGATGAAAAAGGTGCTGTGCCGAATTAAAAGTTGGCATGTATGCATTAACGCTAACTAAATTGCCACCATGCATTACATTATTGTTTTAAAGTTAAAATGTGAACTTTAAAATGTTAATGTTAATGCATGTCCACAATTTAGTTTACATTGAAAAAAAGTAAAATGAAAAATATGCACATCCTCCGGTCCTGGTGATCTCCTCCAGTCGTCCAGTGCAGGCCCAACCCAACTCCACCAACCAGTTCAGACGCTGCTCTCATTTTGTTTACCAGTAAGAGATAAGTGCAGGGATTGGTTGAAACGGGCTGTATTGGTGCTCCCAAAGACACTAAAGGCCTTAGCTTACGCTCCACCCAACTGTATAAGATAGCTTGGGTTGGAAAAGTTTAAAGTGTGCATGTCTGGCTGGCCGTTGCAAGACAACCGGCCAAGTGCACTTAGCCACTCGCAGGAATGGCCCTGACCCGCCCTGACACTTAGCTCGGGACAGAGTAGTGAGAATTAAAATCGTAATGAATTAACTTTATTACCATTTTACTTTTTGTTTCTGTAACATATTATTTAATGGGGCGACACTCCTCCGCCCTAATGGAGGAGCTGCGGCTGTGAAGGCTACAGATTGGTCTGACTGCGGCATTTTTGATCAACTAGAGTTTGCAATGTTCTGCAATTAGAACAATATGTTTTTAGGTAGTGCATTCACATTGGCTAATTTTGTTCTGCAGTTTAAGGATGCACTGGGCTGTAACTTAACTGTATACTGATCATTGCCTAATCAGTGTCCAATTATAATCTACAGTTCAAAGCAGCGCAAGAGGAGTACTCACTTAGGCACAAATCAACTGTTTATTTTTCCATTTTATTCAAGAATGTGTTAATCATTTTATCTCAGATATATTGAGTTCCTTAAATATATTCCTGTGTTTGAATACTGCAGCTTCTGAAACTCGGCGTACCCCAAAGCACAAATGGGAGTGCAATCGTTTTTGTGTGGCATCAATGTTACTCCCTGGGTTTGAACATGCCAATGACAGAGATCTTGGCTAGTGTCACATATGGTGTGCTACTGTTACATCGCAGGAGATAAATTGGGAATCATAGCAAAGTGGTTTGTACGTCAGCAGGTATTACATTGTAGGTACGATTACTATTCTTTTGCATCATATGTCTTTACTTCACAAGTAAGCGTGTTTTAAGTGTTATAAGCAATTAATTAAAAGTATTTATTATCATTAGATTTTTCTTATTAAAATGTTTTTCTTAATCCGAGAAACAAGATGACACTCTCAGCAGGATGAATTTCCATAGTTTAGTTTTGCAAAAACACCCCCAAAAAAGTCAACTGATTTCATCAGACCACAATGCAACAGGCCAGTGCCCTATAAAAGGTGTCCATTGTCTCTGTCAGTTATCAACTAGTGCGCAACCCAAACATCTCAGTAAAATTGCCTCAGCCAAATAAAATAACACGAGAGTTGCATATTGTCCGAGAATTATCACTTATTTTTGCACATGGCATAATGTGAATGTGTTTTTTTTAAATTTATTTTGACAATCCTTTTCATAATAAAATCATATATTGCACCTTATCCATGTTTGCACAACCATTTGTTGCACATATTTCATATTGTTAAGTTTACTAACATCTCCATTGCAACTAACCAATTCTCAAAATTAATAATATATGTGTGTATGTGTATATATATACACATACATTACCTACTGCCGGTCGCCAGTAGGTAGTTATAGTTAGGACCTTGTTTCTATTCAAAAAGCATTTTATCTTTGGCGCCGGTTGACAAATCTTCGCAAAATGTTCAAAACTAATAGGACGCTCCAGTCAGCTCCTGTCTTAAAAGTTTCGGGGTGAATCATCAAGCGGGGGCTGAGAAAAAAGGGGGGTCACAAAATGTATTTTCTCCATGTTAATTTCCATAGGAAACTTTTGTCGCTGCTACAGCCCGAACTGCTATACGGAATTACACCACATTTGGCAGAGAGGTAGCTCGTTGTCCAGAGTGCACTCTTTCCTTTAAATTGTGTAAATCCGTTCAGTAGTTCCTGAGAAATTCAAAAATAAATAAATATCCATGTCTGGTGACCGTGGTGGATCCGTGAACCCGCCCAAGCACGAGCTTGATTCATCTTGTGACTTGGTTTAACAAGGTCTCAAGAAAAAGGAAAAAAAACATTTAAAAACAAGAAAAGGGGGCAGGGCAAGAACACCCTGACCACCTAGGGCTGCTGAGGGGTTCTAAAACAGCAGTTTTTAAAAAAGTGTCGGTGGAATTCGCGTAGGATCCGTGAATTCGGCCGATTGTGATGTCATTTGAGATGTCATCAGTGATGTCACTGACCATGTCCTGAAGATGAAAGAACCCCCCAGTTGATCAAATTGTTTCTTGTCAGATCAATACATGGCAGACTCCAGTATAGTGCAAACAATTTCGACTTCTGTTTTTATTTGAGGTCAACAAGAAGTGGACCAGGTTATATTTGTGATTATTGCATCTTTTCATTCATTTAAATCTTGCAAAAATGTCATGGCACAATCTGCAATCTATTCTGCCTCTGCCTTCCGTTCCTCGGAAGCCTAAATGGCATCCCCCAGCTCCTTCTCCGATTTGTTTTATACCCCCCTACTTTTTCCTCTTTCCTCTAGTGCGGACATGTTCTTCCACTACTTGACTATGCAATTGTAGCCTATCTAACTATTCAAAACTGTTTTTCCTGAATGCTGAGACCTGAGCAACATGGCTGATGCCCGGTAGAGCTGCTAGAGGATGTATGTCATTACCACGCATGCTTTTACAACGCATGCCTTTACCACGCAACTTTCACAACGCAAGTCGTTACAACGACTTGCATTGGGGGTGCTGGATAGTGAATAGTTTAATTTACTATTCCAACTCCAGTCCCCGTGGATAGTAGGGAAGGTTTTACAACGCATGCCTTTACCACGCAACTTTCACAACGCAAGTCGTTACAACGACTTGCATTGGGGGTGCTGGATAGTGAATAGTTTAATTTACTATTCCAACTCCAGTCCCCGTGGATAGTAGGGAAGGTTTTGGATAGTAAATGAACTATTCCCTATCCTAGAGCGCCCCCCAGCGCAAGTCGTTGTAACGACTTGCGTTGTAAAAGTTGCGTGGTAAAGGTACTGCGTTGTAAAAGTTGCGTTGTAAACGCTGTTCCCCGCTGCTAGACAGCTATAGAGGAGATTGGCCCTGGTTTCCCCCTTGACCGTCACCTACCCAGCTGGACATTGGGCACAGTTCTTCCTTGTCTCCCTACTATGGCTCCCCTCCTCCTACGAATTCTCGCAACATTGTTTTTGTTTACTGTACCTTACTATGCTCTTGTAACTGATATAAGTTGTAACGCAACGATCCTCTTGTAAAGCGCTCTGATACCTCCGGGTCTAGCCAGCGCTATATAAAACTCTTCAAATAAATTAAAATAAAATAAATATGATGTCATCAGCAGTGCATTGGGGGGCACAAGTTATAGTTAGCTAAGCTAAGAGTAACAGCCGAATTTCTTTGGTTTTGTAAGAGTGAAATGTCAGACTAACTATAACATCCCTGAAACCTGTTTTTTTCAGCGAATTTCTAAAGTTTTTCAGTGCTAATTACTAACTATAAAGTTCCTGAAACCTCTGTTTTTTTCAGTGAATATGTATAGATTTTGCACAATACCCTGTATTTGCTTAACCTATATTATGCATCTCATTCCTATGAAGTACTTGTTTAAGTTACATGTGGTATTGCACGTTGCTCATAAATTACTTTCTCATATTCATATTACTATTTCCTCAATCTATTAAATATGGAGTTGCGCATTAACAATGAACAGCTAAGAATTCTTTAGAACATACTTTTAAGTGCTTGCCTCAGTGGTTTGTTTCCATCATTAAGTTCCATGATGCCCTATGCATGTTTCTTATATGATTTGTTTTGCACATTTCCATAAAAGACAGTGCTTGAATTATTCAATCTGACAATCTTTTCAATAAGTTACACGTTACACTTTGCCCAATATTTGCACAATTTCTGATGCACATTTTTCGTACAAGCAAGTCATATTATTAGGGATTTACCACATCTCTGTCACTTATGTTCAGTTCTTACAATCAGTGATCTGGGTTTCACATGTAACCCCGTATTTGCACAGACTCTAATGCCAATATCTCATTCTTGTGAATACTCGTTTTTACTTTTGTGTAAAGTATGTATTACACATCGCCTATAAATTACTTCCATATTTATTTAGAATTACTGCTTCAGTCAGATAAATCAAGAACTGCATGATATAGGTAATGTGGAAACATTTCTATTTCACATATCTCATTCTTCTAAGTACTTGCCTTACTTGTTTCCTTCACCCAGTGACTTTCATATTGCACATTGCCCAGTCCTACAATTATTTCAGGTGCACATTTCATACAAGGATCATCTATTTGATAAAATGTATCAACATCCCCATTGCATATGCCCCATTGTTGCAATAAGTAATATACGTGTTACACATAACCCTGTATGTGCACACCCTGTATTGTAACTGCCTCATAAATTGGGATTCACACTCTTGTTTATATATAGGGTTTCTTTTTACACGCTGCCCAAGATTTTCATAGCAACTGTATCTGTTTTACCCAATCGTGAATTGTTCACTTATAGAAGAGCATACACTTATTTGTGCTCAATTTTCTCAAACCCACTGTTTATTACATCATTCTCTTTTATTGAATTAATTCCTGTAACTTCGGAGGAAACAGGATAGTTATCTAGTTCAATTTTCTTCTAATGTCTGAGCAGGATTTCTATAGGTGCGCATGCATCTTAGCATCTTCATTATGGCCACATTGAATTTCGCTTCCCAGTAGTAATAGCGTTTTGATTCTTGTTTCCTCCTTGAATGTTCACAGTTTTACCCTCAAGGATCTTTGGGAAATATGATTAACTCTATAATATTTTAGTTCTTTTAAATTACATTTGTGCATATCACAAACACGCTTTGTAATAGGATAATTCATGTCCCTTTTTAGGTCTCGCCTATGCAGAGCGCATGCGCTGCTTAGGCAAAATGACCTATTGCTAAAGCTTCGGCTTTTCAGCCAAACACGTGCACGCGTTCCATTGCCTTCAATGGCAATGCGTGCACGTCTGGCGATTTTCTTGCGGGAGCGCGCAGCGCCATATGGTGGCGCCATATGTTCGCACGCTCCTGCAAGGGAATCGCGCAGGCCCCCCCTCGCCGCGCGAAGCGTGCTTGTTATACCACGTCACTATTTATTCTAAACATCTGTTCGCCCAGCACATCTTTTATGCCTACACTCCAATCCCCGCTTGTGACACAACATCCAGTGCTCCTACTATGGCACACTTACCGCCTCCGTAGTTAAGCCAGCGGTAATACTGTGAAAAGGGGAAAAGTAGTCGGTAGTAGAGGCAGCAGGTCAGGCAGTATGCCGCTGTCATAGTATGCCATGGCAAAGTTGTGATGGGCAGCGGGAACTGAAACGAACAGCGCGGCAAAAGAGGATGTTGGCACTTTGATGGGGTCTGTGTTGCGCTGCCCCCTCCCTTGGCCAAAATTCGGGTGGGCGGCTTGCCGGCACCCCCCAGTGGCTACTGTGCAAGTTCTTCCGCTGGCCCGATCTTCAGCGCCCTGCTGAGCTCAAGGCACTATTAGGCTTTCAGAATTTCGGGAGGTCAGACAGCGGACAATACCTACTGCAACCCCTAATACTACAGTCATCTGTGCAGGCCAGGTGAGCTGGAGACATGGGTCGGGTGTTGTGGGACAGAGAGACGTGGTTGGGGGAAGAGACTAGGGCCGTGTTGTGGGAGGCAATGTAGTGTTTATTTGCATCCTCGTGGGGCACAGTCAATGCTTCCGATGGTGGGCAGAGTGTCGCCAGAGTACTGATGAGGCCTGTGTCCGAGAGCAAGAGTGTTGGGATGGACAGCTTTTCTTCATGTGTGTTGGGGGGGGCATAGCTGCTCAAGATGGATCAGTACGTCTCTGTATGGGGGAGGGGGTGAGGGACAGTGCTTTTTAGAATGGACCGTTATTTCTCCGTGGGAGAGGGCGGGGCACAGTTTCTCAGGGGAGGAGGAGTGATGGGGCTTCTGAGGGTGGACGGTAGTTCTTGGGAGCTGAGCTTGGACGGGCAGTGCTGGGACATAGGTGTGTGACATTTTCGAATCAAAAGAGGAGCATGGACAGTGCTTCCGAAAACAACACTGGGATAATAAGGGACAGTGCTTCTCTTGGTGGCGTTGTTGCTCTGGGGTGGGCAGTATGGGTCAGAACTTGTCGGGATGGGCACCTATTTTTGGCAAGAGAGTATGGTACTGTGCTTCTCAGGATGGACAGTGTTGCTCTAGAGGAGAGTTTGGGTCAATGCTGTTTTTTAACTGTATACTCAGCACAAGTATTCTCGTCAAAACTGCACCTTGCCTTTTCCTTTCATCCAACACCATAGGTTCCATTGCTGAGGCTTTTTAGCAGCTCGTTACCCTTAATTGCAATAATTACCGCTCACATAAGTTTAGTTTTTTATTACATGAACAGTCCCGGCTGAACACGGAGAGCAGCAAACAAGCAACTCTCTCCAGTGCCATACACACATAACATGTCCACATTATAACATGACATTTGGCAAGTAAAAAGTGGTACAGTTAAATAAAAAGCACAAGGGACAATAAGTAAATAATAACACATTATAATTTACATCACAACACCACGTAGCGTGTGCACCCCACACCCATTTTTTTGCTGTGCTAAAGTGCACAGCAGTTTTGACAAAGGCAAAGCCAAAACTTCTGGCTAACCACTAATAAGGTCCCAAAGGCGAGACCTATTGGCTATGCCAATGCTTGTTTTTATAGCTCGTACTTATTGCAGTAGTCTTATTGTCAACTTCTTTGTAGTACTTCTGACATATTTTTGTTTTCAAACACACTCGAAAACAAAAAAATGTGTATTTAATGGCTCAAGGATGGTTATTTTATAAAATTGAACTTATTGTAACTAATTGTTAATTAAAATTATATATCAATAATAGATACAATTTGGGAAATGAGAAAAGAATTCTCTAAAAATAAATATGATTAAATTGGATATTAAATTTACATATGAATGTAAGTGTAAATATGTACACACACACACACAAACACGCTTATATTAATTGAAAAAACATTCTTACCATCTTACTTGTAAGGTAAAGTACTCCTGATGTAAAATACTGTCATGTAAAGGTACTCTTGAAGTAATGACCCCGATGTAATGCCTCCCAGTGTAAAAATTACCAATGTAACAACCAGTGGTTAATTTGTCAAACAAATAGGTGCCAGGACCCTTGTCAGGAGAACACTGCAGCTTGCACCACCCATTGTCCCTGCCAGTGCTGCCAAAGGCAGTACGTACATGACTACTAACTATCACACTCGTACAGGTGTGACAGTTCAAACTATTCCAAGCCCCCAGAGCTATAAGAATGGCTTGGATGGCAGGTATTCAGTTTTGTAAAAAAATATGTTTGTGCTCATCTCTAAATTAAACTGACAGCGCCACCATGTGACAGACTGTCATGGTACCGGTGTTGAAAATTAAGTGTTGGCTCAAATTAAGCACCTGGTAACAACCGACATTTGTCATATTTGTATAATGTAGAAATTTATTCAGAATCAATACATGATGGCATATCCAACTACTAGTTTCACTTAAATACAGGCTACTATTTCTCCTTGGTGAGAGGCTGGTCATCGTCATGCTTTCCAAGCATTCATAGCTGTTTTATTTGTACTTCTATACTGAACTATAGTACTGCTAGATTCAAACTGTAACGTGAAGGTCTATCGACAGATTTCTGCTGCTAGCAATAGATTCACTCATTTACCAAGTTTGACCCAGTGTCAAAATTCAGTAACAGCTGCTCAAGTAAAGTAGTCTGTATGGAAGGTACAGGTGTCTGTCGCAACTTTACCAGCTGCCTATAAATAGAAAATTGGAGCAAAAACAAATTTAAAAGCCATCATTTCAGATATGGATGCACCTGATAAGTTATTAACTTGCTGATTTGCAGAATAAATCTGCAGCTTCAGTGACAGAGACCCATACATTTCTTAAGCTATACAAACATGGACAAATACATTCTCCTTTGTAAACTGGGGAGCCAGTACTTGTAAATGGGATGTCTTACAACATATTTTAAAATGCAGATGGCAAAGTTCCACTCTGGGACCCGTAGCCTAAGCGCCTTAGAACCTCTCTTGGCGAAACATCTCAACATAGTACAGTGTTGCCCAATGACCTGCACATTTTTCCTTCCTATACAAAGGTAGCATTATGAAATAAACAAATGTTGGTAAATCTTTTATTTTGAGTAACCCTATGCATCCTTCTAAGATAGACTTGTTCTAGAATTGCACTTTTTCCCTTTGCCTTTCAACACCACCCTATCAGGTTGCATTCTTGAATTTATCCTTCTGTAGTAGGGGATCTCTGTGTATAGTCATAATCTAGTGAATAGTCCCGCCCATGTGCGTGGACCCCGGAGCAATCAAAAATAATCTCTTACAGTGTCAAAAAATGCAGAAATGCATAGACACTTAAGAGAGAATTTAAAGACAGATAATGCAGCCAAAAAGGCTACACTGTCCAGTACTTCAACTAGAAATTCCACCACAAAATCCACAAAACAGCAAAGCCTGTACAGATTTCCCCTGCTTAACAGCAAAATCCCTCAGGAATGATAGAGAGAAGAACCTGGACAGACAAGCCCCATAGGCTGCCATTATGTGGCTTAAATAGGATACTGTGCCTTTAAGCAACCTTCCAGAACCTTCTCCCAGTATCCCAGAATGCATAGCAGGTCCAACTTAGTTTCAGTTCTTTTTTCCGGCTCCTGCAAGCAGGACCCTGGAGCATTGAGCTCTCCCTTTTCAAGGGTTTTGTTGGTGTTTTTACACTAAATTCGATTTTTGGTGCTTTTAAAGTACTTTAGTGACTTTCTTCTTGGGTTCCTGCACTTCTTTATTGTCCATAATGCCAGCATTATTTGACAAATGCCCGGAGTGCTCCAGGAAGAAGGCCAAGTCAGACCCCCATGAGGTCTGTATCCTCTGCCTTCCCTCTTCCCACATCCCTGAGGACTGTGTGATCTGTAGAGGCTTCTCTGGAAGGACCCTGAAGGACAGGAGAAAAATCAGACTTCAGGGACTTGAAGAAAGAAGATTAAAGGCACGAGGTGGGTCAGGAGGGGCTCCTTCTGCCCATGCTGAGGCCTCTGGGGGGCTCCCCAGGGGCAGGAAGTCCAGCCCGCGCCCAAGATCTCCGTCTGGGTCAGTTGCGATGACCACGACGTCGAGAGGGAGGTCCACGGCCAATTCCCGGTCTCCCCAGGGCTCTGGGTTGAGAAAACGTCGCCCGTCGACGTCGAGGGACGTGTTCCGGCCGCCGTCGAAGCCGGTGTCGATCTCCTCGTCGTCGCCGTCGGCGTCGAGTGGTAGACATCGGAGGACCCGGCGTCGGCGCTCGCCGTCGAGGCGACACCGCCGTTCGCCGTCAAGGACATCGTCGTCGAGAGGATCCTCGTCGTCGAGACCACCGTCGAGACGGGAGAAGTCTCCGGCGCTGAAGACGTCGACGTCGAGACATTCAACGTCTAGACGTTCCAAGAGGTCGACGTCGAGACGATCCAAGAGGTCGACGTCGAGACGTACGAAGAGGTCGAGGTCGCCGTCGAGGCACCATCGCCCGTCGTCGAGATTCCGTGGCTCGTCCATCTGGTCGGGGTCGACGTCAAGACGTCAACACCGTTCGACGTTGAGGAGTGAGAAACGGTCGACGCCGAAGGGCCGCTCGACGTCTAGGGACCCAGGCTCGCCGTCTGGGCACCGATCTTCGGCGTCTGGAGGTCGAAAAGACAGGCCCAGGACTGTGGGGGGCTCCCCACAATCCGGACAGGATGATGGCTCGCCGGGAACGGCGTATTCCGAGGTATATACCCCAAAGAAGCCTTCAGCGCCTCCGTCTATACCTCCTTTACCAAGGGGTCCGCCTCCGAAGGCTCCGACCCCCCCTCCATTGCCTGCTCGACCGGCTCCGCAGGCCCCGCTTCCTGTGACTCCCCCACCCCCGGTTCCACCGCGGGCGGTGTCGATGCCCAAGTTTCCGACAACGCCGAAGAAGACTCCTAAATCGAAGCCGAAGCCTCGGACTCCGGAACCGGGGAGGCCGGCGGACCGTCCCAGGCCCAAGAGATCGAGGTCTCGCTCGGGGAGACGGGACAAGTCTAGGAGTGGACGCGGATCTTCATCGAGATCCAGGCATCGCCATAGGAGGCGTCGGTCCAGGTCTCGCTCATCTGGGACCCGTTCTTACTCGCCCACGCTGTCTGATTCGCCGGAGACTAGGGTGTCCCCGATAGACGATATCGGCACATTCCAAGAGGTTCTCCTGCGCGGAGCGGCGAAGTTGGGGATCAAAGTTGAAGCGCCTACACCTTCGACTTCTGTCATCTTTGAGACGTTACACAAGAAACACATGTCTCGCCCCCTACTGCCTTTGGTGCCGGGGCTCCTCGAGCCGGCTGAACAGCTTTTCCTGACGCCGGCGGTTGTGAAGTCTGCGCCTTCCAGGCTCCTCAAGAAATACAGAGCTCCGGACTCGGACCCAGCCTTCTTGAGAAAGGACCCGGCGCCGGATTCGGTCATTGTGACGGCGGCCCGGAAGCTTCATGCCACCTCCCCTGCATCCACGGTGCCTCCGGACAAGGAGAGCCGCTGGATCGACTCTGCTGGGCGAAAAGCGTGTGGTACATCCTCCTCGTCAATGAATGCTGCCAGTGACTCAGCGTTGTTGGGACGATACGACCGTGCACTGTGGGACTCAATGGAGCAGTTTGCGGACCTCGTTCCTCGAGACCGCAAAGAGGACTTCATGGAGATCGTCCAGGAGGGGATGCTGGTCTCTAACCAGGCCATTAGCGCCGCGGCGGATATCTCCTTGCTGTCTGCGCACGGATACTGCCACGGGATTAACCAGAGGCGCCATGCTTGGCTCCGGTTGACGTCTCTTAAGCCAGAAGCACAACAGCGTGTGGCGAATCTCCCGTTTTCCGGAGATACGCTCTTCGGAAAACACGCGGATGACGAGATGGCCAGGATGAAGGCAGAGACCCTGACGGCGGTGGGCTTGGAGAAGCCCAAAGAGAAGAAACCCTACCGCCAGTTCCAACGGCGGTTCGGGTCGCAGGGTCGTGGAAGGGGGCAGTCTGCCGGACAACATCAGCAGCAGCCACAGCAGCAGCAGTACAGGAGGCCCTTCCAGAAACGCCAGGGGGGTAGAGGTAGACAGCAGTCCTCTACCGCTTCCAAGGGCCCGGCCGGGTCTCGACCCTGAGCTGTTACTTCCCCCTCGTCCGTTACCCGCTCCGGTGGGGGGAAGCGTTCAATTTTTTCTGGCAGAGTGGAGAAAAATTACTCAGGACAAGTGGGTGCTGAATATTGTTTGCAATGGATACAGTCTGCGTTTCACCAGCCCTCCCCCATCGATTCCTCCCGTCAGCTCGCAGTATCAACTGCGCGAGCTTCAGGCGGAGGCAGACATTCTGCTAAGGAAAAGGGCGATAGAAGACGTACCTCTGTCTCAAAGAGGAAGAGGTCTTTACTCTCGGTTCTTTCTTGTCCGCAAGAAGGACAAGAACGAGTTCAGGCCCATTCTGGATTTGCGACAGGCAAACAAGTGGATTCGCAGAGAAAAGTTTTGCATGCTGTCGTTGCATCAGATCTACCCTCAGTTGCAATGAGGAGATTGGATGTGTGCCATAGATCTACAGGACGCATACTTCCACGTGCCGATTGCATGCAAACACAGGAAGTTTCTGCATTTTCAAGTCGGCACCAATCACTATCAGTACACGGTGCTGCCCTTCGGGCTGAAGTCTGCACCCAGGACATTCTCGAAATGTATGGCAGTGGTAGCAGCACACCTGCGGAAGAACAAGGTGTTTGTCTACCCGTACCTGGACGATTGGTTGATCAAGGCCTCCTCCTTCTCGGAAGCTCAAGCACACTTCCAGAAGACGTGCGTTCTCTTGAACAAGCTGGGGTTGCACATCAACATGTCCAAGTCGGTCCAGCGCATCCAGTACTTGGGAGCCTCCATCAATACGCTGTCAGCAAGCGTGTCTCCTTCGGAAGAGCGACGTTTATCACTCCTTCGGAAGGCTCAGGCTCTCATGTCTACTCCATCCACGACAGTGAGGACGGTGTCTTCTCTGCTGGGATCGATGGCCTCGTGTATCTTCCTGACGCCACATGCACGGCTGCACATGAGACCGCTGCAGGAGTGCTTGGAGGATCAATGGGACCAGAGGAGAGGATCTTGGGACGACAAGATACGACTGTCTCTGCATGCTCTTCAGTCTCTGAAGTGGTGGTGCTCGAAGGAGAATCTCCTCAGAGGGGTTCCCTTCCACAAGGACATTCCCACACAGACTATCGTGACGGATGCTTCTCTCCAGGGCTGGGGAGCGCACTCCGGAGACCTACAAATTCAAGGGACGTGGTCCCAGATGGAGTCCACGTACCACATCAATTTCCTGGAACTCAGGGCTGTGCACTTGGCACTGAAGGCTTTTCACCCGTCCTTTCAGACCAACTCTCTGCTTGTTCAGACAGACAACACGACAACATTGTATTACCTCAACAAGCAGGGGGGCTCGAGATCGCGTACTCTGTCGCAGGAGGCGCAGACGATCTGGCACTGGCTTCTGGCTCGAGGACTGTCGATAACGGCCACCCATCTTCCAGGTGTGCAGAATGTTCAGGCAGACGAACTGAGCAGACTCATTCAGGAAAACCACGAATGGGTCATAAACGACGAAGTACTAGGAGAAGTCTTCGCAAGGTGGGGTACTCCAGACGTGGATCTGTTCGCCACCGCCGAAAACAGCAAATGCCGAGACTTCGCCTCCAGGTACTACCAGCCGGGGACGCTGGGGAACGCGTTATGGATCAACTGGTCGAACAGCTTTCTGTACGCTTTTCCACCCATTCCCCTGATTCCAGCGGTTCTCATCAAGCTCTCCCAATCCAGGGCGAAGATGATTCTGATTGCCCCGGAATGGCCCAGACAGTGGTGGTTCACGGACCTGCTTCACCGGTCTCTCCTTCCTCACATGAAGCTGCCGTGCAGGCCAGACCTTCTCACGAAGTTCGGGGGGCGGATGGTTCACCCCAACCTCTCGTCTTTGAGTTTGGCGGCATGGCTCCTGAAATAGTGCAATATGGCCATCTGAATCTCCCAGAGGATTGTATGGACATACTGAAGGAGGCTAAGCGACCTTCCACTAGGACTTCTTATGCTTACAAGTGGAAGAGGTTTTGCATCTGGTGCAAGTCTAAGAACTATGACCCTACGACATGCAAGGAAGATGTCATCCTTCCATATCTGCTACATCTGGCGCAGTCGGGCCTTAATGTCCATTCCATTAAGGTTCATCTGGCTGCTTTGACTGCCTACAGGAAAGGCCCTTCACAGACTTCCTTCTTCCAGGTCCCTGTGATCAAAGACTTTTTGGAAGGCTTGAAGAAAGTGTTCCCTCCTGTCAGGCTTCCTTCGCCTTCGTGGGACTTGAATGTGGTGCTGTCCAGATTGATGACGGAGCCTTTTGAACCCATTCATAAGGCTTCGTTGCAGCACCTGTCCTGGAAGGCGGCGTTCCTCGTGGCCATTACATCGGCCCGCAGGGTGAGTGAGATTCAGGCGTTGTGTTGCCAAGAACCTTATACTGTATTTCATGCTGCTAAGGTTGTTATGCGTACTCACCCTAAATTTCTTCCCAAGGTTGTTTCTGATTTTCATATCAATCAGACTATCACTTTGCCTACGTTCTTTCAGAATCCGTCATCTCCAGCGGAAAGGTCTTTACATTCCCTGGATGTGAGGAGGGTGCTGAAGTTTTATCTTGATAAGACTAAAGATATTCGTAGGTCAGACCAATTGTTCGTTAATTATGGCTCAGTCAGGACAGGTCTTGCTACCTCTAAACAGTCCATCTCGAGGTGGATTGTGTCCTGCATACAATTGTGTTACTGCAAAGCTAATAAGACCTTAGGGGGTAAACCTAAGGCTCGTTCCACCAGGGGCAAAGCTGCCACGACAGCTATGCTTCGTAATGTTCCCTTTTCAGAGATCTGCAAGGCGGCCACTTGGAAGTCGGTCCATACCTTTGCTAAGCACTACTGCCTGGACACTGATGCCAGAGCAGACGCTCAGGTTGGGCAGGCTTCGCTGCGGAATTTGTTCGCACAATAGTGGCGTAATTTCATATTCTCCACCGCCGCTTGATGTGGGGATGGGCTTGCCATTCTATTCACTAGATTATGACTATACACAGAGATCCCCTACTACAGAAGGAGTAGTTTCTGTCCTGTAACTCCAGTTCTGTAGTAGGGGTATCTCTGTTATAGTCATAAGCGCTCTCCCTCCTCCCCGGTGGAGATTTGTTCAGGTACATAATGCTACAGGTCTGGCGTTTTTACGCCTTCAAAAAGAACTGAAACTAAGTTGGACCTGCTATGCATTCTGGGATACTGGGAGAAGGTTCTGGAAGGTTCCTTAAAGGCACAGTATCCTATTTAAGGCACATAATGGCAGCCTATGGGGCTTGTCTGTCCAGGTTCTTCTCTCTATCATTCCTGAGGGATTTTGCTGTTAAGCAGGGGAAATCTGTACAGGCTTTGCTGTTTTGTGGATTTTGTGGTGGAATTTCTAGTTGAAGTACTGGACAGTGTAGCCTTTTTGGCTGCATTATCTGTCTTTAAATTCTCTCTTAAGTGTCTATGCATTTCTGCATTTTTTGACACTGTAAGAGATTATTTTTGATTGCTCCGGGGTCCACGCACATGGGCGGGACTATTCACTAGATTATGACTATAACAGAGATACCCCTACTACAGAACTGGAGTTACAGGACAGAAACTACTCCTTACTTGTATACACTGGCAACCAAAATCTTGAGATTTTTCAATGAATGGTAGATGTGTCTCTGACTGTTTGGGAGTTTACCCTAAGTAGATTTTGCGTGCCAGCTGTCTGCCACAGATTTTTATTGTACTTATTTGTTTTAGCAATGACATTATATTGTTCGATGCGAATAGTAGGTGAATATTATCGTGGAAGGTGATTCTGTGATTATAGCACAAAAAGGATTGAAGCCGAACTTATGAACAGTCCTTTCATGTAAGGAAATAAAAGTTGTGACCTGGTGATTGTCGGATTTTGAATCTCGATCTTGTATAGGTCATTGCTTTGGAATGAGTCCTTCGAAATCATTGGTTTCATCTGTGCTTGAGCTTTTGTGCCAATATTTGGACGTCTGTGCTAATGAGTGAATTGTACCAGATAGACCAGCATAGTAAGGGTCTGTGTTTGACTTTAGAATTGAGTTTAGCACAGACTATAACTAACATATCTAATAATATTGCTTCACGCAAACGCTTCTAAGCAGACTGTGCATAGAGAAAGGGCTAATGGGATGGATAAGCTTAATAAAACCGAATGCCCAGATTATCAATGCTGGGAGATGCCACACCACGGAGGTTATGTATGCCTCAGTGTCTTTGGGAGCTTAGTACTGGCCCACAAAATCATGTGGTTTACCCTTTGACCTTAGGTAGTTAACATTGGTAAAATATTACAGTTTTTTATAATTTCAGTCTTCGACAGCTTTTTTTCGGGAATGATACGAAGCATGCACTCGTATTTTGCTGTGAAGTATCCATATTTCATGTAGGAAGTTTTTCATAACTGACTTTAACTGTGGCCACTTCTCTGCCAATTCAAATAGGAAACCTTCATTTTCAATGTGGATGCCTTGTACCAAAGTGGAATTCTGCTGCCGACCCGGGCTTTATGAAACCTTGATCCTCATATGTATTTGTCCATTTTTTATTAATTCATGCAGTGACCCCTTCCTAAATTGCTCAGAGAGACAATTTCAGGAAAATATTATGTCTACATTTGTTATGCATGTATCTCACGGTAAGAAAGTTCAAATGTTTCATTAGGTTGAGAATGAGGATGAGGGCTTATGAGAAATAGTATTAATTGTTAGCATGTTGCTTAACCACTTCGGCGCTGATGACGAGCTCAGCTCGTCATGAGTTGCGCCGCTCGCACGCTGATGACGAGCTGAGCTCGTCATGTAACGCGGCTTTTTTAAAATCGCAGCGCGCAGCGGGAAAACCGCTAGCGCGCATGCAGTTAAGGCATGTACGATTGTGGGACTCAGCCGAAGGATGCAAAAATATGAGCCCAACTTGCTCCGAAATAAAGCCACTTATTATACATTAGAGCAGGTGTGGCATACGTTAGTTGACTTCCAGTCAGCCTGCCCAATAAACCCTTTACATTGTCCTGAACATTAAGTCAGATGTTTATGAAGAGCTAGAGCAGATTCTGGTCAGCACATAAATGCACTAACACATCATGAAGTTCTTTGTTACTCCAGGAAGGCAGCCTTGGCATAGACAGGTATGACAGCAAGTAGCTTAATTGTAATATTTCTTTTTAGCATTTAGGTATTGGCACCCAGTGGTTTCCTACCGTTCGCAGGGCGTTGGGCAGGGGCACTTCAGTCAAAGGATAATTGACTGAAGTTCCCCTTTAATAAGAACTGAACTCTATAGTGGTTGGAGAGCCTGACTGCTCCCATCTGTTTGTGCTGCTTAGAAGACGAGCAGAAGTTATTTTTATTGATTGGAGAGCGAGGATGGCTTTGCATGGATTCAATTTCTGTTCATCTGTGACTAATTGTACAAGTCTTTCCAAGAGATGCTTCTATTAGGCTCTAAGTATGACCGATGGAGAAGCCCCTAAACAACAGTTAACGATAACCGGGAATTCATTCAGTGAGGTAGAATAATCTAATAATGCCACTTTTGTCGTTGCCTGACGGTTTGTAGGCTTTGGATGCTGTAATTATGTGTAATTTTACTTTTCTAAATGTTCGATGGAAACGGCATACTAATGCGGAACTGTGTAAGATGCGACTCTGTCTGTTCAAAGGCGCTGGAGTTGCAAATATGAAAAACAGTTTCTCATGTAGATAGTTTTTGTAGCCGTAGTGCAGCGGAGCCTTGAATTCTTAAGTGGCAATTCTATAAAAAATTTAGAACGCACTGATACATTTTTTCCGCTCATTCGTTGCAGTTAATGCTTTTTTGTGTATAATGTGGAAAAAATATTTGTTGGGATTCTTTTGCTAGGAAGTGTGTGATGAGGAAGAAGCAGTGCAAGACAAGAATATGTGGCCTCGTAATTATGATGGTAGTAACATTTACTACCAGCAAACCTGAATAGTTGTAGGTTGCATATGGCTTCAGTTAGAAGGTGATGCAGTAACGGATTAAAATCGTTATCAACTGCTGTGAATTTGCAGCAGGGAGAAAGAAGACTTTCTTTTTAGGTGGTGTTTGCCAGATAGCACTAGCTGTCTGGTTGCGAGAGATCTATAGGGAGCTTACGGTGGGCTCCATTAGTTGGCTTTACTGTCACTCTCATTTGCTTTCTTCTTATTCCATGGCTTGTCTTCCTGTGTTTTCCCTCCCTTGGATCATAGTCTTTTTTTTTTGTTTAAATTTGTTTATTGAGGTTTTTCATAAGTAAGTTCATAAACCATTGCACTTTCGTTATACATCTTATTACAGTTGTTTTAAGGCATGCATCCGGCGCAGGTCAACAATTCATCATGTCATCAACATTCAACTAGTACAGTCCTCTTGCAGTGGGGCGTGACATGCGGGGGGTAAGTATCCCCTTTGTTGCGCTTTTCGTGATCATTACAATTGCAGTTGTGGGTGCACTTGCTATCGTTGGCCTTGGATCATAGCCTTATGATACCTTCTGATTGGCTAACTTCTGTCCTCCCACTGCTCACCTTTAAGGTACACATTTTTTCTGTTTCATGCTACTTTCTATGAGAATGCTGTCTCCCTCTTGTGCTGCTTCATCTCTCAAATATCTCCCTGTGCAGTGTTGCACCCCAATCCTGCCAGCTTGTTGGCCTAAGGCACAGCTGCAGGAATATTTTTGCTGGGGTATGGCAGAAAAAGAGACTTTTAGGGCTTGTTTTTAGTTTCTTGCATTCCACATGTTGCGTTAAAGCACTAGCTTTGGCACACAAAGGCTGTCATGATGCTGGGATGGGACATTTTCTGCACTCACTCAGCTGAGGCAGAGGCTGTATTTAGCGGAAGACTTCTCTTGGAGGCACATATATCTACCACCTGGGCTAGTGAAGAGGAGCAAATGTTGGAATCGTGTGAAGAATAAATTAGGCCTTATTGTTTTTGCTTTACAGTGTGACTCTTTCTTAGACTTTTTAAATTCTGCTTAGAGCTTTCTGAGTAAAACCTATTTGAAAAATAAACCTCACCATTTAAAAATATTAAAATAATTACTTAATTTTGCAGTTTTTTGATACCATAAGATTTGTGCTTCCTTCTCATACAATATATCGAGATATTTTTTTCTTTTGCTTTTAATTAACAATGCTTTACAGGTAAACATTAATTCCTAAATTATTTTCATGCTTCAATGCCAGCAAACTTGACCCTTGTTTATAGTTTGCCGAGCTCGAAAGGGTCTTTGAGATTATGTGCATACTCAGACAAGCTAACCAATGGAATGGGATCTCTAATGTAGCCCCCAGGCTTGCTGTTAAGTGCCTCCAGAATGTACTTAATTACCTATTAGGAAAACTGTCTGAAACATTTTTGTCATCAAGGGTAAGTGGGAACCATGAATCTGCAAGGACTTTGATTACAAGGTTTTGTAAAGCAACTTCAAAGCTGAGAGGTTGGATTTTATCATCATTATCATGTATATGAAATACCAGATTATTGATGACCTCTAAGTTCTTCAACTACATTAGCTTGATTGTTATTCATATTATCTCTACATACATATGTCTATTGGGCTATTCTTCTCACTTTTGTCAATCAGAATTTCTTGCAAAGCAAACATCACTGTTGGCAATTGTCCATTACTTCGACACCTATAACATTTCAGTATATTGCTGTCATTAGTTACTTTGTTCTTAGATACCAGTGTCCCTTTGGCTTTGGAAGATTCTTTGGAAATATCCTTGACCTGTACTTCACAAACAATATACTGTATTGCTGGTCTTATTTCTCTTACGCACACAGCTCTGTGCTTGAGACTTTAAGATATTTCAATTGCCTCATTTAGGTTTGAGTTATCAGCGAATAGTTTTTCTTGAATTCTAGATATGTTAGATATGTTCCTTCATATTACCACTTCTTCTCGCATCAGTGAATCACTTACGTCTGCAAACTCGTACATGTTTGATAATCCTTTCAACAATGCAATATATGGTTTTTAGGTCTCAGACAGCGCACGTGCTTTCTTGAAGGCACATGTTATATATACTTTGTGGGCTACAGCCCATCATTTTATTTATTTATTTATTTATTTTGAAGGTTTTATAGAGCGCGAACAAGATCCTTGCGCATATCAGTCTCCATCGTAGCTCTCATATTCTTTCTCCCCATTTGTCCATGTCATGCATTTGTAATGCATCTTCCTGTATTTAGCCCTCCCTGGGAGCATGGACTAATTACACTATCCTCCACTGTTTCCATTTTAGGATCTGTTGCAGGAACAACTTTTTTCTTTGTTAAAGAGCACCTAACGCGAATACTCGTGTTTTCACTTGCTGCTCCAAGCTCCTCTGTAAACAGGCCTGTAAATCTTGTTCTTATCTCTTTACATTTGCTGTGCATTCAAAGACCGAGGTCAAATGTCAGACACTGTTGTCCTAGGGCGCCTGTTTAGCTATTTTACACGATTGGTGTACGTCAATGCTCAAGCCCGACATCAGTATTATACCAGTACTTCTGCGTGCCCGTGATGACTTTCAGAACACATGGCTAATTCACACTTCTTTCACTTCAATTTAAAGACTTAAGTTCGGTGCCTGCTTACTTACAAAATCAAACGATGTAAAGCCTTTGTTTAAGCGCATGTTGTAAGAATAATTTACACGCATTTATAATTAACTGTAATGTTGCACCGGCAAACCAAAGTTAAATACTTTCAACATACTGCTTTTATTTGTTATTTTGATTTGCCAGTGCAACTTTACTTTTAATTCGGGGTGCATGTGATTTAATTTCAAAACATATGTTAAACAAAGGCTTTTAATCGTTTCTGTAAACAGGCCTGTAAATCTTATTCTTATCTTGTCACATTTGCTGCCCTTTCAAAAAATGAGGTCAAATGCCAAATGCTGTTTCCCAAGGGCACCTCTTAAGCTATTTCACAAATGATTTGTGTATGTCAACACTCCGGTCTGACATCAGTATAATATACTTGTAATTCTGAGTGTCCTTGATTGGCTTTCAAAACATGTGCCTAAATTACAGTTCTATCTCTTCAATTTAAAGACTTTATTTCAGTGCATGTTTACTAACAAAATCAAACTATGCAAAACCTTTTTTAAGCCATGTTGTAAAAGTAATTCAAAAGCATTAACGCCTTAACCGCGGTGTTTTTTTTTTCGCCGCGGTGCGGGCGTTCTATTGAGTGGGCGGGGCTCTGTCGGCCAGCATCCGCGAGGTAGTGCTCTTGTCGGCCGTTGAGCACGGAACGGGTTAATAATTAAATGTAATGTTGCACCAGCAAATCAAAGTTAAATATTTTCAACATGGTGTCCTTTTGGAATTCCTTGCCGCTTTCTTTAATGGGACGGCTAGCCGTCGCCAAGATGGTAATGCTTCCCAGGATGCTATACGTCCTCCAGAATTCATTGTGTACTCTTCCCCGAGTCTTTCGTACTCTCAACATGCTGCTTACGTCCCTGCTTTGGGCGGGCCGGCGCAGTAGGGTAGCTCTCCACACTATAGTTCGCAGTTACGAAGAGGGAGGCCTGGAGGCGCCGCGCTTCGACTTATATTATTACGCGGCACAACTACTGCCGGCGGCCCGGTGGGTCGCAGATGTGGGTAACTGGGAGACGCGCCTCTTGGCGGGCAGAGCGAACGTACAGGCGCTACAGGTCGCACTGATGCAGGGAAGGGGAGCGGACGACACTCTGCCTTATGTTGTGCGCCACACAGCAGGCATCTGGCAGCAGTTTGTGGAGAAGGTATTGCGGTGGGACCGGTCTGGATACTGGCCTCTTTCGTTGCCATGGAGAAACATATTTCCTTTCACATCTGGCGGGGGGGGATGCGAGGTTCTAGTGGATCTCTACCCCAACGAGTCCTTCCTAACTTCTGAGCAGGCGGAGGAGACCTTCGGCCTTGGGAGAGGGCAATACCTGCACTACCGGGGACTGCAGGATGTGGTGAAGGTTACCTGGCCTCAGTGCCCGGACGCACCGCCAATGACCCACACCTTAAACATTTTTCTCTCCTGAGGCAGGGGGTGTAGGCTAATCTCTCTGCTATATACGGCTATGCCTGGGTGGCGAATCTGGGTGCTGCGCTGGAACAGGGGCAGCAGAAGCGAATAGGGTCCCTCATGCACAAGGTATCATGCAACTCCCGGTTCAAATTGATACACTTTAATTTCCTGCACCGCACCTACCTGACTCCGATCTCGTTGAAGCGCATCTCTGGGGACAGGGGGGACAGCTGCCCCAGATGTAGTGCAAGGGGAGTGGGCTTCCTGCATTTAGCCTGAGACTGCCCTTTGATTAGGAGTTTCTAAGCGGGGGTGGTAGATCACATAGTTACCACAACAGGCCTTCAGATAGCAATGACTCCCTTGCATTGTTTACTGGCGTTAGTTCCCAGGCCCAAGAAAAGGAAACTCTCCTATAAACTATTGCAATTAATGTTGGTGCTTGCCAGGCGCAGGGTGGCGATTACTTGGATGGGACAGAGGGCTCCAGAGGTGCCCACCTGGCTTAAAGATGTGAGAGAATGGTCCCTGGCCGAGGAAACTCATATGCAACTTACTCAGAGGGACGAGAAACTGAAGAACGATTTACTAGCCTGGCGAATCATGTGTACCTCGGGACTGGCAGAGGGGGGCGGTCTTCTCAGAGCGAGTCTGATGGGGCAAGTGACGAATTGTTCTCGCCAGTGGGCCGGGTTCTGATAGGGAGGGGAGGACCGCTAGAGTTTATTTATTACAGGGACTTGTGCGGTGCTTGGCTACTTCCTCACGATGTTATTTATTTGCCTGCTAATCGGTTAATCCTCATGTGTCCGTGCCTCTCTAGGTGATGCCTATGTTCCCAAGTGCCGTAATGAGGTTATCGAACTGTGTACATGTGTTGTAACGATGCCAATTGAGGGGGTTCTTTGTGTATGTTGCATAAACTGCAAAAATTTTTTTAAATATATATATATTTTCAACATACTGCGTTTATTTTTTATTTTGATTTGCCTGTGCAACATTGCTTTTAATACTCGGTGCATCTGATTTAAATGCCAACATTTGCTTAAATGAAGGCTTTTAATCGCATGATGTTCTTTGTTAATACATACCTAAATAAACTCTTCTCATTGCAGTGATAGAAGCTCGATTTAAGTGTGTGTTTTGGGTGCAATAACAATTAAAAATGTTTCACCCGCAATGACCCAGAATACAGACTGCCAGCACCAAATGGTTAGGACAAGAGAATAGCAACTTTCTAAAAGTCCAAAAAGAACAATTGGGGGTATACTGGGGTGGTGGGGGTGGTTAGGGGGTTGGTGTCCGCTGTGTGCATGCATGTTGGAGTGTTTCAACTTGTTGCCTTGCTCTAGGATGGCATTTGCAAAAAGAATAATGGATAGACAGGATGCTGAATAATGTCAAACATTCTCCCCAGTAAAGAGATCTGGGCCTAAATTCATAATCTTTTTGCACACCATGCCATTCCAGTTTAGATCCAGCCATATGTAAATCGGTCTTGATCCTGCTCCCCATGGGAACAGAACAGCCCTAACTGTAAGGCTAGTTCCTACCTGGACTGAAAACAAGCATCCTGGGACTGGTTTCGGGGTATCACCACTCATCATCCAGGCTAGGTTGACTCCAGTGGCAAGGTGAGCACGGGACCGACGTCTGGGCATACACTTCCCACTTAGGACGACAAATGTAAAAAGAACAATTCATGGAAGGAGTGCTGAACAATGTCAACCCCCCTCCCTCCCCCAGTACAGAGACCTGGGCCTAAATCCATAGTCTTTTTTGCACACCATGCCATTCCAGTTTGGACCCAGCCAGACTGGGGTGGTGTTTTGAGCAAAAAATCCGATGGTTTAAACCCGAATTTTTGTGACTGGGGGTGAATGCTTGCATTGTTCAGCATTCCGTCCATCATTTGTTCTTTTTGCTTTCTAAAAGTGGCATTTTCAGAAATTTAACTTAAAATCACTTATAAAATGTAATAGGGTAACCCAATGTTACCCCTTGGGAGAGGTAGGCCTTGCAGTTGTGAACAATTCATTTAAGAGTTTTTCACTACCAACACATATAAAAGATAAAAGTACATGGATAACATTTTAAATACACTGTCCCCTGCCCTATTGACAGTTTAGGGTCCACCTTAGGGGTAACTTATATTTATTAAAAAGGAAGGTTTAGGCCCTGCAAAATGTTCATTTTGCCAGGTCAGAATGGCAGTTTAAAACTGAGCACACACTGGCTGCAATGGTAGGCCTGAGACATGTTTAAAGGGCTACTTAAGTGGGTGGCACAATTAGTGATGCAGGCCCAATAGTAGCATTTAAATTACAGGCCCTGGGTACAAGTAGCACCACTTTACTAGGGACTTACAAGAAAATTAAATGTGCCAATTGGGTGTAAGCCAGTTTCACCATGTTTAAAGGAAAGAGCAGAAGTACGTTATCACTGTTTAGCAGTGGTAAAGTGCACAGAGTCCTAAAATCCAACAAAATTGGGTTCGGAAAACAGGAGTGTGGGTTTGTGGCTGACCCTGCAAATAGTGCCAAGTCCCAACAGTCAGCCTTAATTCAGAGGAAGGATTATGATGCCCCTCTCCTCACCTATTTCTTGGAAAGGCGGAAAAGGTTGATACAAACATGAGGACATAATATCTCACATTGATATTTTCTGCCAAAGCTATCTTTTCGAGGGCGGCAAGGAAAGGTGCACCATCTGATTCCCAGTGAACACTTCTTGCTGCATCCTCGAGGTAAAGATCATCACTGGACTGGGTCACCACAACCAAGCTGATCCTCAAAGCTCAGGTTGAAAATCACTTACCCTAAAGACAAATAGGCGGCACTCTCAGCAGCTCAATCAGCACTTTGGCACAAAAGGGATGATGGGGTAGGTTGCTCCCTTACAGCGGTGACATAGAACAAACCACAACAGTCCAGATAAAATGAATGACTCTTTAATGTGCAGTTACGCCATCACAACCTCTCCAGTCAGAAGATTATCTGTGACAATAGATCTGCATAAGGTTTTTACCACCGACCTATATACGCGGTGTGTGGAGGAGTTTACACGGCACAGCGAGAGCTTTACATGCCCAGGCTTTCCCTCGAACAGGAGGAGTGCAAATTACAGTTGACCCCCTATTTACTTAAGCATCGCTAACAGCTTCTATACGTGATAGACTTAAGATTTTGAACCTATTAACAAGGAGTTCACGATGAGGAGGTCTTCCCACTGGATTGGTGACTAGAAGTGTTAATCTACTAGAGGTCAATTGAATCCGTGCATGTAATATTCTCAAGGCAATTGCAGTTTTTTAATGTTCATCTGGCTCGGATGAACTAGATCTGCCTGAATGTTTGACACAATAAAAGCTTAATCAAGATATACAGTCTGAACTTAAGGAAGGAGTACTATTTTTTCAAGTCCTGAAGAAGGTTGCATTTTCAAGTTGGCACCACCGAAACGCGACGACGCATTATATTTGTGTTAAATTTGAATTGGGACAAGTCACAACAAGGCCAGGTTTTACTGCCCCTTGCCTTGTTTACAACCATGTTGAATTAACCTCACAAAGGCATAGTTGGGTTGCCTCGTTTTTATCCTTCCATGCAATATTTAGGTTTCGCTATTCTTATGAATTGCTTCGTATAGGATATTTTGTATTGTAAACTTGTATGTCCTTCACTATTAGAGTGAGCCTAGTGAAATGTTTTTACGATGTATTGAATCTAATGATCTGATATTGTATTTTTTTATCTTGATGTTTTATCAAATGCATATTTTTTTAATTTCTGTTTCATTGTATTTCTTATGGAGGTGTTCCAAGTACATAACACATTCATTTGATATTGTTGTGATTTAATGAAGTGAATTGGTATTGGTGTGTCCAAAGGGAATCTTTTTCATTTGCTTGTCAAAATAGGTGCTCTGTCTCTTTGGACGTTTTGAGCCCCTCTCCTTGTTTTCAAGGTGAATTTACAACAGTCTGAACCTGGAGTGTTCTAGGTAGACCATTTCAAAGAAGACAGTGTGTTTAATGGGAATGGTGGAACTTCATAGGGTGGCCCTACACTAACAGTTTACGTACAACTTTAACAATAAACCCAACACCTTTGACATGGTTTGCGGCACCTTTCTTGAGTTGGCCGACATCCTGGCCTGAAGACCGATACCTGGGAATGTCCAAATTCTTCTTTCCCTGACCTGAGCACTTGTCCAAATGCCTAGCTGCCACTCTACAATACTGTACCAACTGCTTATTCTCCTACTCTGCCATGCCTTCGGAGAGCTGAGCAATTGCTCCTCTACTCCCTCTCCCCGAACTGTCAGCAGACCTTCAATGCTGCACCACAGGCTTGTAATGATGGCGCTCCACTGCCTCCTTAACTAATCTGTTCCCCCGCTTGCATTTTATCAGACTGACGGCTTGCCCCTCGCACCTCCATACCCCCCACCATTATTGGTTCCCCCTCCCTTTCCACTCTCCCCCACACCCTCCAGTTGGGTTTTTGCTTTGATTCACTTGTATGGTTGACTTGGTTTGTTTCCTTCGCTTCCCATCGGAGTGGGTCTCTTTTCTCATAGCTAATCCGAGCCCAGAACTACTGTCTGCAGTGAATTGTTTTGACTATGGTGGTTCAGTTTGTACCAACTCCCCAGAAAGCTCCGTTCATCCACCTGGATCTGTTCTCCCTTTCTGTCGACATGTTATAGGGAGCTATTACACACCTGTTACCTGCCAACCTGGTTGTGATGCTTTTTGCTGCATTTTCCCTGAAAACATAAATAAAGGTTGCAAAAAATTTTGTTTACTTTATTATTGCAAGGGCAGACGTGGTCTGATTGCTAGCAGGACCTTAGTCACTCAAGTGTATAAGAAAAATATGTTTCCTTCTTGCATAATATTATGATTGCACCACAAAGAGGAGTCTAAATATAAAGTAACATGTCGACCCATTGAAATAGAACATTCTGCCAAGCTTTTAAGGATGTCTCACTTTTAAAGTTGTGTAGTGTTGGTCATTTTAAACATTGACAGATAATTAGTGATTGAAAAAGATATAGTGCATTGTTAAGAATAAGTACCGCAGAAGGTTGGCATTGGGATCAATATACCCTCTGAGTGAAGTAGTACAAGATAAAACCGAGTGATAGAGTCAGGAAAACCAAAATTGCCTCACTTACTGTTCATTTTCAGAAAATTCTGAAAAGTTTAAAAACACTTCATAGTTTTTTAATGTGATACAGAATGTTAGGGAGGTATACCAGACCCGTGATAAAGCACACACCTCAAAGACATTGGTCGAACCCTAGGTTCCAAGAGTCAGCTACCTTCATCTTTCTCAATCATCTTTGAAGTTAGACAAAATCTCATTAAAATTAATGATAGCTTTTTTTGTGTTTTAATTTTTTATTGAATTTTTGCATAAAATGTCATACAATAAATAACTTGTGTCTTGTCTTACAATAAATAGATAAAGAAATTGGCAAGCATGGACATATAATAAAACGTCTTAATAATTAACCTGATTACGTAAGTATAAAAATATTTGATTTGATACTGAGCCCATGAAAAAAAGGAAGGTAAAGGGAGGGGATAGAAAGGGAGAGGGGAGCAACGTAAGGGATCACAAAAGAAAATAATAAATGGTAAGTGTACAATTATGAAGAATAATGGTATCTAAACATACTCTTGAGAAAAGAAAACAATCCAGAAAAAGAAGTGCGGATATACCTAGTATGATTGTAAATACTAGATAATTGCACCTGATGTATATAAATATAAGAAGTGACATTCTAATTGATAATGTGAATACATAGTTACCATGAATACAATATTTGTGCTGATTTAAAGAAGAGGAAAGGAAAGAGTGATGATCAATGATATAAATAAAATTAATGTAAATTAGATTAAAGCAGCATTGTCTTATTTTTACGGATCCCGGGGAGACAAAGTAAGCAAAAGAGAATATGAAGAAGATAGGGACAGAAAAGAAATAATAAAATATATAGAAACGGTGCAAAGAGGATATATGAAAGATCAGCAGGTATATTATGTGAAATGAAGAGTGGAGATGAAGAACCTATATGCACAAATATGTATATTAATAGATGCAAAATTATTTATAAATACTCATAGAAGGAGTCTCCGGAAGCAATGGAAGATAGTAAATAGATATGATATGTGTTAAAAATAACTAATCATCAGTAGTGAGTGGGAATAAGAATAGATTTGGATTAATTACTGTGCAGATTGGCTATTATCATTAATATTAGTATCTGGACTTAAAATAGGTGACCATACTTGAAGAAACAGATCAGACTGGTCCTGTATGTTGTAGATGATAAGTTCATAAGAAGCTGTTTGGATCATGGCCACCAACCATGTTTCTTGCGACGGTTTTTGAGGTGATTTCCATTGCTGTAGTCTACACATTTTAGCTGTAGCTAAAGCTGTGTGTAAAAGTCGGGTTTGAGGTTTAGAATGTGTTTGTGACTGATGTGTATCATGCAAAAGAATGGTGCCATGTGAAAGTGGAAGTTGTAAAGGCATCGTAGAATATAAGGTTATACCTATATAATTCCAGAAGGATTGGGTCACTGGACACCCACAGATGGTATGAGAAATGTTACAGGATCAGGATCTACTATCATATCTCCAGCAATTAGAATGGGGAAGCAAGCCAGCTCTATGTAGTTTTGTTGGTGACCAATGCCAATCATGTAGAATTTTGAAAAGACAACATTTCAATTGTGCTTCACATGCACCCCTATTCAGGTTATCAAGGATCTCAGACGAATCATCATTGTTATAGGAGACTGATAATAGGGTTTGCTCTTTCGTACGTAAGATTTGCGATAAAGGTTGTGAAAAAAGATGTAATGTGAGTGTTTGATCAAACCAGATGTAGGTCCTTTAATCTTTCCCCAGGTCTGGAGATATGTTACAATTGGCGAATCATATAATAGCCATGGTGGAGGTCCAAGACTCCTCTGTAAGGACTGTTGTAACTGTGTGTACTTTGAAAGTTGTATATCAGGCAAATGAAATTCCTCTTGTAATTGGACGAATGTTTTAAGTTCCCCGTTGGAGAGAAGTTGATCTAGGGTAGAAATACTTGCTATTTCCCAAGTAGGCCAAGATATGGATTGTCTAATAATACGGATGCTACCATTGTTCCATAAGGGAGCACTTCTATGAAGACAAGATGTGAACCCAGTAAGCGGTGCGCACTTTGCCAAGCCCCGCGCATGGCCAATAGAATCGGATTTATGGACTCACGGGGATGAGACTCAGTGCCGTACAAGACAGGAAGAACTGTTTCTGTTAATGAAAGATAGCGTTCAAGATATATCCATTGTGGTGTATCAGATGCTTTTGAAAGCATGTATGGCATTTGAGAAAGCTGCAGTGCAAGGGCATAATGTTCCACTGAAGGTAAGCCCATTCCTCCAGCTGAGAGACGGGGTTTAGCTGAGTTCCATACAAAGGATTTTATCTTAGAGTCAATTGAGCGCAATATGGTCAAAGGGATCTGAACAGGGAGCATACCAAGAACATATAAAAACCGTGAGAGAGTAACCATTTTAATGGCTTGTACTCTGCCCCACATTGAGAGTCCCAGTGCCTTCCATTTTCAAAATCATGTTGCATCTGAACAATGAGGGGATTCAAATTATCCATAACCATAGCCTCTAGACCTTTGTTCACTAGTATGCCCAAATATTTGAGGCAAGAAGGTTGCCATTGAAAGGGAAAACCTTGAATAGCCGCTATTGTAGTTCCATCCGAAATGTGTAATGCTTCACTTTGGCTCCAGTTAATTTTGTATCCGGAAAGGGAGGAGAAGTCATCTATGATTTGTAGTATAGACGGTAAAGAGGTGGGGTGATCTGTGAGTGTAAGGAGAATATCATCTGCATATAAATACATTTTGGAATTTCCTGTCGGAAGAGGAATACCCTTGATATTGGTAGATTGACATAGTGAGGCTGCCAACGGCTCCATAGCTAGAAGAAAGAGTAGCGGGGAAGGGGACAGCCCTGACGAGTGCCTCTATTGATTGGAAATGGGTCTGAGACAAAGCTCCCACAGTTCACCTGTGCAGAAGGATTTTTGTACAGCAGACATATTTTGTCTATGAATTGCTCACCCAGGCCAAATTTTTGTTACACCTTAAAAAGATAATCCCATTCAATCCGATCAAACGCCTTTCCCACGTTAAGTGACAATGCTCAAGCGTCATTGGGAAGATTTTTGGCATACCATAGTGTGTAAGCTAGAGTGCGAAGATGGTTCCTATACGTACGCCCTGGAATAAATCCTACTTGAGTATGGTGTATGAGAGATGGTAAAACCTTACGTAAACGAGAGGCTAAGATGCTAGCTAAAATGTTAATATCGCAATTCAATAAGAATATGGGACGATAACTGCCACATAATAAAGGATCTTTGACAGGTTTGGGTAACACAGCAATGATACCTTTATTAGATATAAGGCCTAAGGAGGCATAATGCTCTGCTTCACAAAACGCAATAGAAGAAGAATCGATTACTTCCACCCCTGCTCATCGATAAAACTCTGCAGGGAAACCATCTTCTCCGGGGGCCTTTTGATATGGCAAGTTAGTAATTGCATGCAATATTTCTTCCTTGGTAATTTCACCCTCTAGTAAACTTCTATTCTCAGCTGATAAACAGGGTAAGTTCACGTTTGTATTAAAAGCATCCAGATTATCATTGTCAAGTTGAGTTTCTGCAGTGTACATAGTTCGATAATACCTAGCAAATTCATTAACAAAGTCTCGAGGTTTAGTTAACTTAACACCTCCTGCTGACTTAATAGCTGGTATAGCCAGGGCTGCTTGTTTTTTTCTTAGCTGGGCTGCCAATAACCTACCCGCTTTTTCCCCCTGCTCACAATGCCTCCCTTTCATTCTATACAGAGCGTACTCTGCCTTGGAAGTAAAAAGATTATTCAAAGCCATGCAGGCTTGTTCTAAGGATTTACGATGTGGAAGTGTTAGATTGAATTTATACAAATGAGTATAAGACACAATATCTTGCTCTAATTCTTTTTGTCTAGTAGCATTTTGTCGATTAATTTGTGCTGCATCCCTCATGAGCTGCCCACGTATAGTGGCTTTTGCTGCTGCCCAAAGCGTTCTGCTCGAGTCAACGGATCCTTGATTGACGGAGATTAAACCTTGAAAAAGAGATTGCAATAGAATTTTGTTTATAGGTGTTCTGTAACGCTGAATGTTTAGACGCCAGGGCTTGCGACCTGGCTTGGCTAAACCAGTTTGTAAGGAAAGTAGAACTGGAGAATGACCAGAGATCGCTGTCTCTAATATCTGAGAGACCTGTGTCAGTTGAACTACATTAAGAGAAATTAAAAAGTAGTCCAGGCGAGAGAGTGTACCATTTGTAGGTGAAGTAAAGGTATATTCCATATCCATCGGGTGAGAGAGACGCCAATTATCTACCAAACCATTATCTACCACTACATTGTTCACTAAATCTCTATCTGCAGCATTACACTTATCTAGAGGGCCTGTTTTGTCCAGAACTGGGTCATGTTCTAAGTTCCAGTCTCCGCCAATAAGATGTTGGGATGCATCTATCTCAGTTAAAAGGCGGTTCGGTTGAAGAAGGAACAATCTTTTTGTTCCAGTGGGGGCGTAAATTGAACCAACGCAGATGTGTGTTTGCAGATTCGTAGTTTGGCAAAGGCATATCGTCCATCCGGATCTATCCAAGTTTTTAAGACTGTCACCAGTAAAGATTTACGGATAAGAATCACAACTCCACATTTATAGGTAGGAGGCGCGTCTGGATCTGCTTCCTTCCGTATACTTCTGTAGATAACCCTTCCCACCCATTCTCTACGCAACTTTTCAGATTCTTTAGCATCAAGGTGGGTTTCTTGAAGGAGAGCTGTATCCACATGTTTTGATTATAAACGTGTTTTTTTCCTTTTAATGTAGTGCGTCAATCCATGAACATTCCATGTTACTATACCGAGGTTGTGTGAGATGACCGTGCCGGACAAAAATAGGAAAAAGGGCTGGCAATAAGAATATACTAGAGATGTCAGAACGTGACACAATAAATGAAAGGGTTGGAATACTGTTGTTATATACGCTGAAAGGTGTAAGATAGGAGAAAGAAGAAAGAAAAAGAAAATAAGAGAGAAGAAATAGGGAAAAAAAAGAAAGAAAAAGGAAAAGTAAGGAAAAGGAAAGAAAAGAAAAAAGGGGTATTAGGGTAGAAAGAACCCTGTTCCGTAACGGTGACTAGTAAGTGGACCAAATGAGTAATACTAATTGAAATCTAAAGAGTATGTGTGTGAATATAGATAGAGCTGTGTTCAACAAAAGGAATAGTACGTAGTTCAAATGACAAAAAGGGGAAGTAGAAAGGAAAGGGTGCCAAATATAAAATGGCACATGGTGCTTCAAAACTTCTAACCACAGCTCTTAACACTACTGGAGCACCGCCACGAGAAGGTACCCCATCAGGAGAATGAAACAGTGGTTGACAAATATTGAGCCAAAAGTGTCATTAGAATGCATAGATTAAAATGTACTCTTATGATTAATAAAGAACATAACAATATATTATGATATTGTAACATGAAAACCTATTGGTGGACCCTTGAGTTAAAAAAGGATTAATATGTTTATAAGTAAATAAATAGTACATGAAGATTAAAGAGGGTGAAATATTAACAATGAAAATAACTACTTCATTGAGTAGAATAATGACAATCTTAATGCATCAATAAATACAGAGAATACTTACCATGTATATGGGAAGAGGTATAACAATAAACTTGCTATTGAGAACCAATATTATTAACATGACACAATCAATAGAATGAAAAAAAGAAAAGGAAACAATGTAAACAGATCATTAATCGTAATACTTATCCAGTGAATGATAAACGGAGAGGTAAGAGAATTATTATAATGCATATAAGGAAGCATATCATGTTATTACTAAAGAATGCAACAGTATGGTATAATTGGAAAACATATTATTGAACCATTGGAGTATTGGATAAAATTAAGAGAGAGATGCAATGATATAAATAAATAGATAATATATTCAAGATTAAAAGAATGAGATTATCAACAATAAAAGAGCGATTTCATATAGAGCTGTAATAATAACAATCCTAAAGTGAATTAATAAGTACAAAAGATATCCATCAGATACGTGGACACAGTGAGGGAGATAAACTTAATGTTCAGAGTCAATATAATTAATATAATAGATATAATGAAACAAAAAGTAGTAATAGAAAAAATAGAAAAAGAGAACAATAAAGAGCAGTGTAAATGTAATACTTAACACTTAACAACCTGATCACAAAATGCCTTCTTTTCCCCCTCTGTATTATGAGTTCCTTAAGTTTGGTTGATCGCCTGGAAGGAAATAAGTGTGAAGATGGGGCTAATTTTTTTAGCAAGATTATAGAGAAGCATTAAATCATTCACATTCTGCGTCTGAAGTAGATTTTAAGGGGGAACGGGTTTCACCCCTATGCTGTTTGTTAGTGAAGGTAGATACAGTTTGAAGAGCTGCAGTTTTATCTTCATGACTTAGAATAGATCTTCCAAAATCTCTGCCTCTCTGCTGAGGACTGTTGACATTACGTCACTCATTGTTCAATGCTGTAAGAGAAGTGATGTGTTGTGGTAGATCTGGAGTGGATTGCTGAGTTTCCATCTTTTGCGGTTTCCAGCTGTCTATAAGTAGATGGAGGTCTTAAGGATCGTAAAAGTCCTTTGATATTCCATCCTTGGTAATACGAAAACGAGCAGGATCAAAAAGACCATGTTTTATGTCTAGTTGACGTAGTTGAGGTCTAAGTGAGAGGAAAGCCTTGCGTCGCTCATTAGTATCTCTAGAAAAATCAGCTGCTATACGAATTTCGTGCCCATTGTATGAGAATGGACCATGAGTGCGTGCTGATATTAATAGTTGCCTTGTCTGCTCATGTCTTAAAAAACAAGCAATGAGAGGACGTGAATATCCTGCAGAGTCTTTGCGTAATGGACAAATTTGATGTGCACACTGTATTTCCAAAGGAGGATCAAAAGCAAAAGCAAAATCCATTAAATTTGGAAGAATATTTCGGAAAAACCTTCTAGCGTTTGGGCCTTCTATTTTTTCCAGAAAACCAAAAAAGCAATTATTATCTCTCCTACTTCGATCCTTCAAATCAATCAGCTTACTTCGCAGGAATAAGAGCTCTTCATCTCTATTTTGTACTTCGTTTAGACAAGTTTCTACAGTTGGTAATCTGTGGTTGAGCTCTTCTGTTTTGGCGAGGAATCCTGCAAAATCTGCTCAAATTGTTTTAGTTTCTGCAGTTAAAAAAGATATATCTGAATCCATGCCTTCTAGTCTGCAACTGACCGCCAAAATTTCTTGCAATATGCGGTCCATAGTTTGACTTGCATGGTTAGTTTTTATTGAATCTTCTGTTGTAGAATAAGAGCTTTTGGCAACTACATCTTGTGACTGTTTAAGTACATCCGCAAAAAGAGGCTGCTTAGGGGGTGTTGTAATCTTCCACTAGTATTTCCCTTCCTTGTTTCCCCCCTCCTTCTCCTCCCTGGTTGGTACCGCCTTGGAACGTTACTGAAGGTGGCCTTAGAACGTTCACTGAGAGGACTCTGTGTCTCACCCAGTGCCTGCAGCTGGGGATGTGCCTATTCTATACTTACAAGAAATAAAGAAGAACTTCAACTTACCAATTTGTGTAGCGTCTCGTTACTACACAATTTCGTTGGCGACGAGGACGGGATGCTGCGACAGGGACAGCGGCACATCCTTCCCTGAGAAGCGTTGTCTGCAGGCTAATTGAATTTGATTAACAACAGTCCAGCGCCTTTGACCTGCCGTGATCGGAGTAACCTAGGTGCTAGCAGCTGTCCATGGCTGCGTGAGGCGTCCTGACGGGTGAGCAGGGTGACTTGCATGAGGACTGCTGGCGATTAAGTCACACCGGGGCCGCGGTGAAGCGTATTCACCGTTTCTGAGAGAGGCTGGAAGGATTCCTTAGAACACATAAATTGTGTTGTTAAGTAAGCGCTGACAGCGAGTGCGCATAGGAGTTTTTTCCACACATTTTACGTATTTTTGTCAGGGGAGAGTGGTCTGGGAAACCCTCCAGGGGAAAGTGAGGCTTTTGTCTAAACTAACTGACTTGCCTTAAACGGCGAAGTGTTTGCTGTGAGGGGTGAGATTAAAGGTTACTGCGGGACGGGGAAGCTTGCCTGATGGAAACGCGGTGCCTGACGGAACGTACGGCTTTGCCTGTAAGGAGTTTGAGTTTGCAGTGAGGCAGTTTGTTCCAAGGCTACCGTCGGACTTTGACAACCATGTAAGGAAAGTCACATAAACTTAACGTGGCATTATCTGGTCCCCTGGCAAGTTGTAGTTGCAGATTTGCGCGGAGCTTCCCCCAGCGTCCCAGTTAGTGCAACCAGCCTGACGTGAGGATCGAACGCCTCATAAAGTGTGTCCTAAGCGGCCAACTGTTGACTGTGTATCTGCCGGTGTGCAGTTAAAATTATTACGACTTCTGAGGAGTTCTGCTGGAACAATTCCACAAAGCGTAAGGAGCGCGGGGAGAGCGCCCATGGTAGAACCTCGAGACACGAAGGGACAGCTCCCCTACGTTGTGTTTACTTCAGAGGTTCCCGCCTTCTTTTTCCCAGTGAGGCGGGCCGAGCAGTGTTTCATCGGAATAAAGGAAGGACTAATTTCCTCACAGGAAATAAATGAAGTACTTCGAGTTCAGTTGATTGAATATTCCAAAATAGTACTCTAGCTTAAGGTTCTGGACCGGAGAGGAAATATATGGTTTAAAAGCTCTTGCCTGGGAATGTTCTTCTTTTGAGAGTAAATACTGCAAACTGTTATTGGAAGTTTCAACTGTGGTGCTGGTGGGGTGCGTATTCCTTGGGTCCTTGGACTAAAATTGTAGTTGTTCACAAGTTATTGGTCATCCTCCTAATTTTCTCATGGCATTTTCAGGTATGTCTCAACCACCCCCCTTCCTGAATGAATATGGGGAACCTGACATTCCCTGGAAAAGGTGGGAGCAAACAATTGGAAGTGTCCAGCTAAAAATATGACCTGCAGAAAATGTAACAGAAAAGGGCACTTTGCTAAGTTTTGTAATGTTTTTGGTCCAAAGGTGCATATGGTAGAAAATCCAGAAGAAGAAAGGGCGGAAGTGAAAACTTTTATCTTCCAAATTAAAGATTCTGAAACAGAGGCAGATGTTCAATATCCTAGTTGTGAAATAGGCTTGGATGGCCAGAAATTCAAAGTGTATGCAGATTCCTGTTCCCCTTTCACCTTAATAGATAAAAAAATGCTAGAAGAGAAATTTGGTGAGGGGAGATTAGAGTTGGAGAAGGCTGACATTTGTCCCAAAGGTTACAATAAAGGTGAAATACAGTTGGAAGGCATGGCAAGAATGAGGATAACTTTTAAAGACAGGCACACTGTAGGCAAGCTGTATGTTGCCAGACAGGGTTCATGTTTGTTATGCTGGAGGCATCAGAAGGAGTTGGGGATCAAGCTAGATCCTAACAATCACGAACAGGTTATGTTAATAGAACCACCTACCATAGGAACAACCTTGGTGGAAGAATTCTCTGATGTTTTCAAAGAGAATTTAGGTTTATTGAAGAACTATATGCACAGAATTGTTTTGAAGGAAGGGGCTGTCCCGGTAATGCATAAAACACGCTCCATCCCTTTGATGATGAGGGAGCCATTAAAAGTTGAGATAGATAGATTGATAGGTCAAGGGGTCATACAAGAGGTTGAGTGCTCATCCTGGTTGGCGCCCATTGTTATCACAACCAAGGATGGGGGGCGGAGTCTTAGGCTGTGTATGGACCTCAGGTCTTTAAATGCCAATATTCTAGTGGACAGGCACCCATTACCGAGAATAAATGAGATGTTGAGTACTATACATGGGGCAAAGTTCTTCACTGTCCTAGACTTATCCTCTGCGTATTACCAGATCAGGCTACATCCAGATTCTAAGCTCTTGACTGCCTTTACCACCCCATTTGGCAACTTCAAATTTTTGAGAATGCCATTTGGATTGGCATCTGCAGCCTCAGCATTTCAGAGGGCAATGCAGCATGTGTTGAAGGATTGTCCAAAAACACTGTGCTTTCAGGATGATGTATTGATATATGGTTCCAGCGAGTTGGAACACGACAGCAACGCACGCACTGTGTTAGAGGAGCTGAGGAAAGTGGGTTTCACAACAAAGAAAAGCAAATGCAAAATAGGGGTGTCATCAGTGGACTATCTGGGGCATACCATTTCAGAAGAAGGCATAAAACCAAAAATTGATCTTGTGGATGCAGTAAGAAGTGCTCCAGTTCCGTCTAATAAAGAAGAGATAATGGCATTCCTAGGATTGGCAGAGTACATGTCAAAGTACATAAGGAACTTTGCGATGGTGTCACAACCTATCAGAGACCTGGTGAAGAAGGACGTAGAGTTTGTATGGGACAAGGAGCAGAGCATAGCTTTAGCGGAAATAAAGAAAGCGATCATTTCTGCGCCATACCTAGGAAAATTTCAGGTGGATAAAGACACAATAATTTTCACTGATGCGAGTGCCAGAGGAGTTGGGGCCACGTTAGCTCAAAGACTTGGTTCTACAATTAATGTGGTGGCCTTCGCTTCTAGAACACTCACGGGGTCAGAGCAGAATTACTCAACAGTGGAAAAAGAGGCCCTAGCTGTGTTTTGGGCAGTGAAACACTTCAATTTCTATGTGTGGGGAATTCCATTCGAGATACACACAGACCACAAACCTTTATTGTCGTTGTACAGTAAAAAAGAGATTGAGAGTATGACACCTAGGTTTGCCAAATGGTGTATAGGCCTACAAGGATACAACTTCAAAATGGTGCATGTCCCAGGTCCACAAAACAAAGTAGTAGACTATTTGTCAAGGGCCCCAGTAAGGGAGGAAAGGGAAGGAATCAAGGAAAAAGACTTTGTTATGGAAATAAGACAGCCAGCTATCGCTATGGATCTGTGGAACACTGAAATGGGTAAAGATAATGTAATACAAAAAGTAAAGAAATTGGTCGTCGAGGGTTGGCCTAGTAAATGTAAAGATTTGTCTGATGATTTGCAACCGTTTTGGAATGTTAAAGACGACCTTTCTATTGGATGTGATAACTTGTACAAGTCAGGAAAGATTGTTCCCCCTGCAAGTATGTTGAATCAAATTTTGGATCTTGCTCATGAAGGTCACTTGGTTAGAAGTTTATGTAGGCTAAATTGAGAGCTGAGTATTGGTTTCCCAAAATGGATCAGTTAATGGAAGAAAAGGTTAAGGAGTGTTATGCGTGTGGGCTCAGTGATAAGTCTAGGACAATCAGGCGAGCACCCCTCACTCCTGTACAAGTTCCTGAAGTACCCTGGGACAAGTTGGGGTTGGACATCACAGGGCCCCTCCAAATGAAGGGTTCTCAAGATGGATACCTTCTGGTACTAATTGACTATTATTCAAATTGGATAACACATAAACTGGTTCACACCATTGACACCAAGGCTATAATTGGATTTTTAGGAGACACCTTCTCTAAAGACGGGATCCCCTCCACGTTAATCACCGACAACAGTGTGCAACTGGTGTCGGAGGAAATGAAGGTCTTCCTAGCTGAACTGTCAGTTAACCATGTTCGCACACCCCTCTACTGCCCTAAAGCCAATGGGAAGGTCGAAAGAGCCAATAGGATGTTGAAGGAGTGCATACAACTTGCTAGGAGGTCGGATTTATCAGTCGAACAGGCCATAAAAGACATGCTTTGGTCATACCACACGACACCTAGTCTCAGCACAGGGTACTCCCCCTTCGAATTATTGAGAGGTAGAAAAGCAGGGTCCAAGTTGTCTCCTAACTGGTTATTCCCCAAAGAACCTGTCAGAGTGAACAAAGAGGAGTTCAGAAGGGATGTTGAGTCACGTCAGGACAGGTACAAAAAATGGTACGACCGGAAGTGGGGTGCTAGGGAAAAGGTGCTTAGAGAAGGGCAGTTGGTGCACATAAGGAAGCCGGATGGCTTGGGTAGAAAAGGGGACAAGTACTTAGCGCCTGAAAGGATAAGAGAGGTGCATAAAAACATGGTAACCTTGGAGAATGGAAAGAAATGGAGTATGGACAGAGTAGCCACCGGAAATCCAGTGCAGAACTTGGTGTTCACAACAGTGCCGAGGTGAGAGAAGAAGAGGGAGATCAGCACAGTTTGAGAAGAAGTACCAGGTTCCGCAAAACACCGGGTTGGCATAATGATTTTCAAAAAATATAAGTGTCTACACTCTGTTCTTATACTTGATGTTGTTTTCCTGGTGGAAGGAAGAGGTGTTGTTTTTTTTTTTTGTTTTTTTTTATCCTCATATTGTGATTTTTATGTTTTTTTGGGAATACCAGGGTTCAGCCTCTCAATGTATGTACCAGCACTGCCCCAAAGTACGTGTATGCATGGGGAGTTTCCCTTCCGATCGATATTGTAGAGGAATCCCCCTTGGAACCAACACATAAATAACTTTTCTGTTTTTTCGTTAATCGGGGAGAGCTAGCCACCATTGACTACTCGATGAGTATTATGCCCATCAACAGATGTTACCATCGCTTAATCATTGGATCATCGTTCCGTCTCGACCACTAGTTAGGGTTAAAATGATTTTCCCATATTCCCCAGAAGTTATTTCTTTTGGTATGCTTTCCCCTTCTATCTAGTTTGTTTGTTTTTAAGACTGAATTCATCCATTCCCTGACCGTTGGAGATACTGAGCCAACCCATTTAATACAGATCTCCCTTCTTGCGAGGAGGATCAAGACAAAAACCAAGTTTTCTTGTTCTTTTGTTAGCTTACCCGTTCCTATATTACTGTCAATCCCAAAAAGTACAAGAGTGGTACTTACAGTTAGTTGCTGTTGGAGGATTGAGGTTAAGATCTTACCCACTTCCGACCAGAACTCTTCAAGGGATGGGCACTCTTTAAAGATGTGAATGTCATCTGCCTTCTCCTCCCCACATTTCGGGCATTTCCTGATTTGAGCGCCCTTGAATTTGGACAGTTTTTTAGGGGTCCAGTAGGCTCTATGAATCGTGAAGATGTGATTTCTTTTTTAGAGCTGCTGATTTTAGTGTAGTCCAGCATTTCTCGATTGATTTAAGCCATACCCCTTCGAGATCTGGGACATGTAAGTTCTTCCCCCAAATTAGTTCTGCGATCTGGGCATCTTCCTCTTCTGATGTTATTAGGGCCCAATACCATCTGGCTATCTCTTTCTTTATGGGTAGAACTTTCTGCATTTCTTTCTCCAGCTCTTCAGTATCCTTTTCCTGATGTATGAGAGTCTTTGCCCAACTAGAAAGCTGATAGTATTTAAATTTGGAGATGGCAAAGTTAGTATTGATTTGAAGATCCTCCCACGAGATCAGTGATGATCCATTTAGTAGCTGACCCCAATGCTCGATGTTGGATATTTTTAACGGGATTGCCAAACTATCTTTCAAACAGTCTGGGGTACCTGGGGAATCCCATATAGGAGCCAGGGGACTATAGTATGAGATGTTTAAGGTCCCTCTGACCTGGGCCCATATTCTGGTCGCGTCCTTCAGGACCTTCAATTAAATTTTTTTGAAGAATTTTGGGTGGCCAAATTTATATAAGAAGTGGTCAGTTTTCATAGTCATTGCCTGAAGATATTCAGGGTAATATTGATGAACTCTCAACATTGGTCTCATGTTTTTAAATGAGAAAGCTCTATAGTATTCCCACAGATCGGGACTGGCTATCCCTCCTTGTTCTTTTCTTCTTCTGATTATTTTCCACGATATTCTGGTTCCCTTAGATGCCCAAATAAAGCTTGCAATTTCTCCTTGTAGTTTTTTCAGTGTGTTCTTTTTAAATTCTAAGGGAATTGTGTTGAAAAGGTAGGTATATTTGGGTAAAATAGACATTTTTATAATGTTTGATCTACCTATGAAGCTTAACGGGAGGCTGGTCCAGGTCTTTAACAGTTTTCTTGTTTCATCTGCCACTCTTTTTAGATTTATTTGCGGTATTTTTTCCAGATCGTGAACTATTGTGATTCCTAAGTATTTAATTTCCTTCTTAATACCTGGACTAGAAAAATTGGAGTTCCATGTCATGATTTCAGTTTTGGAGTGGTTAACCAGGTAACCTGAAACTTTCCCAAAGTTCTCCAGAGTGATTTTAATTTCGGGTATGGAGGACTGATAGTCATTGGTAAAGATCATTAAATCGTCGGCATACAGGGTCACTTTTTTAGACCATTCCTGATGTTTAAATGGAAGTATTTTTTCGTTTCCCCTTAACAAATTTGCCAAAGGCTCAATGTACAAATTAAAAAGTAGGGGCGAGAGTGGGCAACCTTGCCTAGTACCTCTTTCAATTCGTATGTTATTGGTTAAGCACCCATTCACCAGAATTCTTGATCTCGGGGTTCTATAGATCTCTTTTACTTTATGCAAGAAGGAGTCTCCCAAATTATTTCTTCTCATTACCTCATTCAGAAAAGACCAGTTCACCCGGTCAAATGCCTTTGCGGCATCGAAAGTGAGTATTGTAAGAGTTTTTTTTTCGGAGGTAGCGACACCTATTGCCCCAAATAACTCATGAGTCAGGTCTTGCAGTTGTCTTCCTCTAATAAAACCTTTCTGGTCAATATGAATCAACTGGGTCATCATTTTCCCTAGCCTTTTTGCTATAATTTTTGTGCAGATCTTATAATCACAATTAAGCAATGCTATTGGCCGGTATGATTCACATAGTGTTGGCTTTTTTCCAGGTTTTAGGATTATGGTTATGATGGCATCGTTCCAAGAATCTGGTATCGTTTCATGATGTTTATACACCAGATTGAGTAGATCTGTGATTTGGGGCGACAGCGTTTCTCTAAGCGCCATATATAGTTCGTTTGGGAGAGCATCCGGTCCCGCCACCTTTCCTTTTTTCAAATCCTTTATTGCTTCTTCTATTTCCTCCTTAGAGAATTCTTCATTTAGGGCATTTTTCTCCTCCCTTGTTAAGGCAAGGGTGGGTAGAGTATTCAAGTAGCCTTCTATTTGTTCTTCCGATGGGTTTACATCTTCCGAGTATAACTTGGCAAAGAAGTTTGTGAATTCCTGCCTAATTACCTTGTCTTCGAATGACGGGGATGACTGGCTGTCTTGTAGTATACTTACTACCTTGTTCCTGGTTAGATCTGACTTTAATTTCCAGGCTAGAAGTTTTCCGCAACCTTCCCCGTACTCGTGGTTTGCTAGTTTGCTCGCTTCCCACTTTGTTCTTATTCTATTTTCTAAAATATCAACAAGGCATTCCTTTTGTCTTTGTCTTTCCTTTTCCAACTCCTCTTTTTTGTCTGTTCTATGTTCGACCAGTATTTGTGCATCCAGCATCTTTATGGAATTTTCCAGACCCTTTATCTTATGATTTGTTATTTTTGATCTGAATGCGCCTTGACTTAATAATTTCCCTCTTATAACTGCCTTGTAAGTGTCCCATGTAGTTTGTTTTGATGTGCCTACTTTATTATTTTCAAAGAAGAGTTCTGTTTCTACCCTAAGCTCTTCTATACATTGTTCGTCGAGCAGTATAGCTCGTTGAATTGTCAATCTGTTTTGTGTTTTAACTTCCCTTCTTTGGACCACAAGCTGGACTGCAGATGATCTGATAGGTGAGCAGGAAGGTGTTCTAGTTTAATTACATCTTCTGTCAGGCTTCTATCTGTTAAGAAATAATCGATTCTCGATCTATGCCCGAGTTTCCTGTTGTATAGGGTAAAAGGTTGTCTTTTATCCCCTTTTATTTTCCATATATCCAATAAGTTTAAGTCTCTCTTGTAGATTTCTAGCCACTCTCTCATATTTGGGAGGTTTTTGTGTCTTCCCGGGGGTGATCTGTCTACTTTAGGATCCATAATTATATTGAAGTCACCTCCTAGTATTATTGGAGAGGTAGCTGACAGTAAATGGGCATATAGCTTTTGTAATGGTCCTGAATCATCTGTGTTTGGGCCATAGTACCCTGCTATTGTGTAAAATTCATTTCCCGTTCTTATACTGGCTATTGCCCATCTACCTTTGCTATCCACTTCGGAAGATTCGAGCTTGATTTTGAGAGTTTTCTTGAAAATAATTGCTATCCCTTTTACATTACATTCCTGAGTCGTGCATACATACATATCCACCCACCCAAGATTTTTCATTATCTGACTCCATTCTTCTTTCAAAAGATGTGTTTCCTGTAATATAATAACCTCACTATCTGATGTCTTTAAATACTCTAAAATTCTATTTCTTCTATTTTTCACCCTGAGCCCATTTACGTTCCATGAGAGTATATTAAACTTTCTGCTAATTGACCCCATCAATTATCCGAATTGTATGTTGTGTACTGGTAGCCATTATATTTTTTTTTTACTAGCTGAAACCTTGCACGCCCAATTTTCATGAAAGTTTGAGGATTTATGTTTTATTTTTCCCCTAGTTTGCTCCCCACCCGTGTTCTGTTTTGTATGTTTTGATTTTGTTTCATGTGCAACTTGTTTACCCTTCCTGGGGAAGCCTCCTTTTTCTTCTTTTATCAGGGCTATTCTCTTGCCCTTTTCAGGCTCCTTGACTCTTCTATTTTCTGCTTGCGCCTACATTTACACTTTCTGCTTTTTTCGTGATATATTCCTTGTATATTTCTAGTGGTTAGTGGAATTTTCAGTTCTGATGTTGACTCGGGCCATCTCGAGAAATTCTTTGACCTCCTCAGGATCACGTATGTTTCGAATTTTATTCCTCCACATGATTCTAAGCGATGGGGGGAACTTTATTTGCACCACAGCCCCCAGGGACTTTAATTCTGTCATGAACTGTCCCAGTTCCCACTGCCGATCTTGCGAGGCTTTGGACATATCTGACCTTATCCTGAAGGACCAGTTATCTTTGCTGAAAACTCCCTTTTTTAAAGCTTCACCAAGTATTTTCTCCTTCAATGTATATGTTTTAAAATTTATGAGGGTTTTCCTGGGTGTTTTCCTTTCTTTTGCTCTTCCAAATGGATCTCGGTGAACCCTTTGTATGTCCTCTTCTAGGATTTCTTCGCTAGCCCATGGGAAGTGTTCTGCAAGGAGTGAGGTTACAAATTTTTAAATATCTGTTCCTTCCTGATTCTCCGGGATATTCAAAATCCTTAGATTATTTTTTCTGGCCTGATTTTCCAAAGATTCGAGTGTCTCGCTCATGTTTTTCGCTTCTTGTCTTAAGGTTCTGATTTCCTTTTGATGGCCGTCTACCTTCTTGCTAAGACCTCCCACCTCTTCTTCCACTGCTGTTACTCTGTTACCCAGCTCCTCCAACTTGCAGTCCAATGCCTCGCATGCATCTTTAATTTTACCCTGATTGGCCTCTGAGATCGCGAATTTGTCTCTCATTTCGTTTAGCATTCTCTCCATAAATTTCTCCATATGACTCGCCTGAGACTCAGAGCCATTTCTGGTTATTTCAGCATCATCTTCCTCTCCTGTTATTTCTGTAGTAGGGGATCTCTGTGTATAGTCATAATCTAGTGAATAGTCCCGCCCATGTGCGTGGACCCCGGAGCAATCAAAAATAATCTCTTACAGTGTCAAAAAATGCAGAAATGCATAGACACTTAAGAGAGAATTTAAAGACAGATAATGCAGCCAAAAAAGGCTACACTGTCCAGTACTTCAACCAGAAATTCCACCATAAAATCCACAAAACAGCAAAAGCCTGTACAGATTTCCATTGCTTTAACAGCAAACTCCCTCAGGAATGATAGAGAGAAGAACCTGGACAGACAAGCCCCATAGGCTGCCATTATGTGGCTTAAATAGGATACTGTGCCTTTAAGAATTTTCCAGAACCTTCTCCCAGTATCCCAGAATGCATAGCAGGTCCAACTTAGTTTCAGTTCTTTTTTCCGGCTCCTGCAAGCAGGACCCTGGAGCATTGAGCTCTCCCTTTTCAAGGGTTTTGTTGGTGTTTTTACACTAAATTCGATTTTTGGTGCTTTTAAAGTACTTTAGTGACTTTCTTCTTGGGTGTCTGCACTCTTTTATTGTCCATAATGCCAGCATTATTTGACAAATGCCCGGAGTGCTCCAGGAAGAAGGCCAAGTCAGACCCCCATGAGGTCTGTATCCTCTGCCTTCCCTCTTCCCACATCCCTGAGGACTGTGTGATCTGTAGAGGCTTCTCTGGAAGGACCCTGAAGGACAGGAGAAAAATCAGACTTCGGGGACTTGAAGAAAGAAGATTGAAGGCACGAGGTGGGTCAGGAGGGGCTCCTTCTGCCCATGCTGAGGCCTCTGCCCGTGCCCAAGATCTCCGTCTGGGTCAGTTGCGATGACCACGACGTCGAGAGGGAGGTCCACGGCCAGTTCCCGGTCTCCCCAGGGCTCTGGGTTGAGAAAACGTCGCCCGCCGACGTCGAGGGACGTGTTCCGGCCGCCGTCGAAGCCGGTGTCGATCTCCTCGTCGTCGCCGTCGGCGTCGAGTGGTCGACATCGGAGGGCCCGGCGTCGGCGCTCGCCGTCGAGGCGACACCGCCGTTCGCCATCAAGGACATCGTCGTCGAGGGGATCCTCGTCGTCGAGACCGCCGTCGAGACGGGAGAAGTCTCCGGCGCCGAAGGCGTCGACGTCGAAACATTCAAAGGGATCGACGTCGAGACGTTCAAAGAGATCGACGTCGAGGCGATCCAAGAGGTCGACGTCGAGACGTATGAAGAGGTCGAGGTCGCCGTCGAGGCACCATCGTCCGTCGTCGAGGTTTCGTGGTTCGTCCATCTGGTCGGGGTCGACGTCGAGACGTGGACACCGGTCGACGTCGAAGAGTGAGAAACGGTCGACGCCGAAGGGCCGCTCGACGTCTAAGGATCCACGGTCGTCGTCTGGGCACCGATCTTCGGCGTCTGGAGGACGTAAGGACAGGCCTAGGACTGTGGGGGGCTCCCCACGGTCCGAACAGGATGATGGCTCGCCGGGAACGGCGTATTCCGAGGTTTATACCCCGAAGAAGCCTTCTGCACCTCCTTCGCTGCCTCCTTTACCGAAGGGTCCGCCTCCGAAGGCTCCGACCCCTCCGCCAGTGCCTCCTCTGCCGGCTCCGCAGGCCCCGCGTCCGGTTACTCCCCCACCCCCGGTTCCGCCGAGGGCGGTGTCGATGCCCAAGTTTCCGACGCCACCGAAGAAGACTCCTAGGAAGCCTAAGGCTTCCGACCCAGGGAGGCCAACGGAACGTCCGAGACCCAAGAGATCGAGGTCTCGCTCGGGGAGAAGGGACAGATCTAGGAGTGGACGTGGTTCTTCATCGAGATCCAGGCATCGCCATAGGAGGCGTAGGTCCAGGTCACGTTCTGCATCTGGGACCCGTTCTTACTCTCCCACACTGTCTGATTCGCCGGAGACTAGAGTGTCCCCGATAGACGATATCGGCACATTCCAGGAGGTTCTCCTGCGTGGAGCGGCGAAGTTGGGGATCAAGGTTGAAGCTCCTACGCCTTCGACTTCGGTGATCTTTGAGACATTACATAAAAAACACATGTCTCGCCCCCTGCTGCCTCCGGGGCTCCTCGAGCCGGCTGAACAGCTCTTCCTGACACCGGCAGTGGTGAAGTCTGCGCCTTCCAGGCTCCTCAAAAAGTACAGAGCTCCGGACTCGGACCCAGCCTTCTTGAGAAAGGACCCGGTGCCGGATTCGGTAATTGTGACGGCGGCCCGGAAGCTTCATGCCACCTCCCCTGCATCCACGGTGCCTCCAGACAAGGAGAGCCGCTGGATCGACTCTGCTGGTCGGAAGGCGTGTGGTACGTCCTCCTCTTCGATGAAAGCTGCCAGTGACTCGGCGTTGTTGGGACGATACGACCGTGCACTGTGGGACTCAATGGAGCAGTTTGCAGACCTCGTTCCTCGAGACCGCAAGGAGGACTTCATGGAGATCGTCCAGGAGGGGATCCTGGTCTCTAACCAGGCCATCAGCGCCGCGGCGGATATCTCCTTGCTGGCTGCGCACGGATACTGCCACCGGATTAACCAGAGACGCCATGCTTGGCTCAGGTTGACGTCGCTTAAACCGGAAGCACAACAACGTGTGGCGAATCTCCCGTTTTCCGAAGATACCCTCTTCGGAAAACACGCGGATGACGAGATGGCCAGGATGAAGGCCGAGGCGGAGACCCTGACGGCGGTGGGCTTGGAGAAGCCCAAGGAGAAGAAACCCTACCGCCAGTTCCAACGGCGGTTTGGGTCGCAGGGTCGTGGAAGGGGGCAGTCTGCCGGACAACATCAGCAGCAGCAACAGCAGCAGCAATACAGACGACCCTTCCAGAAGCGTCAGAGGGGTAGAGGGGGACAGCAGTCCTCTACCGCGTCCAAGGGCCCGGCCGGGTCTCGACCCTGAGCAGTTACTTCCCCCTCGTCCGTTACCCGCTCCGGTGGGGGGAAGTGTTCAAGTTTTTTCTGGCAGAGTGGAGAAAAATTACTCAGGACAAGTGGGTGCTGAATATTGTTTGCAATGGATACAGTCTGCGTTTCACCAGCCCTCCCCCATCGATTCCTCCCGTCAGCTCGCAGTATCAACTGCGCGAGCTTCAGGCGGAGGCAGACATTCTGCTAAGGAAAAGGGCGATAGAAGACGTACCTCTGTCTCAAAGAGGAAGAGGTCTTTACTCTCGGTTCTTTCTTGTCCGCAAGAAGGACAAGAACGAGTTCAGGCCCATTCTGGATTTGCGACAGGCAAACAAGTGGATTCGCAGAGAAATGTTTCGCATGCTGTTGTTGCATCAGATCTACCCTCAGCTGCAACGAGGAGATTGGATGTGTGCCATAGATCTACAGGACGCATACTTCCACGTGCCCATTGCATGCAAACACAGGAAGTTTCTGCGCTTTCAAGTCGGCACCAATCACTATCAGTACACGGTGCTGCCCTTCGGGCTGAAGTCTGCACCCAGGACATTCTCGAAATGCATGGCAGTGGTAGCGGCACACCTGCGGAAGAACAAGGTGTTTGTCTACCCGTACCTGGACGATTGGTTGATCAAGGCCTCCTCCTTCTCGGAAGCTCAAGCACACTTCCAGAAGACGTGCGTTCTCTTGAACAAGCTGGGGTTGCACATCAACATGTCCAAGTCGGTCTCGATTCCGGTCCAGTGCATCCAGTACTTGGGAGCCTCCATCAATACGCTGTCAGCAAGCGTGTCTCCTTCGGAAGAGCGACGTTTATCACTCCTTCGGAAGGCTCAGGCTCTCATGTCCACTCCATCCACGACAGTGAGGACGGTGTCTTCTCTGCTGGGATCGATGGCCTCGTGTATCTTCCTGACGCCTGATGCGCGGCTGCACATGAGACCGCTGCAGAAGTGCTTGGAGGATCAATGGGACCAGAGGAGAGGATCTTGGGACGACAAGATACGACTGTCTCTGCATGCTCTTCAGTCTCTGAAGTGGTGGTGCTCGAAGGAGAATCTCCTCAGAGGGGTTCCCTTCCACCAGGTCATTCCCACACAGACTATCGTGACGGATGCTTCTCTCCAGGGCTGGGGAGCGCACTCCGGAGACCTACAAATTCAAGGGACGTGGTCCCAGATGGAGTCCACGTACCACATCAATTTCCTGGAACTCAGGGCTGTGCACTTGGCGCTGAAGGCTTTTCACCCGTCCTTTCAGACCAACTCTCTGCTTGTTCAGACAGACAACACGACAACGATGTATTACCTCAACAAGCAGGGGGGCTCGAGATCGCGCACTCTGTCGCAGGAGGCGCAGGCGATCTGGCACTGGCTTCTGGCTCGAGGATTGTCGATAACGGCCACCCATCTGCCAGGTGTGCAGAATGTTCAGGCAGACGAACTGAGCAGACTCATTCAGGAAAACCACGAATGGGTCATACACGACGAAGTACTAGGAGAAGTCTTCGCAAGGTGGGGAACTCCAGACGTGGATCTGTTCGCCACCGCCGAAAACAGCAAATGCCGAGGCTTCGCCTCCAGGTACTACCAGCCGGGGACGCTGGGGAACGCGTTATGGATCAACTGGTCGAACAGCTTTCTGTACGCTTTTCCACCAATTCCCCTGATTCCAGCGGTTCTCATCAAGCTGTCCCAATCCAGGGCGAGAATGATTCTGATTGCTCCGGAATGGCCCAGACAGTGGTGGTTCACGGACCTGCTTCACCGCTCTCTCCTTCCTCACGTGAAGCTGCCGTGCAGGCCGGACCTTCTCACGAAGTTCGGGGGGCGGATGGTTCACCCCAACCTCTCGTCTTTGAGTTTGGCGGCATGGCTCCTGAAATAGTGCAATATGGCCATCTGAATCTCCCTGGGGATTGTATGGACATCCTGAAGGAGGCTAAGCGCCCTTCCACTAGGACTTCTTATGCTTACAAGTGGAAGAGGTTTTGCATCTGTTGCAAGTCTAAGAACTATGACCCTACGACATGCAAGGAAGATGTTGTCCTTCCATATCTACTACATCTGGCGCAGTCGGGCCTTAATGTCCTTTTCATTAAGGTTCATCTGGCTGCTTTGACTGCCTACAGGAAAGGCCCTTCGCAGACTTCCTTCTTCCAGATCCCTGTGATCAAAGATTTTTTGGAAGGCTTGAAGAAAGTGTTCCCTCCTGTCAGGCTTCCTTCGCCTTCATGGGACTTGAATGTGGTGCTGTCCAGATTGATGAAGGAGCCTTTTGAACCCATTCATAAGGCTTCGTTGCAGCACCTGTCCTGGAAGGCGGCGTTCCTCGTGGCCATTACATCGGCCCGCAGGGTGAGTGAGATTCAGGCGTTGTGTTGCCAAGAACCTTATACTGTGTTTCATGCTGCTAAGGTTGTTATGCGTACTCACCCTAAATTTCTTCCCAAGGTTGTTTCTGATTTTCATATCAATCAGACTATCACTTTGCCTACGTTCTTTCAGAATCCGTCATCTCCAGCGGAAAGGTCTTTACATTCCCTGGATGTGAGGAGGGTGCTGAAGTTTTATCTTGATAAGACTAAAGATATTCGTAGGTCTGACCAATTGTTCATTAATTATGGCTCAGTCAGGACAGGTCTTGCTACCTCTAAACAGTCCATTTCTAGGTGGATTGTGTCCTGTATACAATTGTGTTACTGCAAAGCTAATAAGACCTTAGGGGGTAAACCTAAGGCTCATTCCACCAGAGGCAAAGCTGCCACGACAGCTATGCTTCGCAATGTTCCCTTTGCAGAGATCTGCAAGGCGGCCACTTGGAAGTCGGTCCATACCTTTGCTAAGCATTACTGCCTGGACACTGATGCCAGGGCAGACGCTCAGGTTGGGCAGGCTTTGCTGCGGAATTTGTTCGCACAATAGTGGCGTAATTTTCATATTCTCCACCGCCGCTTGATGTGGGGATGGGCTTGCCATTCTATTCACTAGATTATGACTATACACAGAGATCCCCTACTACAGAAGGAGTAGTTTCTGTCCTGTAACTCCAGTTCTGTAGTAGGGGTATCTCTGTTATAGTCATAAGCGCCCGCCCTCCTCCCCGGTGGAGATTTGTTCAGGTACATAATGCTACAGGTCTGGCGTTTTTACGCCTTCAAAAAGAACTGAAACTAAGTTGGACCTGCTATGCATTCTGGGATACTGGGAGAAGGTTCTGGAAGGTTCCTTAAAGGCACAGTATCCTATTTAAGCCACATAATGGCAGCCTATGGGGCTTGTCTGTCCAGGTTCTTCTCTCTATCATTCCTGAGGGAGTTTGCTGTTAAAGCAATGGAAATCTGTACAGGCTTTTGCTGTTTTGTGGATTTTATGGTGGAATTTCTGGTTGAAGTACTGGACAGTGTAGCCTTTTTTGGCTGCATTATCTGTCTTTAAATTCTCTCTTAAGTGTCTATGCATTTCTGCATTTTTTGACACTGTAAGAGATTATTTTTGATTGCTCCGGGGTCCACGCACATGGGCGGGACTATTCACTAGATTATGACTATAACAGAGATACCCCTACTACAGAACTGGAGTTACAGGACAGAAACTACTCCTTCCTTTTCACCGCTCAGTTGTGGCGCCTCTCCTAACCCTGCTTGAATTGTTTGATTTGCTTCCTCCATATTTATCGTTTCAATGCTCTCTAGATTTCCGAAGCTCTTAGTTTTTAGGTTTGAATCTAGCTCTCCTTGTGCAATACAGAGGGTTACACTTGATCCCTGATGGGTAAGTTGTTCTCTCTGAGCCTTGCTGGATGGAAAAATGCCTTGTTGTGAGAGATGTTGGACTTTGGAGAAGGTTTTCAAAGATGGAGTAATTTTTGGCTTCTTTTCCTCTGGATTTATCTTTTCTGTTCGGGACTTAGGTATGGGACGTATCTTCTTGGGGTTCTTACCGGACTTCTTCGGGGTTGGCCCCTTTGTGCCCTTTGTAGTGGAGGGGTTATAATCCTGCTTGAAGTATTGTTTGCTCCTGAGATTATAACAAGATCTTGCAGGTTTATTTTGTTCTATTTGGGGGTTGATACCCTTCCTCACCTCCTCTTGCGTGTATGTAGTTAAAGAGGTAGGAGTAGCTGGTATATCAGCTGCCTTCTCTTTTCTGCTCTCAGTTTCTACTCGGGGGACTTCTCTGAGGGCTTCCACTCCCTTGATAACTGTTTGTGAATCAGGGTCAGTAGAGAAACCCAATCCCCTATACTCCCCCTTTCCTCCCCCCTCCCCGTTTGCCCTGCTCATGGGCTGATAGACAGTTTTTAATTCCCTTACTTCCGAGAGGTTTATTTTTACTGGCACATCAAACTGATATGCTCCCTTGGGGTAAAGCCCACTGGATATTGTTTCGTTCACTGGAGCACTTACTTCCTTTGCTGCAGCCTCCGCCGCTTTGGGACACTCTCCGCTTTCGTTTTGACGCTTGTGGCCTCTGAGCTTAACTACGCGGATCTCCGGAGTAAACAGGCTCCCCTGTGAGCACTCAGGTTGCGCCGCTCGACCCCAGCGAGCTCTGCCGCTTTCCCCCCGGAAGTGGAAGCCGAGTCTTCCCGCAATGCTCCGGAGATTCTTTCGCGCTAGAGCAGCAGCTGCCCAGGACCTATGGAGCAGGTCCGCCTGCAGCGTCTTGCGTCCGCAACCTTGTCCGCTCCTGCAACGACCAGCTTCTCTCGATGTCGTCTATGAGGTAGGAGATCATTTCACTCGTCTCACCAGTATTTTCTCGATTCTCGTCATAATTTTATGAAAATTTTATGTAGAAAAGCGCCTTACATGTTGAAGACTTTCCGAGTGTAGTCAGGAGCCTCCGACCGGACGTCCTATCCGGCCGCCATCTTCCCCCCGATGCGAGGAAGAGGTGTTGTAATCTTCCACTAGTATTTCCCTTCCTTGTTTCCCCCCTCCTTCTCCTCCCTGGTTGGTACCGCCTTGGAACGTTACTGAAGGTGGCCTTAGAACGTTCACTGAGAGGACTCTGTGTCTCACCCAGTGCCTTCAGCTGGGGATGTGCCTATTCTATACTTACAAGAAATAAAGAAGAACTTCAACTTACCAATTTGTGTAGCGTCTCGTTACTACCCGGGGTTTACCTCCTTGCCTGGCATTAGACATCTTAACTTCTGCTTTATAGGAAGGTGCCAGAGTGAGGTATTAAGACAGTAAAATAATGTAGAAAAACAAAGCAGTGATGAGATTAAATGCGCTTTACCGCCTTGAATTACCAGCCACTCAATAGCCAGAATATATTGTGAATATCTTTTCTATAACGCACGTGAAAAGGGCTGAAAGTTAGGGTTCCGATATTTTGGTGAACACCAGACGAAGTAAACTGTGTCAAATTGTTTTAAATTGTTTTAAAGGAAACTAGAAGAATCCCTCCTGTATGTTGTAGTAAAAGATGTGCTGACTACAATGTAAATTAGCAATATATGGCATCCTTATAGTTCAATCATGACAGAAGAACCTTTATTCCTCCCTGCCTTCAGAAAAAATAAGCGTTGTGAATAAAAGAAATATTTTTATTTAGGCACTTCACAAGGCTGTCTGAGTAAAAAATGACGGCAGTATTCAAGCAACAGTTGCAGCCGAAGAAAAGTTTAATGTGAAAAGTCTCTCAAAACTCAGACGAAAATATTTCCTCAAAACAGCATATCGCATTAGCCGGGAAATAAGCAGGGTGCCAAAGTCAACACTCAACAAAGCACTCATCCGCTTTAAAGCTGTTACTTTTTTTAACATGCAGGCTGCCTTGGGTCGTCAAAGCACAGCATAATTGCCAGCAAGTAAAGTTGTGTGATGCGCAGGCCTAAGTGCGTCATGAAAAATCCGGGGAGCTCGATTATCAGCTATGGAATGTTGCGAGCGGGAGACCCTGAAACCACAGGCTCGAGGATGCAGGTGTACTGTCGAGCTCTGTACTCCATCGAGCTCTGTCCCCCCCCTCGTTTTGCGCATGCGCAGGAATGTTGCGCATGCGCACATTACAACATAATGACGTAGCACCACGCCCACCATCATTCCGTGTACCCCCTAACGTTTTGCATTTGCGCATGCTCTATTAAAAAATTGCCGCATTAGCGCATGCTCTATTCAAAAATTGCCCTGGCATTGTGCGCTGCGGGTGCTGCTGCGAGAGTGGGCGCCTGCCGGAGAGAGTGCTTACAGGACGGGGAGCCCATGGGAGGGAACCTCAGCACTCCCGCAGGCTACTGTAGGGGCGCCCGCACACACGCCCGAGGAAGGGTGGGGTGGGGGGCGCTACCGTGAATCCTCCTATAAAGATGAGGCCCGCAATCATAAGTATTTGTAAAGATTAATTTATTAATACAGAGAGCTGTACTACGCCAAAAAAGTCGCATATCCTGAAGGACGGCTAAACCTGCCGTCTCGGCGCATTACAAAGCGCTTCCCTTAACCCTCGTGTTGCGTAATTACAAGATTCAGAATTATCGACTCTCGCAATCGTCTAAATTATGCATCTTAACGAGCGTCGATCCTTAACGGATTTGCCTACGTTTCGTGTCAACAATAGCAATTAAAATACACACGTTTTCTTTTGTTTTACAAACTTAGCACACAACGTTACAGGTGTTGTGTTTTACCACATTAGTAGGGGGTACAAAGCTCGATGGGGGAAACTACGCCAGATAGGCTGATTCTGAGGAAATCGGCACCCCCCGTGACGTAGGGGGTACAGCGCTCGATGAGGGTACAGCGCTCGTTAGAACACAGGCAGACTCGCAGGCCCAAAGTCTATCAGGAAATGCACTCTGCGTTACTCAGGAACCGCGTTGTCTGTTCATGAAATAATTGGCATATCCTGTGCACAGGATCACTACGACTCCCACAACACCAAAATTAGGTCGCAAGTCATGCATATGTTGTGTGTCCTCTCCTTTTGTAGCTCCAACCGCAGCGGAGCTCTCAAGTTAGGTGCCCATCTTTAGTCGCGGCCGACCACGCCCCTTGATGATAGCTTTTGACTTAAAATCTTGTGCATTTTTAATACCTAGGTATTTTTACTGATTGCTTAGGCCTGCATTTGTGTTATGCCCACTTGCCTGTGTGGTTCTGGTGTACAAAATGCATTAAATGAGCATGTTTTGTGATATCTAACCAACATATATAAGGTTTATTCTCGTAATTACTGGAGGATTTCAGTCATTTTAAATTGCCTAGTTTACCATAGTCCCAGTATTTAAACTGCTCAGTCCTTGACTTTCAGTTACAAAAAAGAATTCCGCTCATTCCTGTTACAACATCCATTTTGTAACACAATCAGTTACAATGGTTGCTGTTCTGTGAACCGTCATTTATATTTAAAGAAGAAAGTGTAACTTTCTTGAGTGTTATTGTTGTAAGTGTAAATAGTTTTCTTAATTTGTTACTATAAATAACATTTCCGGTTCCTGTTTGTTTTGATAACGTGTGTACCTGTTTAACAAATTTGTTAATCGTGCAGATATTTGCTCTTCTTAATCATATAACACGTTGCAGTCTTCACAGTATACCCTTCCTGTATTTAATAAGGAAGACTCGGCTCTAAGGAAACCATTGTTATTGGCCATGTTATTCTGTTTGTTTGCTTAAACATTGACCAAATTAGGCTGTAAGATTACAGCCACGCTCTTAATGGGAAGAATATGCAGTGCTTGTAGCAGTCATGGTTATTCAACTTAAAGAATATCGCTATGTAGTAGACTGGCAGATGGCATGTTTTTTATAGGCAATTAAAACCGGGCACTGAGCACTTTGTACCAGAAGTTGAATAGCCTTTAAAAACAGACCAGAATAGAGGGAACTCAATGCAGAGAAAAGTATGCAGGTTTAACAGGTAAGGCGGCATAGGTAAATCCCGGTGAGAGACAAGCTCCCCTGGAAGTACTGAACAAATGTATCAGAATGGATATAACCAATAACACAATTATTATCTATCTATCTGTCTCCCTGTCATCCCACCTACCTTGCACAAGCAGTCCAACATTTGCCACCTTAGGAATGCTAATCATAGTGGTTGTAATGCTCACAACTGTTGCATATATTTGAAACCTGGTTTGCATGAGTTATAACCCTTTCAGGCTTGTGATTAAAAGCAAAAGATTGTCCAAACGGTTGAGTGTTGTAGGAAAATAACAACTCTTCAAGATTGCAACGTGTATAAAAAAAATTGTTTATAAAAACGATTATTTGTATTCCAGTATAATAAACAGTATACATACAATCAATGTAGAGAAGGTATAGTGTATTCACATTCCACTAACACTCTATTTCACCCATATTCATCCCTGTATTAGGATGGAGGATCAAATAAGTGATCCCAGGGAATGGACTCCAAGCTGTTGTGTTTGTACTTGACCGTAGTCATGAGTTCCCAGTGAGATCTACCAGGTCTAGGTGAGACTGACAGAGACAAAATGCATTCTTGGCTTGGTAGTTGGGTCTGAGGGCCCTGGTGCGGGTCTCCTATGTCTGTAGGTTTTTCTCATCATTCCCATTTCAATAAGGGCCTTGAACTTGTTCATTTTTTGGAGTGGAAACAAATATATATATAGTGATTTACAAACAAATAGTAAATCTACACCCAATCAAGTACTACTTGAATGGGTGCAAATTTGCTACTTTTTGAAATTCACAAACATTGTCAATAGTGGGCTTAGAAAGCTACATGCTTGCAGATGGAGTAACCAGTGGCAATTGCCCATGGTTGCATTCCATCTAATCATTTTTCGCCCTCTGTGCCTCTCTGGACAGAGGCTCTCCTATTGCAAAGCAGTACTAACCCTGTTCCTCATGAAACAACGCACCACGAACCCTGGTCATCTCACCCCTGTACCTTGCATCTCACTGCTTTTTTAGTTGGTCAATTTGAGAATCACACCCTCCTCCGCCCTCCGAATCTCACTGACTAACCAGGAACAAGCATAGTACAAGCCCCTATTCCTTTAATACTGCCCCGCTCTCTCTCATTAGCCTGAGTGAGGTAATGTTCATTTCGCCCAACCCAGCAGATGGGATGAGATGGACTTGCTTTAACTGTGCTGTTCCCTTTGCTGTGCACCAAAAATGTAAATACCTAGGTAAATACCATTAAAATTTAATTAACTTGCTTAACGTGACAGCAAACATTTTGTGCCGTTGTAAGGCCAACATCACTTTGGTTTCATTATAATTTGATAGGTTGGAGTAAGTACTCTTAAATGCTTGACCTCTATGTCTTTCAACGAGGCAAGGACAAGACGCAGTTCGGAAGTGCTGTATAATATTCACAAACAAAAGCAAGATTGCTGCAATTTGCTTTTGATGCAAATTAAGCTTTTTTAGTACTTTCTCAAAGACTGCTGTCCGACAGGAAGATGAAAGTGTGTTCATTTATTGACACAGCTCTTATTTATAATAACTACGCTGTACGCAATTCAAACGGAACCCATACACATGTGGGAATACCAAAGGTGACTTAAAATGGTGTGGTTTTATCCACGTCTTTCTTCCAACACTGCATTTCTCACACAGCGTCAATTATGACTCCCTTCCTGCCCCTCTTCGACCACTGTATACCTTTTAACGCCCAAGCCTACTCTCAAAAGAAAATCCAGGAGTTACTTGTTTTGAATGTGTCCGGAAACCAGTCAACAGTTCAGCTAGTAATGAGCAGAGGTCATTGGCAGGAGGGTGGAGTGTGGTTTGGGCATGTACACCAGACAGTATCGGCCCAGTGGCCCCGTACCTGAATAGGTAATTAGAGATTTAGACATACAGTTAAGGTAGCCAAACAGCTTCCTCAGGTCCACCAGTCTGAATTAGATGCACTAGGGTGTCTTCTTGAACTACAGTGCTAGCCCCCCTTGTGCAGGGGCAGTTGGTGTGTGCAGCGCTCCCCCTACATTTCCCTGCACCATGTGGCAGGCACCGCATGGTGTCTGCCATGCAGTGCAGGGAAATGTAAACAGTGCTTTTTTAACATTGCGGCGGGCGCTGCAGCCAGCAGCCGCCGCCGCAATGTTAAACATGCCGTTTGCGGCCGCCATCCTAATTTCATTAGCGGGACCGCAGCCTAATAGGCGGGTGGTACAAAAGGGGGTGGTGATGGACAGAGCATCTGAATCAATCAAACACTCACACCCAGTCAACAGATCTGGGTTTAATCCATCACCGTTCTTTAACCCACTCTGCCACCCCAGTTCAGACATGGCCATATGCAAATCAGTCTGACCCTGTGCCTCATGGGAACAGTTCAGCCCGAACTGCCAAGCCATGCCTTCCCTGGACCGGAAACAAGCTTCCGAGGACTGGATTCTAGCATTTCAGCCGTCTTCAGCCCGGCTTGTTTGAATCCAGTGGCAAAGTGAGCAAGATAGGCGGGTGGTCCCCATCCCCGGGACAATGTCCACCATCGTAATGACCCCCTATTTTATTATTATTTTTTAAGAAGCAGATTAAAGCAATGAGACCTTGAGGGGCCAAATTCACTACTCCCACTGCAGCCTGACAATAGTAAGGAAAGTATTGCATTTTAGAGAGGTTAGATTTTCTATTTCAAGGCGTAATTCTTCCCACTCCAACTTGGGTGACCTTACAGGGAACGTGTTGGGCTTTGGAAGGGTTATATTTACTCTTCCCACTCCAACCTGAGGAACAGTAGGGAAAGTGTTGGACTTTAGAATTTTCAGATTTACTCTTCTCACTTGAGCAACAGTAGGGAAAGTGTTGGACTTTGGAGGGCTTAGATTCATTCTTCCCATTCAAACGTGAACAACAGTAGGGAAAGGGTTGAACTTTAGAGGGCTTAAATTTACTCTTGTCCCTTGGACTTAAGGAACAGTAGGGAAAGTGTTGAATTTTGGAGGTATCAGAACTACTATTCCCACTGCACTGTATGCAACAGTAGAGAAAATATTTGACTTTAGAAAGCTCAGATTGACAATTCCATATCCTAAATTTATACAAAATAAATTACATACATATAAAATAAATTAACATGATATCATTTATACATTATTTAAAATAAATGACAAAATTCACATCTAAAATTGCTGATAATTATATCGAAAAACTATATAAAAAAATAGATTTTAAATACTTCCTACCCAATTAAAGCCACAAAAACAAATTGAATTTTTAGCAAAAAAAAAGACACATTATTTAATCACTTGATAGGATTATAAAATTAATTATTATACAAATGAATATTAACAAATACCTAACACAATCAATTATCTCCTTAACCAACTAAATAATTGGTAAAGTGATCCATAAAAACAACTAAAAACGTATTTACATAATTATCTGATTAACAAATTAAAACTTACAAAAAATTGGTTATCCAAATAAAATAAATATTGAAAAACATTCCTTCTTTGTCCCCTGCAAACCCAAGATCCTGCTAAAAACTACAAATTACATTAAATAATAAAAACCTTAAACTATATTACTAAATACGAAAATAAACCACACTAAAATATTTACGCATACTTAACAGTAATATAATAACTTGTGACACAAGTCAATAAAGCACCTACATAATTAAAAAATCTTTTTTAGCCAACTATATTTTCGCAAATTATGTCGAAGATATATTTTAAACTATATTTTCGCAAATTATGTCGAAGATATATTTTAAACTTCTGTATTCTGTCCCACAGTTATTTTGACAGCACAATATTTTTGAATCGTTATTTGTGTCACCCAATATTTTTTTAATAATATTCTGAGACAGAATACTGCCAAAATACAAACATTCATGTAAGAAACGTTCTGTGAGAATCAAAGCTAACTGCTTCCTTGCAACAGACAACAATAATGGTGAGAGTGGACATCCTTGATGAACCCAACTAGTGATACTGATGGAGGGCCAGAGTTGGTCGTTTACATTCACATAGGTGCTTGAGGCAGGGTACCATCCATCTAATGATGCATTTGCCATGGTTGACTGAATAAAACTGTCAACAAGAATCTCAGGCCCAGGAAGTCGAATTACTTCTCAGCATCTAAAATCACCTCACCTGCACTAAGATCTGACAACACCTGATGCAGAAGTGCCTGATCAAGCTTGCTCCCTATATTGCCTTAAATTGTCAATCCTTATGTTCCAAATCCTGTTTTCCTATGTCATATATAGCATGGAATTCACGTGCAGCATTGAGACAGGTTGCATCTATAGCTCTCCTCTCTCTAAACCTCTTGTTTTGTATCCAGAGTAGCCTCCTCTCACATTTCAAAACTGGTGTTAAACTACTTCATCTCCCTGCTCTATGTGCCAGTCTAGTCGCACTGTCTCTCTTGTGCATGCTGACAAGACATGCCAAACAATGATGGTTGTACAAATACTGCATCTTCATCTTGCAGATGTGCTATCACCATTCCACTCACAAACTCCCCCTTCAATGTAAGTTCCAAAGTGGAAGGTGGAGCTTGCACGGTTTCACTTCTAACCAAAAGTGATGAGAAGTTAGATGGTTTCTCAGTAAGGTTGATGCTGCATCGTTGTTTCGGAGTCGTTGTGGTGGGACACCAGATATTCCTTACTCTGTGAAGCATACGCTGATTTGACATACGAAAGCAGCTGGCAAAAAACTGGGCCTCTTGTGGCAATTGTAGCAAGGGCTCTATACATGATTTGCAAATAACTAAAGCTGAAAAGACTTAGGGCCATATGTATCAAGCAAATTCGCATTCGCAAAGGCCGAAATACGCAGAATTTTGGCCTTTGCGAATGCGAATTTGCTAAATGGTATGTACTAAGCAAAATCTGGTGCAAAATAAAGAATCGCAAAATTTGCGATTCCTTATTTTGCAATGGCATTTAAGGAATCGCAAATTTTGCGATTCCCTAAATGCAATGTATGTAGCAAAATAAATTAGAAAAATGCCCTTAAGGAATCGCAAATTACCACCAACTTCTAGTTGGTGGTAAGTTAGGAATTCCTTCAAAAATGCACATTTTTGCATTTTCAAAGTGCCATGTGACGCACATACATGTCCTTAGGGCATGTATGTGTGCCACATGTGCACCCATGCATATTTTAGGGGTGCAACAGGGTGTCCTTTGGACACCCCTGCACCCTTGAAATTATTCTCAATTTGCGATTACGATTCATTCCTATGGGCCTCCTGGCCCATAGAAATGAATGGGAAAGTATTCCTTAAGTGCGATTCGCAATTTGCTAATCGCAATTAAGCAATTTTAAGTAATCGCAAAAAAAATGCAATTTTGTACATACATACCCATTTGCGATTCTCAAATAGCGATTTCTTAAAAATCGCTATTTGGGAATCGCAAATGGGTATCTTGATACATAAATCATACAGAGACCCTCTCTCAACAGTCCCTCGGTTACGAATTCAAGAATGAGGAAGCCCACGTTAAATCTCTTACTCCAAAGTGGCTGATGCAGGTGGAGATTCAAGGACTGTAAGGTGTTGCTTTCATCAGCTCTGTAGTGTGCTGGGCGATCTTTAATTTTTGTTCGGTTTTGCGAGTACCATTTTAGAACACAAAAGTATTTTGAGTTGAATGTTGCGAATGCCAAATCTTAATTGGATTACTTTCAAAAGTAAGGAAAAGTGCATAATTTTACACAGTGGAATAGAGTATACTGGCTGTGACATCTACAAGAAAGGTATCAAGCAGGGATGGTCATTGGCCTCTGCACTACTCCCCAGCCATAAATGATTCATTTAATTTTTCAGGGCTGTGTAAGTTGACCTGTTATGGCAAGATTTACCATATTAACCATTAATGGAACTTGTTATCCTGGAATGCAAGAAAGCATGCTTTATTTGATTAGATAAAAATGTAAGTTCATGCCACTGCAATGCAGGCTTTTTCATTTGTGGAGCCATGTAATGTTGCTGTGCACACCAGAGCGCATGCGCAGGGAACAGTTGTTTTATACATTCAGTTGAAAAGAATAAACACACTTTTGATTGCATTTCAAAAAACCTTAGCAAGGCGGATACCTACACTCCCTTATATCTGCCCTTAACAATGGCGGTGTCTGTAAGACCATGGATTTCCGAGCACATCTGGTGTATTCTAGCACTGACTCCAGATCATCATAACCATAGCAGTCAAGAAGCAGAGAGGACTGTCCCCAACTAACCATGCCTACATCCCTGGCAGCGATTTAAGTGATGGACCTCCCTCTAAATTTTCCATGATCGTTAGAACATCTGGATAATACTTTCATTGTGCTTAGTGGTTCCCATGGTGACACCAGAGGAGGGTGTCACTTTAGAATTGTATTTCTTCTTCTCCATCGGCGGATGTGCATGGCATGGGATCCCAGAGTTGTACGAAGTGCACCGTTTGTAGGAGAGCTTAAAAGGAATCAAGAAATATTAAATTCCTCTTTTGGCGGGGGATTGATTAATTGTTGATTTAACCCTCTTACTGTGCCGAGTAAGACTGAGAGAAAGCTTGATATTACCTACTTAAATATGTGAACAAGTGCTACTAAATGTAAAACAAAAAGAACCTAAACAGGGTTGAATAAATTGTGTCGGTTTTTTAGGTCTTGCGGTTGTGGGCATGTCTAGTTGGTCTTGACACACCTGTCCAGACAAATGTGCATTTTGTCAGTACTAGTGATTACTACAGACTGGCTGACAGGGGACGTCGCTATGGGTATCAATCACTGATGACAGAATGATTTCAGTTCTGTGCTGCTGCCTGCCCAGAATGGCATGCGATATGTGGCAGTCTATTATTTCCCATTCAGTGACTTGCTGCACTGCGATCTTTAATTGACCCAAACGGGAACACCTGGGGTTAGTTCAAATGTTGGTGGTGTTATGTGTTGCAGACTGCCACTCAGGTGACAACTAAAGGAGAAGGCGAAATTCAGCAAGTTATGCCAAAATTGCAAGTTTATAAAACCGTACAGCGTCTCACAGTAGAGCTATAATTCGAAGCCAGTCCTCCATGCAAATGTATAGTTGCAATAAATGTATTCTTTCCCTCTGTGATTTCCTGCTGCGGTATACATTTGCTATCAGGAAACTGCCCGAAAACATTTTTCGGCAATTAAGGGTGAAGATGCTGTGGATCGGACTGTTCATTAAAAACACCCCAAAAAACGCTTCTTGATCCCTGCCACTGGAAACGCCTACTTTGCTTTCCTTCATGATTATTTTGGGAGATCGATCACCCTCCTGCTTTAGCACTGCAAGTAAATATAACTCAGGCACATGGCGGCCAGCGCTCTTAGGTTTGCACAGACACTACTTTTATGCTTGACTGATTGGCAATACAGAAATGCAGTGGTTGTGTGTGTATGTGCTCAAGGCAAGTAATATGAGAAATATGTGGTTAAGATCCCCGAGATGACTGGGGACCCTCGTAATTGTCTTCCGGGACTTGTGCCTCTTGACTGAGGCATTTACCACTAGGGAGACTCATGGATGGCAAGGTTTCAGATTGCTTATGTGTGAAATTTTTTTCATTTCAGTGTAATTATGAGTGACATTCAGCAACTATGAGTGACACTTTCTCGCGAGCAAATTCAAGTAATGAAGACCAGGGTGTTAGGGTCCTCACTCTGCTCCCCAGTCAATCATAAGTCTCTTTGCTCGGTTGAAAGGTCGTCTATTTCAGAGTCTGGTGAGAACCCCTGAGCCTGTCACCACTCCTTACATCCCTGAAAGAAACACTCCCCGATAACGCTCCTCTCAGCCCTTGGTCCATCTGCCAGGCCCAGAGGACTGCCCAGGTCACTGTCCATCTGTCCCTTTACCTCGTCCGTAACATGATCCAGGCCGGGTGCTTTTTTCCGCCTTTCCTCACGAGCGGAAAATGTTACAGTGCTGCGTCCCACCAAAGGGTTTCATCTCTTCTGGTGCTTGACTCACAACCCACAGGGTGGCGGGCTTCAGACAGTGGCCAGCTAGGACGATGAAGAGGGATGACTCACCTCACTCTCCAGCAGCGCCACTTTTAAACAGACCTCTGCTCCGTATCCATGTCATCCTTATGGTTTCCCATCACGTCTCTGCTGCAGGGCTGGTGCTCTATCTCAGCATGGCCTTTGGGTCAGCAGCAAAACAACCAGCCAGTCAGGAGCCTTTGCGGTGCATGTAGGGTTTTACAAGTGGAAGAAAAGTGGCAGAGCTCAGAAAAGAGCAACCACCAGGTTTTGCATCATCGTCACCCACCCACCCGTTGTAATTTTTTTTAATACACTAATAGTATGGCTCCTCACAAAGATAAATCAGTAGGGTTGCATTAACTCAGCTGTGAGCCACAAGTCTGCTGGAGTAGCACACGTCACGCGCAGCGCACTGCCAGATGCCACACTTACATAGTTGTAGACAATGCTTCAGTGACAGCTGAGATACCATACTTCTCCAGTATTACATCTTTCATAGATTCACATGCTTGTATCTTCCCCGTCGTCATGGTGGGAGTCTCACGGTAACAGAATGACCAAAGCAGTATCCTAAAGAAGAAAACTGCATAGAAAAGCCCTTAGGGACTGTAGTATTTGGTAACCAGACCTCCTCATTGTTTGGTCCAAAAGTCAGCCAATCAGCATTGCTGCCCTGCCCGCACACTCCCCAGCAGAAGCTTCCTGCCTCAGATTTCCAACCGCCTTCGTGTGAGAAAGGAGTCTCCCTGAGCTCTGCTCAGTTTGCTGTTCCAGTGTGAACTATTGACCTTTGGTTTTTCAACTGTATAATCTTCTGGATTAAGGTATTGTGTGTACCTATTTCTTTTATGATGGCTGAAAGCTCTAAAAAGAGGCTTTTCAGGCCTTGCAGATCCTGTGGAAAGGCCAGGCTTTTCTCTGAAGACCCTCACAAGGACTGCTTATACTGTCTCCATCCAAAGCATGTGGCTAAGGATTGTAAATATTGTAGAACCTTCTCTGCTAAAACTCTGAGGGACAGAGAGGCTTGTCTGCTGTTGTGGCTTCAGAAGAAGAAGGCCGCATCAGATTCAGATTCTGGCGAGGACTCTGCTCCTTTAACGCCTAAAAAGAGAAAGACCTCACATTCTGAGAAAATGGTGGGGTCTAAGAAGGCTAAATCTAAGGTGAAGGAAGCCTCTTCTCTTCCCCCTACTCCCATCAAGAAGTCGTCAGGTCAGAAGGGGGCAGAGTCTGCTCCATCGACCAGTTCCCTGGTTTCTGCTGTAAAATCTGTGGCAAAGACTTCAGCTCCGTCGACGACTTCACCGTCGACGACGACTATTTCGTCGACGACAGCTGCGTCGACGACAGCTGCGTCGACGACGGGAGCTAAGACCGTATCGGCGACGACTACGTTGACGAGCTTGATCATACCGTCAACTAAGAAACCGTCGACGACGAAATCGGTGTCGAAGTCATCGACGACCCCCCGTCGACGACGGCCCCGTCGACGATGGCTTTAGTGACGTCGGCTCCATCGACGATGACTTCGCCGACGACGTCTCCGTCGACGACGAGTGTAATTTCAACGGCAAAGGCGTTCAAATCACCGCAATCGAAGACTTTGATATCTTTTCGCTCATTTCAGTCTTCGAGAGGTTCGGCGACCATAAGCAAATCTGCAGAATTCACGTCGTGGACGCAGATTTCGCCTCTACCCCCATCTTCTTTGCTGGAGCAGGATTCAGAAGGAGAGGCGTCGTCTGGAGTGGCCTACAGTCCTTCGCAACTTGAAATAAAGAGCCAGGACACAGACGATGAGGAGGTGTTTTCCTTTAAGGAGAGAGCTCAGTCTCAATCTGCAAGATATGAATCTTTCCAGGAGACTTGTGACTATGCTGAGGAAGAGAAGCAGCAGGAAGAGTCGCAAGAGGAGTCGCGAGAAGAGTCAGTCTCCATTCCTACAGCTTTGGTTTCTGACCTGAGGTTCATGATTAACGACTATTATCGTCGTTTCCCAGAGGCGAATAAGCCTATACCATCTACGCCGGCACCTGCAACACAGCCTCCGAGAACCCATTCTACTCCTCACACACAGTCTGTGAGGTCACCTCCAGTGGTCACGATCAGGGATGACGTAACGGACACTGACGATGACGAGCAACCTGAGGAAGGTGAAATCCTTCAAGATTCTACGGGAGGTCAGGAATGGCATGAATACGTTTTGCCGTCTCATCCTTCACCTACTCCTCCGCCAACCACTTCTCCTCCACAGGATATCGGAGGTTTCCATGACATTATGGAAAAAGCAGCCAAGAGATTTGACTTGGACATGGAGGTCAAAGAAACTGAATGTTTCTTATATGATTTTAAAGATGACGCCAGAAAGTCTGCTCGCTCAATCCCGATCATCCCTCACCTGTGGGAAGAGGGACTAAAGATTTTGAAGACGCCAGCCCCCATCGCAGTTTCGGTTCCTAGAATCGAAAAGAAGTATAGAGCACCAGAGACTTCTCCGGCCTGCCTGATAGGTCACCCGAGACCGGAGTCGGTGGTGACACAAACAGCTCAGAGGAATTCTAAGAACCCAGTGGCTACTTCTATGGTGCCGCCAGACAAAGAGGGACGGAGGATGGATGGAGCCGGGAAGAGGTTTGCGGTCATGGCAGCCTTCACTATTAAAGCGGCCAATGCGATGGCCTTGATAAGCCGTTTTAACAGGCAAATGTGGTCGGATTTGGCACCCCTTATGGCTGCACTCCCAGCGGATAAAAAAGAGGAAGCAGCTGCTATTTTCCGTGATGGGGCAAAGTCGGCCGCGGAATCCATTGATGTTGCCATGGATGTTTCTTCTATGGCCTTCAGACAGATGGCAGGAGCAGTTTCTCTCCGAAGACAGGGTTGGCTGAAGGCTACATCATTTCGTCCGGAAGTGCAGGCGAAGATTGTCGACATGGCTTTCGATGGCGAAAATCTCTTTGGCAAACATGTTGATGAGGCGCTGCAGGGCATCAAGTCCGATACGGACACTGCTAGGGTGCTAGGATCACTTCAGCAAGGAGGGTTCCAGTCCTTTCGTAAAAGAGGTGCAAGGGGCCAGTTTAATCAGAGATCTTCATTTCCATCCAACAGATATCAGCCTTATAACCAGCAGGGATATAAGCGATACAAAACAGGCAGTCAATATAGGCCTTCAAATTCCTCTTTCCAGCAGCAATTCAGAGGCAAGTCTTCCAATAGAGGAAGGAATCAACAATCTAACAGGCGACAATGATTTAATGCTGGCGCTCCCCACACAGCAGATCCCGGAAAACGACCATTATCTGTCTCTCTTCTTCGACAATTGGATGTCCATGACATCGGACAAATGGGTTTTGGATGTTATAAGCAAAGGCCATACCCTGGAGTTTGTACAAATACCACCAGATCATCCCCCGGTGCTCAGACACCATCAACATCGTCAGGAACTGCAAAAGGAGGTCCATTCACTTTTGCAGAAGGGGGCTATAGAGGAAGTACCTCAACAACACCGAGGGAAAGGCTTCTATTCGCATTTCTTCCTCATCAAGAATAAGCAAACTACGAAGTGGAGACAGGTATTGGATTTAAGGGATCTGAATCAATATATAAAGAAAATTCCCTTCTGAATGCTCTCGTTACAGGAGATCCTCCTACTGTTAAGAAGGAAAGACTTCATGGCTTCGTTGGATCTCATGGATGCATACTTCCATATTCCAATCCATCGGAAGCACAGGAAATACCTAAGACTTGCCGTGGAGAGTCGCCATTTCCAATTCAAAGTGTTGCCATTTGGCCTCAAGTCGGCCCTGAGGGTGTTTACCAAATGCATGGCCCCGGTGGCGGCCCACTTAAGATTGAAGGGGCATTGCATTTACCCATATCTGGACGACTGGCTGGTGACAGGTCCATCATTCACAAGAGCCAGAAGGTCCCTTCAGTGCTGCATCCGCCTTTTCCATCGGTTAGGATTAAGGACCAACTTGGAAAAGTCTTCACTGATTCCAGCTCAGGGCATTCAATTCCTAGGGGCTTGGATATGCACCAAGGAAATGAAAGCATACCCTTCCGAGGAAAGGATGAGAAAGATAATAAGCCTTGCAACATCCCTTCAAACAAAAAGGTGCACTTCTGTGCGGATGTACAAATCCTTGTTGGGGATGATGTCCTCTTGCATCCCACTGGTTCCAAACTGCCGTCTTCAAATGAGACCCTTGCAGGAACATCTAGACGAGCAGTGGGTTCAAACCAAAGGAACCTTCGAAGATCGGATTACCATCACTCACCGTATGAAGGTGGCCATGTCATGGTGGAACGTTCAGAAGAACTTGAATCAGGGTCTCAACTTTGTACCTCAGAATCACAAATACGTGATGATGACGGATGCTTCGTTGCAAGGATGGGGCGCGCACCTCCAGGAGCTGGAGATCCAGGGCCACTGGTCAGAGTGGGAAGCACAGCTTCATATAAATATGTTGGAGCTCAAAGCGGTGTTTCTGGGACTTCAAGCTTTCCTGCCCAGTATACAGGATTCGTCGGTGCTCATTCAGACAGATAGCACCACAACTATGTTTTATCTTCTGAAGCAAGGAGGAACAAGATCCAAACCACTTTCTGCGCTGGCGCAAAGAATTTGGAAATGGCTGATAAACCACAACATTTCTATTCATGTGCAGCATATACAGGGCATCCTCAACACACGAGCAGACGTCCTCAGTCGCACGACGAGTGTGTTGCACGAGTGGGAACTGAACGACACTCAGCTTCGCAGAGTATTCCAAAGATGGGGCACACCAACGTTCGATTTGTTCGCAACCCGGGACAATTCGGAATGCGTTCAGTTTGCATCCAGGTACCCTCAGCGGGATTCCAAAGGGGACGCGTTTCACATGGACTGGACGGGAATGTTCGCTTACGCGTTCCCACCAATTCCTTTAATACCACGAGTGATTCGCAAAATGAGATCAGAGCCATGTCATGTCATTCTGATAGCACCAGCTTGGCCGAGGCAGGCATGGTTTTCAGATCTTCTGCAGATGTCGAAAGGCAACAAGGTGCAATTCCCAACATTCCAGAGTCTTGTATCAATGAGCAACGGACAAATTCTGCATCCGGACCTAGCATCGCTAAAATTATCCGCATGGAACCTCATGAGCGGGAATTTCAAGCCTTGAGTATTCCACAAGACTGCAGACAAATACTTTCGCAATCCAGAGCTATGTCAACCAACAAGACATACGCAGCCAAATGGACACACTTCTGTCACTGGTGTACCAGTCAAAGTCTACATCCGTTGACGGTACTCCCAGAAGATATTCTGCCTTACCTGTTGTCGTTATCAAAGGCAGGTCTGTCTCATGCTTCACTGAAGGTGCATTTGGCGGCGATTTCAAGATTTAGGAGAATACCAGGCGAGCCTTCCCTCTGGTTTCACAGACTGATCAAGGAGTTCGTTAAAGGACTCTTTAGAGCTTTTCCTCCCATTCTACGTCCGCCAGTACCCTGGCATCTCAATACAGTCTTGACGCAGCTTATGAGGCCACCATTTGAGCCTATACACAAGACAGACTTACAATTCCTATCTTGGAAGACAGCACTGCTGCTAGCTCTAACCTCGGCGAGGAGAGTTAGCGAAATTCAAGCCTTCTCAGTGGAAGAGCCTTTTCGGCAATTTCGACAGGACAGAGTTATACTACGGACAAATCCTACGTTTATACCCAAGGTCTCTACTTCTTTCCATTTGAATGAGCCAATTATTTTACCTACCTTCTTCAACAATCCCTCATCTGAAGCGGAAAGAGCGTTGCATTCTTTGGACATCGCTAGATGTTTGAAATTCTACATCGAACGAACAAGAACATTCCGCAAATCTAAACAGTTATTTATTGCATTTGAAGGTCAGAGGAAAGGGCTCCCTCTGTCAAGACTGAGTATCGCCAGATGGATATCATCGGCTATCGTTAAGTGTCATGAAAAAGCTGGAAAGCCGCTTCATTCCAGAGTGACTGCTCATTCCACAAGAAAGATGGCGACATCGATAGCCTTATTTGCAGGAGTGTATCTACCTGACATCTGCAGAGCAGCGACTTGGTAGAGTGTGCATTCATTTACCAAGCACTACTGTCTTGACACTGCGTGGAAAAAGGACACGGCAGTGGGGCAAGCTGTTCTGAAACGTCTATTTCAATAAGGTATTCTTTGTTTCTTTATTAATACTCTATGCAATGTGTATATATATATATATATATATATATATATATATATATATATATATATATATATGTAGAATCTGATATTGTTATAGATGGTTTTCTATTCATATCTGCCCTGTGTATTTTCAGATCATGTTCTAACGATATTTCAGCTGCAGAACTTCCTTCTGGGTTCTATCCTGGAAACGCTGCAGGCTTTGTGGGTACTACTTACTATTCTGATACAAGCATGTGAATCTATGAAAGATGTAATACTGGAGAAGGAATTAGTTACTTACCTGTACACTATAGTTCTCCAGTATTATCTTTCATAGATTCACATGCGCCCGCCCACCTCCCCGTTTCTCAGGCAGAACCTATTGTCTCGGTATTTATCCAGGTCTCTCACTTGGGGCTGGAAATCTGAGGCAGGAAGCTTCTGCTGGGGAGTGTGAGGGCAGGGCAGCAATGCTGATTGGCTGACTTTTGGACCAAACAATGAGGAGGTCTTGTTACCAAATACTACAGTCCCTAAGGGCTTTTCTATGCAGTTTTCTTCTCTATGATACTGCTTTGGTCATTCTGTTACCGTGAGACTCCCACCATGACGACGGGGAAGATACAAGCATGTGAATCTATGAAAGATAATACTGGAGAACTATAGTGTACAGGTAAGTAACTAATTCCATATGCGTGACAATGCATTTTTATTACGGTAATGCAGAGTACCACACTGAAATGCGTTAGTCTAATGCCTGATGCGTGGTACTTGGCATGACTGGAGACTACATCTCCCCTCATCTCGGCCTGGAAGAGGAGGAGCCGCAACGTCTTGCCTGAGCTGTTTAAAACAATGTGAGGCGTCCCGCAGTGCGGGACGCATGCGGGTCACGCCTGGGCCAAAACTGGGCCCCTCTGCGCCTGTCTGTGGCTGTCCAAGGTTGGGCTGGGACCACTCTCTGAGCCCGTAGACATTGTATTCTTGGATTGTTCCGTGTATTCTTCAGACACCAATGCCTAACCATCTGACTGTCGCAACAGACAGTTAAGACAGAGGCATTTTTTTTTCTCTTCGCACTTTCATCCTGTTTGTATAAGCTTTGACAAGGGGCTCGACTTTGACATCAGCATCTGAGGTGCGCGGTTTGCATCATGGGCATGAAGAAAGTGGGGGGTGAAGGTCCTCTCTCTTGTCTCCCAGTAAAACCAACATCATTAAACCGGATGCTGGAATGGGCAGTAAGTTTTATCAGCAACGAAATAGCCCTGACTGAGTGGACGCTGTCCTTAAATCTCGGTAGTGAGAATTGGGGCTAGTTAATCGCCTATCCTGTTCACCCCGGAATACATCTTCAGTCCCATTTATTAATAACATTGTTTTTATCACGACCCAGTACTAATTGTGACTACATCCTTCCCGCCGGCAATCCCAATACTACTACTGGTCTGAACAATAAGGTTGTTAAGCCTAAGCCAATAAGGAAATCTAAACATGGCAAAGGCTGTGAGCAGGCGGGTAACTCTGCCCTATCTTCTACTGCCACAACACAAGAAACTGAAAACGTGCAAGCACATAGTCCAAGATTTCTATCTCACCATACCAAGATAAGAGCTGGTCCATTAAAATGCATTTATTGAAATCTTAGCAAGTCACTTAGAGACATTCTCAGAGAAACTATATGTAACATTTTGAGAAGCTCTCTCCTCTTTACTTTCTTGTCTGGACCACATTGAAGCTAAATTGGTCTCTTTCCCATCAGGTGGTGGCCACTCACTCGAACAGGCATTAACAATAATGGCTCTATTAGATCTGGAGGTATCGCCAAAGGAAACGATGTGCCTTTGCTGGTTGGCAGTCGGTCGTTATATCCACCACCTGCTCCTTATGATGCTTCAGGCCACCTAGACCAGTTTGGTAATAAACCCACAGCGTTTAGGACAGATGCTGATTCTACATATATCGCAACCTCCAAAGTTACATATCCCCTGAAGGGGCTGGGGGCAGAGTCCTAACAACACAACCAACCATCAAACTACCGGTTAACAATCTCCCTCCGGCTGCCAACCCCTATGTGGCCTTACTGTTGAATGTTCTCTTCTTTAAAAAAAAAAGATCAACAAGAGACATATGAGGAATTGTTCAATACAACCTTAGACTGGCTGGCGCACCACAGAGGGATGCCCCTCTTCAACACAAGAGATATTTTGCATGTGAGGAGATGCGCCTGGATAGGGTCTAATGGACCAGACTTCTCAGGAGAACGTATTGTGGTTAATTTTAGATCCCCATGGCTGGTCTATCATTTGCTATTCAACCCCAGGAGCAGTATCATGGCAATTAGTTCTATCACTCTGGTTCCGCTTGGCTTGTTTTGTAGACCCCCTTTTTCCCAGAAGCAAGAAACGAAGAATCATTGCGGCGTTGCCATCTGCGGTGCCTTCAGTTCACGGAGTCGGCAGCGGCGTCGTAGACGTCGTCGAGTAGCTTTTCTTCTGTCGCAGCACAAAACACACAGTCCCCAGTGCAGAAGAGCTTGAAGTCTTTGCTGTTCCTGAGACTTCTTGAACAGGGGACAAGCTCTACCTCGAGCCCTTGGAGAAAGACAGAAGCAGCCACTGTAGGCCAACACAGCAAAGCACATAGCAAAGTGGTAGTCCCTCCTCACGGCTTCTCCAGCTCTTCTTCTTGGCAGTATTCTTGAGCCAGTTCTATTCAGCCCTTTCCTGACCTACCTAGACTAATGGGAGCCACCCATGCTTCCCAGCCATCTGTCGTCCAAAACCCAGACAGGCAATCCACATTCCAGCAGAGGCACACGGGATGACTTAGCAAGAAAATATCTACTTCCTAAAAGTGGTATTTTCAAACACAGAATGTAAAAATCACCTTTACCAAAAGATGCATCGTTAGATTCTGAGTTCAGGCATACTAAATTTTATTTTCCCACCTGTTTCCCAGGGCCAGTTATGTTTCTAAGATGTTATAAACAAACTTCCCATTCTGTCCAATGGGGAACAGGTAGCCTTGCAAAAGTGAAAAACGAAATGGGCTGTAATTCACTATCAGGACATGCCACACACTCCAGGGCATGTCCTACCTTTCACATACACTGCACCCTGCCCTCAGGGGTACTTTGGGCCTACCTTAGGGGTGCCTGACATGTAAGAAAAGGGAAGGTTAGGGACTGGCCAGTGTGTGCACTGGCCAAGTCGACATGGCAGCTACAAACTGTGCGCAGATTCTGCAATGGCAGGTCCGAGTTACCTTTTTAGGGCTACTCACGTGGGTGGCACAATCAGTGCTGCAGGCCCACTAGTAGCATTCGATTTACAGGCCCTGGCACACTCAGTGCACTTTACTACGGACTAACAAGTAAATCAAATATCCAATCATGGAAACACCAATCCATAACACAATTTACACAGAGAGCATATGCACTTTAGCACTGATTAGCAGTGGTAAAGTGCCCAGAGTCCTAAAACCAACACAAACAGGTCAGGAAAAAAATAGGAAGAAGAAGCTAAAAGTTTGGGGATAACCCTGCAAACAGGGCCATTTCCAACACTTACACAATGGGAGTGCGCACTCCTCCTTCAATTTAGGGCCAGTTCAATATATTGGTCCTTGTGTTATAAAACTTCACAGATTCAGAAGGACACATAGTGTTCTTGTGCCGCTGTGACAATCGATCAGCACAATACCTTCTCCACTTTGTTTTTTTTAAATGTGTACAGTCTACCACGTAAGCACTTCTTGATGCCCCTGTTACGTACATTAGGGCTGCAGCACTGTTGAGTGGCCCTACATTAGTTACAACTCCTAGGTTTGCCTGAAACTTGTTATCATGTGTGCGATTTTCTAAAAGCAGCTATCCGGGATAGAAAAACTATGATAGAATAATTGTTTTGTGGTCACTAAACTGTTTTATACTCCCTGAATCCACCTATTTGCTAGATGCCATAGTAGGCCTTTAAAATGACTGAATACAAGCTACAGAGGAGATTAGCTGTTAGTTCTAGTTTACTCTCAGGTTGATATATGTGCCGCACTCATTCTGAATCGATGGCATAAAGTAGAGGTGCTCTGAAATGGTGTTAACCGCACACCTTGATAATCTACTACGTGTTAAAATGTCTGTGATTCCTTAGAATGTTTAGGGAGTCCCCTGCAGTGGGTTGTGCCCACAACCCTTTTTGTGAAAACTACTCTGCCAAGACCTGGAAGCATCCAGGCCTGCAGGGTGCTCAACCCAAGGTCCCTAGGGTTTCAATTAAGTGTATCTATTTTATGCCTAATTCTGAAAATTATTCTCCAATATTTGATGATAAAGTAATTCAACAACAAATATTCAAATGGGTTATTGAAGTTTTCAATCAACTTAGTGCTTTTGAAGCATACATAACATTACAAAACAAATAATCCCCATTACAATCATGTTAAATAATATGAACAATGACAGTAAAAAACCCAATGCATTTCGGGTTCTGAATGAACCCTTCGTCAGGGGTTAAGTTGTAGATATCTTCTTTAGTTGAAGTTCCTCAATCCTGGCACTGAAAGTATGAAACATAAACGTCTGAGACTAATATAAAACACTTGAAGGTTAATCATGCATGCAAAACCATCAACACAATTTCCACAGGTACATGACAATAGGTACTTCCAATGACATTGGATATTAGATGAGAAATATATGCAGACTGGATAAGAATTGGCACTTCCATTAACACTGTGCAATAGTAGAAGGTATATCAAAAAGGGGGAGTGAACAAAAATCTAAAGTTTAAACACGTCTGTTATGTTTCATATGAATACGTATCAAATTAAACCCTGGAGTGAAAATACAAATATTTCCAGTGTGTTTTTATGTATGACAAAAGTTTATAAATGTCACTCACTAGAACAAGGTCCTCCAATCTTCAAATTATGCACGTGAACGTGATAGAGTCCTCCAAGCACTAACGGACAAAGATATATGGGCGAAGGTGGTTTTAATTTGATTCTCGAAATTAGTGACTAACGATTTATTTAAGATGACAAAACGTTATACTCTAATACACAAGGCCGCTTACCTAATTTTTAAATCCGCTGCAGATAAAGTATTCCTATCGGTTAGTGGAACCCAGATGTAGAAAAACGTAGATAATATGGGTGCACTGCCTAGGGTTAAAAAATTGTGTAAGTACCGAGCAATTTAAGCGCAATACTTGGTGGAGTGTGTCTCACATTCTATGCGTGAACTTACCAAGATCTGGCTTTATTCGTGCGGGTGCGTCAACCTTTGTCGTCCTTCGCGTGCGCTATAAAGTAATAAAAAGAGGAGCTAAGTGTCCGAAACTAATGTGTATAAGTGCGTTTTTTAGATATAAAGGTTTGTGGAGTTCAATTACCTACTATTGCTCCGTGCAGTGTATTCGAACGCCGGTGCCTTCCATGTGATAGCTTCCGGTATATACATCCGGCCCGAGCCGCGGGCCGCTTTTAAAGAAACACTCATTAAGAAGCAATTTTTTCAAAAAAATGATGAGTATAACTTTATGTGCAACTGACACAAAGCCCACGTTATCTGTCTGTTGACCATTAGAGGGTGGAATATTCGGTCAAGCTCATAGGAACCAAAAAACTGATTGCCCTTCCAGGTCTTGGCAGAATAAAGTAGAGGTGCCCCATTCAACTATCACGTCAAGAGGAGTACAGTGCGGACCCTTTTTGAGGTTTTTGGCTTCCCCTTTTCTGTAGCTCTGAAGGAACATGATATTACTGTCATTGGGCCCACTAACCTTCGAAAATGAACTGCATTGTCGATCACCGCTTGAATCTGTTGCTTGTCAAAATATGGAGTTTTAAAATCATGCAAAAGTTTATTCTTCTTTAAAACCTTTTAAATATTTGTTGAACAGTTTTAAACTTTCACGTGCTATGATGAATTTTCTATTGTATTTTATGTACTTTTATGGCCTTCATTAGACTGAATAAAGAGTATAAATCTGAATTTTGAATTTGACTGAGGACCCAAGGTCTTTACAAAGCATCAGCGTCCCTTGCCAGATGAGGGCTGCACTCCGTTTCTCCATGAGTGATGCCCTCTAGTTGAGGGCTGCACTCCGTTTCTCCATGAGTGCTACCCGCTTACCTGGGTGATGCTTGTGAGATGGAGTGGTGGTGAGCTCTGTATTTGCTCATCAATTTCCTATGTCTGTTCCAGGCCTTTTTAACTAAACAGCTCGTTCAGTCTGTTTCTGTTTTTCTGTAAGGCAATTCTCTCTCTGTCACAACCCGTTTTCAGAAGATGATCATTACTGCAATACTTCGATGCCTCCCTCAAAAGATCTCACCTTCTGACGAGTAGCCACTGGTGATCTTTGAAAATAATGGGGTGTAATACCGGCCAGAAACTCGTTCAACATTTGCCTCACTCATACTCTCTCCCCCGCACATTTACTCTCTCCCCCCTCACTCCCAGTAACTCACATTCTCCCTCTTACTCATTCTTACTTATTATCCAGTATTATGGGTGTCTTTCATAGATTCACATGCCTGAATCATTCCCCGTCGTCGAGACGGGAGTCTCCGGTACATAGAAAAGTAATGTCCTATAAACATATATAGAGAAAAATAGGCCTAAAGGCCTCGCCTTAGTAGCCTATCTATGTCCTTTTGTAAAAAGGACCAAACTCCAGAAGGTAGTCAATCAGCTATCACCTCCCTCTAGAACCTTCCTGTCAGGAGCCTCAGTCACTCAGATTTTCTACCGCACGTTGTGCTAGGGAGTCTCCACCTGAGTTCTCCTCAGGTTTCCTTATTTCAACTCTTTTCTTCACAGAAATTGGATATTTTCTTCATAATTCAACCATGGCTGATCAACAGAAGAAGGGTCTCTTCAGAGCTTGCTCTTCTTGTGGTAAGAAGAGGCTCCATATTGATGATAAAGCATGAAACCTGCTTATACTGTCTTTATCCTGACCATACTCCAAAAGAATGTAGAAGTTGTAGAACATTCTCTACAAAAACTCTAAAAGACAGAGAAGGACGACTACTACTCTGGTTGAACAGGCTGAAAACCAGAGACAACCTGGAGTCTTCAGAGGACGGTGAGATAGCTTCTGTTTCCTCTAAATTATCCTTGAAGAGGCCAAGGGTTGCTTCCCCTAGCCCTACAGACGTTCCTCCTAAAAGGCTGTCAAAAAGTCTTCAGAGGCAAAATCCACAACGTCTGACAAGGAGGTTCCTGCCTTCAAGAAGCCTGCGCCGTCGTCGACGACGACTTCGTCGATGCTTTCCTCAGCGCAGAAGAAGACTGTCTCCCCAGTATATGTTTCGACGACGACGGTGTCGGCGACGACGGCGTCGTCGGCCTTCTCTTCGACGACGACGACTACTCCATCGTCGACGGCAGATAAGCCTATGTCGTCGATTATCCTCATTAAAAAGCCATCGGCCAAGATGGCACGCGGGTCAGACGTGTAGTCCCTCGGCTCCGGGGATCGTCTCCGCTGTCGAGCCTCTCCTGCCAGATATCCTGACCTGAGGTGGCTGATTCCGAACGCAGACGCGCACCGGCGACCCGCCTTGAAATCCTGAAGCATTTGCTCTCCGGCAAGTGGAAGAAACGCTCGGACACAGTTGGCGGCCTGCATCGGCATGGTGACCGGGGCCTCGCGTGACTGTTGAGGCCAGCCGTCGGACACGCGTTCCCGGGCTTGGTGACTGTGAGGTCTCGATCGGTGGTTACCGAGGGGCAGCGGACCCGGCACTTACGTCCCGCTGCGTTGCTGGCGCTGGGACAAGCTAACCTGGCTGAAATTGTGCCGTTACGGGCAAGTGTACTGCTATTTGTTTTGTCTTTTGCCTGCACCTCTTCCCACTAATGGTGGTGGGCTTTTGGCCTGGCCAGGTACCCGAAACTGAGCGGGACGACATATTGAATGTACTGTGCCTTTGTCCGCACCCAGACTACATCATCTGTTCCTCGCAGCACGACCTGGTTTTATTCTATGGTGCGCAGCCTGCTCCGATCCGGGGCTTCTTTGTCTGACGCTATGGTGGGCATATTTTGCTGTATCCTGAATATTTGCCTGTGACTTGTGTCTCTGACCACGTTGTGTGAGAAGACATGTTTGACATACAGTGTGCTATCACTCATGGCTATGGTGATATCCTGGAAGCGGTTCTTTCCTTCCGCGCTATGGCGCTACGTTCTGGCTGCGCCCTGCTGGATAAGTTGGAGAGCTTGCTTTGTGTATCGCCCCGTCCTAAGATGGCCGACTCGCGGGGTTCCAGCACCGCCCTTTGTTCCACCTTCGCCTGTGCTAAGATGGCGACCATTGGGGTCTGTGGCGCCCTCGTGACCTTCAGCCGGCCTCTGCCATTGACTACGGGAGGTTGGCTCCCGGATTCGTCTGCCCCTCTGGGGCTTCCGCTAAGGCGTGCACCTTCCCTCTTCGCCATGCTCACGGATCTCCGAGCTTCGCCCCGAGTGGTGATGGACGCAAATGTCTCCCTCCCCGTCCTGGCTGTGCCCTATGATTCTGAGTCGGCGTACTCTGTACCCTTTGTGAGACTCCTGGTTTTCTCTGCTTCGGATACATCGAGTTACCCGCACCGCGGATATGTCCCTGGACTGTGTTCTGCAACGGCATCGCCTGCACTGGTCTGTGGTGGTAAGGAGAAAACGGGACAAGGATAGACACTTCTACTATCGTCCTGGCGGATTTCTTGTTGCTGATTGTGGCAGATGGGGGAAACGCTGCTGTGACTCTGTTTTACTGGTGTTCTCATTGTGCCCCATTCCGTGCTTTTTGGACTATTTTTTGCCATCAAACTATTGACTCCTGTTTTGGCGCCGCTCTTGCGGGTGGGGCAGCTGGAGGGTTAGTCTTCTTTGAGTGGCCGGGACATGTATTGATGATGCTAGGGGACAGTCACGGGGGCCTCCGTTTGTTATTCGTGATTTGGGGATTCCTTATGGTTGTCTTGGATGGCTGGGTTGGAGGTTGTTGCCTTGTTTACACTGCGCGCTGCTGCTGTGCTTCCAGTGTCCTCGGCATATCGGGCATGTTATTACTATCGGGCTTCAGGCTTCTATTGCTACTATTTCCACGAGATAGCGGAGCCGGGAGACAGATAGCGGGCTCCTCCCCGCATTTCTCTCTTTTATGAGAACTTTAGGTTAGGGTTTTTTATCTTTTTCTTTTTCTCTCTATATTTCGGGACTCCTTTTATTGGGCGACAGGCACACTGCTAGGGGGGGTCAGGCCGTAGCCAGCTGCAGGGGTGCAGGGTGGGGGGTCAACGGGGGGCGGGGTTACTTTCTTTTTGTTTTTCTTTTTGGTTCTATGGGCCTTCTATTCTTTTTCCTTTTTCTTTTTCCCTCTTTTTTCTTCTCCTTTTCTTCCTTGGGGCTTAGACGTTTTCTTCCGGGTGCCGCGCAGAGACTCTGGTCATTTTCATCCGTCATATGTTGGTATATCCTGCATGTCCTACACCAGCATCGACTTGTTGTGCTACGATATCCTGCTTGTGTCTCTCCTACAGGAAAACCTTTAAAATTAGACCTCGGTCCTACTGTACTATATCCTTGTGCCTACAAAATGTTGCAATGTATCGTATGTGTGAGCCCTCGGGCTCTTTGTTGCACTGTACTTGCCCTTTTTTCTATCAATAAAGGTCTTTAAAAAAAAAAAAAAAAAAAAGGCCATCGACGACAATAAAGATTTCGTCGTCGACGACGACATCAGTGTCGACGACGAAGCCGAAACCGTCGACGCCTACGGTGTCATCACAGAAACTCTCGTCGACGAGCGTGCCGTCGACAAAGACATCGACGACGATGAGGTCACCGTCGACGAGTGCACCGTCGACGAAGGCACCGTCGACGAAGGCACCGTCGACGAAGGCACCGTCGACGAAGGTACCGTCGACGAAGGCACCGTCGACGAAGATACCGTCGACGAAGGCGCCAACCACGACCATTGATATGCAGTTGACGACGACGTCATCGTCGACACCATGGAAGCAATCGGAGCTGATTTCTCCGTCGTTAGCTGCCATTCAGCCGCCTACGATCCCACCATCGACGACTGGGCCATTAACACCAGCAGACGGTTTGCATCAAACCCCTCTAGGAAAAAAGGGCACAATAAAGTCAATTACACCAGACTTAACGTCTCCCAGTAGGGTGCAAAAGTTGCCCCCAGCTGGCCTACTGCAGGACGAGGAATCTGACGAGGATATGTACGACCAGGCTACCAGTCCTTCAGACCTAATAGTGAAGTGCCAAACCACTGATGAGGAGGGGGATGAAGTGGAATTTACAGAAGAGACTGTACATTCACAAGCCCAGACGCAAGTCACGCCTATGGTATGCCTTCCAGTGTCTATTGTTTCAGACTTGCAGTTCTTGATTCAAGACTACAAGCAGCGATTTCCTGAATCCTCTGCTCAATCAATGGGGGCAAATCCAGCTACATCTGGACCGACGCCATCTTCAAGGCCTAGACCATCACCTTTAGTGATCCGTCAGGAAAGAGAGCCAGTGCAGGATATCCCGTCTTCTGACGAGGAAGTCGAAGAACCGGAGGATGGAGAGGTCCGAGATGACCAGTCTGACCATGGAGATGATGAGGACTACATCGCTCCTTCTCCTGCCACACCTGAGCCCACTACCTCAGACTCACCGCCAGTGGATATTGGCGGATTTCATAACTTAGTGGAGAGGGCGGCCAAGAGATTCCATATGGCGATAGAATCTCATGAAACAGACTGTTTCCTGTATGATTTTAAAGACCCGGTTAGGAAAACAACCAGATCAATTCCTATCATTGACCACATATGGGAGCAGGGAAAACAGCTGATGCAGACACCAGCCTCAGTCTCAGCAGTGGTACCAAGGCTGGACAAGAATTATAAGGCACCAACAACAGCGCCAGCCTGCCTTACTGGTCATCCCAAACCAGATTCTGTGGTTACCCAGGCGGCACAGAAAAATTCTAGAAATCCGTCATCTCCATTGTCAGCTCCACCGGACAAGGAGGGCAGGACACTGGACAGTATTGGCAAACGCTTTTCCACCACATCGGCCATGACTGTGAAAGTAGCTAATTCCATTGCGCTACTGGGCCGCTACAACAGGCAATTGTGGGAGGATATTGCTCCGTATCTGGCGGAACTACTAGATACCGTGAAGGAGGAGGTTCAATCACTCCTTAAAGAAGGCCAAACATCAGCATCTGAACTTATTGACTGTGCGATGGATGTTGCAATGACCGGCTTCAGACAGCTGGCAGGGGCTGCGGTCTTGCGAAGGCAGGGGTGGCTTAAAGCTACATCCTTTCGCCAAGAGGTCCAAACTAAGGTACTAGACATGCCTTACGATGGCCAACACTTCTTTGGGGAGAAAATCGATGAGGCCCTACAAACGATCAAAAAAGACACGGACACGGCAAGGGCACTTGGCACACTACAGTTTCGGAGCCAGTCCTTTCGAGAGAGCAGGGGAAGAGGTCAATCCTCTTACAGAGGATCTTACCAAAACAAATCCTCATACTCCTATAATCAAGGCCGATCGCAATACCAACAGCGTCAGCAGCAACAAGGTCGCCAGACTTCGTATGGAAAGTCCAACTACAGGGGGAAAAAACCAAAGGAAACCCACTGGCGGACACCAATGACCTTTTCCAGCAGCCAGTCCGTCCACAATCTCATTTTTTCAAACTTGGAGGAAAACTGACGCACTTCCTCGACAATTGGAGATCAATTACAACAGATCGCTGGGTGCTCCAGTTGATCCAATTCGGACATTCATTGGAATTCAAAACAATTCCCCCGACAACTCCTCCTCACCAAATGCAACACAGGAATGTACGATTACTCCTTCAAGAGGTCTCTTCTATGTTGAGGAAAGGAGCAATAGAACGAGTACCATCAGCTCACAGAGGAAAGGGATTTTATTCCTGCTTCTTTCTGATACAAAAGAAAGGGAAGAAATGGAGAACCCATCTTAGATCTCAGGGCACTCAACGCATTCTTGAAGAGTCAATCGTTCTGCATGGTTACGATCCAGGAGATTCTGGGATTACTGGAGGAAGGGGACTTTATGACGTCTTTAGATCTGCAAGACGCATATTACCACATCGCTATTCACAAAGGCCACAGGAAATTCCTAAAATTCGCAGTGGCGAGTCAACACTATCAATTCTGCGTCCTCCCATTTGGCCTGAAGTTGGCACCTCGGATATTCACCAAGTGCCTCTCTCCAGTGGCGGCTTTCCTACGACAGCATGGACACCAGGTCTTCCCATATCTGGACGACTGGCTGGTGAAAGCACCATCTATGAAAGGCGGAGCCAAGTCCTCCAGCGCCTGTCTCAATCTTTTCCAACACCTGGGCCTGACGCTCAATCACGAGAAGTCTACTCTACAGCCCTCCCGAGTTCTTACCTTTCTCGTGGCGACATTGGATACGGAATGTTCAAAAGCATTCCCGTCTCAGGAGAGAAAGCTCAAGCTTATCACTCTGGCTAACGCAGTAGCATCAAAGAAAACCTTACTGGTCCGAACGTTCAAGTCCCTCTTGGGGATGATGTCCTCGTGTATCCTGCTTATTCCCCACTGTCGGCTCAGAATGCGCCCACTGCAGGAGGCCCTGACCAGGCAATGGACTCAAAGCACAGGTTCTTTCGAGGATCGCATTGTGGTAACTCAACAAATGACCAAGGTCTTACTCTGGTGGAGGTCGCTCAAGAACCTCTCACAAGGGCTACCATTCCTGCTTCCTGCAGCCCCACATGTGGTAACAACAGATGCCTCGCTAGAGGGATGGGGAGCGGTCCTCCAGGAATTGCAGATCAGCGGCAAGTGGACGGACCAGGAAAAGCAGCTCCATATCAACCTCCTAGAGCTAAGGGCAGTTTTTCTAGCTCTGCAGGCTTTCCTACCGCGCATCAAAAACTCCCCAGTGCTCGTCAGGACCGACAACACTACGACGATGCACTAGTTGAACAAGCAGGGAGGAACGCGTTCGCTCACACTATCTCGCGAATCGCAAAAAATCTGGAACTGGCTTGTGATCCACAGTATCACGTTAAAAGCGGAGTATGTCCCAGGCAAGGACAACTTCATAGCAGATGCTCTAAGCAGACAGAGATCTATGTCCCACGAATGGGAGCTTGACCAAGAGGTGCTCGATCACATCTTTTCGGAATGGGGGACACCGCAGATCGACCTTTTTGCCACCAGGGAGAACGCCAAATGCCGCAACTTCGCAAGTTGGCATCCCCAGTTAAGGTCCCTCGGAAATGCATTTTCCATCGCCTGGCGCAACGTATTTGCGTACGCCTTTCCGCCGTTCCCTTTGATACCATGAGTCCTCAGAAAGATGAAGACAGATTACTGCACTCTGATTCTGAATACCCCGTTCTGGCCGAGGCAGCATTGGTTCTCGGACCTCCATCGCCTCTCAGTTCACCCACCAATCCGTCTGTCTCAACATCCATCCCTGCTCACGATGTCCAACGGCCAAGTACAGCACCCGAATCTGAAATCACTCAGGTTATCGGCTTGGCTCCTGAGTACCGAGAGTTCTGCCAGCTAGACATCCCGCAGGAGTGCAAAGAAGTCCTCGTGAAGGCAAGAGCGGAGAGCACAAACAAAACCTATTCCTTCAAGTGGAAACGCTTCTGCATCTGGTGTAAGGACAAAAATCTACATCCCTTTCAGGCTACTCCGGAGCAGCTACTACCATACCTGCTACACCTGGCACAGTCGGGCCTTGCGCACGCCTCCATCAGAGTTCATTTGGCGGCGATTTCACGGTTTACAAGAACTTCAAAAGGGCCCTCTCTCTGGTCACACAGGTTAATAAAACAGTTCCTTAAAGGACTCTACAGATCCTTTCCTCGGCCACGGAGGGTTCCACCAACATGGCATCTCAATGTGGTCCTCAACCAATTGATGAAACACCCTTTCGAACCCATTCACAGGGCAGACGTCAAATACATCTCCTGGAAAACAGCCCTCCTACTGGCACTGACCTCAGCAAGAAGGGTCAGTGAACTACAGGCTCTTTCCATGCAAAGTCCCTTCATGCAGTTTAAGGAAGACAGAGTGGTTTTAAGAACTAATCCTCGGTGTATTCCTAAAGTCCCGTCGGACTTCCATTTAAATGAGCCTATAGTCCTCCGTTCATTCTTCCCAAATCCCAGCCCTGCAGCTGAAAGAACTCTGCACTCTTTGGACCTGAAGAGGTGTCTTAAATTTTATCTTTGACAAGACAAAACAGTTCAGGAAAACTAATCAGCTATTCATCGCTTTTAGTAGACCAAGGAAAGGCTTGCCGCTTTCCAAACAAAGTATTTCAAGATGGATATCTTCGGCAATTGCCTTTTGCCACGAAAGAGCCGGACGGCCATTGCACTCCAGAGTAAGAGCTCATTCTACAAGAGCTGTGTCCACATCGGCTGCACTGTTCGCTGGGGTGCCGATACTGGACATTTGCAGAGCAGCGACGTGGAAGTCGCCGCATACCTTCACCAGGCACTACTGCCTGGATACGGAACTGATGCAGGATGCAGCAGTGGGCCAGGCTGTGCTTCGCCATCTATTCCAATGAGGTGAGCCTTCCTTCTTCCCACCATCCTTCGCTGGTATGCACATTTATTTACTTTTTTCTTGTTATTTCTTGATGACTCATAGTCGCATGATATGCATTATCTACAGACTGGTATATGCAGTTCCATCAGAAATGTGCATAATGTATTGCTTGCTACTCTGATTCAGGCATCTGAATCTATGAAAGACACCCATAATACTGGATAAGAAATGCGTTACTTACCTGTAACTGCAGTTATCCAGTATTGGTGTCTTTCATAGATTCACATGCAACCCTCCCGCCTCCCCTGGAAGGACTCACTTATCTCTCCAACAGTATTACACCTACCTAGCTTGGTGCGTACGAAAATCTGAGAGACTGAGGCTCCTGACAGGAAGGTTCTAGAGGGAGGTGATAGCTGATTGGCTACCTTCTGGAGTTTGGTCCTTTTTACAAAAGGACATAGATGGGCTACTAAGGCGAGGCCTTTAGGCCTATTTTTCTCTATATATGTCTATAGGACATTACTTTTCTATGTACCGGAGACTCCCGTCTCGACGACGGGGAATGATTCAGGCATGTGAATCTATGAAAGACACCAATACTGGATAACTGCAGTTACAGGTAAGTAACGCATTTCTTCTCACTCCCACACACTGTTACTCACACTCAAACATACTTATACACGCTCTCACTTAATAACACACATTCACAGACTCTGGGCCCTGGTGCAACTGCACCACTGATTGATACACCCACTCCTTTCATACTTCAGTCAAACACTCATTCTAACACACTCACATTCCTACACTCTCGCATTCACTTTCACTTATTCATACACACTCTCAAACTCAGATTCTCGCTCTCTTTCACTTTCATTGATACTCTTGAACACACACACTAACTTAGCTGGCAACCCCGAGGCTTCAAGGCAGCAGCAGAGCAGGTATCTGGTGTTGGGCATTAGAGCCACAAAGACAAGATTCTCAACAAGGAGCTAGACGGAGCAGTACGGGCAGGTTTGAAAAGAGCAGGATCCACCTCAGTCCCTTACCCAGCTTGTTGATAAGACTGAAAGCACAGCCCTATAAGAAGTTGGCACAGCACTGGGGATCCTGCTCCTGCTGCTCTGTGTGGCTTTTCATTGACTTCAGTGTAGAACTGATGTGCGCCCTGACATCCACATTTTAGTAGATATATTAAGGCATGCGCAGTATTCCGCTAAATGAAAAGGAGTATGCCTGTGTTAGGGGTTGGTGGCTGTGCTACACCCCTCACATGCGCAATTTAGACATCCAACTACAGAGTGTTGTATTTAGAAATGCCACTCAATACCCCTCCCCCACCTCCTCTTCCTATCATTAGGAACCTGGTGAAGAGGGCTAGAGAGCTGACCTGCGCATTGGCAGTGTTCATGAAAACGTTTAACTCGTGTCTTCATTAACACTGCCAAATTGAAAAACGCGCACGTACGCCACAGAAGGCAGGGGGCGGCGCCATGTAGTCCCTGATATAGAACCCTTTTTCCAAACTGCACCTCCTCTGGCATGTTCTCATTTCCTCTACTATGTTGATATCAGTGACATATTTAAATCTTGGTATGCTGTTGCCTTGTTTCTCTCCTCTTAACCATACATATATAAACTCCTCCAGCTTCAGATTTATGGTGCCTTAGTTGCATGCTGCCACTTGTGCTGCTCTGGACGACTTATGCTCGTTTAATTTTTCTAGCAATTGGGTCACCAATACGTCAAACAATACTTATAGCTTCAGCTTTAAAACCTCTCCTTTGTCATGTTAATGTTCTTAATATAGTTGGTGTCAGGTTTTTTCTTCCACCCATCAAATCAGCGGCGGCTCCTCCGTTAAGGCGGAAGAGTGCCACCCCACCTGCTGCGAGCACAGCAGGTACTCAAAAAATGTTTAAATGGTCATTACCATTTTATTATTCAGTTATGCCAGCCTTGCTAGCACAAGCGTGATGGTGGGGCGCACAGATAGATTCCTGCGTGTCGCAGGAGGATTGCTTCAAGTGCTCAGTGCGCATGGCAGATTGTCTGGTTGTCTACAGCCGGCAAATTTGTCATGCACACTTTAGAACCGGCAATCCGACTGCTGTAAAACAGTCAAGGGATTGCAGGCACAGGCCCCCAGCCTCAAAATGAGCACTGGGTTAGCCTGCTCCAACCAATCATGTAGCTGCTCTCATGCTGAAAACAGCACAAGACCAACTCCATGATTGGTTGGATTTGCATGCAGGAAGTAAACCATCTTCCTTTCCTGCTTGTCAGGAGAGGAGAAATGCAAAATATCAGTGAGTTTTATAGCGGGACGCTCCCCACTGGTTTATAAAGTTGCTAGCCGCCCCCGCGTCAAATCCTAGGGCCAACTAAACATTGTCATAGGTGAGAAAACTGGTGTTCCCCACTAGCGTGGACTCTTGTTGCTTGGTCTATGGCAGACCATTGCCTACTATAGGACTGGTTATGACTTTGGTGGTGCGGGAGCAGGGGGGCTGCCACCTCCTCGCTCCCGCACTGCCAGATTTGACCACCGGCTGCCCACCAGATTAGGAGTTTTCTTCTGGTCTGGCAGGTGAACCTTTGGCATTCCCACAGCTGTGCCTTTGAAAAAAGCACTGCAATGGGAACGCCAAAGCATGTGCCTGCAGGCATGGACTGTTTAGTTCATACTGTGCAGGAACTGGGCATGCATGCACACAGGGGAGCGTACCATGTGCCCCCTGCATGCATCCCAGTGTACAGGAGCAACAGGGGGACCTTTAGAGCCTCTTTGTTTCCCCACCGCATGTTATTTCATGGTGGGCTCACCACCATGAAAAGGCTGGCGTTGGGGAAACTCAAAATATGCTTGGCTGTGCCGCAGCGGCACCACCAAGTTTATTGCTGCCCCCAGACCACTACCAGGGACCCCGGTTCCCTTGTGGTTGCGGCAGTTCCAAAACAGTCTGACCGCTGTACTTGTAATACGGCAGTCGGACCACTGGTGCGTCGGTCCCCGACCACCACTGCACCTCCACCTCGGGTTCAGTGGTCCAATGGACTGACAAACTCGGAGTCAAGCTCCTTGAAACTCAGGGTAGCATTTAAGGCTAGCTAAGGCAGAGTGGTGTAAAGTGATTAAAAATATGGTACCACACAAATACCGCAATTATTGGGTTGAAATAAGTCTAGCCAGATTTGTGAGTACAAAAACGTTAATAATAATGCAAATATACAAATATATTGACAGTATAAAATATAAATCAAATAATAGAAAGTAGATTAAACAGAATATGCAATGTAAACGATAATGGTAAAAGCAAGCCTCCGTCTATGCAACTGTGTACTGTTTGCAATCAGTATATGATCTCGAACATTGGACCAAGCCTGAAAGCGAACTCATAAAACACAAAATAATAGAAATGCAGTTACCTGAATATTGAAATGGTTCAATGTTGCTTTCAAAGTTTTACTGATCACGTTTGCTAACTGATCATGATTCCAGGACTGTAAAATGGAGATTTACGTTCCTCCTGCCAAACCTGAGATATTTGTTAACAATGTAGTAATCCTTTACTGTTCGGGACTTTAATCGTACAATTGCTGAAAATAGTTTGAAAACAAATCAAACACAAATTGCACTGGTGATGCAGTGTATCTTGTGACAAGAAGGCAAAGGCACAGATTTCTGGGGTTTGGCAACGTGAGTTATTGTGGTTTTAAAGATAACACTGAGGAGACAGTGTTATCTTTAAAACCACAATAACTCACGTTATTTAGTGTTGGTTCCCTAGGTACCTGAGGGCCACCTGGTCAGTGGCTTCTCACTCGGCCTCAATAATAAAGTGGGAGCAAACCTCAGCAGCAGCAGCAGGTGAAGTGTTACACTAGACCGCAAATGACCCTTTTTGAATCAAGCTAGTTCGCAAGGCAGTGAGGAGGAAAATGGAAAAAGTGGTCCAGAGATGGAGTGTAGTTGTATGACAGACTCACCATTTGTAGTAGTACTTTCTTGGGGCAGCTCTCCTTTGGTCATTGGTGAAACATAGGGCTTCAAAGCACTATGTCGACATGTCTGGACTGTGGGCTGCTACGGGGCTTCCGCATAGGAAAAGTCAACAACAGCAGGGCAGTGTTAAAGAATATAGATTTTATTCTTTGGGTTTTAGAGTTATACTTTGTGATTGTGCGTATGTCTAAAACATTCATTTCGTGTTAAATACAAAATAGACTGTATCACATAAACAGAGAATGAAAAGTACTAATTTAAGACAGATCTCTGCCCATTTTTGGCTCACTGGTGTTGTAAATAGTTGAAGAGGTGGAGCAGTTGTATTTTACTGCTTTAGACGGTAGTACGTTGGATGTTTGTCACTGGATCTTTAAAGGAACGTTCTGTTTTTAAGGGAAATGCAGCAGAATCTGTTGAATATCTAAAGTAAAACACACAAGACAGCACAATGAAATTAAACAAAGTGACAGAAAACAAAACAATATAAAAAAGAGCACAATAACAGGACACAACACAACGAAACAGTTAAAACAGAATGCAGCACAATAACCACATTACAACAACACAATGCAGCACTATAACAAATATGTCCAAACCTTTTTGTTGCACATTACCACCTCCATAAATCTGCTTTCATAGTAGTGTGTTTGCACCAAGCTCGGTCTTACTTACCACCAAGGACATATATCAGCCCCATTGAAAAAAAATTGCGATCCGTACCAAGCACTGTTATTCACCTGGACGTGATATTGACAGTTGACTTTTAACCTATATGTTCTTATGTTGTTCTTCTGCTGTTTTATAAAATAAAACACAATGTGGTTGTATACTTCTGATCCAAGCAATTACCATCATTACAAATTCATGACTATAAAAAAGACCTAATACATGTTTCTTTTTATAAATACACAATCTATACAAGATGCTTATTCCACAGATTTTGAAAAATTCCCCATAGCAACTGGACTTTAGAGATACTTAAATACATCACTAAGGTCAAACCCCAAACCACATGAATCCTGCGACAATATAATGTCCAAGATTCTCCCATGTCACCTTTATGGGTGATCGTTTAAATTAAGTCAACCAAAAACAGTTTACAAATGTTTTTCATATTGTTAACGCGTACAGCAAATAGATTCTCTTTCCCTTTAACCCTCTTCATTTTCTTAAGCCATTCCATGAAGCAGGGAATGAGCTTTGACGTCCATCTCTGCAATTTAAGTGATTGTGCCGCCAATATTGAAAGGGACATCGGTTTGTGACATCTCAGTGGAATTCCCGTCATAGTACAGTAGCCTTGCAGAGGGAGATTAGGACTTTGGGGGGTTCATATCTGCAGTTTATCTTCAAAATAGTTACAAATCCGTTTTCAAAACCTATCGAGTTTACCACACTTCCAAATGATATGGGACCAGTCTTCCCTATCTGTGACCTACAACCTAAAACCCCAGGTTTTCCTAATTCAAAAGCTGTGGGGTCGTATATATTAACCAATTGGAGTAAAACTGCATTTTACCAACATTTGCACCCCTTAAAGTCGTAAAATTGAACTTGTTAACTTTTCGCAAAATCTTCAAATGGTTTCTGCTTAACACTCGCAAAACTGTCACCCAAGCCCTCATCCCCAGCAAGCTAGACTACGGCAACGCACACTATGTTGGTATCACTGCCGAGCTGACCAAAAGACTGCATACAAAAAGCTGCCTGACTCTTAGGCTTCCTTCCCACACACATCACCTTGCACCTCAAACACGTTCACTTGTTTCTCATTAAAAAATGCTCATACAATTTCCTACCAAACTTAGGCCTGTCTACCTCAAAACCCGCATCAACTTCCAGACATCTCCAATCTGCCATTCTCCTGCTTGCACACATCCCCTGCATATGCAGAGACAGCAGCCAAGCTTTCTCTTACCTCATCCCCAAAGCCTGGAACTCCTTGCCCATAAGAGCCACCTTATTAGTACTTGAATTCTGAAAGAAACTGAAGACAAGGTACTTTATCTAGGCCCCTGACTGCTTAGACTCTGCTTATCACTGCTAGGATACTGTCATGAGTGAATTGTGCGCTCTACAAATACTCATAACATAACAAGGTGAAGAATCTGCTGTTAGAAGTATCAATCGGAATATCGCCAATAAGAATATATAACTTCTTCCTTTAAAAATATGTGCCCTTACCTGTATTAAATACAGTGATACTGATGGACAAAATACTTTTTTCCACTAAATGAAGAAGTAGCACATCAAACACACAAGAGAAAAGGGAAGGCAACAAAAAAACAGACAGGTGGGTAGACACACCGCAGGATTAGTAAAATAATGTAAAACAGTACGTAGGAACAACAGTTTTATTTAAATACACTTTATTAAATTGTACACTGTTCAGAACATTAGACATCACACTTAGTAATCATATGACCACCAAGTTCGTAAAAAATAGAATACTGTTGGATGGGTAATTCTCTCAGATCCACATCAGGAGGAAAAATATATCCCAGACACCTAAGCGTGGGATTATGCACCGCAGTACAACACGAGGATCATTTATCAGTAAGATAATAGCTTAAAGAAGGCTATGTCTACTATAGTGCACCTTTCTTTCCGTGAATAACAGTTCATGCTTTAAAATTATCTTTTTTGGATGTATACACAGTGGCCCAGGAACAGGCAAGCACTTTTAGCAAAGGCTCCCAAGAAACCTCTTTTGTCTTACCAAATATGTGCTATTTTTCCTCATAAGTTTCCTGTTTTGGTATTGTTTTTTCACGTCAGTCAGCATAATGTAAATGGAGGAGTACATAACAGCCCTTGGCAAACAGTTACAAAGAAACTTGCTTTAGGTTATGGTTATGAATGCCAGTGCTGTATCCGGTAATTCTTCTAGGAATATTTACACTTGATTTTGGCAGAGCAGAAGCACCTCTGTAAATAGGTGTAGCTTCCACCTGACCCTACTCATGGCTCCCCACTCTGTTTAGAGTTGGGGCAAGTGCTGGGTTTGCACAGCTTCACTAGTGTAAACCTCTGAACTGATGACTCATCTGCTACAGGCCAGCCAGGTCAAGCTGACGATTGCCCAGTCGTATTTGGGGCGGAGCAACCATCATTCCTTTTCCCTGCCCAACACTTCTACATGGTACATGAAGGTCTGGGTAGGGGAAACATGCAGTGGCACACACCTATAATGTGATAAACAGCTGGCATATCAGGGCTATTGTTTGTTTTTAAGAAAAAAAAACTCCAACTTTGGCAGTAGCGGCCTGTCCCCTGACAAAGTGAGTGGCAGGACGAAGGGGAGAGGTGAGGGGGCGAGGTATGGTGCGTTCAGGGTCTAACAACAACAAAAAAACGTACCTTGAACTCTGCAGCTGCCCACTGCATTGTGCTCTTCTTTCTTCTGGGCACAAGCTCCCAGACTGCACTGCTGCCAATCCTGACACTGGATGAAAGCAGCGTCAGGATTGGCCTGAGCACTGGCGACTTTCACTCCCACACAGACTGGGAGCCTTTCTCCAGCCACAGCAATGCAGCCAGGGCTGGAGAAAGCTTCACTGTGGCCGACCAAACCCTCATGCACAGTAAAGAAGTGCACTACCACCCCCCACCAGCAGTATCCTCCCCCTGGATCGACGCCCAGAACTCATTAGAGTCCTGGGTGATGGTGGGGCAGAGGGATTCAAATAAAAGGATAATAAAACTGGTTTAAAGCCCTTTTTATTATCGTTTTATTTGACGATGGTGGCAGGGGGTGATGCTCCTCTGCCTTAATGGAGTGCCGCTGCTGCACTTGGTAGTTTGTTTGTTGAACAGAAGACGTCTTTGCTGATAGGGTGCATCATATCTGGTGCCAAGTCACAAAGTGCAGTGCCTTCGGTGGAGCCTCCACACCAGAGGTCTCTGCGGCTACGTTGATGGGACAGAGGTCTCTGCCTGCCCGTCGGAGACCCTCACCTTAGGAGTAGTGGTCATGGACTCTGCTGACCCAGGGTCTGAATAACCCTGTTAATCTCCAGATAGCACTCAACTCCCTCTTCCCTGCATAACATGTTTACAGGTTGCAGTCATGTAAATAGCCGGTGTTGATTTTACCTGCTTATTTATTTTAATTATTTGTCTTCTTGTAAAGCACCGACGAAAAAAGAGCAAAGGTTCCCGAAATCAAACGTTTATTTAAGAAGACAATTGCACACAACTTTTCCTAATGAATGCCTTTAAACTTTTTTATGTTTTCAGATAAATAGTCTTCTTAATACTTTTATAGTGATAACAGAGTTTATATTCTATTTTAAGCATTAGGAATGACTGGTCTGTTACCTAGTGATTCCTATGGTTGGGTGGTACTATGCAATATAAAAAATATGAATAATTGTGAAGTGGTTTGTTCTATTTTGTCTGATCTATGAAACATTGTAGGGCGGCATCTTCTTTTAATGCAAGTACTTCCCAAGATAGGATATGACGTTCACCTTGCAGATGATGCTCATTCCAAGTGAAACGCCCCTCGCATTCTGTTTCAACAAGTGAGGTGGGGTGAGCGCCATTATTTCCAGCTCCAGCAGTTGCACTGTATTGCAAGGGGGAGGGAGGTGAGGAGCAGTTCACACGGGCAGAGGCGGCGCCTGCAGAAAGCCTGGTCATACGCTGCGCACCGGAGAAGAGCCCTCAGCGCAGGGACGCCTCTGAACATGCTTGTGTCTGTTATTTTTCTGTCGTTGCCCAGGAGTCAGTGTTGCGGGGTTATGTAAGGAGCCTATAAATAGCACCGTGAGCAGGGCATGCAAATCTTACAGATTATGAGGCGAGTCAAGAGCAGCGACATTCCTTCCAGTTTTAGGCATATTGCGCTGCACGCTGGCTTGGAGTATTTTTAAATGATGTGGGATTTAATTTCAGCGCAATTGAGTCTCGGGGACTCCCTGCAGCCTTGATCAGGGCGGCCTCACTGACTCACAAGCGTCTTGAGCCTCACTCACCACAGCTGCTAAAACCGACTGCACGATTTATTTTCCCTATGGAACATAGGGCAAGTAACACAAGATATTAAGCGAAACGTTATGCCACACAGTTTCATAGAAAGACTATATCAATTCTATGAGAACAGTTTGTTGGTTATAAGTACTACGTGATGCCATGTCATTAATTTAAATTACGCTCCAGTCTATGTTGAGTAAAATAGTTGTGCTGCTGCCTACGCTATGATCGTGGAGTACCTGTCAGCTATTGTAATTTCACCTGGAGAATTTATACAGACTGGGGCCCGTGACAGAAATTGCTGCTTTTATTGCATTTTTCAATATTAAAAAGTAACTATACCAAAACTGCTCATCTGCAGCTTGGCTTTGTTCGGGGCTGTTGGTACTGCATGACTTGTCCACATCTGAGCTGGTGGAGGCAGCATGGGGGGGGGGGGGGTGATTTATTACCTTACTCCGGCGACTGTGCCCCACTTTTAGCTACAGAATTTTCTAAAATATTAATAACATGATACAAAAACGGACACGTTTTAAGGTCGAGCCTGGGCAGCGCATGCGCTGTTCTGCGAGCCATGCTGTATTAGATTAGGTAATTGAAGCCCCGCCTACTCTTCTCCCATATTTGTCATTGGCATGTGTCATTGTCCTTCGTAAACGTTGACTTCTGATTCCTTAATAGGCTTGTTAGTCCCTCCTTAGTACCGCCTTGTCTTCATGTGTAATCTCCCATGAGGACTGGCCCTTTAACTTCGGGTGTTCCACGGTATGTCTTATTTACTTTGTAAGCACTATGGGGCATATTATCAAGGGCCTTATCTCCGCTTTTTTGGCATTGAAAACCAAAAAAGTGGATATAATGTTTTCGCCCTATTTATAGGCAGTGCTTTAGCGCATGTTAGCAGCCTTATTACAGACGTCTTGCTTTGCATCTCTAATGAGATGCAAAGTGGGCGTTTCCTACTAACGCAACATGGGAATCAAGGAGTTACTGCCCTACTCCCTATCAACAAGCTGGCCCAGGACACCAATAACAATGTTAGAATCTGCGCTAACCGCGGATAACGCTGAAAGCTAACGTCTGCTAAAAAGCAGACTTAGCTATACATATGATGGGAGGTGGATTCTATGGCTGAATCCACATCTCTCCATTAGCAAGGATTACGTGATCGCTTCCGTCCTAACGCTAAATTTCAGCGATGTGCGTGTATTTCGCCGCTATCGCCAGATTTAATATCGCCGTGGAGATATGCGTTGTTGATAACGCGATATCTCGGCGATTAAATCCGGCGTTAGCCAGCGTTAAACTAATCTGCTCTAAGCCCGCTCAGCGATGTTTATCGCTATTTTTTGTTGATATGCCCCTATTTTCTTTAATGCTTTCTCCAACTGCAGGCACGATATGCTTTCCTGCAACATACTGCACACCATGCGCACTTTCACTGGGCGCATTGACAAAAAAAAAGCATTCGTTTGTCAAGTTGACAAACAAATGCTTTGTTTTGGTAGAAGGGCCAAATGTTGCGCTTTCATTTAATAGCAGCAGCGACGGTTGACCTTTCTTTAGACATGGTTGGTCTAAAGAAATGCGCGTGGCCTCTATTAACATGAAAGCACAGCATGGCGCGCTTGTAAACAAGAATTTGTAATGCTCTCATATTTTTACTGTGCTATTTTCACACGGAGCTTCAATACTCTCAATTAGTAGTGTGTGTTATTTACTGTGCTCCGAAACCGCAGTAGTATGGTGTGAAGCGCTATGTAAAAATCAAGTTATTAGCATGCAGGCGACCTGCTTTTAGACATATTATTTTTTGCGCTACATAAAAAGCAAGTAATTATCGTGCAGGTGATCTTTTTTTAGACATATTATTTGTTTGTATTTTTCAGTATGTCTGTTGCTCTGTGAATTGTTCGCCTGCACGTCTTTTCTGAGTTGTCGATGTCTGCATTACCAATGGTGTAGCTTTCTGCCACCGCCATGCAGAGGTTGCAGTGATGGACTGAGGATGTTCTCATCCAGACATGGAGAGAGTGCTTTCCAGCCTCAGAGGTGCACAGTCTTGCGCTGCTGCTCTGTTTCTTTAATACTCACCAGGAACAGGAATGCAGCACGCTCACTGACTGTACGTGAGCTGTGACTCCAGTGGATGAAGCTTGCAAAAAGTAACGTCATTCAGATTTTTAAGTGTCACGCTTTTCAAAATGTATAAAAATCTCACCCGTTGGGACTTGCTCTTTCACCCAGTGCAGGGTGTGGTTTTGAGTGACTTCTCAAAGGTCACATGAAAAGAGAGGGTGTGGCACCTTGAATCTCTATGGTTGATACCAGGGTATATTAGCTGTTGTAACTTCAGTTTGTTCAGGGATTGGACTCATGTAGTGAACTAAGGTGTATGGGGCCTGTTTGCTCCCTCCCTTTCACCTTGTGGGCTCTGAGAACTTAGACATGCCCACTCCTCTTATCCCAGGCAGGCTGCCCTCCCTTTTTGCCAAGACCTCACCCTGATGTGCAACACTCAGCGGACTGTTGCGCCAATGCTTGCACCCAGGAATTTCACCTGTCGGACAGCGGCTAGTTGTCCCAGTCCCACAGACCACGCCCTGCCGTGCGCTCCTTCTTATCTTTGGGCTCTTTGGTTAATTTTTAATTTTCAAATGTAAAAGGGATAATGAAGAATGTATTAATTGGGCTCTAGAGGGTTCTTAAGGATCTCGAGATGACATTTCTTGGATGAAATTGGCGTGATGCAGAGATCTTGCTTATCTGCTGAATTCTTTGAAGGCGATTAATATTGAACTTGCACACAAGGACTTCATAAAGACGTAGTTAGGTTTGCACTCACCCCACGTTTCCTGCTTAATGCATTCATAACTCTAACCTCACTCTTACATCTTGGTTTGGTTACTCAGCTAATCACCCAACCTTAGCAGTCCGATTGTAACTAAATGGGAGGGGAGTAGGTATGTGTAAGCCACACTTGGGGTTCCAAAGCAGTGAAAGATCGTTCCACATTTGCAGACCACCTACTGAAATCGTAGGTGATCTGCACTAGGAAGCCACTTTGGGTGCCACCAGCCAGGGGTCACACACATGCTTGTAAAAGCATCATAAATGGTCTTCATGCCATTGTAGCAAATTCCCCCAAAAATATCTGTTTGTCAACTTGACAACAGATGCTTTTTTGTCAAAGCGCCCCATGCCGCAGTTTCACTTTAATGTCGGCCATACCCCTTTCTTTAGACATGCCTTGTCTAAAGAAAGAGGTGCGGCCTCAATGAATGTGAAAGCACCGCATCTGCGCTAGTAATTTGCAATGCAATAGATCTCACATTTGCGAGAGTTTAATGTATTGCATTGCCGCTAAATTATGGAACAGCCTGCCCGGGGATATCAGGCAACTGAGAGAGCTTCTTCCATTTAGAAAAATGGTAAAGACCTGGCTGTTTCCTAGAACGCAGTAGGCGCCCCCTTGTTCCTTCAGAATCTCGCGCCCCCCTGAGCCCCGTTTCCCAGTGCCAGGATGCCTGCTAGGTGATAGCGCGCTTTATAAGTTGAAAAAATAAAGAATACATAAATTAGCTCAAACTCTAGTAAATGTGAGACCTATTGCATTGCAAATGCTTGTTTATAATGAGATCGAAGGTTTCACTGTAGAGTATGGGCGTTTCCATGGGCTCTGGAGTTTCTGGTTCCCTGACGAAGGCACGCAGATATAACAGGACAAAGCGCTACAGGAGTCACTCACTGCTTTCATAGGGAGTGAAGAGTGTGTGTATGTTTGTATGTAATGTTATTTGAATAGCACAAACCCTGACATGCTATTCTTGGTGGTATTTTCGGGGTAGTTGGTTCAGATCGTGTAGAGAGGTAGCATGACTTTTGTTTCTTTCTGGATTTCAGGTTAGGGACGGTCCTGGTATTCCTAGGGATGTTTTTCCAGGTCCTAGGTAGATTTTTCAGATTTTTGTCTTTCTTTCATTTCTTCATTTGCAGTCTACCAATGTCCTGGCTCCTGGTGTACCTCTGACCACTTGGAGTCATTGTTTTTTTACCAAGGCACACAGGGGTGCTGTTTCTGGTGGCCTTTCTGTTGCTGCTGTAAGTGTGTGCTCGGGGATCTGATCATCTTTTTGGAGGGGTGCTGACTCCAGCCGTAGACAATCTTACAAAGGACCTCTGACTCCCACTATCCCCTGCCCCACCACCACCACCCCCTCCACGAATGCTTGGAAGGAGTCTTCGTCTTTGGCAGTGTGCATTAATACAGATCCAGGAGGGTGCACACAGATCCGATGAGTGCTGCCTCACCAGCGCCTTGTACGTACGCACAATATAACTCCTGGGTGATAAAAAGAAATGCTCTACGTTTGTTGTGTGAAGTAGTTGAAGTGCCAAACTAATCCTTTGTGGCTTTTGGCTTTTGTCAGTGATGGAACAACTGTGTGTTATTTAAACTGCCAAGGTGTAGTTTACTTCATGCGATTACACAGTTCAGAGCTATTTTCATATAACTGTATGGTAATAGCATTGTGAATTATGCATAATGATATCGTAAGCAAGGAGATAAACAAAAAGCGTACTACTTTTATAAAATCTACAATGTTTATAAATGTAACAAACTTAAAAGGTTAGACTTTAAGGACATCTGTCTGCCCAGGAATGCCCAATTCATGACCGGTCACTGCTTTTCACCATTATCTGCATTTCTTAAAAACTTCTCATGTTTTTAGTGACATAATTCATCTTCAGCATTTATGGGTAAATCTTACTTTATTTAGTAAATTGTAGTTTATGTGCCTACATTTGTGTGGCCTACTTCAGACATTAGAAAAGGGGGTGGTGATGGACAGAGCATCTGAATTAAGCAGAACACTCCTACCCAGTCAAAAGATCAGGGCTTGATCCATCACCGTTTTTTTAGCTCACTGCACCATCCCAGCTCAGAACCTGGCTACATGCAAATTAGTCTGACCCTGGCCCAGTGCATCATGGGAACAGGGCAGACCAAACTACCAAGCCAATTCTTTACTGGAAAGGAAACAAGCTTCCGGGGACCGGTTTCTGGCATTATAGCCGTCTTCGGCCCGGCTTGCTTGAATCCTGATGGTGCAGTGAGCAAGGGACTCATGTCTGAGCATACCCTTCCACTCCTATAGTGGACAAAACGATTCAGAAAAGGGGGTGGTGATGGACAGAGCATCTGAATTAAGCAGAACACTCCTACCCAGTCAAAAGATCAGGGCTTGATCCATCACCAAGCCCTGATCTTTTGACTGGGTATGAGTGTTCTGCTTAATTCAGATGCTCTGTCCATCACCACCCCCTTTTCTGAATCGTTTTGGCCACCACAAGCGTGGAAGGGTATGCTCAGATGTGAGTCCCTTGCTCACTGCACCATCAGGATTCAAGCAAGCCGGGCCGAAGACGGCTGTAATGCCAGAAACCGGTCCCCGGAAGCTTGTTTCCTTTCCAGTAAAGAATTGGCTTGGTAGTTTGGTCTGCCCTGTTCCCATGATGCACTGGGCCAGGGACAGACTAATTTGCGTGTAGCCAGGTTCTGAACTGGGATGGTGCAGTGAGCTAAAAAACGGTGATGGATCAAGCCCTGATCTTTTGACTGGGTATGAGTGTTCTGCTTAATTTAGATGCTCTGTCCATCACCACCCCCTTTTCTGAATCATTACTTCAGACATTAATCAGTTAATTTAGCATTCCAATGATTGTCCTGCTTCTTATAGTGTTTTTTTCTTCTTGAGCTTTGTTGTTGTTATTGTACCCATTAGTGGCACTAATGTTTGCTTTACTGTTTCTTATTTTTTGTTCAGCCTAGCACTTTCTTTACATATATCTTGATTTACAATAGTATTTATGTGCCTGTTCTGGTCACTAATGCAATGAACATATTTTATTCCAACTAAATGTTACTAACTACTTCTTTGTTTTATTTTGGATAGTTCGTCGTTGCGGAGTGTATCAACGGGGTCAAGGCCTTCCAAAGTGTGCCTAGTGTGTGGTGACGAGGCGTCTGGCTGCCACTATGGCGTGGTGACCTGCGGCAGCTGCAAAGTCTTTTTCAAGCGAGCAGTGGAAGGTAAATGTTCAAGTGCGTGATACCGTTTGTATTATCTTTCTTCTACTCATTGTCATGTGCCTCAGTCTGTAAAATAAAAGCCAATCTGTCATATTCACTAATCCATCCTTAACATGTCAACAGTGTCCTTGTGAGTCGTTGTCCCATCCCATTACATTGAACAACTTGTGATTTTTACCTGTTAATCAAATGCTGCTTTATGCTAATCGCTTTCCTAGTAGGAGCTGCTCTGTCTTTTTAAATACACAATGTTTTTATTAATTTTAGGTATGTTTTTATTGTTTTTTAAAACAAAAGTAGAGATGCAGGAAGAATATCAGTCAGCAGAGTAGTTTATCTTAATTTGTATTTTATTTTAGATTCAAATAATTAGCATAGTCCTTCGTTTAAATTATATCAGGTTTAATACTCATTTGCAAGCTCTGCAAAATCCAGATATCAAGGAACTATCTTTCTCGGCCAAGAGAGATTTTATACTAAGTGAATTCGCAGGGAAATCAGTTATGTCTTATACCAACCCTATTTAGGAAGTTCAATACATTCCAAATGACCTGTTCCCGTACATGGACAGAATCGTCTGCCTCTGTCCCCACTGCAGCGTCAATACCATAGCTACTCTGATGCAAACCCTTTCAGGCTGAAAAAGTTCCACTACACAAGCATACCAGCCAGCAGCAAATCACGGTATTTTTTCACAGTTCGAATTGTTTCTGGAAGTCCCAATCATCAGTCTCTAAGCCGCAACATGGGTAAAAGGGTGACGCTCAATAGTTTAAAATGTAGGCAATTATACTCCATTAATTCCAGGTTTACACCCCTTGACATCACCAAATTTGTTGGACCACTCTGTCCCATTAATTGCTCATGATAAGATGAGATGATGTAGTAAGTAAAAGTATATAGATCCTCAGGAATTTAGTAATCAATTACTTGCCATTTCCTTAGTGCCACTGTAGTTTAGTCATTCAATTATTGGTTGTATTTAGAAAGTAGGCAATTTCATGCTCTCATCCTTTATCAGTCCATTCTCAAGCGTTTGCTTTAGGAAGTAACACTTTTGTTACAAGTCTAGTCAGGCTAGCAACAAACATCAAAGAAGGCAATTGAGTGTTAGAACACAAGTGATAACTTTACAAAAAGGTTCCCATATGCTTCAGACTATTTAGTTCATAAGTTCATACTAGCAGGAAGCAAAGTTTTAGGGCCATCTTGAAATACACCACATCCACGATGATATTGTCCTAAAATATGAATCTCACATTACATAGAATAGTGCATTAATTTCTTCAACTAAGCATATTAATATCACTTCATTATGAAATGCGATCAGTTCATGTAAGTATAGGGTACCCATAAAAATGTTTAATATTCACTATCACTTCACATATCATATTGTAAATCTCTTTTACATATTATATGTTATTACAGCATACAGGATTTAAAGGCACATCAATGATAAACTTTAGGAAATGGAATCATAACTTAACCTCGTGTAGCACCTAACTTTCTTTTCAATGTCAGTGCTCGCGTTTATACGGTCTAATATTGCTATCCATTTTCTAACACATGAAGCATTTTAAACATTTTATTCACACACAGAAGTTTTCTGTTTTATCGTTTATTTATCACGTTAATCTAAGCATAAGAAAACATCTACTTATTGACTATTATGTGTTATCAGAAAACCACTTCTAACATTCTGCCTGCTTTTACGATGCAGTATCTAAATCAGAACTTCATTGCGTGTAGTTTTGAAACAAGAAGCTTAATACACAGTTTGTCGTTTTCATATAAAACTGTTTCACAAACTATTTCTGTGTAAAATTGTCGTAAATAGATAAAAGATAACACCTCTGCTCTATTACACGTATTTCTTGTTCATAGACATTCCTAGAATGTCTGCAGAGCTGCATTATGTGGTAATGTTTTAGTAATCTCCCATACTGGTAGAATCGTACACAGATTATCGTCATATTTGAGCCTGTTCTATAGTTTACATATTCACATTTCACGGAGCTCAAGAGTCAGGAGGATAGATAAAGCCTCTAGTTTATTCTTTCCAGCCTGAAAAATCCTTTAATAATTTTCTTTTCTTGTACACAGTGATTTGTATTTCTATGGCTACACTCCATTCTGCATTGCTGACCTCAATGACAACCTATGTATTGCTATTCAGAAGTTCGCCTATAATAATAGTAGATATTTAAACTATCTATTAACATTTATTTAGTAAGGAAAGGCACAACTCACACCTACCAATCAGGAACCATATCAAATGCCGGAGATTTGCCTCATCCTTTTTACATTTGGGGCACCTAATGTCTGTGATCAGGTCTAGCTTATGTAGCATCTACAGGGTGTTGTATTTTCAAAGCAATATGTTAAAATGAATTAGATTAATCTTGCATTACTGGTTACCGACTGTATCATTTCTAAATTTCTAAAATACTATTTCATTGCTAATCCTTCAATATTTTCACACAGTATCTGCCCCACGTTTGTCTGACTGTTAGTTATGTCTTCAGCATATCTCCTCTGATAATTTGCTACAGTCTGATGACCACAGCCCTCCATTGATTCACCATTGCCAATAGTGATACTATCTGTCACAACAGGAGAACTTCTGTAATGGTGCCTGACGTTATATATAAGGATATATATAAGGATAAGGACTCACGGCGCACCTTTGATAAAGCTCGAAGGTCGAGCGAAACATGTTAGGACTGCCGGAAAAGTGAGAGGATCCAAAATAAAGATACAAAGTCTCTGCTGTTGGTGTGCGGCTTACTTTCTTTCGTTGAGGAAGATGTCGGGGTAATATGTGACGGCGTGGTTCTGCCGTGAAGCGACGCACCCCCTACAAAGAGCGCCAGGCCTGCCCGAGTAGAACCGATGGTGTGGGTTACGGAAACGTTAAGGGCAGTGCGGTGAACGCCAAAGACCGACTTTGGTAAAGGACTACAGTGAGCTTTGAAAGTGGGCTCACAGTGGTACAGCGGACCTTGTGCGATAAAACACATCACCTTACAGCTTGGAAATCTATTGGGAACCACTAAACTACAAAGACCAGGAGTCTCAGCATCCATTTGGGGCGTGTCAAATTTATAATAAACGTAAGTGTGGTTGCCATCAGCTGTAAGGATAAGGACTCACGGCGCACCTTTGATAAAGCTCGAAGGTCGAGCGAAACATGTTAGGACTGCCGGAAAAGTGAGAGGATCCAAAATAAAGATACAAAGTCTCTGCTGTTGGTGTGCGGCTTACTTTCTTTCGTTGAGGAAGATGTCGGGGTAATATGTGACGGCGTGGTTCTGCCGTGAAGCGACGCACCCCCTACAAAGAGCGCCAGGCCTGCCCGAGTAGAACCGATGGTGTGGGTTACGGAAACGTTAAGGGCAGTGCGGTGAACGCCAAAGACCGACTTTGGTAAAGGACTACAGTGAGCTTTGAAAGTGGGCTCACAGTGGTACAGCGGACCTTGTGCGATAAAACACATCACCTTACAGCTTGGAAATCTATTGGGAACCACTAAACTACAAAGACCAGGAGTCTCAGCAGCCATTTGGGGCGTGTCAAATTTATAATAAACGTAAGTGTGGTTGCCATCAGCTGTAAGGATAAGGACTCACGGCGCACCTTTGATAAAGCTCGAAGGTCGAGCGAAACATGTTAGGACTGCCGGAAAAGTGAGAGGATCCAAAATAAAGATACAAAGTCTCTGCTGTTGGTGTGCGGCTTACTTTCTTTCGTTGAGGAAGATGTCGGGGTAATATATATATATATATATATATATATATATATATATATATATATATATATATATATATATAACATTGGAATAAGTGTAAGGATCGTGGAAGTACAATCATCTTAGCTATAACTACCCTACCCAACAAAAAAAGCAGTAGGGTCTCCCACAATTCTAAGCATCTATGCGTTTTTGTCATTAGTCAATGTAATTGTATTTATATGGTGCTTACTACCCCTGGCGAGGCGTTGAAGTGCTTTTGGGAGAGTAGCACGCTACGCCATATTTAGTTAATGTCACTTCTGTGCAATATGTATGGCATTGAGGCCCAGACATCGAATAAAGTCTGTGTTCCATATTAAGGATAGTTCCAGCAGGGTCGAGCTCACTGACGTTCTTGAGGTCCCATTGGAAACTCCAGTAACTTCTCTCTTATTATTATAAACAGCACATGATTGTGAGCATATGCATCTATCTCCCTGTCATCAAGCTTTTATTTCAGGTCAAATACCAAACATTCTATTGCTAACACAAACAATAAGGGGGTCAAGAGGCAACATAGTCACGTGGCCCATTCCATGGTAGGAACAGTGTCACGCTCAGTGTCGGACTGAAGGACTCTACTGGAAACTCCAGCACATTTCCCTTATTGATTTTTAAACCTGATTGTTCACCAAATTGTCGAAGGATATTTTATCAATATGGCTACCGTATCCGCTGAGTCGCTTACATATGCAAACATGTACTCTGTGTATAGTGACACCAAATGTTTGTGACAATATATGTTTGTAGATATGCCTCTAATATTAGGCTTTAGCTCGGGCCACATGACTAAGGTTTCATTGCTAGCACAAGCAATAAGTGGGATAAGGGGCCATCCTTTCTCATGTCTGTAGACAATTCCAGATCCCAATCCTCTCATATTATGTTGTTTGTTTTGACTTTTGCTTGAGGTGTTGTGTATAACAATAACACCATAGACCTATGTTTCGGACTAAAGTTAATATATTTTAAGACCTCAAATAGACAGCTCCCCAGTATGGTGTAAATTACTTTCTCCATGTTCAGCGAAGTAAAGCGAGTTTCCCATCCCACGTCACTGTATTCCACCAATAACTTGTGCCAACGTTTTATTGTTGAATCGTTCTTCTATTCGCCAGAAAAGCATATGTAGAAATTGTGCTGTCACCGTACCCTACCTTGCTGCAAGTGTCTTACCTAGTATCTCGTCAGTGTTAGCCTTTGACACTCGCCTATTGGCCTTATAGTCTTGTGGGTATTTGTTTGCTTTCAAATCGTTATCATAAGCTTTTTACTTGCAGATTAATGCAGAATGCTTCTATCCAGCACTTCTGTGTACATTAGAATAAAGTTGCCTGCCAACACTGTTTAGAATATTTTAAAATTCTCACCTGAGCTCATCTCAACATGGCAGTTTATCTGTATAAAGACTATCAGTTGCATTCTTTATTTCCTCAATAGTCAGTTGTGCATCTGGCTTCTCTCTGTCATTCTGAGTTAATATACGAATCACATTTTTTGAAGCATAAAATACCCATCAAAACTTCTTTATGCATTAACCTTACTGTGTAAGAGTTTTAGATACTTATAAAAGGTCAACTTATTTCCCTCTTGTGTGTATAGGAGCACCCCTTCACCTTCCCAAGCAGGCACTTTGTAGTATAGATCTCTGTCTTCAACAGTCTAGACCGCAGTCAGCCGTGTCATTCTCCCATGCAGCCTTTGCCTACATGGTTCAGCAACCATACAGCCATGATAAGGGCCTTCTTGTGGGTGAATCACCCGCCTCGGAGATCCTGGTCTAAATGACGACTGTCGGTATATAATGAGGATATAGGATTGGTGGTACCTTCAGTTGTATTACAAAGCTACTCATCTAATGAGGTTGAACAACTGGCTGACAGGGAGTGGAACGTCTCAGTATACCATGCAGAACTTTCCCTTCTTGGACTCACATGGTGATTGTGCTGTTGTATGGATACCTCCTCCCACGGCAACTCCCTGAAGTCACCCCAGTAGTCTTTCTGACGTGGATGACTGCACTGCGCTCCATGGCTTGGCACAACAAACTCACTCAGCAGGCCCCATTATGGAGAGGACATCTACTCCATCATACTTCCGGACTTCAAGGCTCCCAGTTATGAGAAAAAATAAGCATTACGACATTGGGAGACATTGGACAGGATAATTCCAAGACCTTTAGGCCCAATATACCCTCTCTAACACCCACTTCTATAAAAGTTTGCAACTCAGACATGCCCTCGCCATGTATAAAGATAGCCTTGAAGAGCGTCCTAAATACAACCCTCTGGAAGCTAAGCTGCTAATGGGTAAATTGGGCAGGGGTGGCATCTCATGTATATACCATAGCCTGATTGACATTGCCCCTGATGTCTTCTGCCCCCTGAGGTGAAGGTGGGAGGGCTGGGTTGGCCCCCTGGAGGACCTTGATTGGCGACTTACTCGAATGGCCCCATGTGAAATTGCCATATCCTCCCGACTTAGACTAAACCAGCTGAATTACTTACATAGCACCTATCTCATGCCCTTGAAACTGAGGCACGGGGGGAATTACCCAGCCCAACCTACTTCCTCTGTCCCACCACAAATGCAGACTTTTTCCACATGATGTGGCAATGCCCCTTGATAACGATTTATTGGAGACAGATAACTAACTCCCTCACTCCGGTCCTGGGCTACTCTCTCTAGTTGATGCCCAAACACACACTCCTAGTAATACTGGACGACCTGAGAAACACCAGGGAAGAGAGGTGCTTCATTGGCATGGCCTCAATGATAGCCAAAAGAGGCATAGCTTGGAAATGGAAAACCATTAGCCCACTCATGTTGACTGAATGGCAATCAGGTATGGACTGGTGAGCGCATCTTGAAGAAGCCATTTATAAAGTGAGACGATGCCCGTATAAACACAAACAGATTTGGGGAAAAATATTCTACTAATATGGACTGGGTCTCCGTTAGTTGACGTTTGATTATATGAACCTCTATTGGACAAGGGTTGATGAACTCGGGCCTCTTGATGAGAAGTGTTTTTTGTATTTGGAAAACCTAAAAAAAAGTTGTTTATTAAATAAGAAATACAAACAAGTCTAATGGCACAGGTATATTAGGGTGGGCAGACCTTGGACTGTCATTCTTCATATTGATCGACTGGTTCCTTTACAGGTAATGCCGAAAGGTTCCGATTCCAGAGTCATATTGAAGCACATGTAGTTTGGTTCCAATCTCATGTTTGGGCTTGGGCATTACACAGCATTAGGCATGGCACTCGGAGGACTATCCCTCTGTGTTTTAGCCATTTGGATGTTCTTTGTGCATTCAATTGTACAATTAACTCTGGTAGGCACCTCTGTGGATCATATTGGGTAGCAAGTATCTGTAGGTAAGCTGGATCTGTACACCATTAGCTGTGGATCTTAAATTGAAGCCTTATCTCCATTGGGAGCCAATCTCCTCTGTATATGTAGGCACATTTTGACAACTTGGCACTGGAACTTTTGCAGCCTATTGATCAGGTGTTTTTTGGAGAACGATGTAACTCTTACTACAAGAATCAGGGTGTGTTATCAAGAGGCCATACGGAGGAGCTGGAATAGTTTCCTCGGCATGGATAGCTGCACATTGGTGCTTTTGATCATTGGAAACTGGTTGAGAGTTTTCTCTTCAGGAGCTAACTAACAATAGCAGAGATAATACATCTCTAGACTAGGAGGAATTACTCCCCATGACAAAACTTCCTTTCAGATTCAAGTTAAGCATATAATTTGACAGTAGCACAAAGAGTCGACTTGATGAGTATGTATTTTACAACAAAGTAAATGGTACAATCGTGTCTTTTAGATTGTATCTCTCTGAACTCTGAATAATATGTACAAGACTGTAAGTCAAATTAATTGTGAAAATTGGGCTTGTGTACCTGATACTGGTGTAACGCTATGATTTAAACCTGTGTTTCTATACGATTATATTTAAAACTGAAAGTAAAGTAAACTTTACAATTTGACAAAATGTAACATTAGGAAAGTAGATGGAATATGGGAGCTACTGACATATTAGCGGTTTGGTTTGGGAACAAAGTCAACAAGTGTAACTACAGTGAATGACTGTGGTACTTGTCTCCAACCATTTCTCCTTTTCCAGTAGCGGCCAGCATTGCTCACAGGAGGGGGGGGGGGCACGGGAGGGGGTCGTGCTGGGGGGGGAGGGTTGTGGGGAGGGGGGAGATCATAATTGAAAAAGAAAAAAAAATCTACTGAGATAAAGGCTGGAGTATTGGGCTCTTCGCAACAGTGAACTGACCCTTACACACCTAGATCTTGCCGCCTGGCAATGCGTAGCTCCGGTGAACTTGACTTTTCCCCCTACAGCGACGACCACCAACGCGAGATCTTCACTTCACGCTACAACATCGACAGCCCTCGGTGACCGCCAATGCGAATCACCAGCAAGAACCGTCCATGTTGCCTGACAGGATCTTCTCACTACTGCAATGACTTCCGGCAACGCCGGCCTACTATTTGTGCTACAGTGCCAACTATCCATGATGCTCTTACTGCTCCTCGCGGTCTCCTCCACTGCAAATGGAGCTCTTCACACTAGACCGAAGAAGGTAACTTTTTCTATGGGATTAACCAGACCCCTGCATCCAACCCGCTTTCTATCACGGTTGGCCTCAACTTGTGACTTTTACTCAGTTTCGCACAACCAGATAACTGCAAGTGCCGCTTTGTGGTTTTAGACACTATATTTATCTAAAATCTTTGAAATTGCAAATCTCTAGTTTTACTGATTGAATTGTTGCTGTTTTGATGTCAAATAATGTATTAAATGTCACTATTCTTCTGAATAAGTGTGGAATGTTTCTGTGGTTGTGTTTACACTTTATTATTGTTTCAGTGCAGCTTAAAAGCTTAACAAATTGCCTCTAAGTTAAGCCAGACTGCATTTGTGCCAAGCAACCAGAGGATTAAGCACAGGTTATTTAGTGACTTTTGTGGTTCACCCTGACAGAAGATTGTGGCTGCTGCTTGAGAAGGGCTCACACTCCCCACAACCTGCTCCCCAAAATCTCACAGTCGTGTTGTGTGTCTTTCAAATAAAATGAAGATTTGGTATTTGTTTTTGGACATAGAGCAAGCATTTATTAGTAAGCAGATGAAGAGAGCTGTTTTGGGGATGGTGTGATCTTGTCATCTGTTTTGGAAGTAGTGTGATTTTGTGCTGTGGGAGATTAAGTATTGTCCTTGGAGGTTGAAGGTGCTGTGCTATTTGTGATTGCATTCATTATAACCAGTTCTTTTTAACTACCATTATCCTCGTCCAACAGTTTTAGAAGTAATTTTGTAGGGTCCATGTGTATGGGTAGTGGATATAGGGGTTGAAATTGATTAGATGGGCTGTGGAGTTGCTTTTGAATAGTTTCATTGTTGTGTGGTAGACAATGGGATGCAAGGTTATGAAGGGTGGTGTCAAGTGGCCTTTTCACCAATTGGAAAAACAGATTTGTTGGGAAATTTTTATGCTCAATACCAAATTAAGGAGTCAGAAAAACATGGGAATGTTATTCAGTATTCCATAGAAGGCTACTTCCCTGCACCTGGTCGATCTGAAGTAGAATGAGCTATAAAAGGATGTTATAAAGGCAAAAACAAATCTCATTAAAAACAAATTAAGGTAATATAAAATTCACCCAACAAGTGTCACATGCTTGCAGTGATAATCCATCAACAGCCTGCATGTTCACAATCTGGTCCTGTAATTAGGTTATTTAAAATACAATTTTCAAAGAGGCGATACCTAGTCAGAGTTGATCATTTAAGTAACCGAAATCAAGTAGGCTATGTGATAGTTAGCTATTAGAAATTGGACTCCTGGTTGGCAAAGATGTGCACCCTGTCCAAGCAGAAGCCACAGTCCTAGTCAGGGTAAGCTAGATACACACTAAAAGATAACCTGTGCGCACCGTCTGGTAGCTTGGCACAGAGCAGTCAGGTTTATCTAAAGATGAAATGTGTAAAGTATTTATGCAACGCACTCACACAGTAATACAATGAACACACCACAAAAAAACTCCATACCGGTTTAGCAAAATAGATTATTATATTATAAACAAGACAAGACCAAAACGACAAATTCCAATGTATAGAAGTTGAGATATTGAATTTTAAAAGAATAAATGCAGTAAAGCTTTCAGAAGCAAGTAGCGATAAAAGGTTACTTTAGGTGGCGCTGGCATGAGGCATAGTCAAATTCAGGCGACCTCGTGGAAGCACAGGTCAGCTACAGGACCCACGCAGGCCCTGGTGAACATAGTAACTTTCCTTGTCGCAAGCAAGGAGATGCCTCCATCTTCTCCACACAGTAAAGGCAATGCATTAGTTCAGAAGATGGTTGCCAGAGTCAAGAGGCATTGTGCAATGCGCCGGATTCTGCCCCGCAGTCAGGAATGCATTGATTTTCAACAATCTGTCCGATACGTCAATCTCTGAAGGCAAAGCCATGGCACCGGTACAATCTGCTGATTTTACTGCCGCAACTGCATTGATGGTGATAGATGGCGAGGAGGAAGAGGAGAGTGAACCTCTCCCTGACCTCCTAGTCTACAAGGAGAGAAATGGGTCTGTGGAGGGAGTAATACTTTCCCCATGTATTGGAAACACTTGTCAGGCACACAGAGAAGTAAGTGCAGAGACATGTCCACTTTCTAAAAGTGGCATTTCTAAAATAGTAATATTAAATTCAACTTCACCAGTAAGTAGGATTTATCATTACCTTTCCAACCATATGAAACATGACAAAGCCACTCCTCTCAGATCAGGAAATACAGCTTAAAGGTGTATTGAGGAATTCCTAATGCTAACCTATTAGAGGAGTAGGCCTCACAGTAGTGAAGAATTAAATAGGCTGTTTGTCACAACCAGGACATGTAAAACATAAAAGTACATGTTCTACCTTTTACTTAGATAGCGCCCTGCCCTTAGGGCTACCTAGGTCCTACCTTAGTGGTAAATTATATGGAATAAAAGAGGACTTTAAGGCTTGGCAAGTAGTTTTAAATGCTAAGTCGAAGTGGCAGTAAACCACACACACAGGCACTTCAGTGGCAGGCCTGAGATGTGTTTGAAAGGCTACTTCTGTAGGTGGCACAATCCGTGCTGCAGCCCATTAGTAGCATTTGAAGTACAGGCCCTGGGTATATGGAATACCACTTTACAAGGGACTTACCAGTACAACAAATATGCCAGTCAGATATACACCAAATACACAAATGTTTAGGGAAGAAGCATAAGCACTTTAGCACTGATTAGCACTGGTAAAGGCTCAGAGCCCAAAGGCAACAAAAATATTCAGCTAAATGTGGAGGCAAAAAGCAAAATGATTGGGGGAAGACCACCCTAAGCTGACAGGTCTAACATTCACCAACACCAAAATCTAGCTCTTAAAATGACAAGTTTCGAAATGCTGCTAAAAATATAAAGGGCAACAAAGATGAACTTCGCACTACAGCATAAGGTAAAGAATATCAAAATGAAACTGATGAGCGTCATTTGACGTCAATTCCATAGTTTGCAGAAAGTGCCTGAAATTCGGTGATGTGCTACACCCTAGGATGAAGCCCCTCCATTCTGGATGCACCATGTAAAGTAGCACCCCACCAATATGGTTGGCGATGATTTTACTCATAATTTTTCATCAATCTTCAACATTGCACTTGGTCTGTGTCCTTTCTGATCACGAGTAAGGCCCTATTTCTCCGAGGTTATGATCAGGACTTCTCTAGTCGTGTCTAGTATACCATCTTGTATACTCGCCACAATCTAAGGGCTAGCTGTAAGCGTAAACCGTATACATTTCTGTTGGTAGTCCATTTGAAGCTGGTGTCATACCAGATGCCACGCTGGCAATAGCTTCCTGTATTTCCTGCTAACTTAGAGAAGTATTAATACCTTCACCCTGTTCTAATCGATTTAGCTGTGTGTTTGCTTAGTCTCCAGGATCACCATATCATCAATCCATCACTATTCATGTACAAGGTGGTATAATATTCAAGTTTGAGGTTTTCAGTCACAAGAGGCATGTTTGACACTGTTGTTCAAGCATGTGAATTTGTTTGTCTTTGGTCTGTAATTCCTGTTTAGTAACTTCCATACTCCATATGTGGTTCCAATGCAATAGTCCCTTGTCTGCCTTAAAAGCCTCCAATTCAAGAACGGCATTAGATGTTGTTCCTGCATTTTTCTAGAAAAATTGGTCTGTCTCCTCCCTGAATGCTGGTTTCCAGGCAGGAATTGCCAGCTTACTACGTTCCCCATACAAATTTAACAGTAATGTTCTATGATCTGAGTAGGCCCTACAAAGGTATTCGGTCTGCGATACCAACAGAAGGACATACCTGGTACAGTATACCTTATCAAGTCGGAGGTGGAGGTCATGCATGCAGGAATAAAATGGACATTCTATGCCCTCAATGTTACCTATCTACCATACATGTTCTAACTTCGAATGAGATTGCAAGGTTGATAGCGCTTTAGCTACTTTCACTGTAGCATAGCTAGGAAGTGGGGGGTGTTAACTTTCTTTCACAGCATTTTCAAACCAAATATAATTCCCTCTTAGGAGCATTTGGACACCCACAATGTCAGTGAGTTCACCTGTTATGTTTTCGTGATCTGCACTTTGTTCTCTGTTAGAGCTGTAAATACTAACCAACAGGATTTCGATACATCAAGTCTTCCGAGCAGTAATGCATAGTGACTGTGTGAGTTTTTGATGCATCTTAACATTTCAACTGCTGGTCGGATCTATACTAACAGTCCCCTAGCAAATATTGAATATGTGGTACAAACAAAATTGGTCCCGCCATCGTCTCCTAAGCCAACCACCCTCTTCAGTATTCAGTTGAGTTTTCTGCAGTAGTACAATGTCTATCCCCCTTCTCCTCGCTTATAGAGACAAATTATATTATTTTGGGACATTATTTAGACCTCTAGCATTCCAAGTTCGGACTTAAAATGTATTTATCGATGAGGTAGTGGAATGTGCCTTGCATTCACTGCACCTATTTTTCTAACTGTTGGGGGTGACATTCCTCCGGTTCTTCTTCCATCAGTAGTTTCTTGTGAATGTTGCCACCATGCTGATTGTCTCCCTGCTGCTTCAACAGGATACACTTCTCTTTCATGTTTAGCCTAAGAAGTTGAGTGCTGTCCTACTTTTCCTGCTCGCTTTCTTCTATTTTTGGGAACTTTCCATTGCCTCTGTTCAAGAAGTGGCTGTGCTCATGGTGGCTTACAGTTCCACCTCGGCAGCCAATCACCCTCTTCTTTTGGGCCTTCAGAAAATACATTGTCACTGTCAGAGATGATTTTGAGTCTGACTTCGAAAAGGATTGCGTATTTAAGTCCACCCTGCCTGAACTGTTTTTTAACCCCCATAAAAGTGGATCCCTGGTGCTCCATCGCAAGGGTGTAATCCGAGAAGAGCATACATTTTGCTCCCTCTGCCATGCATTGTCCAAGTTACCTTGCACTCTGTATAATCATATTCCTCTCTCTGTACTTCAAACTTCACATCACCATATGTCTCGAGGGTGCTCTAAAGGGCAGGGTCCAAGCAGGCACTGTGCACCCTCATTCTGCTGCAAAGCATTTTGACAAACCTTGGATTACCACCTCTTGCTGAATCAAGTCATCAATATATGGCTACTGTGTCCAAGACCTCTGTTTGCTACGGAAGTCCAGTCACTCTCACATTGTTACACTGTGATCTCCCTTCTAGGAATCTAATCCTATCAGTAAGTTCCTGTACCAAGGCCCATGGCTAGGTGATTTCTCGAGACAGTCCTTCAGTTTTACCATTGTTCTTCTGGATTCTGTCTACCAGATTCTTTTGGCCTTCCCATATGACATTTATATTCATTACCACTGTATTGACTTTTTGCACCAGTGTCTCCCGGGTACTGGCTATCGCTGCCAGTATCATGTCTACTTTTGCTTGCATGCCAACATCCTCTATCGCATTGTCCCCGAGACACAGCAGAGTGTTGTTTGCCCAGAGTGCATTTACCATCTTCATGTTTGTCTAGCAATTGAAGTGTTTTCAGCCTTCCCAACATGCTGTAGATAGTGTATGCATTTTAAAATGTCAATGCTGACCTCCCTTTGCACCCACTCTAGTATAAAAATGTCTACCTCCTAGGCTCTGCTCTATGCCTATTTCTTATGGTTTTGAACATTAAAGGAGTCCAGCCCAGCTAGCCGCCGCCCTATCCACTCAGAACGTCTGCCAACATACCATAGTCAAGCTGGGCACCCAGTGACCGACAGACAGCCTGCCCTGCCATCTTTGGACCCCTAGCCACACCCCCACATATTATCTATTGTTAACAGGGTGTGTAGCACATTGAGCACGTTTACCTAATTTCTATGTGTTCCTCCACATTCGTCCCTCTTCCCTCAATTCATTTTAACATTGTTTAATTGTGTAAATATGGTATGTAAAGGGCATTGTGGATGAATTTTGGAATATAGATCTAAATGTAAAAAAACTGAATATTATATATGTGTGCGATCTGGCCAGTTTCAGTAGTTTGAACGAGGCTAATTACACCTCAAAGCCCTTGTGTAGGGTTGAAATAAAAAGCTGAAAGAGACTTTCACAATTAGATTTTTTCATTTGAGCTACATGGGATGAATGTTTAGGAGAAGAACATATATCACTTGGCTTCACCAGCTAAAAGAAAAGGTTGCTAAGCATATGAATACATTTCAGTGTGAAACGCAAAGAGTTTCTTCTCACGAACATATTTCTTTTTGTTGAAGTACTTCGATGACTTGAACATGACACTGGTGTTTTCTTCCTGGATGTCAAAATCTTTCCCCCTGCAGCCAGAAACTTCGTAGCATGCAAATGAAATCTAGTCGTTAATCATCTTCCTTTTGCATATCTGTCAAATTTGATTTGGAAACCAGCAGAGAACTATATCCTGCCATCTGGAATACCTGCTAGTGACCTCATTTGACTGGCAGCGCAAGTGATAAAAGATGGTGAGGGTGCACAGCTGAAAGTCAGCGGAGTGTGGGGGAAGAGCCAACACAAATCATCTGCAGACTTCTCCGACCGGCCGCGCTGCTCCGTGAATCCACATTTTCGGAGCAGTTGGTCTTGCTGCTGATATGCGTTCTGCAGGCTTTCTGTTTTAAAAACGTTTGTGTACCTGGCATCGCATCTGTTCAACTAGCCGGGTCGGTGCATTTCAGTTTTGATAATCATTAGAAGTTACCTCGTAATGGGAATAGTGACATCTCGTTGGGGTCTTATAACACTGCTTGTTTGTTTGTGCAGGATGAGATTTCCTCCTAAACCTCGTTATATGGGCTGATGTTTATATATAGCGGAAGTTGATGACATTCAAAAAACAGTGGGGCGCTATACGAACATACATAAAAATAAACATTTAATAAATAAAAAATAAAAGTATCACTTACCTTAACCTGCAGCACATCCTCAATGTTCTCCAGTCCCTGCTCCAGACCTCTCCGAGCACGAGGTCCCAGAGCCAACTACCTTATCCAATCCGGACGCTGCTCTTATGCTGTTAACAATGTTAAACAGCACGAGTGAAGCATCTGGATTGGCTGGAGCAGGCTGGCTCAGTGCCTGCTCTCCAACTCAGCCTCTAAGACAGCTGGTTCGGAGAGGTTTGAATTGCGCATGTCGGGCTGGCTATAGCAAGATAGTCAGCCAAACGACATGCACACTTGAAATTTAAGTGACCACTCCTCATTGCTGCCAATCAGGAGCGATGATGCACCAGCCCAGCCCGCCCTCACACTCCGTTCGCCAGAGAGTAAAAGATAACATGGTAATAAAATGATTTTATTACCATTTTATTTGTCACTCTTTCTGCAGCAGTGTGGGGGAGTGAATCGCCTCCGATCCTATGGAAGAACCTGAAGTTGGTGGTATTTCGCGATTCCTTAAGTCAAAATTTGCACAACTTGGGTGCTTCCTACATTGCATTTAAGGAATCGCAATTTGCGATTCCTTAAATGCAATGGCAAAATGAGGAATCGCAAATTTTGCGATTCCTTATTTTGCATGTGGATTTTTGTGTGCTATATAGCACACTGCCCTAATTGCGATCACAAATGCTGAATTTCAGCATTTGCGAGCGCAATTAGGCATAGATGCATCAAGCTAAACACCGTTCGCAAAGGGGCAGATTCTCAGAATCTGCCCCTTTGCGACCGGTATTTTTGCATTTGGGATGCATCATCCCAAATGCAAAAATCGCAATTTAAGAAATCGCAAAATTGCGATTACTTAAATTGCTATTGCATTTAAGGAATCTCAAATTGAGAGTACTTGTAGCACTTTAATAACACGCTCTTTGTTATGAGGTAGATGTCATTTTACTATCAAGAATGGAGAATTCACATGTCACTTTATTTTAGAGGGTTCGATATGAAGTGTGGCTCTAGGAGCATACTGTGGCGTTGGGCATTGGCCCAGGATTAGTAATATCAATAAAGATTAAGGATTTCAAATCCTTTTATTGTTGCCATATATACATCATTACAATGTGAAATTATTGTATTCGCTATAATTAATAAAGAGAGAATTTAACAAAAGCACTTTAATAGTGTTGCTCCTTTTGCACATGGCACAAGTCACTTTATCCTATAATATGGAAAATCCATAGGTCACTCTAATACAGAGTGTCTTATTTGAGTTGTGGTCTTTGGAGCTTAGAGTGACGTTAGTATTGTCAATGACGACTAAGGGATTTTAAATGCACTTATGTATATTTTCAATGTGTTTGAAACAACTGTCGCCATAGATAAAATGTTGGAAATGTTGGAGTGATATATATACTTATTGTATTGCATTTTATGTAGAGAACTGCAATTTTAGCATTTTACAACAATGCTCCTTTTGCACATGGCATAAGTCAATTCAACATATAGCAGATACTGCACTTATAACTTTAACTGGTTTATTATGCAGTCCCTTTAACGTTGTTGAAGCTTTATTTGTGCATAAAAACACAAGAAAATGGCTACAACCCCAGGTCTGACAAAGACCACTTGGCGGTTTAAACGCGTTACCAGGTTTTGTGTGGTCGCAATAAATAACTCCTGAAAGCGACCCGAGTGTGCTGGAGTCTTTTTTTATGGGAAGCAGGCCATTGGAGTGATATATATATATATATATATATATATATATATATCTTTAAAATATATACATCTATCCAATTCCAACTGCTCTTGTCTAGACCACGGACATGTGGGTGGTGCATGCACTGGGAGAGCACCCGGTAAACAAATTCTTCTAATCCGTTCCACGCCGCAAAAGTAATGCACTTTCCCGCTACGTTGAGCAAGGCGTAACTGCCGAAACGCATAGCGTGGAAGCAGAATAAAACTTCCTGAAATACTATTTTCGTTGTTTCCTGAGGGTGCATTACTTTCGCGGTGCGAAACAGATTTGAAGAATATATCTATCTATCTATCTATCTATCTATCTATATATATATATATATATATATATATATATATATATATATTCGGTATGTAGACGTCTTCCAACAAAGCAACAGCTCGCAAAGTAGACGATGCCAGACCCATAGATAGTGCAAAATATTTTTATTTAGAAACCCAACACCAGTCCGCCATGACGCGTTTCGGCTTCACAAAGCCTTGATCACATGACGATATATATATATATATATATATATATATATATATATATATATATATATATAAATATCTATAAAATATATATATATATATATATATATATATATATATCACGCTCGGCTTCAAAAGTTAATTTACTTTTTCAAAGAACCGCACTCGTAAATCCAATTAGGTACTCACACCATCAAGTTTATTTCCGTCAGAGACAACAGACGCGTTTCAGCCTAAAGCCTTCGTCAGTGTTGATAGCACTGCTTGTGCTGACTCTATTTTACATGCATTCATTCCTGTTATTAAACATTGACGATGGACTGCAACAATGTAGCAAGTTTGTGCGCCATTTTGGAACATGTCTGTATACATTCTGTTTGTTCTTTTTCAGTACATAATGTACGTTTATCAATAATCAGGCACTGCACTTGTTAACACGTTTATTGGGAAGTGTTTGCTATTCTTGCCGTGTATCGGCATTGCTCCCCTCGAACTTCGAGGGGAGATGTTGGGAGTGTGAAGCCTCGCACCCCCGTTTTCCCATTAGTCCATACAGCCATGAATTGGCTAGTATAGCATGTGAGGCCCTGAATATTCAGCGATTTAGCGAGTGCCCGGGATTCTACAGTGGGACTTAGAGCAAACATATATATATATATATATATATATATATATATATACATATCTCTTCAATGCTTTTCTGAAGGAAAGTTGCTGATCAATATTCCTCGGTTAATCGGATACAGCATTCTATAAGTAACTCACCATATTAAACAGCTTTTTTCCTGATGATCCTAGGAGGAATCAACAGTTTAATTTTTGATTATCGTAACTGGCTTTTCCAAAAAACATTCTACGGACTCGAGTCGGGTCTTAAATTTCACCCTGACTGCAAGTGGAATCCTGTTCATGTTACAAAGAGTGGGAGAGATACAGCCTCTCTTGGATAAGCTGCTTAGTTTTGAAGCCAGTGCATTCCAGCAGTATAACTTGGCTCCAATGAATGCTGTCTTCATCTGGGCTCTATCATTCTTCTCCAGCAAATGGTGAGAACCTCTTAACAGCTTCAGATGGTAATTTGAGGAGCAGACGAGCTTGGTAACATGGCTGTTCTAGACATAGAAGAATGCAATATAAACCACAAGGGTGTTATGCTTTTGTTCACTTTACCTTCTGTTTCACCCTCTCTGAAAGATATTCTTAATGTAGATCTTTTTTGCTAGTTAGTCTTCAGACTTATTAACCTAACAAGACTGATAAAATACAACCTAATACAACGCTCACTTCCCGTAGACCTAGATTGCTTGTCTTGATACTTATTAGTGTTTTAACTGTATTTCTGCTCTGCCTATTTATCATAGTGGGACTATGAAAACTAAACATATAGGGTCCTAACACATTCCTTATATCTTTATAGCTTTGTGCTTGGAAATCAATAATAAAGATTTCCAGCTGATCAATACACACTTTTAACCAAACGCATGTTTCTTTAAGTAGTTCTGTATAGTGAGTACTGTTGTTATGACAGATCTTTTACTTAACTATGACCTATGGAATGGAGAGTCTCCATGTAGAGTTTAGATGAGAGGCAATGAGTGTCACAACCTTACAGACCACAAAGCAGTCAGTTGGTTAGTCTCAACACATCAATGGAAGGCATTAATAATTCTTGAGTATGTAAAGATCTTGGTTATTGATTGTGATCCTTTTGGCTGAGGCTCGGAACACCCGAAATGCAAGATAAACCTGCATAACAGAATTGCACTGGACCCCAAATGTCCGTGAGTTAGAGGGGTGATTATAACTGTGATGGTCCAGCAGAGCTTGGGATTGAGAAGCTCAAAGGGATGATATGAACAGATTTTAGAGTTTTGGGCTTGTGGTATGGTTAGAGTCTAACAGGACATGATTCCAGAGGGGGTTACCTCTGTGAGCTACAACTCAAGTAAAACTGGTTTGATTAAGTCGGCCAGGACAGCAACTCTAAGGATGCACTCACTTGCTAAATGAAAGTACAGGATTGGAACATGGTGTCGCCATTCACCTAAATTCCTCTGGTAATGTTAATAAACCATATTTACTCGTTGAAGCACATAAAACCTGCCTTCCAATTGAGCTGTTTCATGCTAGTTTTGATATTACATCAGATTGGTAATATGTCATAACGGATCATTTGGTGTTCTTCTCAAAGGCTAAATTTATTTCCCCTTCTATTGAAAGTAATATTCATCAGACGCAGACAGCTGCTTCCGTTGTCGCTCAGATCAGACTCCTGCCTTCCCAAAAACAAATAATGCCCTTCCAAAGTTACTGCTTGCCAAGTCACCCTTCTCACCTTTCTCGCTTCATCTCCATTCCTCAATTCCTATGACCTTCCATGTTCTGTTTTGACATCTTCCTCCCTATATTCCCAGGGCAGCCATCTAGTTTATTCACGCTCACAAAATCAACTAATACTGGTTAAAAATGTAACAATATATAGAATATATATGGTATGATAGTAATATAATAACTGCTCCTTGCTATGAGCCTCTAAATGCAGAACATGCCTGGAGGTTGTTGGGGGGCTCCAGGCTCAAGGCTACCATTAGAAAAAAAACACTTACTTGTGGAATATACAATCTAAAGATTTATCGCCCCAGTTTTTGCAATACATTGAAGTAGACAGGTGGCAGCAAAGACCGATGCTCAATGTGCTTGTTAAAAAACATTCATCTGAAAAATGTCTGTAGTTGTTAGGAAGCAACAGAGAAGGTCTTGCTTGTGTTTTGGGATCTGGTGATTTACAAACAATGCAGTGGTCATTAGACTAGATATTTGGATCAGCCTGTTTCTTAGCAGTTGGAAGATGATGGCATGCTTTAGTTTCAGGTAATTTCAGCCTTGGTTAGCTATACATTGATTGGTTTAGTAATGATATTGGCTAGTATTGTGTGGCCATTTATGTTGATCTTTGTGGTACAGATGTATAAGTGATGATTTTCAAAGATGCTGTGATCTTTGTGTTGCCTCTCCCTTGGGTGATTGCAGACTTGCAGAAACATTGTTAAATCAGCATTTCAAGGATCTAGCTAGTGTTGCGAGAAAGAGCGGCTGTCATAATGCTCATATTTAAGCATATACAGTTCAACAGCATTATGTAGGCAATATTCTGTTTTTAAACCCCTGTTTTTGTCTCAGGCTTCCCAGAAGTAGGCCACATACACCTCGTATACCACTAGTTAACATGTCTTATCACTGCATTTGGCAGCATAGGTTTATTCCATGATTTACATCTCACTTTCCAGACCCATTATCTTAACTATTGTTTCTGAGAATTTAGTCGGTTTGCTCTCACACTATGTATTAGAAATTTCCACATAGTTCCATAAAGTGTTTTGCACTATAGTTTGTCCTAGAAAATGTTTTAGTTGTGAGCAGCAGCAGCTCCTCCGCTATGGCAGAGGAGCGTCGCCCCCTCTGCCAGCCTCAAAACCTAAAAAATAAAACGATAATAAAACAGTTTTATTATCACTTTATTTTTCAAGAGCTATGGTCCAGGCCGAGTCTTGGGGGCGGGGCCATCATGGGGACAATCACGAGGGGGAGTGGTGGGCACTTCTATCAGTACGCATGTTGGTTTGGCCTGCCGTCTCAGGATGGCCAAACCGACATGCACACTGAGCTGTCTCCAACCCTAGCTGCGCTGCCGGGTTGGAGACAGCAAGCAACATAGTTGCATTGCAAAATTACAGCCAGGTTGCAAAAAGGTAATATTCAATTTACACCCACTGTTTGCGACTAATCTGTACACATTTGTTCTCAGGTTGCGACTAATCTGTAGGCCATTTGTTCTCAGGAGATCGAATTTCGTTATATTAGCAACATGTTATTTAAGTATACCAGTCTCTAGCTATTAAATACACACAATATATATTTGGGAAGAAAATGTGGAAGATTTGGTGAGGTATAGACAGGTGATTTCTTGGAGAAAATTTTTTCACAAGTTTCTGCTGCATGTTCATTTGGTGCAAAAAAGAAATTGCGATTGAGTTCCTTTATAAGCAGTTCACTGTAAGATGAGAAAGGGCCTCAACCACCGGTTTGAGGTATTTGGTGTTGACAGAGGATGGTGTGTTAGGTGCTCCGTGTGAAAAATTCACCAGGAAAGTGGTTGATTGTATACATTTGGCAAATGTAGGACTTTCTATAATGGATGGTTATGCCTGTCACACCGCTAGACAAAGACGCTATATTTAGCCACTACAAGGTGTTTTTAGTGGCAGAATGCAATATCCTTTCTCTCCCTCCTGCCTCTCCGTTCAAACTTGCTTGATAGTTCAGGGGACCCAGGCCCTCACTAGATATCCAAAGCTAGACCGTATCTCATATATCTACTTCTAGGAGTGCGCTGGGATAATCATCTCAGTTTCAACGCCCAGGTTCAAACAGTAGCAGCATCCTGTTTTGCTAAGATCAAGACAATTAGACGGCTCATCAACTACCTGCCGATGGACTGCCGTAAGACTGTGGTACAAGCCCTGATAATATCTCACCTGGACTACGCCAACGCACTATATCTTGGCATCACAGCAGGCCTATGCCACAAGTTACAGACTGTCCAGAATGCTGCTGCTCGGCTGGTGGAGAGAATTCCTGCCAGACATCACATCTCCCCACACCTCCGTAAACTCCACTGGCTCCCCATTTCCAAGAGATGTATTTTTAAGGCCATGACCCTGGCTTTCCGGGCCTCCAAGGGCAAAGGCTCGGCCCATCTGAAAAGCACTCTGAGACCGTATGTCAACACCAGGACATTACGCTCAAATTCCCTACTTCTGCTGGAAACCCCTAGATTTAAACGTACTCGCGCCGGAGGGAAAACATTCGAGGTCTGTGCCACTCGGTGTTGGAATAACCTCCCGGTTGCATTACGAGCCTGTCAAACTGAATTAGCATTCCGAAAGTCCCTGAAAACACATCTCTTCCCCATATAATGCCCCATTGGTGCCTAGCCTCTAAGTTCCATGATTTATCAGCGCCGGGACGCCCCATTGGGGCAGCTGTTGCGCTTTACAAAATACACAAATAAAATAAATAGGAGTCAGAGGATTTGTTCTGTGGCTGGACTGTCACACTCGCTGCCCTTCTTCTGGACACATGAAAAATCTTTTCTTCCAAATTCTTTACAGGTTCAGGTGAAAGAAATTGTGGCGCCACAAACCTAACAAATACTTACCTTCCCAGTAAATAACTGGAAAGTTGAAGCACAGTGTTTGATTGCAATTTCCTCTACAGTTCCTCAGCCAAGAGGGTTTAACGTATGACATGATCATTCATGAGCACACTTACATTAATAAACCGAAAGAAAACAAAACTACCCTTAAGACAGTTCATTAAGTCATGGTTAAGTATTAAACCGCTGCCACCACTTATATCGCCTTTTTACAAAGTAGCCTAATGAGTGCCTGATAGTGACTCTTTTGTGTCCTAAATCAGTCACCTCCATGTTAGTGTTCACCTCACTACAAAACACAGACCCTGCCTCATCCCCCTAAACTGTTGTAAACAGACCTATGTGTGGCCAGTGCTTTGTGAAATCTCCGATATAATACTCAGGTGGGTCTTTAGTTCCTCGTTGACCGTGATTTGATCAATTTGTCGTACTCCTATAATGGCCTCACAGGCTAGGGTTGCCACCGTGCCAGTATTTTACTTCCATGGTCTATATTTTAATGTAAAATGGGAATGGGAGAATCTGCAAAGCGACTAGTGCTTTCTTTGAGATGTAAAACGAAAACATCAAGTACAAGAAGAAATCGGTATGGGGACATTGTATCGGGTTTGTTTTGCCATCTAACATTCTGCTTCAATGGTCTAACATAGGCCTCTGCAGCCCCCGCGGTACAGGGGGCCCCAAGCTCCACGGGCCCCCTCAGCACAGTACCCTGACCTGAGAGCGGCTGATTGAGTCCGGATGGGGGTCCGTCCATGTACCTTGCAGGGGGGACCCCTCAGGTTTCGTTACGCCACTGTGCTGCCTGCACTGCTGTGCCGCATTAAACAGTGCTACATTTGGAGGTGGTGAAATGGGGAGTAGAGCGGGAGCACAAGGGGGCGTGGGGGGTGATTGGGGAGAAGGGGACCACACTCTGTTAAAAAAAATCTATATAAAAGAAAACCGCAATCACCAGAGTCCAAAGTTTGTCAGTGTTTGCCCCAGCAGTGAAATGTCCGCAAATCCATGGAATCACTTCTGCATTACTTTACAGCTCTCTAAACACCAGCTAAACAATTGTTAAATCAATCAGAGGCAAAGTTGCCATGGTATAAAAGAATATATAGGATTTTACATACATTTTTATTAAAGTATGGGCTCCTGGAAATCCAGAATCTCAAAACACGAACATATGGACAGTATTTTTTACTGAGAAAAGTCACTACCCTATCACGGGCTGCTCGTGAATGATGTGCGATTTATTTTGTTTTGAGGAATGCACATCCAGACAATATGAAAACGTATTTCCCAAGTATGAGGCAGTAAGCGGCGCCACAGCTTCATAGCCCGAACACAGGTAACTTCTGTTTTCTACTACACGTGCCAGAGAGCAATGACCTTCAGCAAGCATTGTGCATAGTTTCACTCACTGGCATGCTGTAACAAATTCACGGTTGCCTAAACAGTACACTTCCGCATTTTATCATTAAGCTGACCGACCTGCTCTACAGTTATTTATAGGTTTGGCATATTTTCCACAACAACAAAGAAAATCTAAATTTTAATGTAAGTAGTCCACTTAGTCCATTTCACTTTCAGTATACAAATTGAGATTAATCATTATGTGAAATGTAAGTAAAATCAACAGAACTCTATCAACATTTCAATCTAATAGCGGGATTTAAAGGTACACCTAATATCACTCTAACAAAGTTCACTTCTCCCTCTCATTTATCCACACCGCACCTATGATTATGCATCTGGGGAGCCATGGGTAGGCAATTAACCTTTTCAAGGCTTAGTCAGATTTTTATTTAATTGAGTTTGAAAACTCCTAATTGCTCTAAGAAAAATGGAGTCTACATGAAATACAGTAGGCTGTTATGACGATGGGTAGCACACAGCATCTATATTTCTTACAAAATGTAGGGTACTTCTTGGCTTACCTCAAATGCCTTTAGTCAAAAACAATCCTCTTCAGCAAGTTGGGTAAATGTCCAATAAACAGTTAACTGCTGCCTTTGACTCCTTTCTTAAAACTTATTTGTGCAAGAATTGTATGAACCGATGAGCTTTCAAAACAGAAAAGGTTGCCTCTCCATTCAAATCAGGGCCACCGCAAAGTCAAAAAATGCTTGTCCAGCAATATTATCTAGCCCTGTCTTAATTTTATGAAACATTTTACTCATCATAATCTTTCTCTAAAATACCATAAAAGAGGTACATAATACAATATACAATAATTATCATAAAATTAGTAATATGTTAAAAGAATAAAAACATACATATAGATTATTTATCAAAGAAGAGTACGTAAATAACAAGCCAGAACTTGCCCCTTCTTAATCCATAAGTATGTTATACTGCTGATTAATACATTTGAAAAGTAATCCTGTATTGAATAAAAACTCGGCTATCTAAGTCCATTAGGGCAAGTTACATCAACATGTCTTTTCCTTATCAGCCAAGCATGCAATAAAAATCTGGAGACAGCAAAGACCGTAAAGGGTGCCGGATCAGTTTGAAACATCCTATAGGCTTCCTCTTTTCTAGTGGTGCTTAAGTTTCTGCAGATGATCAACCATTTTGATCTTGCCCTGCTGTAAGCTGGACAAAAAAAAATAACAACGGGGGTACGTTTTCTTTCTTATGTCCACACATGGGGCACCCCTGGTCAGTAGTGCTTGATGTTCCTGACAATTTCGACATAAATGCATGACGTAGTAAAGTTCCATATCTGAACTGGGCGTGCATTTTTTTGCTAGGTTGGGTTAAATTTCATCAAAAAAGTTTCTAAAAAATATCCTTAAGCGCTATAAAAGAAGTTGATAAAGTGTCTTGTGCATGCATTAGCAGGTTGTTAAATTGATTAACTTAAATTGTTTTTTTTAGTTCCTTCGCATTAATAGTTGGGTAGTAACCCACAGGATCATGCCAAAGATTAGCCAAACCTATCCCCAAGAAGGAGACTTTGACAAATTTAATCCAAGGAAATTTGACAGCCAGGGGATGTCTTATGTATTTTCTCCAGCCCACTACGATAGAGCGATTATTCAGAAAATCAAGGCGAAGTTGAATCTTTTCAGATATCGACCTGAGCCCTAGGTTTGGTTTCAACGTTATCAAGAGAGTGCTAACTGGCAAACACAAAAGCTGCCTAATAAAAACCTGTTTTCTGTCATTACCAGCGATTTTAGATTTTTATTTCCCGAGATCTCCGCACCACACAGGGCAACTGCCTATCCCTGGTAAGTATACAACTGAAGGACTGTAGAAACAAATCTACAGTGGGACCCCTTGTACAACTTCTGCAGCCCCCCAATATGCTGCTCCAATTTAAGTCTCCTCTTAGCTGTATGATTGGCCCAATCCATCTTTTCGTCTAAAGTAATGCCCAAAGAGGTGGCCCTGTTCAGGGGGAATGCCCTCTAGGGTGGGATTTGAACAAGTGGTATGGCATGGATTTAAAACCATGTGTTTTGTTTTGTGCATATTTATTTCCAGGCCCCTCATCACGCAAAACCTCCTAAAATGGTCAAGTGTTTTCTGTAACCCCATCAGAGATTTTTCTAGAAGAAGAGTATCATCTGCAATCATGAGTGCCGGAACCCTCATACCTGCTAATCTAGGGGCATCATTGTCTCAGCTATTAAGAAAGGTAACTAAGGGCCAGATGTAGGTAATCTCAATTTACCTATTCTTAAATACCGAATTTTACCGATTCGGTATTCAAGAATAGGTAAATGGGATGTAGATAATTTTTGGGTAAAAATTACAGAATCGGTAAGATTCGGTAATTAAGAATCGGTATTTACCGATTCGGTATTTACAGAATCAGTAAATACCGGTTCAGTAATTCCCATTCATTCCTATAGAAATGAAGGGGAATTACCGATTTGGTACATACCGACTTGGTAAATACCGAATCGGTAAATACCGAATCGGTAATAGGGGGAACCCTTTGAAGGGTGGCAGGGTGTCACATTGACACCCTGTTGCACCCCTGAATAGTGCATGGGTGCACATGTGGCAGACATACATGCCCTAAGGGCATGTATGTCTGCCACATGGCACTGAATAAAAAGCAAAAAATTGCTTTTTAAAAGGAATTCGTTATTTACCACCAACTAATAGTTGGTGGTAAATAACGAATCCTTAAATGTAAGAAGCACTCACTTGAGTGCTCCCTACATTACAGATTCGGTAATTTACCAAATCGGTATTTTAAGAATTCGGTAATTTACCGATTTCTTAAATTACCGATTCGGTAAATTACCGAATCCTGAAATGTGGCCTCCTACATCTGAAAAGCCTAATACTGGTCGGTAACGGACGAAATTCGGTAATTTCAGCCATTACCGACCGGTATTAGGCTTCCTACATCTGGACCTAAATCCTTTAAAATTAAGTTAAATAGGTTGGGGTCCAGCACACAGCCCTGTCTTACACCCCCCTTTACAAGAAATGGTTCTGTTACTTCAGCCAGCTTTCCCCACTGAACTTGTGCGTAATTATTTTGGGCTACTCTCCCAATGATACCACACAGATAAGCTGGGAGCATTTTCCACAGTAGGGTTCTTGGGACCAGGTCAAACGCTGCTCCGAGGTCTACAAAGACAGCGTATAGCCTTCCCTTCTCAATGCTGATGGTCCAGTAAATCATCTGCAACCTGAATACCTGGTCTACAGTAGAGTTGCAAGAGCAGAAACCTGCTTGAAGGGGACAAAGTATGTAGTTTTCAGCAAGCCATTGATGAAGCCTGGTAAATATGATTCTGCTGAAATGTTTTTGTGTGGTGTCTATCAAGCTGATGGGCCTATAATTGACAGGGTCCATGGGACAGCCCTTCTTATATATTGAAAAAGATCTCATCCCCAGCCCATGATTTAGAAATACTTAGCCCAATTAAGATGGCATTAGACACTGCTGTGAAGTACAGGGTCCAAATATTGATTTTAGTTCGGAACAGGCCCCCAGGAATCTTATCGATACCGGGGGCTTTAAATGGTACAATCTTCCTAAAGGCCTCTTCCACTTCCATACAGGTTATCGGGGGGAACCCCCTAAATTCCCCTCCACTTCATGGTAAGATGCGATTGCTGGTAATTCAGGTGGTATTCCCTCACCAGGCATTACTTGATATAAATTAGAAAAGTGTGCTATCCAGGTCTCAGTGGCAACATTATTATCTATCTTGAAATTTCCCTCCCTATTACCTATAGGTGTTAAATTCCAGAAGAGCGTTTGGTTATTTTCCCTCGCAGCTTCTTCTAGGAGCCCCCAATTATGGTTATTCCAATTCCTTTTTGCGTTTGAGAGTACAGTTTTGTATGCGGTTCTTTTGGCTTGGATCTCTCCCCTCCTATTGCTCTTAACGGAATTAATCAAAGCACATTTGGCCAGACTAGTTTCGATTAAACCATCCTGGTACTCTACTCCTTGGTCCTTGGCTGCTCGCTTCTCTAACAAATTCCTTTTTTAAGCTATCAAAAATGAGTAATGTATTTCTCCAACCTTTAAGAAAAAAGTCTCCTGGTTAGAAGTCAGTTTAAAATGGCAAAGCTCCCCAGAGAGTGTTCCACCTTAGTATATATCGATCTCAGTGCCTTCTCTGATTGAGCCATTACACACCAGTGAATTCTACTTATTATGGGTTAGCTGGCACCTGCCATCCAATAATTGGGGGAGTGCTATCTGTGTGGGATCTTTGTCATGCCTAAACACCACAACCATATCCAATAAAAATGGGCATAGTTTAACGTCCACTGAAATATATATAGTCAATTAAACTAGTACTACCATATCCTGTTAAAGGTGTGCTTTCCATCTCTGTCAGCTTGTGTCCGCCTGTTACATGTGCGGATACTGTGATTCATTGATGAAGCATTTAGTTGTAACACCAGTGGGCACCATTTCTTAATTGGAGGAACATTGAGCGCTGGATTTTGCAAAGTCCTGTACTCTTCCAACCAAGGGGTATGACTAACTAGATCAAGAGGTTCAAACTGGCAATTAAAGTCACCTCCCACTATTTTCAATTATCAAGATGAAGCCCGCCATATGTGAGGCTAACAAATCAATGGTTGTGGATTCATAATGATTTGTCGATGGTCTTAAATAAATGATATATATACTGGCTGTAAATCCATTGGGGAGTCTGATTGCTACATATAAAATCCCACGTGTTCAGATCCATGCCATCAATCCCCCAGAGGGTCTTCCCCTACTGACACATTGCCTCGACACTATATGAGAGAAAGTCTGCATGACCAATTTTCTCACTTTGCCACGTTTAAAAAAAAAAAGACAGATGTCGACTGTGTTGATGTACGTTCCCCAATCTGAATTGCTCAACTTATTACCCAGCCCTGCAAGGTTCCCTGAAACTACTCCTAATTTTTTGTATTCCCTTGGTCAGGTGCAACCCTTTTGGACTTCTCTCTGGAGTTGAGGCATGGGCCACAACTCCCACTGAATCTAATCCCGTAGCTAGTATTATGGGATCACCCACGTTGTGGCCTTCAGAGTTGACACTGGAAGGTGCCATTACCTCAGGGAATAAATCAGGACTCACCTTTTCCCCTGCGACTGTGTCTCTGTGCGGGATATCAATTGTCCTATTGTGTCAATATGCTGCAGGAGCAGAAAGGAGCCAGTAGTTATGGTCCCAACTGTATTTTGACCGTTGTGACGATCAGTAGCTTCCCTCAAGTTTTCCACCCTACTAGGTTCCGATTTGGGCCGATCAGAGTAGAGACTAATCTTTGGCTCATTATGTCAAGATCCAGAGGACCAAACCTGCTAAATCCTGGAACATTGTACATACCACCTAGATTTGTCTGTTTGGCACTTAAGGACAAGGGATGCAGGTTGATAGGGTCCTTTAAAGTTTGGCAGATCCTCAGTCGAGTTTTAGGGGGAGGCTTATAAAAAATACCCCAGTGTTAAAAGTGTCAGCCCTGAACTCCTTATACGTTTGGAACCACCATTAAACAGCAATTTATAAACAACTGCAGGGTCTCTCAAGTTTGTGATCATGCTATCTCTTGGGCAGACCATCATCCTCCTCCTTATCCAGCCCATACGGCCTGTAAACAGGATATTATTTGCCATTATGGTCAGAACGTTCCTGTTCTTTCCAAGCCAGTTAAGGTACTTGTTGCCCAGTTCCATGTGTGACTCCAACTGTCCAGCTCTTAACCTGGGACCCCAGTCAGCATAGCCACATGGGGGCAAGCCTTCAGGGGTAGGGTAAATGCCGGGAGATTCCTGGATTCTTGGGGGTATAATCCAATGTCCTTGTTTCTCACAGGAGGACCCTGAGAATCTATAACATCCTGGCTGCCAGCATACCTCTGACCTGCAATCCCAACCTTATTGGGCCCCTGAGATGTGCCCGGATCCCTACTAGAGGTCCAAGGACTGAAGGTCTCAGGCATGCCTAGGCCTGTAGAGGGCTCTGGGTGGACATGCTTGACATTTAAATGTAGACATTGGTGGGGTGGACCAACTTTGAAAATAAGATGCACACCAGATTCTAGCTCATTAAGTCTCTCCAATATTGAGGTAAGTTCTGATCGTAATAATCCTTAAAGTTGGTTTGTCAGAGCGCCCATGAGATAATCCAACCAAATGGATTTAAAAGCATCCAATCTTCCCTCTGAGATTATGGAGACAGTTTTGCAAACTTTTGAAGTGGCAGAAGGGACTGTTTCACCCTGACGGGAGTTGGACTTAATCTTCACAGCTCGCTTTACTTTCTTCCCTGCTTGGTGTAATTCCTCAGGGTTTTTCCAGCATGGTAGGGCAGCTACAGATGTAACCTCTGGAGGTGTAGCTTTAAAATTATGTTCAATATCAGGTAGTGCTAAAGATGGAGTTTCAGCAGTGACCACAAATGTGTTTAGGGGGAGAGGTGCAATACTCAGGGAAAATACTCAGGGAAAAATCACTTGCGTTTCCCCATGCTACGCACTGTTTGTTTTGACCAGTTAGAAATTAGTTATAAATCAAATTGAGACTCACCCCTGTGAACTGATGGACATTAAAAGAAGAAGCTAAGCGGTGTGGCCCAGTCCAGCTTCCTCCTGGTGTAGATGGGCCTGGGCGCATCCCACGCTGCAAGACTGGAAAGCACTCTTGTAGCACGTCGCCTCCTCTCACAGGAGCAGAGAAGTCAGGGGGCTGAACACCCACCCCGGAATGGTGCCATGTAACTCACTGCGGGCAGGGAAACCACAACTAACACAACTTAGTAGCAGCTCCACTTTTGGGCCGTAGCATTGGCTGAAGGGAAATCGAGACCACCCATTGGTAGACAGAGCAGTCAGCTCGAAGTGAAAGAGTAATTGGCTCGATCTGTAGTTCAGAAAATGAGCATAGTGTCTCAGGTTCCAGTCGGTACACCCTGTCAGTGGGGAAGAGAGCCATCGTCCGCTCTCTATCTGGCCCGCAGCCATTATAGACCTCCAGCGTCCACATGCCACGAAAGCAGCTCCGCCCCCTCCGCACAGCTCTGAGGAACCATCAGCGGGGAAATCGGTGATCTGCGTAGACCGCCACCGTCTCAGATCCAAAACCGCCACACATCCAGCTGGCCACGGCGAAGTCAGCACACCTCAGGGGAGAAGAAGAATCCCCTGCATTGCCGGCTCCAGTAAGCGAAGGCAGGGATTGTTCCCCAATCTCCAGCACTCTGGGAAGCCGCCCTCGCTGTCAACACATAGGTGGTGGGCAAACGATTTACAGAGTTCTGACGTTGGAGTCACAGGGGCAGCCTTGGGGTGGTTCAGAGACTTCCTGTCTAACAGGTCTTTCAAAGTCTCCACCCCCCCTTACATCTCGAATGAGCATAGCATTGGACAGGGAGTGCCGCAGGGCTCATCCCTTAGCCCTACCCTGTTCAATGTCTATGTCCGTCCGTTAGCGGAGGTGGCCAGAAGGAATGGAATGGCTCTGGTATCATATGCAGATGATACCCAGTTGGTGGTGGCTTTGAATAACAACAGTGGTCTGGAAGCCCATCACTTCAAACAGACACTCATTGACATCACCAACTGGATGACGGCGAATTTTCTCCAATTAAACGCCGGTAAAACCGAGATTCTCCTCTTGGGAAAAAACACCGCATCCTGGGGAGATAATTGGTGGCCTGACATTCTGGGCCCACCCCCCAAGCCAAAAGACTGTGTTAAAAATCTAGGTGTCTGGGTCGACTCGGCTCTAAAATATACCATCCACACCAAGAAAGTGGCTGCCACGTGCTTCGGCATTTTACGCAACATCAGGCCTATCCTGAAGTTCTTCGACTGCCGCACCCGCCAGCTCATCGTCCAGGCGACGATCCTTTCTAGACTGGACTATGCCAGTTCTCTCCTTTTGGGAGCGAACGTGGCCGAAACCACCAGACTGCAGAGAGTCCAGAATGCGGCTGCCAGGGCTTTGGTCGGCCTCCCTCGCCATTCTTCAGTCTCAGGAACCTTGAGAAAACTGCATTGGCTCCCGGTGGGAAAAAGGATCCAATTCAAGGCTTTATGTTTAGCCTTCAAGATCCTCAAAACCGCCTCTCCCCCACTGCTGAGTCCCCTCTTGTCTGAGTACACACCTAGCAGATCTCTCCGCTCAGAGGGACAACATCTAGTGATCATTCCCCGCACTAGACTTGCCAGAGTTGGTGGCCGATCTTTCAGCCTCCTTGCTGCCAAGCTATGGAACAGCTTGCCTGTAACCATACGGGGGATGTATGATCTTTTAGCCTTTAGAAAGGCCATCAAAACCCATCTTTTCCAATAATCTGTTTTCTTTGTGCACCTTCATTCTGCATTCTGGTCAGTTCGTAGCGCCGGGACGCCCCTTGGCTGGGGCAGCCGTGCGCTATACAAATTCCCATAACATTAACATTAACTGGGATCTTAACTGTGTTATCCATCTTAATGTTTTTTATCACTCAGACATCTTTATTGAAAGGTGTCTACTCCTGCTTGTACACTGTGGCAAGGTGAGCCACCTCTGACCCTGCTCGCAGGCAGGTCGCTCCCCACTCCACCACACGGCCGCCAGCTGGCTCGTACCTGCTCCCTGCTGCCCGCCTGTTTTCCTGCTGTTTCCCGCTCCTTCCCGCCGCTGCGTCCCTCTGGCCCCGCCCCCGTGCTCCCCATTGGCCACCCCGCTCCTGCCTCCCAGCTGCTCCTCCCTCCATATCCCCCACTTATGGAGGCCACGCAGCGGCCGCTCCGCTGGTGCACCGAAGGCGTGCCAAAGGCAAGCCCGTCTGCGCCTGTCCGCGCCTGGACCGCGCCCGGACCGCGTCCAGCGCCAGAAATACTGGACCCCGCGAACGCCACAACACCAGACTAGCTACGACGCCAGCACCCTCTACGCACTCAACGCCAGCCGAAATCACACCTGCTTAAAGCCGCCCGAAGCGGACTCACGGACCTTTCTCCTGCCACACCTGCAGCTTCACCTGCGACAGAGCCACCTAAACTCCAAGGACTGGACCCAACCACCTCCGCTGTATACTCCTCAACACCCGCTCCGCACGCCAACACGCCGTCGAGCTCTGGGATCTGCTCGACATCTCCGCCCCAGATGTGGCCTTCCTGACCGACATCGCCATAGCCATCCCGGACGGCTACAAGATCACCCGCAAGGATCGCGCCAACGGAATCAGAGGAGGAATTGCCAACATCCTCAAGTCCACCCTCAAGGTCGCCACCCACGCAGACGACACCCTCAACACCGCCGAACACCTGCACTTCCGGATCCACACCGACCCCAACACCACCCTCAGAGGAACACTCATCTACAGACCCCCCGGACCCTGAGCTCAATTCAGCGACTCCATCGCCGACCTCGCCAGCACCCACTTACTCGCCTCCACGGACTACATCCTCCTCTGGGACCTGAATTTCCACCTTGAGAACAGCAAAAACTCCAACTCCGCCACGCTGATCGACAACCTCGCCAACCTCGGCCTCAGACAACTCGTCACAACACCCACCCACGCTACTGGCCACACGCTGGACCCCGTCTTCTCCACAGGCAAACACGTCACCTTCGACCACACCACCGAACTCCACTGGACTGACCACCGCTGCATCCATTTCACCTTAAATAAACCAGCCACACACCACTGCACCCAACAGCTACCTTGCCGCTCCTGGAGCAAAGTCACCGAAGACCAGCTGATCACCACCCTCGCCCAAAACCCACCCACCGACCCCACCAACCCAGACACCACAGCCCGCAACCTCAGACAGTGGATCGACAACTGCGCCAACACCCTCGCCCCACTCAAGAAACCCTCCAACAACCACGACAGCAAGAGAGCCACCTGTTTCACCCACGAGCTGCAGACCTCCAAACGCGCATGCCGGAAACTGGAGAAGATATGGCTCCACGAACGCACTCCGGACAACCACGCAGCCCACAAGGACGCCACCCGCAGACATCACCACCTCATCAGATTAGCCAAGAGGTCCTCCTTCAAAGACCGCCTGGATAACAACGCACACAACAGCAAAGAGCTTTTCTGCATCGTAAATGAACTCTCCAACCCCAGCGCCAATGCCAACGACATACCACCCTCACAAGAACTGTGCAACTCACTGGCCATCTTCTTCCACCGCAAGATCGCTGACATCCATGACAGCTCCAACACCATGACCGCCCCGACTACGCCAGACCCCACCTCCCCTGTGAACACCACCAGCGCCAACCGCCTGACCTCCTTGTCCTACGTCAATGACGACGAGACACGCAAGGTCATGAACTCCATCCACTCAGGATCTCCGTCAGACCCGTGCCCACACCACGTATTCAACAAAGCAGATGCTGCCATCACACCCCAACTACAGAAGTTCATCAACATCTCCTTCGAAACAGAGGCATTCCCGGAAATCTGGAAACACGCTGAAATTAACGCCCTCCTCAAGAAGCCAAAGGCGGACTCCAAGGACCTCAAGAACTTCCCTGCTCCCGTTCCCGGCGAAGGTCATCGAGAAAATAGTCAACATACAACTGGCCCCCCACCTGGAAGACAACACCGAGACAGCCCTCATCGCCGCCACATATGACATCAGGCGCCAACTAGACAACGGCGAAACATCAGCCCTCATCCTCCTGGACCTGTCAGCCACCATCGACACGGTCTGCCATCGCACTCTAAAGACACGCCTCCTAGAAGCCGGAATCCAAGAGAAGGCCCTTGACTGGACTACGCCCTTCCTCTCCGGCAGAACCCAGAGCATCCGCCTCCCGCCCTTCCGATCCGAGGCCACCGACATCATCTGCGGCGTCCCCCAGGGCTCATCCCTTAGCCCAACGCTGTTCAACGTCTACATGGCCCCCCTCACACAAGTGGCCCGCCAACACGACCTCAATATCATCTCCTACGCTGACGACACCCAGCTCATCCTCTCCCTCACCAAGGACCCGCACACTGCCAAAACCAACCTCCACGAGGGAATGAAGGCCGTCGCCGACTGGATGAGGAACAGCCGTCTGAAGCTGAACTCGGACAAGACGGAGGTACTCATCCTCGGACCCACCCCCTCAGCCTGGGACGACTCCTGGTGGCTGACCACACTGGCAACAGCACCGACACCCACCGACCATGCACGCAACCTAGGATTCATCCTCGACTCCTCCCTCTTCATGTCTAAACAGGTCAACGCCGTCTCCTCCTCCTGCTACAACACCCTCCGCATGCTCCGCAGGATCGACAAGTGGATCCCGACCGAAACAAGAAGAACGGTGACACAGGCCGTTGTCAGCAGCAGACTGAACTACGGCAACGCACTCTAAGCAGGAATCCCAGACAAACATATACAACGACTACAATGAATCCAAAACGCCTCCACTCGACTGATCGTCAACGTCCCCCACCGCAGCCACATCACCCCCCACCTGAGAGACCTACACTGGCTCCCCGTTGACAAGAAGATCACCTTCAAGCTCCTCACCCACGCACACAAAGCACTCCACAACGCCGGACCAGCCTACCTGAACAGCAGACTCATCTTCTACACTCCCACCCGCCAGCTCCGCTCCGCCAGCCTCGCCCTCGCCATTGTTCCCTGCATCCAACGAACAACCTCCGGCGGCAGATCCTTCTCCTACCTCGCTGCCAGGACCTAGAACACCCTCCCTACCCACCTATGGCAGACCCAAGTCCTACTCAGAAGACTCCTCAAGACCTGGCTCTTCGAGCAGTAGCGGCACCCCCTCCCCTCAGCGCTTTGAGACCCTCACGAGTAAGTAGCGCGCTTTACAAGTACTCTGATTGATTGATTGATTGATTTAGTTCTGTCATCTTGCTATTCCCATCTCAAAGATTGTGTGAGTTAAGGATTATGTTCAGATAGTTTATCTAGGAGCAGTTCTGTGTTTTTTGTACCTCTTATTTATTTATTTTATTTATAAACTCTTATATAGCGTGAACGTGACCCACGAGGGTATCAGAGCGCTTTACAATAGGAGAATAAACAGTGGATGAGGTAGTCAACACAAACAAAATGTCAATTTGTCATAATAGAGCAATAGCATCTGCAGAACAACGTACATTAGACATTGTGCTATCAGCCGCACAGATCTACATCCAATGAAAAACATTAATCAGCAAACAATTGTGGAGCAACAGGGGATGTGATAAAAAGACATACAATCAAATACGTCCCATACTTAGATTTAGGACATGAATTTGTTCATTAATAGACTTTTTACTTACTTTTTGAATACAGTAAGGGAGGTGATTCCACGCACTCAGGGTGGTAGAGAGTTCCAAATCTTTGGAGCAATCCCTGAGAAAGCTCTACAGCCTGTTCTCTTCTTCCTGAAGGATTGGGGTTTCAGAAGTAGAGTGCTCGCACTTCGTAGTTGTCTGCAGCCTCCTGATTCTTCCAACTTTAGCGCCAAGTAGCTGGGTGTATTGTTGTGAATTGCTTTGTGCGTCATGCACGCCATTTTAAGGTGTATTCTTGCTTCATAAGGCAACCAGTTCAGTGCTTTGAAGGTTGGTGAGATGTGATTGTTTCTTTTGGTTCCTGATACCAGTCTAGCCGCAGCATTCAGAGCTGCTCTCAACGGTGCAAGCCTGTATTTCGGGAGACCAGCGAGGGTGGTACTTCCATAGTCTAGTCTTGGTAGTACAAGAGCTTGATCAGCAACTTTTAAGTCAGCCTGAGGGAGGAAGGGTTTAAGTTTTCTTAATATACTCATTTTGTGATTAGCTCCCTTGGTGGCAGTAGAGATGTGCGACTGCATATTCAAGTGTTTGTCAATGGTGACACCTAGGGATTTAGCCGAGTCTATGATGAGGGGGACACAGTCAAATGAGGTTAGGTCTTTTAACCAGAGGTCTATCTTTGGGGTGTAGTTTGGTGGTGAGATGAGAATGAATTCCGTTTTTTTGGTGTTTAGCATGAGATGGTTGTTGGTGAGCCAGCTTTGCGTGTTCAGAAGCGTAGTATTAAGAGCAACAAAGTCATCTGGCGAGGTGATTTTAAGGTATAGCTGGGTGTCATCCGCATATAAGTGATATAGAATGTTCGCAGAATTCAGAGCATTCGCCAGGGCCTCCATTAACAAATTGAAGAGAATGGGTGAAAGGGCAGATCCCTGAGGTACACCGAGTGACCATGGATGGTTACGAGAGTGAGTTCTTTATCTTGAATCTTTGAGATCTGTTATTCAGGAAGGAGGAGAACCACTGTAGCACAATGCCCGAGAGGCCCATCCTTCTTTCCAATAGGGCTAGGAGCTTATCGTGCTTGACAGTATCGAAGGCGGAAGACAGATCAAGAAGTATCAAAAGGCATGATTCATTTCGATCAAGCATGATTAGTATATCATCCATAATGTGCGTGAGTGCAGATTCAGTGCTGTGCCCACTTCGGAAGCCCGATTGGTGACTGTCTAAGAGGTTGAACATCTCAATGTGATTACATAATTGAATTTGAACACATTTCTCCAATAGTTTAGCCAAGGTGGGGATATTGGTTATAGGACGGTAGTTGTTAGGATCAGCTGGAGAGGCGTCAGCCTTCTTTAGTATAGGAGTGACCTGTCCTATTTTAAGACAGTCTGGAATGACACCTTGAGTCAGGGAGACATTTACAATTTTAGACCACAATGGTAGTATAGAGGTTTTTAAAATCTTGAAAAGGGCAGGTGGCAAGGGACCCAAGAAATGATTGGAAGGGTTGATTGCTTGTAGAGTGTTGTAGATAGTTTGTTGAGAGATTGTCGAGAAGGTGTGCCAGGAGGCATTGTTTTTTGGAACTTCCCTTGGGTTAATATAATTAAAATGGTCTTCAGATAGACCGTCCAATTTGGGATCTAGTGCCATAGTTTGGCGGGTGGCCAACTTTGATTGGATGTCTAGCTCAATAGTTCTAGTCTTTTCATGGAAGAAATTGGCAAGCACGTCACATGTAGGAGTGGCCAGGTCATTTAACTCACTGTAGTTAGTTGGATTGCAAGATTGTTCCTTGATGATTTCAAAGAGTTTTTTTGGTCGGTTGCTCGCTAGGTTCAGCTGAGTTCGCAAAAAGTCTGCCTTTGCCTTAAGAATCTTCCTATTGTATGAATTCCTTAATTTTCTAAGATGATCCAGGTTGAGAGTGTTAGGAGCTGATTTCCAAAGACGTTCAGCAGCTCTTAGCTGTCGACGCTCCAAGTTCAGGTCTTCATTGAACTAAGGCTTGGACCTCTTAGTGGAAAGATTTTTTTCCTGTAATGGAGCTGTGGAGTCCAGAGTTTCAAGCATCTTGTCGTTGTAGATGGTTGTAAGCTCATGTACATCAGTTATGTCGGTCATGAGGGTCAGAGCAGAGTTGCACTGGTTTACTAGGGAGATGGGATTGATATTTTGTAGATTCCGTTTCCATTGCTTTAACTTTGACGGTTGTCCCCTTTTATGCATTACTTCAGTATTGATGGAGAAGAGGATGCAGTAATGATCAGACCAATCGCAGGGATTGATGGATTCCAGTAGGATGATGTTAGATTTTGCAATGATGAGGTCCAAAGTCTCTCCCTTGTTATGCGTTGGACTGCCACAGAATTGGGATAATTCCTGCTATGATAGAAATTCTTTAAAACAGCCTACAATATGATCACTAGCATTATTCCAATGGAGTTTGAAATCGCCTAAGAAAATATGAGGAACTAGGGAGTTGGAGTTGGATGCCATGATCTCCATAATCTCATCAATACAAGTCAAACTATCACCTGGGGGGTGGTAAAATATGTGTAACTTACAAGTGATGCGCTTAGAGTCTGAGATATTGATGCAAAGATAATCGCACGAAGACAGTTCAATGGAGTCTGCTTGTTTGACTGATAGTGAGTTGTGATAAATGCAGGCTACCCCTCCACCAATTTTCCCAATCCTATCAAGTCGAATTAGATCATGGGAGGGAGGAACCAGTAGGTCGAGAATGGCAGATGAGGAGCTATTTAGCCAAGTTTCTGTGAGGACCAGAATGTCTAAGTTGTCATCTAAAATGAGATTGAAGATATCAGTAGCATGTTTGCTGTCAGATCTACAATTTAAAAGCCCACATTTCAGCTTGTTGAACGAGGGGATTGAGGCAGTCAGTCCTAAATTGATGTTTGTTAGGTTATCTCTGTTAACCGCTCTGTTATTAAGTGTAGGTTCTCTCAGGGGGTTGGTTACAATGGATTGAATTGCACTGCAATGACACTTACTATTGTCAGAATCCAGGGCATAGGATATAAGAAGGTCATCAATGTCACTGTCGGAGAGATGATCGCTTGGTCTCTTTGACCCAGAGATGGAGGATAGACTATCATGAATGGTGTTGATCGGGAGGGAGGCATAGGGTGTACTTATACTAGGTTGGAATCTAAGGCTCATGTTATTGGCACCCCACTTACTATTGCCCCAAGATGCTGTAAGATGATGTTCTCTCTTTTCACTACTCTGTATTTTCATGGATAAGGGACACAATAACCTGAAAAACAGACATGATCCATAAAGGCAGAGGACAAATGCCTCTTACCTACCTAGATTAGCCATTAGAGTTTTACTTGCATATTAAAACTCATAATCTTGTGCAGCTTGTGCTATTTCTGCAAGCTGTTATTGCATGTCAATGTTAAGATTTTAAGATTGACACTAGTTCAGTTGCTGGCTGGAAAAGCCTGGTGCAACCAGGCACATTTCTCACCACTTCAATTTCCCTGGAACATTTCATTGTGTTTTTTAATCGGGAAATATCCATCACCCGAATAGTTTTATCACAACCCCTCAAACCATATGAAATAGGGAAACAGACATCCATGAGAGAGAAAAGACAGTTTTATTGATGATACAATGTATGATAACAATCTACTTAGTACCAAATGAAACTATCCTGGCTGTATTGATATCACATATTGGTAATAGTTGGCAATGACCATCTTTTGATTCCCATTCCCTCATGTGTTTACCTTCTTTTGTTGAACCTATTTTTGCTGGCCATGGGAGTCTGCAAATATTACTGCTACTCACTAGTGGTAAAGAGGTTGTGCATTCCTCTCTGAACATCTTAAAATTGGTCTACCCCTTATTGACACATTGAATGTAATTGTGACTCCCTAGTATATGGTAGCACTTGTATCCAGGCCAGTAATTTAAATGCTGCTAGTAGGCTGTAGCACTTGTGCTATCCACTACTGCAACCTGGCTGTGCAGTTTTAAACTGGTGTTCAACCTGGCAAAATAACCCTTTTGCCAGGCCTAAACCTTCCTTTTTAATACTACTAAGTCATCCCTAAGGTAGGCCTTAAAAGCCCAGGGGTCGTTGTTTTTAAAAAGTAGTACATATAGTGTTTTACATGTCCTGACTGAAAAACCTCCAAAGTAGTTTTCAGTGTGGCAAAACTGGCTCTCCCATACGTTAACACCGGTTTACACTGTTGCCTTTAATAAGTGCTAGGTTCAGTTTAGGAACAGATAGAAAATTGGTTCAAAGACTCATTTTACTAGTAATTTAAAACCTAAGTTCGTGGTCAAGTCGGATTTTATATCAGTATTTTGTAAATGACACTTTTAGAAAGTTGTAATTTTCCAGCTTACAACCAAAAAGCTTAACTGCCAGTGTTCAGCTGCCACCTGTCCCCTGATGGCTTTTCCTGGAGTGAGATATGGTTTGCTCTCAGACAGTGGACAAAGGGCTCTGGGTGTGGGTAATCCTCTCTTGACAGGATGGCCTAGGGGCTGTGCCCAGACCCTTCCCGAGCTTCAAAGGATGAATATCTTGTCACTGGCAGATGAAGCTCACACCTATCCCTGCTTCTCCTTTGTCTCTCTAGGCAGGCTGGCATCAAACCCAGTGGGAGTAGTGGAACGGACCACAATAGGTTTAGGTGGTGGGCAAAGGCTTGCCTTCCACCCACAGGCTGGCATTTGGCATAGAAGTGGATCCCACAGACCTCTCCTCAGAACACTCCTGGGCCTGTGAAGAGCAGAAGAAGGATTGTGTTGAGATGCGAACTGAAGAAGACTGGACCTGCTTACCTTGAACCCGGGATCCCAGAAGTGACTCCAAGGGTCAGTTGGCTGACCTCCTGTTTGAGCTACAGAGACACAAAAAGCGTTCAGAGGCCTCTCTCCCTGCAACTTTCCAGCTGTCCTTGCCCTGGACCCTGTTGCTGGCCTCTGTTGGAGTGAATTCTAACCCACAAGTGATCCCCCAGGGCCTGTACCCTTGGCTGGTGAGAGTATACTCCTCCTGTTCCAAACTGCAAGAAGTGGTCCTGGAGAACTGTCAAAGACCGAGATCACCGTCGAAGCTGCGATCGTCGTTGAATCGCTAGTTGGCTTCATCTTTCTGGGTTACCCGGCTGAAGGAGATCTGACTTCCAGAGAAGTTTCTACATTTAAACGTAGAGAGCTTCATCAGGGCCGATGCCATGAAGCATCCAATTATCATCAAGGCCTTCTTGTGTAGGGATTTCGGACTTTGACCCTTCAGTTGCTTCCCGCCTTTATCGACGACTGCACCCGGGACCCCACTCTTAAGCATCCCGCCTTCATCGAGCTCCACTTCAGATCCAACTTGCAGCTTGCCCCGCTGATGACTCGAGGTTGACCACTTTTGCTCCCTAAAAATTTTCCACTGAGAAAAATCTGGTTCCTGTATCTGACCTGCTCTCCATCAGGGTCAGCTGTAACTTTTAACTTTGATCTGGTGTAGTGTAACCAGATAATCGCAGTTGGCTCTTTGTGCTTTTTGGTGCTATTTTTTATAAAATGTCATATCTCTCGCTCTTCCTATTGGATTTTTGTCTTTTTGGTGTAATTTTATTAACTAAAATGTTCTTAATTTTCCTAATTGGTTTGGGATTTTTCTTATGTTGTGTTTTCACTTTATTGCTGTTTGAGTATTGCATAAATACATTACAAATTGCCTCTACGTTAAGCCTGACTGCTTTGTGCCAAGTTGACAGAGGATTAAACATAGGTTTATTTAGTGACGTTAGAAATTCACCCTGACAAGGATTGTGAGTATGATTTGAAGAGAGAGCTCTTGCCCCCTTCAACTAATACTCAAATTTCTTACAGTAATACAAAGGCTCCCAACACCTGTGTGTGCCTCTGTGAATTTTCTTTCGGGTAGGAGTGGAAGGATAAACTTTTGTCCTGAATAAGGTTTAAAAGAGACAGCATTTAAATGCTGAACTTATTCAGAATAGAGGTGTTTGTAGTACAATATTAGAAAGGACTGTACTGGAAACAACAATATAAGTTCTGGATTGCAAACATTGGTGAAAGTTGCATAGAAACGTTTGGAATGTGATCATTGGCACTGTGAGAAAGTGGATTATTTGTTAATGTGGGTGGTAATCCACCTCTAGCTACAATGTCACTATTTTATTAGGTCCAGAAAACTTTGTGACTCTACAACTGAAACTAATTTGTCGATGAATGACTTTTATGATGGCTAGAAATCATGTTTTAGAACAGGTATCATTACTGGGACTTCTGTTTTCTGAATTCCGTATAACACAAATTGGAGAAAAGGAATGGTGACTCATGCTGGCTGAAACCTGTGAACCTTTCAGTGGAATTTGACATGGTTAACAATTTTACATTATTGGAAACCATCTCTCAAATCAGCATTGATGGGATTGTATTTGGATGGTTTGTATGTTATTTAGCAAATCTTTTTCAACAAATACAAATTGAGAATTCCAGTTAGTCAGATCCATTTTCTATTACAACAAGAGATTTTTCCAAGTTACAATTTGTTACTGTCTCTTTTCAACCTATAAATTGAGCATCTAATCCCACTGCCTAAATGCTCCTGTATCTCTGGCCATAGCTATGCTGAGGATGCACCACTTTACAGATACACTGCTTTACACAGATTTACCCAATGACATACCACTTGTCAGGACTCACAAGGATCTGTCCCTTTCTTATTCTAAATCTAAAGCTATTTCCTTATCTTTTCTCCCTTGATTAATATTCCTGAGCAATCTTTGATGCGCAACTTGATCAATATTCTTATTTGCAAGCCTTGCATCATCAATTGTCGGTATTATGGATAAGAGACTAAAACACAGATGTATGTCCATTCAATTTTGCGAGTCGCAAAGTGCATCGAATTGTGACTCGCAATTTGCGACTCACAAAATACAACAGTGTCTCAGACACTGTTTGGGATTCCTAATATGGTCGCAAATTGCATGCCTCATTAATATTCATGAGGCAGTCGCAATTTGCGACCCCATTGGGAATGGCCTTCACTCCCAGGGATGGTGGCCTGCTGGGGTCAGCAGACCACCATGTCTGTGACTGCTTTTTAAATAAAGCAGTTTTTTAAAAAATGCAGCCCGTTTTCCATAAAGGAAAACTTGATGCATTTAAAACAACAAACTTTTCAGTTTCCTTTTTTATGGTCAGGCAGTGGTCCCTGTGACCACTGCCTGCTCTTAAAAAATATTTTCGCAGACACTCACAAAGGGGGGCCCCTTCCCGTTTGCGAGTGTTTCACCACCTACTTGAAGTAGGTGGTAAACTGTGAGTGTTTTGCGGCCGCAAATGCGGTTGCAAAACGATAGTACATTACACTGACACTCACTATTAGGAAGGGATGCCTCTTCCTAATAGCGAGAGTTGCAAACGCTATTTTGCGAGTCAGTGACTCGCAAAATAGCGTTTGTACATGCCAGGACCCTTTTTTGCGATCGCAAACGTGCCGATCTCCCGTTTGCGACTGTACATCTGTCGCTAAATTTAGAAACCCAAATCAACAATTTGTGTTGAAATGCTCCCCTTCCTCCTCAAATGCAGACCTACTTGCCGAGACTGATAACAATTTGGTCACAATCCCCCTGCTCGTCTCACCAAACTTGGGTCTTCTGTAGATGAAGATCAGTTTACAAAGTCCTCTGGCTTTAACTGGAAACCATAGTTTGCCAAACTATGGTTTCCAGTTTAAGCCAGAGGACTTTGTAAACTGATCTTCATGTACAGAAGACCCTACACTCCGAATCATCCCGTTCTTTTACCCGGAATCAAATCATGTATGGTGTTCTTCCTTCACTTATAATTTTGAAATTTCTCATCTATAAACTCCTGCTTTAAAAATAGCACATATTAAGTCAGTATTTTTCAGGTAGCCACAAATGCCAAATCTTTGTTTCTTTCTTGTAGGAAAATCAAGCAGAGACTCAAAAATCCTTTATTCCGACACTGCTTCCAGCTTTGATTTCCTTTCTGCTAGATTCTCAGGTTCTATCTCACTAGAGCTTCTGGCCTTTTTGCATTAGGCTCCCTTTTCATTCTTCTGTTTACATACGATTGACATTTGGTTGTGAATATCATGTTCCTACTATACTGTGTTAGGCGTTCAGCCTGACCTCAGGTCTAGTCTTGGGGGGGACCTCTGATTATTAGTGTACATTTTGGACAGTGCTTTTCCATGTTTGTCCCCTTGATTTTAATTTTTTAGTTTTTTGTAATTCCTCCAATTTTGGTGTCTTCTATAAATTATTACCATTTGCGATTACTGTAAATTTGTTTGCTATCCTAAGCCTAAATCTGCATTTCATGTTACTTATGTAAACGTCTCTAGCACCCTTGAGGCCTTCTTTGTATTGTATAAAACTAAAATGAAAGAAGGTGTTAGATGAATGGTCTCACTTACATTTATGCAGCATTTTGCCACCTGTCTAGTGAATGTGATTAAGCATCCCTGGATTTACCGTTTTATTTTATATGACGTTGTTCGGTAAAAAACAGGATTAGGGAGTCTCACTCTTTCAGTTTATCTGAGGGTAAAACAGTCTGAGCCCTCGTAAAATCTAATTGGAACCTTAATATCCAGACATAGTCCTCCTCAACATAGTATCTTCACTTTGTGTTATGTGTAAAAAGCAGAGATAATAATGTAAGGCAAAGTCATAATCGCCACTTAAAGTCACTTACATATTAGTTAAACATCAAAACACAGTCCACAGCCAATTTAGAACGAGAGGTATTTTTATTTAATTAAATACATTTACACCAATATCAAAATTTCCAATCAGTAAAACCACAGTTATGAATTTTTAACGTTTCTAGTGAAAAAATTGCTAAAAAGCACAAAGTGCAAATTGCGATTATCTGGGCAGGCTGGACCGGGTCAAAGTCACAAGTTCAGGCTGACTGCGTGCAGTGCGGGTTGGATACTGGGACTAGGTTCGCCCAGTAAGAGCTTTTCCTTCTCTGAGTCCAAGTCCACACGGGGCGCTGCAGCGGAGCTTCCCATTCCCTGTGGATGACAGTGGTCAGCACATGGAGCAGGACGGGTGTCATGGACAGTCCCTGTTCAGCGCAAAAATTTGGTTGCTTGAAGCTTCGTGTTGGCAGTTGACGTGAAATGTTGGAGTTAATTCTAGTTCGCGGAGCAGACACAAAGAGTAGGTTGACGCTGGAAATTTGCATCAGCAGATGTCGCAAATGGTTGTCAGGCAATCCCCTCCTCCTTCCCCAAAACCAATCTCAGCCGTCAGAGTCACATAGGAATAGAGATCCATCACCTAATTAGATTTCACAGATTTAACAAAATACACAAAGCCTTTCACCCAATGCCCTCTCCCCATCATCCACCAAGTCTTCCAGGGCGTAATATGATATCCAATTACCCCAGATTTTATGGAATTTCTCGGGGCAGCCCCTGCTGGGATAGGTAGTGTTCTCACGTATCATTTACATGTCAATGGCATTTCTCCACTCTGTCACTGTGGTACTGTCCTCAGAGCCCAATGATGGGCCACGTCTCATTTTGCCCCTATCACGGCTAAAGTGCAGAATATGAGTCGGGCTTATAGAAGGTCGACATCATTGGGGATACCCAATAGAATGCATTTGGGATCCATTGGGAGGGTTAATAAAACACGTCTTATGTTCCTCCAAATTGGCTTTCCAATAGACCTGTATTCTGGGGCAGGTCCACATTGTATGCAACAAGTAGCCTAGTGTGTCTTGGCTTCTCAGGCAATACGGGCAAAGTGGTCTCCCCATGGCATGGAGTCGTCGCCTATCATAGCAGACGCTGTGTAAAATGTTAAACTTGTTTAATCTGAGTCTTGCCTTTATTGCTAATTCCCGGAGGTGCATCAAGGCCACCTCCCAAACAATATCCTCAGTTTCTCCCAAGTCAGTCACCCAACTCCCTCGTAGGCCCTTAAAAGTGCCGGGTTTGTTATTAACCCCTTCGCCGCGGGGTTAATTCCCCCGCGGCGCTGGGGGGAGGGTGGGTGTGCGCAGCGCCACGGTGCTTGTGACGAGCTGGGTTCGTCACGCTGCACAGTGGCGCTGTGCTCATGACGAGCTGAGCTCGTCATGCTCACACCCGTTTCTCAGAACGCTCAGCACAGCAGGGGAATTAGCCCTGCGTGTGAGCGCCGCACGTGCATGACGAGCTCAGCTCGTCATGAGCACAGCGCAAACGTGCCTCATGACGAGCATAGCTCGTCATGAGCACGGAAGGTGTTAAAGAGGGTTCTATACCTAGCTGATATTCCGCTTCTCCCTAGTTCCTCCATCAAAGTCTCCCTTCAAGAGGTGCATATTCTGGGATTCCCTACCCTGGAAGCTGCTCTGCTACGTGTCATAGTTGTGCGTATTTAAGGAATTGGGTGTTGTGAGTGTTATATTCACACTGAAGCGAGGAGAAAGACATATTGTCAACATCCTCCAAGAGATCTCCTACCTTCGAAATTCCAAATGGGCTCCTAGACTTTGAAGCCAGTTGGGTTTGGACCTCCATCCCATGGATTTCATGGCATCAGCCCAGGCATTGATCGCCAAAGTGTAGTGTAACAAATGGGGGTGCGCAACTCACAAAGTCCAATAGGCCAGAGTAGATGGAAAGGTCACTTCTTTATTTGAAATTATTTCACTTTAAAAACATTCCATTCAAATCATCAGCCAATGCGTTTCGCTCTCATATAGGGAGCTTCCTCAGTACGAAAACAGTATCAATTGGCAATGTACCAGTCACAATGTTTTTCTATCCAAAATGCAAGAGCTCGTTGTGCAGCAGTATACCCGTCACCGTATCCAAGACGCTTGTAGTATTCACATATGCTCCTGTTTAGAGATAAAGTAGTATCCAATCCAATCTGCAACCAAGCAAAAGAAATAGATCCAATATTAGATCTCCATTTGATCGTCAAAATGGTAGCTAGCGGATCATGCAGTCCTTGACCACCGTACAGATAATGAAGGCATGGTTTCGATAGTCATTGGGATCGTTTCAGCTTAAACATGAAATGGTCCAAGTGGGCGAAAAGCCAATCATTGATGTTAATAAGATGGGTAGACCAGTAGTATGCACGGAGGTAGAGTAGGGCACTTCCCCCGTCATATTGAGTATGCTGAAGCATGGCTAGAGGTATTCTAGGGTGTTTACCGTTCCACCAAAAAGTGTGCAGGTCCCCCTCCAGGGCCATAAATATCTCAGAGGAGATGGAAGACTATGTGTGTTGGAGAACGTATAGTAACTCGTAGAATGCAATCATTTTAAAGATTGCCGGCCTTCCCAACAGCGTAAAGGGCATTTACGCATAATCCTCCCCAAGTTATGCTCATGACTTATCTTCTGATGGGAGGTCAGAAATATACCTAGATATTTGAAACCCAGAGTGGTGCGTCTCAAGCTATGGGAAATGGGGGAAACGCATTATTCTCATGTGGGAGATAAAGAAGTTATTTGTTCCAGTTCGTGCAATATCCGGAATAGCTTCTGTATTTATCCAACAACTGAAAGAGTAGCGGAAGGGATAGGGGGGATTGGTGACATAAAGGAGAACCTCGCCTGTGTACAGGGAAATTTCCCGTCCCCCCTGCGGCCTCCTCATCGTGGACTCTAAATCAACGGATCTCCGGTTAGTCACGAATCTTACAAGCCAGAGACTCTATTGTAAATGTAAGCAGGAGAGAGGAGAGGGGAAAGCCCTGTCTAGTTCACAGCCAATCTAGGTTTAAGCCAACACTACCCCATTAATTTTCACTGAGGCCATAGGTTTTTTTGTATAGCAGTTGAACACACTTCTGGAAACCAGGACCAAAGCCACCAGCCAACAACGGAGACCTGGATCATGTGGGGGCCACACGTTACAATTACCTGCTGGGTATGGGAGTATGGAGGGATGTCTCTCTTTGGCGGGGCCCAGCGGGACACAAGACATCACTCACTGCATGTTCGCAGAGTTTGCTGGAGTTGCTCCCTTACACGCCATTCCCTGGGTGGAGTCATGAGCACATCGGCGGGGGGCTTCTTTCAAGCAACCTCAGGGTAGCCAAATGAGTCAATTAGACGAATTAGGAGGGAGTGTAGCGAGGGCTCCCTTAGCAGGTCTGCACAGTCAAGAGGTATGTTCCGAGCAAACTGCACGGGCCTAACGCCAGCCGTATCAGCCCAGTCGCAAGGGGAATTCCAGCTCCTAGAGCTCACTCGGACTCTCCTCGCCTCCACAACACAGGCCTTCCAGCCAGCCCCGTTGGTGTCACTCCTCTGCTGTAGCCTCTCCATCTTACGTTTAAGGCCCCACTCACCGCCTGTCGTCGCAGGCTCCAGCCGCCTCCAGTTTGCCAGCACTCACTTCCCCTGGCCTGTCCAGCAGCACCAAGCCTTTCTCTCCATGCTGGCAGGCTCTCCACAGGGTCCTCGTGCAGCGCCGACTTCTCGGTTGATCAGGCTCCAGCTTTGCCCAGAAAGGGATCAGGGCAAAACACGCAGCCCACTGAGTGTTCCTCCAGTCACTTGCAGTGTCTCTATTCCCCGCGAGTCACCTCTCCTCACCTTCAGCGACCGGAGGTGATATGAAATCTCCTGAGGCAACGGCTCGGGCTCCCTGGCCCAGATCACTGCCATAGCCCAGGACTACTGCCCAGCTGCGGAGCAACTTGCAGACATGGCCCTAACAGCTCTGCGACTGGGGTCCGGGCCTCCCTCATGGCCACGTTGGTCTCGGGCCACGTCCAGATCTTCCAAAGCGGCCTGGATCTCGCCAGTGGGGCTACATTGTCAACCAAGGTGTTGCATGGCAATCAGAAATGTCAGGATGTCCATAGGTTTAAACGGCAGGCACGATGAACAGGATATGAGCTGGATTTGTGTGGGCAGGTACAGAGCTCAAGAATTACACAACCTGCTCCTCCGCCATCTTAGCCAATTCCCCAGACATTTTAGTTTTTTTGACTTAGTTGTCAGAGATGAAGATTAACCAAGGATCACAGGCAGGTGAAGGATAGACTGGGGTTTGCATTGGGCCCATTGCTAAGGATAAGGACCTCTCTATTCTTTCTCTCATGGAAGAGAAAATCCGTTCTAAAAAGATGGGGATGTTGGTAAGAGGTTGCAAATTTCTTTCACGTCTCAGAAATATTTGGTATTCATGGGCTTCTAACTGGGAATGGAGATAGTATGAGTCAATGATCTGAGCAGATCTGAGCGGGCGCTTACAGCTTTTGAATATAATGGGTAATTCCAAAGTATCTTTAAGACCCCCACAACGGATAGTTTCCCATAAGTGTTCAGAGGCCTATATCCTGTCTTGATGTGTTCTGGTGGGGATGTATGCAACTGAAATATCAAGGAGGGTCAGCACCATTAGTTGGTTTGAATCTAAAGCTGAAAGGTTATTTTCACACAATGCATTAGAGCTAATTCAGCACCTCTTTCTGGCCTCAAAGTCGTACATGTTGTAATGCGATCCCAGATATTTTTGAAGTTGTTTAGCATTTTGTTTTCCATCAAATGAACAGAAGTTTTAAAAATTGGCCTAACGCTGGTTAAGTGGAGGGGTCAACTGCAGATAATTTTTACATGACGTGTCACTATTGCGAGTTTTACCTGAATTGTTAATGAATTTTGTTGGAGGCAAGCATTGATCACATCAACAATATATAGTGCCAGAGAATGGAAAAATTCCATGATCTATTGTCCTGAGAACAGGTATGTTGGAATATGTGAGGCTTTTATCTTGCTGCTGCATCTACTTCTTGATTATGTTTATGGCGAAGTAATGTTGAAGTTTGGTGATAACCCTGTTGGCAGAAGGAGTAAGGAAGATCAGGGTTTTTTAGTCCATCTATATGTTTTCCTAATTTTTTGCCAATTTTCCCTGAATAATGTGATGATGTTGCAGACCTGAGATGATGGTGTGGTTTGTTGTTGGGTTGTTCCAGCTAGAAATTTCTGTGAAAATCTTAATGAGTTTGTTTGTCAGGTTTGAGGAGTAATGTATGCAGTGAGCATACAAAAAAATTCTCGGCCCCTTTTCCAGCTCATTGTAACCTCACATATGGAGTTTAAATTTAATTTTGTCCGTCCTTGAATTGTATTTTCCCCATGCTTGTTCAAGGTTGCCTTCCATTCTTTCATTTTAACTAATTCGACCTTATACTATTTGTTAACTGACTGTGATCATTATCGTATCTCAAATCTGAGAAAAGTCTGGGAGTTGTCAGCATAAAACTGGCACTAGAAGTGGTGTGAGTTGATAATCACAGCAAGAGGATGCCTATAGACTTTGAATGGAAAGGGTGACAATAATGTGCCTGACGGAACATTGCTACATTTAAAAAATACTCTATAACTGTTTATGCTTCTGGATAAATTATACATGATATGCAAGTTGGTAACAGGCTTGTTGAAGACTGAGGCCCCCAAAAAGAAGTGTTGAGGTTCAGGATCATTCTAAACCTTGAGAAAACTGGAATGTGTGCAAGTATTCGAACTTCATGGTTTGTGGGACATTCCACACTCTTTTCCTACACACTCATTATAGAGGCCTGTGATGCTCTTCACTTGGATTGAATTGCCCAAAATTCAGACATACTGAAAACAAATTGTGGCCTAAATGAACGAAATATAGAGCTATCCTTAACATATGTGGAAAATGTCATTTTAGGATTAAATACAAAAAAGAGAAGACAGTAACGAATGATGAGCTGGCACAATTAGCATACCTACCAGCAAACAAGGTAGTAGCAAGGAGCTTTTGGAGTACCTAAACCCTTTGAACACTATGGCAGGAGAGCAAATATGATATGAATATTTGAGTTCTCAGCCCCTAAACATTTGGAAATTACTTTCCCAGAGACAAGAGAGGCCTAACGTACCAACCCGGTTTCAGGGCTATGCATCTGTTTCATTAAGAATGTGTAGAGTACATGACTTTTAAATTAGTATCTTTTTCACAAGTTTCCTGGGTTAATGGGGGTTGGGGGTGGGATGGTCACATTGGGAAGGAACAACAAGAAGGCAATGAAGAAGGTTATAAAGTGCATGGCAAATAATATAAGTGATCCTACAAGAATGTAGCCAACAGGAGTGATTACCTTTTTATAGCCAGGCATCAGGACAAAATAATTGTGTAGAAACAATGTTGGGAAAAAATATAAATATTAAAGTATTCCTGTTTGGCTGGACGGCGTTAAAATATAGCCCTGACTCCGGGTCAATTTTCCATCACTTTCCTCATTCATTACCTCTGTCTAGGGACCACTGCTGTATCTTAAACAACTTATCCAAGGAGAATAAAGGCACTCGAGTCAAGAATTAGGGGTATGACAAAGTCTGCGATGTTGAAGGCAAAGGTGGTCTGGGGTCCTGGTAGTCTGTAGCTGAGGGTGCCCCTCAGGGTAAAGTTGACTGCAATGAGGAGCTTGTAACACAGGTGTTCCAAGTACTGGTGGTTGTATCTGAGGAGGAGGTGCAGTTGATGACATCCTTGAAGACAATGGTGATTCCGCTGCTGGGAAAGAAGAGAGCCTGTGGCAATGTTGGGGGGTGATGTGGGGTTTAGCCCGGTCTCCATGAGGACCAGCAGGTCTGGAGCGTAAGCGCACAGTAAGTCCCATATCTCTATGGTGTGCCTGGTAAGAGATGCATAAGTGTGGAGTATGGTCGGTAGATAGTGAGTGTGGGAGAGCAAGAGTCGGATTTTGGGTGCTGTTACTGTGGGAGTGGATGTTGTGTGGTGTGACATGCCACCAGCGTTGCAAGGAGCGGCTGTAGCTGGCAGACGGGTGCAGACAGGCTTTCCTTTGATATGCTTTTGGTGTGCCAGTCAATAGAAGATATGCAGCTGTAATGCACTCAGTAATCTAATTTAAATACAATTAACAATTCAACCTTTGTGAATATCAAAATTAAGACAATTGCGTGTGCACCAGGTTAAAGGCCCTGCAAGCCTTTGTGTCAAACTTGAAAGAAAAAAATCCCAGAACTCTATCTGGGAGTACCCAGTGCACTACCAGGGTGTCACTAAAAATAAGTGTACAGGAATCTAAACAATTCAGAGTGAAACAGTTTGATAGCTCTTTAAACAGATTCTTCAATAGTTCACTTTTGGATCTGTTAGCTCCTCATTTTAAAGCAAAGGAGGACTTTATTCTCCTCGAAGATTTTACATTCACGTTGACAACCCCACACTCCTAGAAACCCAATCTCTACTTGCAAGCTTATCCACCTTAGGTCTAGAATTACATAATAGTGGACCCACACATATAGGGGGGTCATTTTCTGGATCTAATTTTCTCAAATTGCCTCAAAGTCCGATGCCAACCTGCAACTCAGATAAATTGGTCAGACCACCTCTTAGTGGAATTCTCTTTAGTGGCCACAAATAAACCCCAACAAAAACACACTCTCCCGCCTATCTGGCGCCGCCAGTGGCACAAAGTTACGGCGGAAGAGATGCATAAGGTGTGGAAACAGCCAATTTTAACCGATTCGGACAATGTGGAGTCCGCACTTTCTAAATTTAACAACTCGCTTAAAGTAGCAGTAAACACACTAGCCCCTTTAAAACTCCACAAACAATATCCCTCAACCAAGCAAGAAATTTGGTACACTGAAGCTTTAGAACAGAGAAGCAGGGATGTAGAAGAGTAGAAAAAATATGGAGAAAAGACCGGACAGAAGAAAATAAGAAAGTATATCAAGAAGCCCAAACAAAATATTATAAAAACATAAAGCAGGCCAGGAAAAATAGTCTCACACAGCAACTAGCTGAGGCAGGCAACTCCTCTAAGGAATTATTTAAAATCTTACAGGCTTTCACTAAACCGGAGGCCTGCGTAAGTCCTGACAACTTTTCTCAGTCCCTATGTGATGACATTTCTCTATTTTTTGAAAATAAGATCAACCTGATCTATGACAAAATAATGAAGGCTTCCAGCCAAGGGAACAACATCCCAACTCTCCCCTCTTCGCCCGCACACGGACATAATTCACTCATGACCTTTCCAACAGTTGGTGAATCAGACCTACCTCTCCTTATTAGCCACATAAAATCAGGCTCCCCTGACGATTTTTTGCCAGCAAAAATGATCGCCTCCCTGAGTGCCCTGCTTGGCCCTCAAATTTTATCAGTCATAAATTTATCTTTAAAGGAAGGACAGGTGCCTATGGAGTGGAAGAAGGCAGTGGTGAACCCTATTCGTAAGAACGCAGCACGTCCTTGGACCGATCTCTCAAACCTCCGACCCATCTCTCTACTGCCATACCTTAGCAAAATGACCGAGAAGCATGTGAACACCCATCTCTCCAACTACATCGAGACAGTGGAGGGTCTAGACCATTCTCAATCTGGGTTTAGACCACACCACAGCACCGAATCTGCCCTCCTCTCAGTGACCGATAACATCAGGATGTCATTGGATGGAGGGGGCTCTATGATTCTGGTGCTGTTGGACTTATCCGCTGCCTTTGATACGGTGTCACATGAGATACTTCTCGGGCGTTTGAGAGAGGTGGGTTTAGGAGGCACGGCTCTGTCTTGGCTTGAGAGCTTTCTCTCAGGTCGTCTGCAAGGTGTCAGACTGGGCTCCCACTACTCCACCTCAAGGGAGCTCACCAAGGGAGTGCCACAGGGCTCATGCCTAAGCCCGACACTATTCAATGTGTATGTGGCCCCCTTGGCAGACATCGTAAGAGCATATGGGTTCACCCCGATCTCGTACGCCGATGACGCCCAACTCCTGTTCCCTTTTCAGACCCCCACACTACAAAAATCTTTTGCAGATGGCATGAGGGCAGTGGCAAACTGGATGGCTTCAAATTGCCTTCAGTGCATGAGGTACTGGGTTTTTAAGAACCGGCACAGAACCGGTAACCCAGCGGTGCCAGGGAATCAACACCCAGAGACCTCGGGTTCTTCCTGATCCAGACCTACAGAAACTTCAGAGTCTTCTAGGTGATGTCAAAGATTAGTTTATTGGCTGCAACCAAGGTAACAGGTGTCCTAGAAGCACAATACGGGTATGTTCTCAGGAGACTGCACACTTTTACAAAGTCAGGCTTCTCTTTTTTATACACGATTCTAGGCCCTAGGCAAAACATTCTTGGTTGTAAAGTAAATAGTTAACATATTCTGGTTCAAAGAAAAAGCAGAGTCATGATGACATGTCCATATTTCACTTCGTGCTGCCTACAACAAATCATTTGGCAAGGCCCAACATTTCATCAGATATCACTGGACCCCTAATAAAAACGGGCACCTCCCCACCATAAAGTAAGTGAAGCAAAGGAGTGGAGAAAGATGTGAGCGAGATATGGCAGGTGTGCGCGCTGAAATAGTTTTATGGCTGGTTGAGCCTAGATGCTATCTTGCTCGGCCACTGGGAGGGAACTGACCTAACGAGTTCGGCCTGGGGCAATGGTTCTAACTTGTACTGAGGTCAGGGAAAAGTCGATTAAGGAGTATGTGTCCTTGTGGAATCAAATTCAACTGGATTAAGGCCTATGTAAAGGGCAACATATAAATGGGAGCCAAGGGTTCAGAATGTACTAGTACTAGTACTAGTTTACTCTCCCCTGAGGCGGAAAGCCGGGGGTTCTACTTTCTTTCCTTTCGTGGAGATACAAGCGGTAACTTTTAAAAATTGTATATATTTTAACAGTAGCGCTTTTAATTTTCACTGCATCACGGCGCTCTCGTGTGCAAGATTGCGTTGCACCGAGGCACATTCCTCTCACCTTTTTCCTCCCGGCGTGACCGATTAGGGGCTGACAACGCGAGGAAAAGGCGCCATCTTGGAGGGAGGAAGGGTTGGCGGTCCAGTGGCAGGACGCCTCCCACCCTCCTCTGCAGAGTATAAAATGATGAGGCCATTCCGTCCGCGCAGCGGGCGGGCGCGCCGAAGGCAAGCCCGTCTGCGCCCGTCCGCGCCAGACACGGGCCTAGGGCCACCACCCCTGGCTCTATTGCATGCGCTCACCTTCCATCATACACTCACGCCGTGCTAACTGACCTCCGCCCACAAACTAAGGAAGGATGCACTAGATATAGCCCAGACTTTATATCGTCCATGACTGCACTAAATTGCAAGCATTGTCAGGTGTCCATCCCCCTACTAAATAAAACGGTGGGAAGCGACAACCCTAAACAGACAACACAAAGTTTTATAATAGCCCTCATTAATGTACGCTCTCTGGCCAAACATAGGCAAGAAACGGCCGATGTACTTACAGACAGGAACATTGATATGATGTTCCTGACAGAGACATGGCTGGATAAAGCATCGGACCCAGACCTTGTGATAGCCGTCCCAAAAGGATTTAAATCCTACAGGCTGGACAGAACGGGCAAAAGAGGAGGTGGGATCGCCATAATTGCTCGTGATATCTTTAAAATTCGTACCACAGCAATTCCTTCCACGACATGTGAAGCGTTTCAATTTGATATCTATTTGTCCCCCTCCTACAACTTTAGAGGCGTATTATTATATAGACGACCAGAAATTCGGTCGGGATTTCTTACAGAAATCGCCACCATTCTAGAAGCCTCCGCCACTGATAAATCCATAACACTGTTAGGAGACTTCAATTTCCACTTGGACTGTAGTGAAGATAAAGACACTATGTCTCTGCAGTCAGAAATTGAGGTTTTCGGTCTATCACAATTGGTGAAAGGACCTACCCATAATGCAGGACACACCCTAGACGGAATATTCACCAATCTAGAGAATCTGTTAGTGACCGATGTCCTGCCAATGACCTGGACCGACCACCACCTGGTACTGGCCACGATACAAATTAACAAAACATCTATTGCAACAACACCACTCTCCAAACGAGAATCGTTTAAGGTATGGAAAGACATTAATACTTACAGCCTTAAGGACGCATTAGATATCTCAAAACCCACTCTGTCTAATGACCCAGAAATTGCTACTGAACAATACCAAGTATGGTTGGACCAGGTTGCCAATAAATTAGTACCAGTAAAAAGGATGACTAGGAATAGAAGTTCCCCTTCAGCACCATGGTATACCGAGGAGCTTAAAAAACTCAAACAGCAATGCAGAAATAAAGAAAGACATTGGAGGAAAAATTATGATAATGAAAATAGAAAGACGTATAAAGAATTTTTAACCCAATATAAACTTTTGATCACAGAAACCAAAAAAAAGTACTACACTGAACAAATCGAAAGTGCTAAAAATTCAAATAAAAAGCTCTACGAAATAACCAAACAGTTGGCGGGATGTGTCCCAGACCTGAATCCCCCCTGCTCACAAAATTTCTGTGACTCATTAGCATCCTTCTTTTTCACCAAAGTGAATGATATTTTCTCAGCATTCAACCTTGTTGATAATCAAAGCACTGAAAAGATAACTATTCCATTCATAAGCAACAATCTATCTTTCTTTGCAGAAGTCACAGAAAACCAAATCCAGGACATTATTAAAACCATTAAGTCTGGATCGGCATTAGATCCATGTCCCCTGAACACCCTCCGCCCGCTAATGGACACTGTGACTCCAGTCATAACTCAAATATGCAACCTAATGTTTCGTACAGGCATCTTTCCTAATCACTTAAAAAAGACCTTACTAAAACCTCTCCTGAAGAAACCCGGCCTAGATAAAACTGAATTGAAAAACTATAGGCCCATAGCTAACCTACCGTTTCTTGCCAAAATAGTAGAGAAAGCCATGAACATCCAACTTGCGGAATTCATCGAGCAATACCATCTGCTCGACGAAACACAATTTGGATTCCGCAAGTTTCATGGAACTGAAACAGCGCTCATTAAAGCGGCGGATGATATCCGACTAATCAGAGACCAAGGCGGCGCTGCACTACTGGTGCTTCTAGATTTATCGGCCGCCTTCGACACGGTTGACCATAAGATCCTAGTCGACCGTGTCGAAAAGATGGGCGTGCAAGGCCTAGCAAAAAAACTATTAGCATCTTTTCTGGCGGAGAGATCCCAGGCAGTCATCCTGGGTCAATTTGAATCTGCAGAGCTATCACTGCCATGTGGGGTACCTCAAGGTTCATCCCTTAGTCCGACACTTTTTAATATCTATGTGTCGGACCTCGCAAAAACCATCAAAGCGCATGGGATGAACCTCACCTCATATGCAGACGATACCCAGTTGATTCTGGCTGTCAGAAATGATGGGGAAACAGTAGCGGAGAGTTTCAAAGCAGGCATGCTGGCCATCGGACAATGGATGTCAGCAAACTGTCTGAAACTTAACTCCGATAAAACTGAGGTGGTCACTTTTGGCCATCTCAGTCCTAACTGGTCCCCAATATGGTGGCCATCATCCTTCGGAGCCTTGCCCAAACCTGCCACGAAAGTGAGAAATCTGGGCGTCATCTTCGATGACAATTTAAATTTCATGGCTCATGCCAATCAGACGGCCACCACAGCGTTCTACAAACTACGCCTGGTCAGGAAGATTCTCCCTTTTCTCCCCAAAAATGTAGGCAAGACATTGGTCAGCGCTCTTGTCCTATCAGCATTGGACTACTGCAATGGCTTGTTTGCCAATGCCCAAGTCAGGGTTATCAAGAAAATGCAAACAATCCAAAACGCAGCAGCCAGACTTCTTTCAGATATTCCCAAATTTAAGCCCATAGCTGAGACCTTAAGAAGTTTTCATTGGCTCCCTGTTAGGAACAGAATTAAATTTAAAACATTGTGCATTGTTTACAAGTCGCTACATCATCAAGCACCTCAATTTTTGAGAGACCATCTTGTTCCATACATTCCCTCTCGGACACTCCGTTCAGCAAAACAGAATGATTTGGTAGTGCCACGGACTAAGTTGGTCAACTGGGGAGACAGACGTTTCCTGGTTGCCGCCCCAAAACTATGGAACACACTCCCGCAATCCATAAGATCCAGCCCAAATCTAATGTCCTTCAGGAAGAAATTGAAAACATGGTTATTTAACCTCTAAAATTTCATAAAACCACACAGGAGAGTAAACAAATGTACAGCGCCGAGACGCCTGCGGGCAATTGTTCGCGCTTAACAAATGTTAAAAATAAATAAATAAATAAATGTAAATGACGATTTCAAGGTGAAATCGTCACTCGAACACGCCGAAAATACATGTACATGATGTACTCGTCATTCTCGGTCTTTTGATACCAAATTCGTCATATTTCGACGAAGTTTTATTTCTCGAGTCCAGTATAAATATATGAATCCAGATTTTCCGAACCACATACCCTCCTTTTGCCCTTACATAGGCAATTAATCTATCCTCATGTTAGTCTGAGTCCAGATCTATATTCCTAAAGTCATTGAGATGTTGCTGTAACATCATTCTAGTACTTAGTTCATCTCTTGACACAGGCTTCCTTACACATGATGTGACGCAGAGGCCACATATTGCAGGAGCACACTGTATGCACAGACAGAACAGGAAAGGAATGGCTAAGACCATCCCAATGACCATCAGAATTTTCCATCCCCAGGCAGATATCAGTTCCCAGAACCATCCCATTAACGACCAATCTCCTTTATCCACATGAATAGATTCGGAAATCTTATGCAGTTTGGAGATGGCCCTGTACACTGTTGGAGCATTATCTGGGATGAAAATGCAACAACTAGACTGGATCAATTTGCATACTCCACCTCGGTCCGGAAGTATTACATCCAAAGCGACCCGGTTCTGAAGGGTCATAAGTCGATCCGACTGGAGCTCAGCAGTCAGGTTACTAAGGGCACCAGCAGTTTCAATCACGGTGGATTCAACTACCCTTGTTAATTGCCTTATGTTTCTGCTGTTAGCCATGGATCCCCAGAACGGCAGAAAACCCTTTGCAAAGTCCCCAAATTCTTGACCTGCAGTGTCTTCTTTACTCAAAACACCTCTAACTACACTTGTCCGATGGTAATCCGCCGCTGCTGTGTAGGTGGGAGGTAACAGGAATGAAATAAAACATGAGCCCGAGAAGTCAGGGGGCAACCATGTATAGGCTCTATCATGGCAGATGAAATAAGTACCCTTAGCGGCTAAAAATACAGGGGAAGTCTGAGATCCAAACACATCCGTTTCTGTACAGATACTCTTCCCTAGCTGAGCTCTGGGATTCTTGCCAATACCTTGCAGACACAGGTGACCTTGATGGGGTACGATCCAGATAGGGGACGATCTTTTGGCTTGCCGTTTCTCACTTAATGTAGTGCCATATCCGGTCACGTTCCAACCTACATATGCAAGTATCTCATCATCCGGAGTATCTTCATAGGAAGTTACTTCCTTGATCATGTCAACTATACCTTTGACTAGGGCGCTAGTCTTGAGGTTGTCTTTTACAGAACGTAGGGGTTGGACTTCTCGTGCATATATGAACATTGTCCTATATGCCCATACTGAACCATTGTGACTAAATGGCAGGACCAAATAGGGGATACCTTTATCCGTTGTGTGAGGCATGAGACCACACACCCAACAGTTAGTTGTGTTCATTACAAGTTGGTGTTGGTGTAATAACTGAATGAAGGAGTTATTAATGAACTCTAATCTCCTATTTGATTCGTGGTCAGGCAGAGGGTGGAAAGAATGAGAGGAAATAGTAGGAGGAGGTATGGGTGATGTAGTAGGCGCAAATGTTACATGGAAAGAGAATAAAACATAACTTATCAAAAAGATCATTACGCTTGATAGCATAAAAATACACAATATGATAAAACTTTTCTTCGCCATCGTGTTACATAGTCTCTGCTTAAAGTTCATTTGTTTGGCAGGTCTCTCCACATCAGGAAACTCCATCCTCTCTAAGGTGCTGCCCGCGACGAGGAGGTTGATTCTGCTAAGGAGTGCTTCTGTCAGTCTAGGGCAACTCCCTTGGACCGACCAGAACCACCGACCTAACGTCGTTGGCTGCACTTCCGAAGACTTTAACCAATCGCGGCCCTAGCAGCGGAACCCGGATGGCGGTTCGAAAAACAAAAAATAAGCAAGTTTCCTAAATGGGAGATCTGCACTTTCAAAAATAGGATTTGGGGAAAAAGATACGTTTATTAGTCCATAGGTCTTGGTCTTAGATCATAAAAAGGAATCACTTTTATTAGTCTGTTTTTCTTGGTCGCAAATTGTAGCGTCTTTTTCCTGGTACTGTCTGGTCCTGAAACAGGAGTTCAGGTTCCAAAGAGTTCAATTGTTCTGGTGGTGGCACAGTTTCTTGAAAAATGTTTTCGCTTTCACAATCAGGGTTAGTTTCTTTTACACGGTCATCAGTTGAGAGCTCTGAGTCAGTGCCACCTTTCTGGACCCATTGGTCATAGGGCAGAGGGAAGGGTACTTTTTTACAATGGATCCCGTGGACCCAGTTGGCCTTCCCCTCCACCCGAACAGCGGACCTTGTAGACAGAAGGACGAGATGAGGCCCGGTCCACCTGGGCTGGTCGTTTCTTGTTCTTTGAAAGTTGCGGACGAGAACCCAGGAACCGGGGTCAATGGAGTGACCCGGAGTCTCAGAGACCGGAGGCAAGGTGTTGTGGACCTGTTGATGTAAAACACGCAATTTAGCCGTCAATTCATACAAGTAATCAAGCAAAATAGGGTGTTGCAGCTCGCTGAACTTCGTGGGCCTAGGCACTCCCCATATGTTGGCTGGCCGGCCAAAGACGATTTCGTAGGGGCTGAGTTTCACTCGCGAATGCACAGTCATTCTGGTGGATAGGAGTGCTAAGGGTAGAGCGTCAGGCCATTTAAGACCTGTGCTCGATTGGATTTTGGCCAATTTAAGTTTAAGCGTGCCATTGTAACATTCCACTAATCCAGCTGATTGGGGGTGATTTGCAGCGTGGAACTTCTGCCTAATGCCTAGCCCTTCACACACTCTTTTCATCACACGACCCACAAATTCACTTCCGTTGTCAGACCAGACCATTCTCGGCATTCCGAACCTGGGGAAGTACTCTTTTACAAGGGCTTTTGCTGCGGACAAGGCAGTATTGTCTTTTAGGGGATAGGCTTCTACCCATCTTGAGAAGGCACAAACAACCACGAGCACGTATTTTAAGTTGTTGCACCTCTCCATGTGTATGAAATCTAGCTGCAAAACCTCGAACGGATACGTAGGAGGTGCAAAATGACCAGCTGGAGTTGGGGTTCCCCTACCAGGATTGTGCTTCAGACATACCATGCAATTCTTGACAACATTCTCTGCACACTTGGGAATCCCTGAATTCTTCCACACTGGGGCCAACAACTCGCAAATCCCTTTCGCGCTGATATGAGCCATTCCATGAGCCATTGTAACCACTACAAGCACATATGCATCGGGTAACAACCATCTCTGATGCTCTGTCAATTCAACCCAACAACCATTTGCATCCATTCTTCCTGTACTCTCTCTCCACGTGCTTAACTCTTTCTCTGTGGCCTCAGCTTGGATGGACTTCACACTTTCTATCGTGTCCTCACATATTCCAACCTCACCAGTCCATCTTTCAGGGCCTGCAACATACATTCGGCTGATCACATTCTTTGCAGTTTCCTTAGCGGTCTCATCAGCAAATGCATTTCCACGACCCACATCATCAGTCACCTTCTTGTGAGCACTACATTTCACAATCGCCATTTGCAGGGGCAAGGTCAGTGATTCAAGAAGCTCATTCACCAACTGACCATGCTGAATCTTAGCTCCATGCGAAGTCAGGAATCCACGTTCTCTCCACAATCGTCCAAAACTGTGAGCCACTCCAAACGCATACTGACTATCAGTGTAGACAGTCACTCTCATTCCTTTAGACAACACACATGCTCTCGTAAGTGCGACTAGTTCTGCGGCTTGAGCTGAACCATGTGGTATTCGTGCAGTTTCAACGACTGTGTGCAAAGTTGTGACAGCATATGCTGTAGTCACGTTCCCATTTGGGAGTTTAAAGCATGAACCATCTACCCATAACGTACTATCACATTTAGCGAGAGGAGTGTCAAATAAATCTACTCTCCCTTTTGTCTCTTCCTCTGTTGTGAGGAAACAATCGTGCTGCTCTGAAGCATCTGACTCTTCTGCAATTGGTAACAACGTGGCTAGATTCAGGGTACTGCACCTTTTTATGTGCACATGGCTCGCTAGCAGCGTCAATTCGTAACTGGACAGTCGAGCACTAGTTAAGTGCTGTGTCTTGGTCCTATTTAACAATGTGTCTACTGCATGCGGGACCATCACGATTAGTGTATTATTCATTACTAGACCAGCAGACTGTCGAATAGAAACAGCTGCTGCTGCTGTGGCCCTTAAACAACTCGGCAATGCTTGTGCTACCGGATCCAAAGTGGCCGAAAAATAGGCGCATGGCCGCTGTCTATCTCCGAATAACTGAGTCAACACAGACAATGCACAGCCCTCCTTCTCGTGGACATACAATGTGAAAGGCTTACTGTAGTTGGGGGTACCTAACACAGGAGCCGAACATAATGCTGTGCGTAATTCGAGAAAACTTTTCTGACACTCTTCAGACCAAGGAATGGGATTGGGTGTATTTTTACACGTTAGTGCCACCAAGGGTTTGGCCAATAACGAAAAATTTGGAATCCACTGTCTACAGTACGATGTAATGCCCAAGAAAGCACGCACTTCTCTCTGTGTTCTTGGCACATTCAATTTCGCTATTGCCTGAATTCTTTCTGGGGTCAGTTTCCTTCCCTCCTTCGATAAGAGGTGACCTAAGTAGGTCACTTCTTGTCGGCAATATTGAAGCTTGGAAAGTGACACCTTGTGATGCAGATCACACAGATGACGCAACAATGTCAATGTGGCCTGTTTACAAATTTTCTCAGTATCTGCAGCAATGAGCAAATCGTCCACATACTGTACAAGAGTGGCACCTTTAGGCAAAACAATCGTGTCAAGCTGAGTTTTCAGAGCCTGACTGTATATTGAGGGGCTTTCACAGTAGCCTTGAGGAGCGCGTTTAAAGCGGAAGCTTCGACCTCCTAAACTGAAGGAAAAAATATCCCTGCTTTCCTCAGCAATCGGGATGCTGAAGAAAGCATTCTTTAGGTCAATCACTGAAAACCATGAAGCAGAAGCTGGAATCATAGTCAATAATGTGGTAATGTCGGGCACAACTGGGAATTGTGGCACGACTATCTTATTTACTTCTCGAAGATCAATCACGAATCTGTACACAGGTGGCTGAGAAGGGTCTGTTCGTTTTAAAACAGGCAGAACAGGACTATTGCAAACATTGCCTCGTGTTTCTTCAATCACATCCTTTTCAATTAGTTCGTAGACAATCGCTAGCAAAGCTTTTTCACCCTCATTAGATATTCTGTATTGGGGAATTCGTGGCATTTTAACATTCGACTTCAATGTTACAACATGTGGTGGAATTTCTAAAAGACCTACATCGTTAGGACCAGTAGCCCAAAGAATATCTGGGAGAAGTGCTAATTCTCCTGGAAGTGCATCTCTCGACAAATACATGGGAGAAACCACTTTCTTACCTAAAGTGAGTTGTACTCCTGAAGGAGAACAGTACAAAGTCGCATACAATCTTTTTTGCAAATCTAATCCTAGCAAATTTTCACCCCAACCTGTTGTCAGAATAAGGGGTGCTTCGAATTCACAAGGAACAACAGAAAGAGATAAAGGGTCAGAAATCGGATTTCTAACCAGGGCGCCAGAAAAACCTACAGAAACGTTCATTTCGCCAGACAAAGGTGCGCCAGGGAGTTTGGAGTGCATAATAGAACTCTTTGTAGCACCAGTATCCAACAGAAAAGGTTCTGACACACCTGATGTAATCACCTCAACGTAAGGTCCACTCTGATCTACTGGAACTGAAACAACTCCCTCTCTTTGTCTATGGCTGTCCTAGCAGTCATCATTCTCCCACTGCTCATTTTCTGTGTAATAATCTTCAACATAGTATTGAGCTGTCCTGTCAGATACGTTATTTTGCTGATCAAACCTGTTCATAGAGTTTTGTGGTGGAAGGGGACATGTGTCCTGAGTGGCGTTTCCACGCCCTCTACCTCTAGGCGCTTGCTGACTGCCACGACCTCTTACACCAGAAACTCCATTTGCACGTTGTGATAGGGCAGGACAATTATACTTGTAATGACCCTCTTGTTTGCAATATAAACACTGGTTGGGACCTACACGGGGTTGAGTGTAATCGAATCTTTGCGAGTTTCTCTGATACTGTTGAGGCTGCTGAAAAGTATTCTGGTAGTGATTCTAGCCATTATTATGTTGATTACCACCACCACGTGGCGGATAGGCTTGCTGTAGCAAAACCTTCGTTTTGAGTTCTCTAGTTTTCTTTTCTACTTTATCTTTCTCATCTTTGTCTCTATTCTCGTAGTATTGTGCAGTAGCTAATATCTGGGCTGAAGATGAGACTGCCCAAGAACTTTCTGAATCTTTTAATTTTCTACACAATTCTGGAAGCAGATTGTGCACGAATTTATCGACAAACAATCTCTGACCACCTTCTGTGGTCATATCTTGACCGCTGTGGTCAATGAATGTTTCTTCAAATCTGGTGAAGAAATCTGAAACAGTTTCTTCTTTCTTTTGCTTGCATGCAGACAACTTATCCCAATGTACGCGTATTGCAGGCATTATCGTTTTCATGTAATCTACTATTCTACCAGGGAGTTCTGCTATCAAAGGCTCAGGCTTGGCACCACCAACTTGTCGGGCATCTGCAGCAGTAATATTAGCCCATGTATCACCTAATTCCTGGTCATGATCTACATGACGAATTTTACCCCATAAAGGCTGTGGAACCACATTCCCAAATAGCATATCGATATCGGCTAAACTCATTATACATGACCCAGCAGTTTGTGACAATTCTTTATAGTACCCTGCAGGATTTTTACGTGGATCTGGTAATGTTTGTTTGAGTGCTAAAACTTCAGCTCGCTTCCATGGGACATGTACCCATACACGCTGGAAGTGTGGCAGAACAGGTGGGACAGCAGTCGTGTCACCCTCTCTCCACTGTGGGGGAACTTCTCTCATAGGGTATTGTCGCGCCTTTTTCCTACTGGATGTATTAGATTCAGATGGTGACCCTGAACTGCCTCCCTTACTCCGATATGATAACAACATTTCAACTGCTTTTTCCACATCTGGACCTACAATCATACCCTCTCCAAACCTAAACCATACACGACACATCTCTTGTGGGATGCAGTCTTGATCATTATCTTCTAAATCCTCGCCAAGAAAAACACACATCTGTTCGAAAACATATCTCTGTGTCGCTGTTTCCCATTGATGGAAGACTTCCATGACAGACTGTACATCATATTTTGCAGTGTCCATGACCCATTTCCGAGCTAAACTATTCAGTGAATCTCTCTCTTGATAATCAGGCAGTTGACTTCGCAACTGTCTTCTTCCTATGTTAGGGGTCGTAGCAGGCGACCCGAAAAGAGGTAAAAGAAGATTAGTAACAGTGCTGGCCATTTTCTGCCGAATGGAAGGTGAAACTGAAGGACAAACAGATGGAAAAACGGGGTGAGATAAGGCGGGGGTAGAGATAGCAGAAGAGGTATCAGGGAAAATAGAGGGGGCACTAGGCAAAATCGTAGAGGAAGCATTAGGAGATGTAAAAAGTACAGTAGGCAAAATCGTAGAAAACACAGGTGAAACAGAAGTGGTCGGTGGGCCTGGTGGAGGCTGCACCGAAGAAGTAGGAGCCAGCTGAAGAACAGCTGGTGGGTGCTGTTGAGGAGCAGGAGGCGCAGCTTGTGCAACTAAAGGTTGCGGGGGTGCTGTGGCATTCTGCGCATAGGGGGGTGGTGAATTTAGCAAATGTGACATTAATGGGTCTTTTTCACGCTCTTTTGCTGCCTCTTGCTGAAGAGACGGCAAAACTGGATAACACTTATCTATTGCCATTTTACGTTGCCTGTGCAACTGCTCATTCATCTGCTCTTCCTCATTATCTTTAAACTGCACAGCAGCTTGCATTACTGAAAGTCCCCCTTCTCTCTTATTTTTCTTAGCTAATTTAATTTCTTTTTGTTTGGCTTCTTTACGCCATAAGCGGAAGGAGTCAAACATTGCCGGCCGGGCTTTCTTTTTGAAGAGTTTAACTTCAAGGTTGTCTAAGATTTCAGAATCAAAACTACCATATTGGGGCCATTTTAGAACACCATCTTTCCTAGTGTATTTAATCCATACTTCGTTGTAGGTGATGGGGCCTACCCCATGCTTTACGTATAGCTCGTAAGTCGGAGTTCCAACTGGAGGAACCGGACATGAGTCCTCCAATCGGGAGTCCCTATTATTACCACCAAGAAAAAATAAATTCCCAAGTCTAAGACTAGGCATCCTCGCTCTCTAGTCTAGTTCCAAACTTCAAAGGATTATCGATTACGATATTTCTCGTGAATACACGAGTCCTTCGGTTATGGTGCTTGCAAGTACCAATACAAAACCTTTTGTATCCCAAAGATACCACAAAGTAAGTCCAACTAAGGACTGGGAGACGCTCCACTTATACTTACCTGAAAATATCTCGATGACGTCACCAGAAGACTCATCTCAGTGTTTCGCTCTACCAAAAACTTCAAGGGTCCAAATCAGGGCGATAGCCAGGGCAGCAGTCCTTGTAGCTGTCGGGAAGCGGGGAACCTCGCAGCAAAGACCTTCGGACCACGTCGACATGCAGGGGTCAATGAGGTGGTTGGCCGTCCTCCGGAATTTCCACACGAAGCTCCTTACGATCTTCTGGCTGACTGGTACCACTGGAATCGCCCCAAACGTTGGGCGCCAACTGAGGTACTGGGTTTTAAAGAACCGGCACAGAACCGGTAACCCAGCGGTGCCAGGGAATCAACACCCAGAGACCTCGGGTTCTTCCTGATCCAGACCTACAGAAACTTCAGAGTCTTCTAGGTGAAGTCAAAGATTAGTTTATTGGCTGCAACCAAGGTAACAGGTGTCCTAGAAGTACAATACGGGTATGTTCTCAGGAGACTGCACACTTTTACAAAGTCAGGCTTCTCTTTTTATACACGATTCTAGGCCCTAGGCAAAATATTCTTGGTTGTAAAGTAAATAGTTAACATATTCTGGTTCAAAGAAAAAGCAGAGTCATGATGACATGTCCATATCACTTCGTGCTGCCTACAACAAATCATTTGGCAAGGCCCAACATTTCATCAGATATCACTGGATCCCTAATAAAAACGGGCACCTCCCCACCATAAAGTAAGTGAAGCAAAGGAGTGGAGAAAGATGTGAGCGAGATATGGCAGGTGTGCGCGCTGAAATGGTTTTATGGCTGGTTGAGCCTAGATGCTATCTTGCTCGGCCACTGGGAGGGAACTGACCTAACGAGTTCGGCCTGGGGCAATGGTTCTAACTTGTACTGAGGTCAGGGAAAAGTCGATTAAGGAGTATGTGTCCTTGTGGAATCAAATTCAACTGGATTAAGGCCTATGTAAAGGGCAACATATAAATGGGAGCCAAGGGTTCAGAATGTAAATGACGATTTCGAGGTGAAATCGTCACTCGAACACGCCGAAAATACATGTACATGATGTACTCGTCATTCTCGGTCTTTTGATACCAAATTCGTCATATTTCGACGAAGTTTTATTTCTCGAGTCCAGTATAATTATATGAATCCAGATTTTCCGAACCACATGCAATGTAAGCAAGACTGAGGTCATACTGTTTGGAGAGGCCACATTTCTATGGTCTCCAGAATGGTGGCCTTCAGATCTTGGACCTGCACCAAAACCAAAACAGTCAGTAAAAAACCTCGGAGTACGGTTAGCCCAGGCACTACTGTTGAAAGAGCACACTAATCAAGTTGCTGGATCCTGCTTCCGGGTCATTGGACTCTTACGTCGAGTCTTTCCATTCCTGCCTGACAACTACAGTAAGACACTGGTTCAGACCTTAGTCATCAGTAGACTTGATTATTGCAATGGCTTGTACATCTCAGCCAATGAGGAGCAACTAAATACACTACAAGTGGTGCAAAATACTGCGGCGAGACTTGTTCTCAATGCCCAACCTAGGACCCCATCACGTCCACTTCTGACCAAACTCCACTGGCTGCCGATTAGAAAACGTGTTCAATTCAAAATCTACTGCACTATACATAAGTGTCTGTTTGGCACAGGTCCCAAATATTTGACTGAAAAATTCAACCTCTACTGCCCAGGGCGCTCTCTGCGTTCCAGTAGCCAGCAGCTACTAGAGGTTCCCAGAATTAAGAGAGCTAGACAAGGAGGTTGAGCCCTCTCTTATAAAGGCCCCATTCTTTGGAACTCACTCCCTCTCACTCTGAAACAAATCACCAACCATCTGTCCTTTAGGAAATTTTTAAAAACCCATCTATTCTCTACATCCTAAAAGAAAAAATTAGCTATATCACAGCGTAAACATCTTGACTAGGCTCTATCTGGTAGAAGCACAAGCGCGGAGATACCCCTATGGGGGTCGAGTCTGGCGCTATACAAGAACACAAATAAATAAATAAAGTTCGAAAAATTAAATAAGGAGAAGATAATATTCCAGTCTTCAAGTCATTGATAGCAGGAAATCGTTTTATTCTTGAGAAAATTGATGAAGCAGTTCACAAAATCATAGTGGTGTGCTTAACGTCAGCATCAAATGAATGATAAATTAAAAGTCCCAATGCATTTCGGGCTAACACAACAAAACCCTTCGTCAGGGGAATCTGTAAACATTAATACATTTCGTGAGAAACCAACAAATATATTACGTATCAGGCTAATTCAAAGAGGGAAATGGAGGGAAGTGCGACATAAGCAGTGATCATAGTATAACTGGAATAGAAATAGAACTGGGGGAACAGAGATGTGCTGGATCGAAAAAACAAGAGTGCATATGTAGGAGGTCACCGGACAACCATCACCAATCTGTGTGCCCCCGACCGATAAGCAAATGTCAAAAAAAGCTCTGTAACGTACCCAACCAGATGTGAAAAAAGTTGGTAATCTGTGGATAAATAGTATGTAGTGATATGTATGTGTTGCCAAAAGCCTGTAAAAAACGAACCGAGTGAAGTGCAACAAAACGATTACCCGAATCTGGGGCAGTCTCATAAATGTATCATGTGTATCTTGAAAGTCGGGAGTTCTACAAAACTCTAGAAATCACCGAGGCACGGAAGTGCGATGGCTTAATTTCCGATTGGTATTCTGTAGAAATTGTTTAAATGAGTATAATGCTTCCAAAGCAACAAACTGCTGAAAGTAAGTAAAAACTGCGATGGTGGAAACTCACCGTGTTAGTGAAAGATACCAAAGGAGCAGCGCCGGTTGCAGCAAACGCTCAGTAGTGCGCGGCCTTCATAAAACAAGTAGCGAGTGAGCGTAGTGAAAATGAAGAAAGAACTGTGCTTAAAGCAAAAAGGGAGCGGCCATATTGGAATGTGCACAAAAAACGTGATAGCAGTAGAGTGGTGGGTGTTCATACAATTTTACGACAGAACCAGAAAAACATTAGGAAAATGGATGTCTCAGCAAGAGTAAGAATCCATGTGACAATAGCTGTACATATAGTCATCACAAATATAAAAAAAATAATAATAATGTTACAGTACATATAGGTTTGATAGAAGTATAAAAGAGAGATATCCAGTAATATACCACGACAATGTAAGGTGGAATACATCAATGTCGCAATCCTAACCAGCATAGTACAAAACAGAATATGTCAATAGAATAATTTAGCAATTTAGCACAGAAATCATATTAGGTAAACACATTATAGAAAGCAAGACAGTTCGAATTTGTCATTCAGTTCATTAGGGGACAGTGTCTGCATGTACCTAATCCAGTAAGTTTCATGTTGTGAAAGAAATTTCGACATGTCTCTATCAGGGCAATTCTCGACCACTTCGAGAATCCCTAATTCCAGTTGAGCAATGGTGTGTCTAAGTGCGTGCCAATGTTGGGCTAGTGGTGAACTGACCGTATTAGTCCTAATTCGACTCTTGTGTTCAGTTATACGTGTACGGAGAATTCTCTCTGTTATCGAGGAGCCACCGATATATTAATTAAAAATGCCAGTTATTTATTTTCTGGCCGGTGATTCACCCGTGATTGTATATTCCTCTTTGGATACAAGGGATACCTGTACTACCGGTGATTAATCAATTTCACCATCTGAAAAATAATGGTCGGCCTCCCTGCTCCTCGAATACGGATCCTCAATCGCGGTCGATACGTAATGAAAGAGAGGCACAACATGATAAAGATACCACAGATTTAAACCTTCAAGTGCAAAAGAAGAAGAAAGGTGCCTAATATTTCCGAATGTAAGAAACGGAACTGAGTCCCACAGGTGGAAGTGTTTCCTAACAAAAATAGAACTTGGAAAATTACCAGTTTAAAGAGTCTGTCAGACAACCAGACCGACCAGAAAAGAAAGCCTGTAAATCAAAGAGAAAGGCATACTATCTACATGAGAGAACTGTCCTGAAGAAAGTGGTATTGCAACATACCGAAACGCTGCGTCGACATTTTGTTTTCCTTCAAGTTATTATATGTTTTTAACTTGCTACTGTGTTTTGGACACAGCTTTTAATGTTTTGTTGTTATGGCACTTATATGCATAAAATGTGTTTTTTATGAATAAACTATTGATCAAAATCTTTTAAACCTAAACAAGTTTCGTAAAAATATTTTTTTCAACATCTGTTAATGTAATTATTAATCTGTATTAGATGGCACTAGTGGGTTCTTGAATTCAGCTGCAAACTTAGTTTTTCCATTTGGGGTATTGGGGTAAGGAAGAAAAGGACATTGTCCACATATAGTGCATTCCTATCTGATACCTCTTCGGACCACCGAAATATGCAGACTAAAGGGTCCCTTTGAACACCATGTTTTACCAGCAGTACAAGGTAGGACGAGGTCTCATGCCCTCGCAGGTCCTAGCGCAATAGATCTAGCAATATCATGAGTGGGAGCTAAACGAGAAGCAGCTATGAATGGTTTTTCAGTGTTGGATGTTTCCAACCCTAGATCTATTTGCTACATCCTTCAACAAAAAATTAGGATTCTGCACCAGCAGATTTCCTCAACCGGGCTCTCTGGGGAACGCCTTCCACTTTTTCTGGGAAGGAACGTTTGCTTATGCATTTACTCCATTTCCTCTCATTCCAAGAGTTCTGCAGAAACTCTAACAGGAGCTGTGCTGAATCATCCTCATTGCCCCGGCATTGGCAAGGCAATACTAGTACACTGAGCTGTATCAGTCTTCTCCAATCCTGTTCCGGCCAACGGAGGATCTCCTTTCCATGAAACAGAGCTAACTGGTTCATTTGCAAATTCACACAATCCGTTTGTCAGCTTGGCTCCTCACCACACTAAGTTTGGAGCGTTAACAATCTCTTACAAATGTAAATCAATACTTCAAGGAACCTGAGCTTGAGGAGAAAGGTTCAGGTGTTTGGAATTTCCTGCCTTCCTGCAATGGCCTTGCTTGCCTGGGGTCGCAAAAGCAAGTGTCACACTCTTTGTGAGTGTGCTCAGGCAGCGGCTTTGTGTTGTGCAAGTATGGTAGGTGGCAGCTCCTCCCTCCTATGCAGTCAGAGATGGCCCATCCTGCCAAAGTCTACTTCCCCTTTGTCTCACTGTCTAGGAGTAATACACAAAGGCTAACTGCCTGCGACACCTAGTCATGTGCCCCATGGTTTAGGTTTCAGGTACCAAATGGTTGGAACAAAACAAAAATATAACAACTTTCTAAAAGTGGCATCTTCATAATTGTCACTTAAAATCTGACTTTACCTTTAAAGAGGACTTGACATTACAATTCTTCAGACACTAAACTTGCCATTCCTAATTGAAAGTTACCAACTATTAAATGTAGTAAGGGAACTCAGTGTTATCCTGTGGGAGACGTAGGCCTTGCATTAGTGATAAATAAATTCAAATGTTTTTTACTACCAGTACATGCAAAACCTACAACTACAAATTCAACTTTTTAAATACACTGCACCCTACCCTCTGGGCTGTTCAGGGTCTACCCTACGGGTGACTTATGTGCATTAAAAAAGGAAGGCTTTGACCTAGCAAAAGGTTTACTTTGGTGTAAGCCAATTTCAACATTTTTGAAGGAGAGAGCACTTGCACTTTAGCACTGGTTAGCAGATGTAAAGTGCCCAGAGTCCAAAGGCCAACAAAAATTAGATTTTCAAAAAATGGAGGAGTAGGAGAAAATATTTGGGGAAAGACTACCCTAAGGCTAACAGGTTTAACACTCGCGCTAACACCTTTCTCATTGTACCTAGATTTATCTTTCCTTCGGACTACCTCGCCTTTCCCCATTTACTTCTTTTCCTCCCTAACATATCTTTTTACATCATCTCTGTCTCTACCCCTACTTCACTTTGCTATACTTTATCTTTCTGTCCATCTCCTCAATCCTGCCCTATCCTGTTTCTCTTACACAGCAGGGTCACATGTACTTGCCTAGCCAGAGAAGTGCAAACATATAAAGAGAAGAGGGACAAGCAGAGGAAGGGAAATTTGGAGAATGTTGAATGGGAGTAACTAGCTGGTTATAAACTGAAATCCATATAAAATATTGCTGCAAGTAAAAAATATCTAGATTCAAAGGCGTTTTCAAGCTTTCTTATTGTACTGTTTGGTAGGCAAACAACAGGCATCTTGAGCTTTCCACTTTTTTTGCATGTACCAGTTTTTGAAGATTTAACTTTCAAGGTTTACATTTCATTAAGTTTGTCACCACAAGAGAGTGATTGAGCCAAAAAGAAACAAACGTAAATTTCTTCCAAACAGGCCGCCCCAAAATATAATTGCCCAAGGCTCCACAAATCCTTGGGATGTTATTGATCTATGAGTCTCACATTTTCTTTTTCCTTGCGAAATATAATTTTTTTTTGCAATTTTCGAATTTTAACAACAGCAAGTTGGGCAGATGAGCTTAAAGTAGACTGAATAAGTTACCTATCAAATCTATAAATCACAAATGTACTGTGTTCGTATTATGCACTGGGTGGTGCCTTACAGCAATGTCACAAAATCTGAAGGAACTGCTCTAACCTGTTTTTTAGGTTCTTTTAAAACGAATTCTAGAACAGTGAAACACATTTATGTAACAGTCACAGTGTGGCCAAATATAGATTACAGTTGCTGTGTAATCAAGCACTTGAAACGTATTTCAGTGTCATCATAACTCTTTAAAATTTAAATAGATTCGAAAATGTGACTTTAAACCGTTTGTTCTGTTGGCTGCAAATTAAATTGCAGTTTGGTGTTAGCTAAAGGAGGTGGAGGACTGTAGGGTCGAACTCAGAGCCAAAAGATGCCCTGTAAAACTGTGTACACTAACCATGCAGTGCACGAATGAGAGCAGAGAGCAAGCCCTTTCCTTCCCATGAGGGTTTCAGTCACTGTGCCCCTATCCCCTCACTCACGGTGCCCCTATCCCAGAGTTCTTCAAACTGTGGGGCGCGCCCCCCAGGGGGGCGCTCCACCATTTCAGGGGGGGGGGCGCGCACTCCACCCTTAAATCTCACTTTAGATTGTTTGTTTCCCGCTCTACCAATGGATGGGGCATGACCTGCCCATACTTTTGTATTTTTGAAAGAAAAAAAGGAGCAATTTGCTTTCGGTTTCACAGCACAGGAGGCTCCCAGCCTCCCACAGAAGCTGAAACATTTCAGCTCTTGGAATTAACCATCCTGGATGGTTCGTTTTTCAAAGAAAGGAGGCAAAGTTTCTCTTTAAATTGCGTAAATATAAGCATGCAATACACAAAATTACAAAAGTGCATATGTAATGTAGCCATTTTTCATGCTTGTTTAATACATCACATACTCTGCAGGTTGGTTTGGCAACTTACTCCATAGTAATTCATATTTTGTACAGTTAATAACTTTTTTCTCTGAGCAGTTTTCTCTAAGCCATGGGTAAACCGCATTCAGTGGGCAGATGCTCAAATGGCACAGAAATTATAATGGGATGGAGGTGCACAACCTTACACTTCCTCAAATTACCATGGGGTTTTTCATAGGAAAGATTCGCCACGCATAACTCCGAAACCACTAAATTAAAAGTCCAATAAATTTTAATGGCAAAGCAGCTTTTTGACCATTTAGTGTTCATTCAGTTCTTGGTTTGGTGAATTTTAACTTAGCTCTTTTGGAGATGTAAGCAACAATGTAATTCTCCATGGCATGTGCCCGAACTATGTTTAAAATCTGATTTGGTCCAGCATCACTGGAAAAACAAGTATAATGGATCTCTCCTCCGTAGTCTACATGATATTGCGAGTGACAAGGAGCAGGCACCTCACTGTTTGCAATTTACACCTGGTTGCAGTGAAAGCTGGTAGTTCCACTTCTCTTTGGTTTGTACAATCCTGTGGGCCTACTGGACACGGGCACATGGCAGCTCTCCAAGTGCCATATTTGTAATTGTGATCTGGGCACTAGGTCCACTCAGTCCTCCACATTTCACAGCACATGGGGGAGAACATTTTAAGACAGATATTTCTGTATAATAGTCTAAAACAAATGACTTGGGGGACAAATGAAGGGCAGTTGGCTCAACCTACTGTCCGGTTTCACAGCCTAGGTTCCCTCACATACTAGAGTGAAATCAATTAAGTGACTACCATTTTAGTTTTACTAAATAATGGAATTTAAGTGGAAATTATGCTGGGAGTCTAAGAAGGCAAATAAAAGAAAGTGAGAACTAAGAAGAAGGACGTTCCCGTCAGTGACAAGGTTGACAGCCTTTGAGCATGTGGTCCTGAACCAAAATATTTGATACAATATTTTTTTTGTATTCACATGTACAGATTGTGCCATGCTCATTTTGTGCCAGCAGCAAATGGGCAGTTATGTGAATTACTAGCAACATTTTCTGCTGTCACATTTTGATCCCAAATTAACGCTTCATCGTGATCCTGCAATAAAGTGCTTGGAAAGTTGGGTGTCTCCAGTCTTGCGAAAAGGCCGAAGAGAGCATTTGATGATGGGAAATTTTGGCAGCCTTTCCATGCCTGTGTCGAACGGAAGACTTACCAGCAATGTACGCAGCTCATGCCTTACATTTATTTCTTACTTTAGGACTCTGTAAAGAGCCACTTGTCGCCTGACTGAATAAAGTCTGCACCTTATGTGGCATACAGTTATACAGTAATACAATCAGAAGTATAAAGACAATTGACACAAATGACAACATGATTAACATTAGGACTCAACTGCATCAGCAAAACTCTAGTAAAAACACTTTGCACACATTTTATCTTGGAAATTTTTGATTTGTACTGTGTAATAAGCCTCTATCATTTGAACACACCCACTCACAAACCTGCAGTTTACTAAACACTCTTACTGTGTTTAACATTATTTGCAGTATATGGCTTTGGATATGTGAATGGCGGTCGATTATGTAGTCTACCAGAGTCAGATAGTGGGGGGGGGGGGACATCTAAAAAAAGTCAGCTGTGGAGGCTCAACCGAAAAAAGTTTGAAGACCTCTGACCTATCTCCTAAACTCCCTACATTGTTTTTTTAATTCAGGCTACAAGGTACATTGGGCTCCGCGTGTTTTCAAATGTAGGTGCACATATGTTTTACAGACCAATCTGAAGGGAAACAAATTTCACATTCCAATAGGTTAAAATCTACCACAATACTTGATCTCAATAATGAATCATGCAAGATCTCGTGAATAACTTGTGCTTCCGAATGCTCGCGCAGACCCAGGGGAAGTGGTGCCTTTCAGGCCTGGACTGGCCGTAGCGGGCACCGGGCAATCCCCCGGTGCGCCGCACAGGTGGGGGGCCGGTTTGGGACCCCTGGTGGCCGTTTTTGTTACAGGGCCGATTTTGCAGCTATCGCCCGAAAACCGGCCCCTGCAAAGAGCTCCGCGGCACCTACAACCCCCCGGGGGGAGGGGGGCCGGCCGAGCACTTTGCCAGGGCCGGTTTTGGTTCCCAGTCTGGCCCTGGTGCCTTTATGGGATAATATGTCACGCTGAAAATAATACCCCGTCTGTAGAGGAAAGAAAGCGGACTTCCAGTACACAAAACCCCCCAAACATGTAGCAAGTAGCAAAATAGTGTAATGTTTCAGCCTCATTGTAAAAAATAGAAGCGCAATCTCTAAAAAGATGCCCTCACATCTCTCAGTTTATTTTTCATCCTCTTGTTTACTGAGGTTGTTGCTGCTCCAAACCGCAGGTTTTTTATACCAAGGATGCCTGACAATGCCCATTTGCTTCCTCGCCCACCACGGTGCTTGTTAGTAACCCACAGTGATGTACAGACCCTGACTGTGAAGATGTCTGAAGTGAAAGCAAAAAGACTCATGCGGAGGGTGATAATGAGGTCCAGAGTAGTGTTAAAGACAAAAGTGGCACTTCACTTCTTCATGTTTAATGTGGTGTAAATGTAAGTTGCAGTAAATTGCGTATGTATGTATATCGCAGACCTGTCGCTCAGATAAGCAGGATGCATACATGTGAAAAATTATGTTTTCGAATTCTAAAGGGTGATTTGGAAAAGGTGCATTTCATGGGGCGCTTACACAAAAGTGGCTGGTATATCCCGCATATGGTGTGCCACATCAGTAACTTTACTTTACTGGAGATTATTCGAATATGCCTTTCGCACAAAAATTGCACATTTTCATAATGCTTGGGAAAAAATGTAATTACGACTTGGAAAGGTCAGCTTGTTCCTTGCACTGTATCTGGAACATGACAGAGGTCCCTGTCATAGCTGAGGAGAGGCTTTTTTTCACAGTGTCGCATGTGCTCATTTCAGAGCTGCTCTTGTTTTTATTGACACCATCCCTACATTCATGGGCATCTTCTTATAATCCATTAGGTAATCCACCTCCCAGCTCAATTAGTCCTGCTAGAGGTGTACAGGTCGTGGTGCATGCTATCAATGCAGGGTGTTTGCTTTTTGCCCTACAAGTGTGGCCAGTGTCCACTTACTCTATGTCTGCAGCACATATTGCTATATCCATTTCCACATTGCCCTGCAGCCCATTGTATCCAGCATCTAAACTTACTCCCTGGGTACAAATCTGGAAAACAGTAGTTAGGGACTCGTTATATGCACATTTTGCAACAGGTCTTGAAGAAGCTTTGGTGGGCCATGATGATGAATGGATTTGTGTAGCAACTTCCAGGTATCTGAAACCTGGATCTGGGCATGCTGGTTAGCTAGTCTTGTGGGGGGGGATGAGTTTCATACTCTGCTACTGTGGGGATCTAGCTTACTCCTTCTATTTCTAAGTGTTTCATTTGTACCTAAGTTCTTTATCTCCTTTGCTCTCACAGTGTCAATCTCCTTTCTCTCGGTCTCACCCTCCTTTTCTTTCCTCTGCATCATCCTTTCTCTACACCTCACACTCCTTTCCCTATGTCTCACCCTCGTTGATCTCCACCTCACATTGCTCTCCTCACCCTCTAAATCCTCCTCCTTCACTGTCATCTCTCTTCATCTCACCCTCCTCTTTCTACATCTCACCCATCTCATCATCCTCTCTACCTGCGGTGGCCTCCTCTTTCTCTCTATCCACATCACCCTAATCTCTTTCTCCCATCACCCTCCTCTGTTTTGCCTCAGTATCCCCTCACTGTGCATCCACTTCCACCTTCTTCTTCTGGCTCCACTTCAACTTTCTTTTTCTGGCTTATCTTTCTCTTATTCTCTCCCGCCTGCTTTGTCTCTACACCTCACCAGCCTCACCCTCTCTTCCTCAGAATCCTTCCTCTCTTTGCCTCACCCTCTTTCTCTCGCACACTCCTATTTATCTTCCTCCCGATCTCTGCTTCTACAATAGGAAACGATCTTTGCCATGACTCCGGAACAACGAGTTCCGGAGTCACGCAAGCCGAACAACGACTTGCCCGAACTATGTTTCAGCCTTAACCACGCATATGCGTGGTTAAGGCTGATTCGGTTTAGTGTTTGGGCAGGGCAGAGTTCGGAGGAGCGTCACAGAGGAACAGGTAATAGGGGTTAATTTCACAGGGGGTGGAAGGGTTTGGGATTAGTGTTTGTTCAGAAGGTGTGGGAAGGACTAGTTTGTAGGATGTTGAGTTCGTTTTTAGGGGGCGTTGGTGATTGTATTTATTTTTAAGGTGGGGGAATTAGTTTTAAGTGGGTTGAGTTTGTTATTAGGGAGTGGGGGTTTGGGATTAGTTTATAGGGGGTATGGGTGATCGTGTTTGTTTATAGGAAGTGAGGGGAATTATTTTTCATGGGGCAGGAGGGTTAGAGGGGGATCGGGTAGTAGTTGAAAACCATTTTTTTAACATGCATTTCTTTAACACAAAGAATTGTCGTAAAGGAATGCATGGTAAAAAAAACGTAGTTTAGACGAGGTCGTGGTAGCGTCCTCGTTTTTAGGGAAGTCGTGGTTGTGGAACTCGTTGTTCCAACATACAACCTCTACAACCCCTCCTTGAAACACAACCTCCTCTCTCCATCTAAACCGTAACTCTCTCCTGCTCACCCTCTTCTGTCAGCCTTTCCTTTATTGCTGCTGCCTTTGGTGTAATATTTTTTATATGTAAAGGAAGCTTGAACTGTTTCTGCTCAAGCGTTTGTGCTTGTGTCGGCGTGTGTAAATGAATTTTGTAATCCTGCTGCCTGGTATCTGGTCTCCACTGGCAGTGCTCAGCATTTCAAACAGCAGCAGCACCAATGCCTTGTTTATACAGTGCGTGTATGCAGAAGATCTACGAAGACTTGGGGACCTGCATATTTTAAAGAGATTATAAAAAGACTGTAAGACTTTTTGAAGATCCTACTGTTGTCCTTTTACTTACAAGTAATAACAATTGAAAGAGTTTTCAAAGTTGGCAAATGGGCAAACTTCAAATGCAAGCATTACTTATCATAGCTGCTCACTGTGCCAAGATGATCGATTATGTGAATTACGAGGAACAATGAGGAAATATATAGCTCATGTGAGTGCCTCCAGACTGAACAGTCATTTCTAAATTGTGACTGGCATGTTCTCTCCTTTTCTATTCTTCCTCTAGTCTCTTCTATTCCATCACCTTCTCTGTCTCCATCACTCTCACTACCCATCACTCATCTCTCCCTTATGTTCTATCACTCTCTTCTTAACACTCCTTCTCTGCCCGACACAATGATGCGGCGGCGGCAACTGCGCTGTGTTGATCTCTTTAGCTGCTGTCCCGCTGTGTGTCGGTTCTAGCAGTCGCACAGCAGGGCATGCATTGTAATCGGTGCTGTGATCTTGGGCTTTTGGAGATCGGTGCACAAGACTCAGTGCACGGCGATTTCTCCAGCCGGGCACATGCTAGGTAGGTTTCTTCACTGGCACAATGGCGTTGCGTGGGAATTCCTCCCGCACTGCGGTGTTGCTTTGGAAATGGGTGCGGATGCGACACGCTTCTTTAGATGCTTCTCTTTTCCCTGCTCCCAGCAGCAGGAACAACCTCCAGAGGCCCAACACAGGAACATGCACCTATTGGCAGGTAGAACTCCCAGCAAGGAAGTTCAAGGGAGCTGGTGGCAACGTCTTTGTGTCCCTGAGACTTCAAAACGGGAGGCAATCTCTACTTAAGTCCTTTGGAGATCTTCTTCAAGCGGATACACAGCACACAGCAACGTCTTTGTCCTCTCCTTGGCAGAAACAGCCACTGTTGGCCAACACCAGATAGCACACTGCAAAGGAGCAGTACTTCTCCTTCAGCTTTTCCAACTCTTCTCCTTGGCAGAGGTTCCTCTTGAACCCAGAAATATTCTAAAGTTCTGGGCCCCAATATTTATACATTTTTCTTTGTTTTCTTGTGGCCGAAAGGCTCTGTGTGTAGTCCAAACCAGTTCTGTCCTCTCTGGTCCAGCTTCCTGGTAGGAGGTGGAGACAGCACTATGTAAGGCTAAGCCTATTCAGGTGCAAGGGATTCTCAGCCTACTCTAAATGCAGCCCAGGTCTATTCAGCCCAGCCCTAACGCATCCAGGAAAGGCAGGACACCCCCACCCCTCCTTAGTGGCTGTCTGAAGACAATGCACATCCCCAGACCTTGTTACTCCAAAGCCAGACAGCCAATCCACAAACCACCAGAGGTACACAGGATGGCTAAGCAAGAAAATGCCCCACTTTCTAAAAGTGGTATTTTCCAACACACAACATAAAAATCATCTTAACTAAAAGATGCATTTTTATATTCTGAGTACAGGCATACTAAACTCACTTTCTCGATCTTATACCAATGGGAAGTTATACTTATAAGATGTTATTAATAAACTCCCATTATATCCTATGAGACAGATAGCCTTTCCATTGTGAAAAACGAAATACAGTGTATTTCACTAACTGGGCCTGCCACACACACACCAGGACATGTCCTACCTTTCACTTACACTGAACCCTGCCCACAGGGGTACCTTGGCCCTACCTTAGGGATGAGTCACACGTAATAAAAGCGAAGGTTAGGGCCTGGCAAGTGGGTGCACTTGCCAGGTCGACATGGCAGTAAAAACTGTGTGCAGACACTGAAGTTGCAGGTCTGAGAACCTTTAGCAAGGCTGCTTGTGTGGGTGGCACAATCATTGCTGCAGGCCCACTAGCAGCATTTGATTTACAGGCCCTAGGCCCACACTGTGCACTCTACTAGGGGCTTAGTAGTAAATCACATAAGCCAATTATGGAAACACCAATCCATAAGAACAATGTACAGGGAGAGCATATGCACTTTAGCACTGATCAGCAGTGGTAAAATGCCCAGCGTCCTAAAACCAACAAAAACTGGGTCAAAAACACGAGACCCAAAAGCAAAAAGTCTGGGGATAAACCCGCTGGAAAAGCCAGGTCTAACTATTAAGAATAGGATTGCAGCAGGAAAAAACTAAATCCTCTCTCTACCTAGGTGTACTATCCGCAGCATCTCAAAATCCCAGCGGCTCTGACCATATGTCATCTCTTAAGTGCTGTGTATCCCTAACCCGGCACTTCAAGTAGCCCACCGCATTGGTGTCTGGTAGGAAGTTTGCCAATTAAAGCTCAGAAAGCAAGCAAGCTTGCATGCCCATGTGAAATATTAAGAAAATATATATATATTTTTTTTCTACTTTTATATGGACCTTGGGAGGGTCAGGGGACGACCTTGGGAGAGCCTGGCCCCCCTTGCTAGAACTGGGCCTGTTGTGCACTGACATTACAGGCAGCCGCATCCCTATCTACCTTTTAGCTCAGTAAGTGTATTTTTCGGGTCAAGGAAATGTTGATATTCTTTGTACTGATCTAGGTAACGTTCTTTGTAGTCAGCAAAACAAAAGTGTGTCTCCAATAGTTTGATGGAGGTAGTTTTATTATTCTTTAAACCTGTGAGCACGGGTGCATTTGCTCTAAAGACAGCGGCTGCTTGCATTATGCGGGCTAGCCGTTGTGCAAATCAAACAGACTCATTATGTAACAACCAAAAGTTGCCAGAAGGAATTTTGGGGCTGCGTCGAGACTGTATATACAGGGCAGTGAGGTATTTCATACTGATGGTGACTGAAGAGCACCACCGTGCAGCTCCGACTACGTTCAGATGGTTGTCACTCTATAATCCTCAAATTGGTGGTTGTATTGCTACAACCAGAATAAATAAACTGGCTTCTGTATCACAAGCAAAATTTCTCTAATTACTTCATGGCCAGTCCAAAAGGATGCTGTCTGTCGTGGTCTCTTAATATAGTCAGTAAAAAAGGTAAGTTAGACCACTGTTCTAGACTTAATTGCAGATTCTTTTGTAGCGCAGTGTTTTTTTCAGATGTGATTTCCTCTCTTCTCTACTATACCTGGCTGGTAAAGTGTACCCAGTGGTGTAACAAACCAAGAGCCCTATGTCCTAAAGTTCTGCAAGTCGCAAACCTATTACTAGCCTGTTGTGCGACCACAAAAACTGTAGGATGCTATGTACAAAATGTATGAAAGAGCAGCAGATGGTAAGTAGGTGCAAAATATAAAAGAATGCCCTGGATGTGTTTTTCACTCCTAAATGGCTGTGCTATATTTGATGACAAGGAGAATGAGGCTGTTAGCAATGCAACAGAGGAGGAAGAGAAGGCGTGATAGGATACGTTGGGTCTGGATAACAATACTTTGCTAAAAAGAGGATCACACATATGCCAAGTACATACTAAAGAGTCAGGTGATACATGCCCTCATAGATGAGCTGATCCTTTGATAGGTAGGAACATCCAAAGAAGTGAGGCAATACCCACATGTGTGGAGGTGCTATGTTCACACCACTTGTATTGCAGCAGGCAGCTATTTGGGCATTGTAGTAACATCATGAGTTATGTCACACTGCGCCCTCTCCAGGATTTTTCATAATGTCCTGGATGCATTGTCGGCCAGAATTGACACACATATTTCCTTTTCAAATGCCCTACAGGAAATGCGGGGAACCAAGCTGCAATTTTACAGAATTGCACATTTTTCCCAAGGTGAAAAAGAATTTGTGGAAGAGACACGTCTTGATTTTACGTCTTAGTGCCACTGAATTGCAAGAATCAGCACTCCTTAAACTTGCAGATTTAGTGCAGTGCATTGAACCTGATGAATGAGCTTGTGACAAGAAACACTTGAAGCACCCACGGTTCCTATATGTTCCTCACTATGGGCTCCACAACTGTCTGGCAATAGAAAGGAGACATTGGTGTCAGTTATTAGACAAGTCACTTATAAATTGACATAGATCTACACCATCCCAGCACTCAAGAATTACAGTTTTCTATTACTCTGCCATGTGACTGTGCATATGCCTCCACCCCCCTCCACACGGATTCTCATCCCATTACTGGATGCAGCGAAACCCAGTGATCGGTGTTATGTTATAGCCTACAGGAGCACATGCTCAGTAGTTGAGAATACACTTAACTCTCCTAAAGAGCAGGGGCCATTGTCTGCACAAAAGTGGAGTTGCACCCTTAGTTGTCCCACAGCTTTGCATGATTGTTGCCAGAAAAGGCCTCCGTTTTGTACCAGATAAGATAATAAAAGCTCTGACTATGTGACTCTCTTCTCAACACATATGGATGCAGCAAGAACTACAGACGGAAGGGTACACAGGGCAGAAATCACACAGAACCATTTTTAAGGTAAGACCCAAACACATCACATGAATAAAAATAACTTACCGTCGTCCTAATTTGGCATGTACACAATCAGGTTCTACTCCCAGGGTACTGAGGACCCAATTTAGACTTTGTCAGAGAAAGTACTGAGTCGCAACGGCGACAGAGTACCCTCTCCACCAAAGCAAATTTCTGACTGCCTCCTTGAGATTCAGGTGGAACTTGAGAATGTAGATGGCAGAAACTATTCTTACTCCGTCGCCTATATACATCTCTGCTGGAGTAAGGGCTTGTCGTGTCCTCGTCGTGGGCACCACACAAGACAATGACTCACGGGACACAGGTTGGTGCAATCATGTATCTTTATTCGTTTCTTGGATGCAGCTGGTCGTACCCACGTCCGTCCTCTTGGTCGCCCTAGTCGGATCTGCCCTCTTCCTGTCCCCTTACCGGATGTGGTGTCTGGTGACCTGGTCACCTCCCTCATGACCCACAGGGTCCTAGTGTCCTGTCCTCGGTCCCAACTTGTCAGGTCGCCACATCTCCCCCTTTGTTGTAAACAAAATATTCATGATGTTGCTTCCCTGACCATTTCCGCCCCTTCAGTCCTTGACTGCATTTGCTTGTTGTTGTGGTCACGAGAGAGAGAGAGAGAGAGAGAGAGAGAGAGAGAGAGAGAGAGAGAGATATTTTGCCCGTCTCGTCTACCCTTCTCCCCAGTCTCTGCTTCCTACTTCTTTCTACGTGGTTTCTTTGTTTCCTTGCTCTCTTTCTTTGATTGTCCTTTTCTGCCATCAACTTTCTTTCTGCTTTTCTGTTGTCCTCCGTCTGCTCTCAGTGTGCCAACCGCTCTTTCTCGTCGTCGTTGCTCTCCCCTTTTTGCCTTGTTTCTGTTCTTCCGTGGTCCTCCTTCTGCTCCCTTTTTGTCAGTCTCTCGTCGTCTTGATCGTTGCTCTCGGCCCTTTGTTTTGCTTCGCGTTCCTTTCTTTCTACCGCCGCCCTTTGCTGTATTAGTTCCTTCAATTACTCTTTTTTGTTCTCTTCCTCTTTCTTTGCTCACTGAATTTACTCTTTACTTGCTCTCAGCAGCTCTATGATTTCTGTTATATCTCATCGTTATAAGGCCCATCGTTTTCGCTGTGCCGTTGCTCATCAGGCATGGCCCTGGGACATCGCCTTGTAGAACATGAATGTCTTCTCTTTTTATTGTGTCCTTGTATCTCAGTTCCTCTGTGAATTTTCCCCAGTTGGTTATTTCTTTACTTGCCCCCCAGGTAAAAATCTTTGCCTGGGACGCTCTCAGGGCCGGCTTTACTTCCATTCTCTCATATTCCGATATACACATGACATTGCATGTTGCACCACTGTCCAGTATAAAGTCTGTTTCATGCGCTCCTACTCTTATCTTTGCTTGGTCCATCTTTCTTCTGGTGCTTCTGTCTGCTGGCTGTGTTGTCTCTCCTGCTTCTTCTTCCTCGCTCCGCTCGATGCGCACCTCCGACATGTGGTATAATCTTTCCACTTTCACTTCTTCCTCTTCTTCGCCTGACCCTCGTGATGAGCTTCTCCTTTCATTGTCGATGTACCTGATATGTCTTGCTGTCGATTCCTGTTGTCTTCCTGTTCTCCATTTGTCGTCTCCTCTGAATTGTGCGCCTTGGCACATACTGGCGTAGTGATTTCTTCCACCACATCTTCTGCATGTCTGGCCAAATGCTGGGCATGGACCTCTGTGCGGAAATTCCATTCCACACTTGTAGCATGTTCCTTCAGGTCGTCTCCTCTCTTTTTGTTCCCTCCGGTCATTCTTCCATCGGTCTGTGCGATATCTGTTTGTCGTAAAGTGTGCATTTTCGACTTCAACGCTTTTCCCTCTTTCCATTTCTTTGGCATGTTCCGTTGCTCTCGCCTCTGCTCTTGCTAGGGACAGGATCTTTTCCAATGACGTTGGTTCCTTTAGTATTCTTGCTCTAAATCCTGTGTCGCGACATCCTTCTATTATCCGTAGTCTTATTGCTTGCTCGTTATCAAATTTGTCAAACTCACAATGTGTTACCAACTTTCTCAACCTTGTTGCGAAGTCGTCTAGTGTTTCGCCCACTTGTTGACAGGCAATGGTAAAAGTATATCGTTCGAAATCAATGTTGCGCTGTGGGTCAAATTTGGCTGTTAGACATTTCTTTAGTTGGTCGTATGTTTTTGTTTCCTCAGTAGGCAGTGTCACCAGGAGTTCTTCAACGTCATCCCCTGCTAAGTTCAACAGTAATCCTCGTTTCTTTCCATCTGCTACATCTGTATCATCTACATATCTTTCAAACCGTCTGATCCATTTCTCCCACCTTATTCCTGTTTGTGGCTCCGACAAGTTGAAAGGTAGTGGTGTCCTGTATTGCGCGCTGGGCTTTGGATCTGCCATTCTTTCCTTCTTCCTTTTATCTGTATTCTTTCTTTTCTTTTTCTTCTTTTTCTTCTGTTCTTTATTTTATTTTCTTGGCTTCCCTTGTCTTTTCTGCCTTTTCTTTATTTGGCCTCTTCTGGGCTTTCTTGGTCCTTTTTCCTTGTGTTATTTCTTCTACCTTTTCTTTATTTGGCCTCTTCTGGGCTTTCTTGTTCCTTTTTCCTTGTGTTATTTCTCTGTCTCTTTGTTTTATTTCTTTGTCTTCTCCTTGTCTTAGTTTCTTTTCTTTCCTTTTTCTTCTTATATATATGTATAGTATTCTGGCACTTATTTCTACCTTTTCTTTCACTTTCAGTGCCCTTTATTCTTGTGTGCACTTTCTTTCGTCTATTTTCCACTTTTTTTCTTTTATTTCTCTTATATTCTGTTGTTCGCGCTGTGCCTGACTCTTTAAAATGGCCCCCGCCGTTTCCTTCGTTGTGATTGGCTCCTGCGCCTGCTCTTAAGATGGCCGCCGGTGTTCTCGCGAGACTTCGCGTCCAATCAACGCGATGCCTGACTTCAAAATGGCCGCCGTCTTTTCCTTCGCGGTGATTGGTTCTCGTGCCTGATTTGAAAATGTCCGCCGAGACTCTCGCGAGAGCTCACGCCAATTCCCTTTCACTTCGCGCTTTCTACACAGCGCTTACCGGAGTCTGCAGTCTTCGTCTCCACATCAGTCGGGGTGGGCTCCCGCGTTGAAGGCACTTCTTCTTCCTCTTCTTTCCTCACGACGCTATCCAGGGTGGGCTCCTGACTCGATGATGATGTGCACACGTCGAGTTCACCTTCGTCGCCAGTTGTCGTGTCCTCGTCGTGGGCACCACACAAGACAATGACTCACGGGACACAGGTTGGTGCAATCACGTATCTTTATTCGTTTCTTGGATGCAGCTGATCGTACCCACGTCCGTCCTCTTGGTCGCCCTAGTCGGATCTGCCCTCTTCCTGTCCCCTGACGTGTCTGGTGACCTGGTCACCTCCCTCATGACCCACAGGGTCCTAGTGTCCTGTCCTCGGTCCCAACTTGTCAGGTCGCCACAGGGCTGTCAAGATGTTTGGCCATATGCTCTTCCACCCTATTTAGGGTGGGCAAAATACATAGCCAGTTTACACTGTCCGTCACCGCCAAGTAAAATCTGGCGGCAAAGGGTAGTGAAAACCGCAAAATGACCCCAATTTCCATGAGAATGTTTTTTTTCTTTTCAAAAAGAAAGTCCCGCTTTGGGATTTTCTTTTTGAAAAAAAAAAAAAGAGTTGAAAACTTGACGGACTGCTCCGTCATGTTGGCAGAGCTGTCTATCATACTTTCAAAGCATTTACAGGAACCGTCCTGATGGTGGTTCCTGTAAATGCAAGATATGTAGGCTGGGCTGGCGGACATCCCAAAATTTGAGGGCAGGTACATTCTCAGGGTGATGGACTAATTTACTCCTTCGCCCTGAAGAAATAAATTCCTTTCTGCCAAACTCTAATTCAGGCTCTACATTTCTAAAGAAACTTGTATGTTATAACTAGTTGTTTACTCACCTATTTTTGCATCCTTTGCGTCCCAGACTCTGCCCCAAGCCCAGCTTGTTCTTCTCTGTGACCTTTAGTGCCCCACCCTCTATGGACATCGGGCACTGATACCCTGCTTATAGTAGGCGCCTCCTCACAATCTTGTGCATGGGTGCCTATTTCCAAAGAGGGCATTTGTTGGGTCTGCCGTAATTTCAGGGCAGTTACCACAGGCCATTCTTAAAATCGTGACTGTAGTTTGCCATCTCACCCTTGATTTCAATTGGGCAGTGTGAGAGGGTATTGGGGGCTTCGCTCAATCTCTTTACTGATGTCTCATATCCCTTCATATACGCAAACATGTGCTGCGGCACCCTGTACTCTTACAAACTCTTCAGTGGCCATATCTTTTTTCTTCTCCGCACTTATATGTGCCTCAGTTTCTCCCTTAACCCGTTTCTGAATTCCCACTGTGGAAGGGGTGGCTCACTTCGTGGTTGTGTTGTCACTAGGAGGTGCAAGTGCAACGTTCTCTATTTTGCAAGTGTGCATCACAAAAGAGCGAAATTCACTGAATTGAAAATTCTCAAATTTCGATATTCAGGAATTCACGGTGTACATACATGGGTATTTGCAAATTGTTTTTTGTTTTTGTTTCAAAATCACAAATATAGATTCATCAGTGTCTGTTTAGGCATCTGTACCCTAGTTAGGCATTTCCACTATTCCAGAATCGTGTGGAAAAATCATTGTTTGAAATGCTTTTCCATAAACTCTGGATGTACATTGAAATTTTATTAGTGTCTTGCGAGCAGGCTCCGAAACCTAAGCAAGGTAATCAGATAAACACAGCAGCCAATTTAAAGTACTTTATACCTTTCAAAAAAGATACTGAAGCTAAAGGGGAGAACACCTTTATAACATCTCACCCATTACCAAGCAGTGAGACCATTACAGTAAAATACACTGAAAGGCGGAGCAATCACTTCCGGACCAACACGGAGAGCAGATGCAGGTAGCCAGCAGGGAGGAGACCGCTGATGCCATGGGCAGAGCTAAACTGAGGGGGAGTTTTGGGGGTGGGCTGTAACTGCTCTGGTCCGTGCTGGGGCCACCCTGGTTCGGTCAGCTACCTTCTCGCCGGCTACGCTGTCGGGCCCACTAACAGCATCAGCTTCAGCAGCTCCAGGGCCTCAGGGCCGACAAGGGTTAGTCCTTGCTGCTCTCTGTAACAGCCCCCCCAGCCTCAGCTAGTTCAAGGTTAACTCTAAACTGTCCCAGCGGCATAACCTTTTCTAGGGGTGCATCGGATCCAGGTGCTGCCTGCAAATTATTTTTAACTTTACCCACTGTCTTCTGTCCCAGCGGTCCTCCTGCTCTACACAGCCGGTTACTGCCCGACGTCTAGTCTGAGCTCTGACTCAGTTGATTAAGTGGTAGCGCGCAGCCCAGTGCCTGACAACCTGCAGCCATTTACACACCCAGCGCAAGGGCTTCAAGCAAGCAAGTGGCGGTAAGGCTTTAGACCTGCAGCCTATAGTCGGTAGGTACTGAGGCGTCCAGCGTTAGGCTGGTGCGGCTTGTGCCCTTTCGCCACTAAGCCATGTACCAGCCCTGCTCTGTGAGTATAATACAAGTGGAGCTAACGGCGTTCAGCGTTCCTTTCAAGTCTCCACACAGCTGCCTAAGCAACGCAAGGCACCACCACTACCATCCAGCTATGCAGCCTGACTCATCGCCTCAGAACAGAAATCATTTGCCTCTGTTAGAATTCATCCTCCTGCTAGGAGACACCCCACTTGGGATTCTGAAGGTGTAGCGGGAGCAGAAGGCGACATAGCGACAGAACACAGCCACAGGGGTGTCATGCTCATTGGGCCCAGCCGCTCAGGGCGAGGCCTCAACTGTGTTGTTGATCGTTGAAACAATGCCTGTTACTCATCAGCTGCTATCTGCCTACACCCCCTGCCATCGTGAAATCTGGCAAGGTCTGTGGTACAGCTAAACATGGAAATAAAAGTGGGGCTAAAGGCAAAGCTAAACCACTAGGCCTCGAACTAACAACGCCAAAGGTAATATTGAAATCTTCCTGCAACAGCGAGGTCTCATCAGCCAACCCCCACACAATTCATCATGTCATACGGGACAGCAAAAATTACAGACTTTTTAAAACCCCCAATGAACCCAACTTCATCGACTCGAGGCAGTGCACCCGCTAGACTTCACTCACTGCTGCCTCTGATTGAGAAGGCGTCTAATAACCCAGCCAACCCCAACCTATTTCTCGCCAAAACTGACGTTAATGCGACTGAATATGAGCAATTACCACAAGAGTTGCCAACATACCTCCTCTCAGCAAAGGTCAATTGGGAAAAATTGTTCAGTCCCCGGGAGACGCCTCTCCACTCCACTGACCTCCACCAAGACAACATCTTATTCGAAGGGTCACCAGAGGTCTCAATAGCGTGGGAAGTTTTCTTTTTGAACGATTTAGAAACGTTATGTTATGTTATGTTATATGGATTTTTTGAGCGCACAGCTGCCCCAGCTAAGGGGCGTCCCGGCGCTATCTCTCGAGCAGATAACACAACCAATAACACAGGAAGAAAAAATAATTAATAAGACAAAGGAAACAGGAAAGTTTTAACAGATCTTCTGAAAGCAAAGAGGTCCTCTAGAGAACGGATGTGGGCCGGAAGTGCATTCCATAGTTTGGAGGCCAGAACCTTAAACGATCGGCCACCCAATCTACATTTTTGAAAGCGGGGAACACAAGCCAAAGTTTGGCCGGCAGATCGAAGGTTGCGCGAAGGAGTGTATAAAGACAGAAGATGGTGGAGGATAATGGGGGTGTCAAACTTAAGAATCTTAAATGCAAAGCAGAGGGCCTTGAACTCTATACGTCTGGTCACCGGCAGCCAGTGCAAGTTGGAGATTGTGCTGCGAGCTGAGCAGAAACGAGGAAGGCCCACCAGAGCCCGAGCTGCCGCGTTCTGCACTCATTGAAGTCGCAGAACTTCTGCCTGATTGGCGCCCAAGAATAATGAGCTCGCATAGTCGAGCCTTGATAGTATACTGGCTTGGAGCACCATCTGGCGGGTAGGGGCATCAAAAAATTTAAGGATAGGCCTTAAACCACGCAAAATGCCGAGGCACATGGATGCCACCTTCTTGGTGTGAACCGAGAAGGTTAGTTTAGAGTCCAACCAGACGCCAAGATTTTTGAGTTCGGAGACGGGTTTTGGGGGAGGTCCCAGCTCCTTAGGCCACCAGCTGGCACCCCACAGATCAGGGTGTTTCCCCAGCACAATCACCTCTGTTTTGAGGGCGTTGAGTTGTAAACAGTTGGCCGTAAGCCAACTAGCAACAGCCCTCAAACCATCCGCAAAGTTTGATGCCAGTTCGTCAGAGTCCCCGTTGAGAGCCACCGCCAGCTGGGTATCATCGGCATAAGATACCATGGTGAGACCCCAGCTCTTCGCAACCTCCGCCAAAGGTTGGACATATAGGTTAAAAAGAGTGGGGCTCAATGCCGAGCCTTGCGGGACACCTTGAGTGACAGCATGGGACTTGGATCTAAGTGGTGGCACCGCAACCTGAAAAGATCGTTCCGAGAGGAACGATTGAAACCAATCCAGCGCCTTGCCTGAGATGCCTGCCTCTTTAAGCCTTCGGATAAGAATGGTGTGGGATACAGTGTCGAAGGCGGCACTAAGGTCCAGAAGGACCAGTGCCGCTGTTTGATCTGCATCTAGTACAGAGAGGAGATGCTCAACCATAAATAGGAGTGCCGTCTCTGTACTATGACCAGATCTAAAACCATTTTGTGTCGGATCCAAAAGATGGGCAGATGCCAGATGGTTAGTTAAGATGTTGTTAACATGGGCCTCTGTGATCTTTGCCACCCAAGGAAGAAGGGAGATAGGTCAATAACTCTCCGGCTTCAGTGGATCCAACCCAGGCTTCTTTACAATAGGCATGACACAGGCAACCTTCCAACTAGGTGGGACTAGACCGATGGTGAGGGACCGCTCCACCAGATGTCGAATAGGAGGAAGGCAGAAGGACGCCGAGTCCAAAAACTGGGTAGGCCTCAAAGGGTCATCTGGAGAGCCAGTCTTGACCTTGGCCGCTAGGAGATTAAACTCCTGCTCCGATGGTATCGAGAGAGAGGCCAGACACTGTGATGTACGCAGTGTCAAGATCGTACTATCATGGTCAACTTTGGGAAAAGAGCGATAGATGGTATTTACTTTTTCCACAAAGAAGCTGGCTAGCGACTCACAGTGAGCAAGAGAACAGATTTCCGTAGTAGGAAGTCTGTTCACTGTGAGCTCCTTCAAGATTTTGAAAACCAGTTTGGACGGATTAGAGCTCGCCTGGAACTCTCGTGCATAGTAATCAGCACGGGCCCGGCAAACAGCTCTATGGTATGACTTTATCTTGGCCAGATAACATACTTTCAGGTCTTGAATGTAGTTCTTCCTCCACGCTCTTTCGGCTTGTCGGCAAGATGCTTTGATACACCTGAGTGCCTCAGAGTACCAGGGATTAGGCTGAGCATGTCGAGTCCTACTCCAGCCGGCTGGGATTAATGCGTCAAGGGCCTTAGTAATCCAAGCGCAAAAGGTGGTATAGCCGGTTGCCACGTCATCCGTATGAACCAATGGTGTACTAGTCAGGAGACGATGGAGGTCCTCTAATTTGAGCTTTTTCCAGGGCCGCCTGAAAGATGTTTTACAAGGCTTCCCAGTGGATTGTGTCACCATTGTGACAGAAAGCTCAATGAGGTGATGGTCACTCCATCCCATGGGTCTAGGGGGTGCAGTCTCGATCAGTTGCAAGTTAGTAAAGACTGGATCGAGGATGTGACCTCCCTCATGGGTCAGATGACGGACCAGTTGGAGTAGCTGAGCTGCTTCAAGATCATCCAGCAGACCTCTACAATTGTGCCACAGATCAGCACAACATCACCTTTAACTCTGCTCCTAAACATGATTACAGTGTCCTGCTTTTGCCGATTAACCTTCAGCAGGACAATCCCTCTATCCAATCTGAAAACAACCCACTGGGTAAGTCTAGCATCGATGGGTGAATAGAGCTTAACATTTCCTCCTTCTCCTACAACAAATGCAGTAACACAGAGGCGCCTACACTAGACCCCAACCCCACTTTGAAAACAACATATTCATTCCAGGTGATTTCCTCAGCCTTATCATTTCACTTAGGAAAACTTGAAATCCAAGCTGATTTATTGAATTAGCCGCGCATGTCTTTGGCATCGATCAAAAACTCAAGGGACTGGTAGACTTTTAAGTATTTAGGAATCCACCTCACTCATGACCCAGGGGTCTTTATGTTTCTGAATCTCCAAGCTCCCCTGCGTCGGCTACAGAGAGACACAAAATACTGGCAGTCACTCCCACTAACACTCTTAGGAAAGGCCGACCTTTTCAAGATGATGGCGTTCCGAGGGGTGTATACCCTTCAAAACACCCCTTTCCTGGTCCCCCACTCCTACTTCCACACAATAGAAGCAGAAGTAACAAAGCTTCTGTGGAATAACAAACCAGCGTGCATAGCTATGACAAAGCTCTTCCGAATATGATGCGATGGCGGTATCGCACTCCCAAGTATACTATTGAGAATCCCAGCTGACTGTCATCAATCACTGGCTCCATGTCCCGCACACAGATCAGGCCTATGGCCTTGATAGACTGGAACTTGGTGATGAGGGTCTATACCACGCCCTCTATAACAAGACGCAAGCTCGAATAAGCCCAACGAATCATGTACTTCCAAGTGTGGACTATGGTGTACAAAAAGATGGCTTGGCATGATAAAATCACACAAGCGACTCCCCTCTAGGTTACGAACAAACTAGGTAGGCTGGGTAAGAGCAAAGGCTTCAATCACAGGGACAGCATAGGTATATCTAAGGTTGGAGATCTGTGGACAAGCGGAATGATGATCCCATTTGAACAACTTCAGAAACAATACAAGATGGCATCTACGGAGCGGTTCCGCTATCACCAGATCAAACATGCATTAGAGGCAGCGATTCCCCCTGGTACTACTCTACCCGAGGCCTCCCCGCTAGAGGACAGATTGCTAACAGACTACATGACCACAAGAGCAATCTCCTTGATATACCGCAAAATAATCAACAACAATCCTGACCCCATGCTAAAGCTCCGAAAAAAATGGGAGGAGGAGGTTGGGGAACTCGATTACACTGACTGTCAGGAAGCGCTGGCCTCGCCCAGAGAGGTGGCGATTCAATCCAAGCTCTGCCTAGTGCAACTTAAAATACTCCACAGGATATATTATACCAGAACCACGCTCTATGAAATAGGAAGGGCTCCCACCCAGCTTTGTCTACAACAGTGTGGGGCGGTGGGTACCTTCTACCATACGCTCTGGGAATGCCCTGTAATACAGTCGTATTGGAAATCTGTCCTGAACACCATTACAAGAGTTAGCCGGAAACCAGTCCCTCTTGAACCCAAGCTTTGCATCTTGAATATCGGGGAGGCTACAGAGCTTACCTCTATGGCACAGACATGGGCGACACTGGGAACTATGCTGGTCAAGAGAAATATTGCCCAACATTGGGGGGGGGCACATGTTCCCACACATGCGAACTGGTGTAACGATATGGACAGAGCCATGGTGGCAGAAAAAAACTGTGTATGTGAGGAGGGCTTGTCCATAAAAATGGATTAAACTATGGGGGGGCTGGAACACCTACAGAGGGGGGATATGTGAATTACCAATGATACCTCATGAACCGGAACTGTCTGAAATGTAAGACAGTTTACTGTATGCACACATGCCTACAACTGTAACAAATTAATGAAGCTATGATGATTCCAATGTATGTACTATATTAGTGTATGATATTAATTTACTACTTGCTGTGAAGAATCAAAATAGGATTGTGCTGTATATGTTTAATTAAAAAAAAATATATATTTTTTAAAACTCCAGGGACTAAACAGTTTCATCAGGCGAGTGCAAAAAGACACCAATACTGTTTACCATTCGTGCAATGCTCCAGAACTTTGGCACACTTAAAAACGATTCAAATCATTCTTTCTGATATCTTAGCAGGAGTCAAAACAGCTAACCCCCCGACAATTACAAAACCAGCTCAAACAGTAAGTCTCCCTGCGACAGACCTCCTCCTTCACCGTCGGGCAAAGCGGGTCTGGGAAGACCAATTTCCTTCAAGCCTGCAGGATGGACCCCAGCAGCCATCCTAAACCAAGCATGGCCTTAGGGGCCCACAGGACTCTGCAGAGGATATAAAGTCCCACGCCCACCAACGAACTACAACTTTTAGAAACACCAAACAAACATTCAGCCATGGGGCACTCCTCACTGCTTTACCATCCTAACTTGCCGTGGTGTTGATCGCCTCAAAATCCTAGGCCTTCCTTGACCAAAATAGAGCGTGAATGCCTCAAAAAAGCCAGGACTAACAAGCAGAAAAAACTAGTTGCACAAAGCTCACCTCAGCACAGCCATACTAATATGGGATCCGGCACCCAACAGACCCCAAAGGAAAGCAAGTACCAACAGGGGACAGTTCCCCCAACCCACTATTTCAACAAAAAGAAGGGGTCCACAAACATAACAGGCCGATAGGGCCCAACCATTCTAATCATGAAACGCTAGGGCCTCTATTTCATGATCAAGAAAAGTACATAACCTTCTCCCTTACGATGCCAGACAAGGCACTCACTACTTCTAATGGGTCTGAAATACTGCATTCTCTGGAATCTCCTCCCAACCGCAATTAGATAAAAACATGTCGCTATAAACATGACAGTTACCACTTGGGATTGGTCTAGTCAAGTATCCTCTTTCCTCGCAAGACCACAAGATCCCCCTTATAATACCCTCATAACAGGACCCTGAGAGATTAAGCCATCGTGCCCGCTCAGGTCACTGACACACAGCCACACGATTCTGTCTCAACCCAATCATCCACTCTTGTCAAGGACCACTGCTTCATCACCCCCGCTTTCCCCATGACAAGGAGTCCCAGTACTGCATGGTCCTGTCCCAGGAGGGAAGAGGGCAGCGTGATCCCAAAAACATAGGGAAATCAGCAATGGTCTCTACACCCTAACATTGTGCTACTGGAAAGTGAATTCAGCAGCAAGGTAGGCAAGAATTATTTCACCACTTACCTCCAAAATGTCGATATCCTTCTATTACAGGAAACTTGGGCACAAAAACCGACCCTAATCACCGGATTCAAAGAATTCTATTTAGAAGAGTTAAAATCATCTAAGGCAGGTAGAGCCATCTGCGGCCTTTCCATATACATAGGAACTCCTCTTCAGTGGTCCCAAGAACACATCGACCTGGGATTAGCATGGGCACAATGTGTCAAACTTTCAGATCCTTCAACATCACACAACAGCTTCAGCCTTTTCATTTGTTATGTATACATTCACCCCAGGCAGAAGAGTAAAGCCGTAAAGGAAGAATCATTAACCGCACTCCTCAAGCTCGATTGGTCTTGTCAGGGGATTTTAACATGCTTTTTTTTGCAAACTAGCACACAACTACGCCAACAGCATCTAACTAGTGCCACCCAAACACCACCACCAGCAACATCAACCTACTCCAGAGCCGATCAACACGGAAAAAGCGTGTTTCACGGCCCTAGAGAACATTTGCCTCTTTATACTCAACGGCCGCCTTTCCCAGGACCAACCAGCAACTTTCACCAGGATATCAAACAAAACCAACGCAATCCTGGATTACATTTTTGTAGACATAGAGCTGTTTTTTACAATCAATCATTTTAGCATAACAGCAAGAGTGGGGAGCAATAATCTCCCCTGCACTTGGAGTTACTGCCATGCCCATGCAGCGTCCCTTGCGCACAAGACCTGTTTATGACACCCAGCACCTATAATTTGAAACTCCTCATTTGGAATGGAACCGTGACAGAGCCAGTCATGGAGTTTATATCCACATCACTAACAGAAGACTCTAAAAACTAGACCTAAAAATCATTCAAAACTACGAAGAAGCTAATAGCAACTGTGAGGGTCACCTATAAAAAGGCAATCTGAACAGCCAATAAATCATACCAGACAAACGTTTGGCTAAAGCTCCTTCATACAAGTAATTTGAAAAGCAGCAAGATATTCTGGGCCAAAGCACCTTTAAGAGACTGAGATCAGACGAGGCTCCTGACCCAAATAGCCTTCTAAGCACCTGCTTTAACCCCTTCCATGCTGATGACGAGCTTAGCTCGCCATCAGCGTTACCTACCGTGTGCTGATGACGAGCTGAGCTCGTCATGTAACGCGGTAAATTTAAAAATGCCGCATGCAGCGGGAAAAATGGCCGCACGCATGCGGTTAAGTATGATCTACATTTTTGGGCCTCGTACCTCAACCCGCTGTTCAACCAAGCCTTTATCACCAACTCTATCCCGGCTTCATGGAAAGGAAGTTTTTTGCTTTGCATCTTCAAATCATCATCATCATCATAATCTTTATTTCAGCTAAAAGCCATAAAAAACAAATAAACATACAGAATAAAAACACATAACATTTAAATAGGGCAAGTGGCATCGAAGGAGCCAATTGCCAACAGTGCAAGTTGAGATATAGTTCAATACTAACAATACCATCATAAAACAGTTAATTACAGCCAATAAAGGTTTAGATTAAAATCAGTGCAGCTAGTGCTTTCTTAGGCACTTTGAAGCAACAAAAAATATACATATATTGTCTTTCTTGCCCAGGGCAGTAAAGTGCAGGTGCTACTAGGAGACTCAAGCGAGGCATACAAACATAGAACAATCATTTTTCGCTCCAGCAACATACCTCACAAACACATGTGAAACTGGAGTTTGGTCTGTTCCATCAAGTATATGTCAGGATGGGTGCAATTATCAAATTATGCTGGAAGCTCAGATCTGCCGCACTGGACTCGCTTGCTGCCCTCTGCTGGTCGGAAATAGAGAACCAGCCCAACCATAAAACTCCTGGCCAACAGCCTTCCAGCAAGCACTAAACAATCTAAATTTGCCAGAACCTTGAACATGAATATTGATCCTACCGCTTTCAAAAATATTACCAACAAGGCAGTCAAACTCCATTCTTGGACCCTTGACAACGCTGAGATAGCCCACAAAAGGCATGGAAGGACAGTTCTGGATCACTACTCCACCTTGAGACCACACCCATATCTCACAAATCACATTGCAGCGCCCATTCAACACTCACTCCTTTTATTCCGCATGAGTGCCTTTCCATCAAAAGATCAGGTCCCTATGTGGAATCAATCCTGGCTGGACTCCCAATGACGCTAATGCGGCCACTTGGAAGTAAGTGAACTACACTTCTTGACCATAAATTGTTAGGACCCGCTCTGAGGGCTCTTCAGATTAGCTACTGTCACCCGCAGTGATGGTGTTCCTAAATGGGCACAACATGCAGCTTTCCTGCAGGGCCACAACGTTTCTGCTGCACATAAAAAGGTTACTTCTACAGCAAACCACAAACACTTGCGCAACATCCTTTTTTGCTCTACATCGCACATTAGTGACTCCCTCATGTCGTTACTGTTTTCAAAGCAGCTAATCTCGGCACCAGACTCCTAATTAAATACTGACGGCGTGCCTAAATAGGAACGAGATCCAGCTTTCTCACAGGGCCACAACGTTTCTGCTGCAAGTGAGAAGGTGGATTCTACAGCAAACTGCGAACCTTTAAGAAACATAACTCTATGCACTACATAATAATAATAATCCACATTTGTAAAGCGCACAATCACCCATAAGGTTCTCTAGGCGCTGGGGGCCGTCGGGAAGATTAAGCGAGCTATTGCCCAGAGTCACATGGTGCTGGGCTAATCTGCCGCCGGCGCCGGGGATCGAACCGTGATCCCCAGATTCTGGAGGCAGTCGCCCTGGCCGCGGCGCCACACCTCTTCCCTCGAGTGACCGGCCCTCGCTGTTACTGTCTCAAAAGTTGCAGATCTTAGCACTGAACTTTTTAATTAAACAAGTTACAGTCAGCCTGCACATTCTAAGGAGTAGACTGCTGTTGTTATAATCACGTTAAAAGGAAAATGTACATTGCGATGATTTTTATTCATCTGCAAGAAAGAATGTATTACTTACTAAAATACACTGAATTGGTTGACTTTAATTAAACCTAAAGGAGTCAAGCAGAGTAGAATGGGAAGGGCTTATAATCATCGTATTTGTCTGGAAAGTTCCTGTATTTAATTTGTGAATTTCTGCAGATAGCATTGCAAACACTGAGGGCCAGATGTACGACCCACCAATTTGCGAGTCGCAAATTGTGTCGCATTTGCGACTCGCAATTTGCAACTCCCAAATTGGGATGTACAACAGTGTCTCAGACCCTGTTTGTGATTCCTAATGGGGTCGCAAATTGCATGCCTCATTAATGAGGCAGGTGCAATTTGGAAAGGTTGGAGACTCCTGTGCTACAGAGTATTCATCAGAGAAGATATTTAACTTTTTTTTTAAAATCCTTATATAAAGTAAAAAAAACATTGTGGTACTTTCAGTGCAGTTTATATTGCAAGGTTTCTCTTGACCTATGTACAGTTTGTATTTTGTATACACAGGGAAGAAATCACCGCCCATGCACAGCACCATAAAATACTCCCCCCTACCGGTAGCTTCTCCACTCTCTCTTCTTCTCTTTCTTTTCTTTCTCGGCCTCTGGGACTAGGGGAGTGGGCAATCAACAAACGTGCGAGAGACTATCGAAAGGACATCAGGGAGGGGCGGAGGGCAAACTAAGAATATTGATACTAGGGCACGAACTAACGGAACACACTGCCAGGAACTGCACAGCCACAGTCAGATGTGCCAAGATGATGGACTTGTGTTGCCTCTCTGTAACCCCCCCCCACCCCCTCCCCCAGAGCATTCTATATCTGTTTTCTCTGTAAATTACCTCCCATGTATACGTGACGCACCATGTAAATATAATTCTCAATAAAAACTTTACTGAAATAAAAAAATGAAACGGAGCCGCCTCATGAGGTAGTTAACTTTAATGCTGTTCTGAAAGAAGATTTATACTTAAGCTTCTACCTATTTTTAAATTGTGCTAGTAAAATGAGATACTGAGATATGTGAAGTTGTATGAGATATGTGTAGCCCCCTTAATATACGCGTAATCATAAGGTGGGCAAACATATTTAACTGCCATTGTTCCCAGGTTCTGAAACACCTGCTAGTAATCAGAAACTCCGAGTTTATTATTTAGGATGCTGCTGTAATATATGATTCTTACTTGTACAATTGACTCTATATTATTTTTCAAAATGTTACGCAGTCTGTAGAAGGTTATGTTTCAGTAAATGCAGCCGTGCACCGACGAAATGACGGATTCTTCTATAAGCATACATGTAGGAAGCTTAAATAATCAGTCGGGCAATGCGCACAACCAGAATGTACAAGAATATTTTATTTCATTATTCGTTTTTCAAAATATATCTATTTCACCTTAAAAGCCAATATTTTGTCTTGATGAATAAGCAGTGCCGTGGCAACAAATATGATTGTTGCCCCTTCTATTTATGGAAGCAAGACAGGTACGTCAAAAGTTGAGTTGCAATATGTCCATATGAGGTGCAGTTTGCTCATATGAGTTGCAGTATCCCTTAGTCATAAGTCTAGGGACACACTGCACCATTCACTAGATACCCATACAAGAGGTGGTCTTTAGCCCATTCCACACCTTCGCTATTTCCTGAACTGTTTCATTGCCCAGCGAAAAGAAGAAAACTGGAAGATTGTCTTCATGCATTGGCCATATTATCCATGGTCGTTGTGCACTTTAACTCCTTCCCCATTTACTGTTCCCTGGCTGAATCAGTTTATTTTTTTTCTATAAAACAATTTTATTTTTATTTTGTCATGTACCAAGAGAAACAGTACAGTTCAAGCAATAAGAACTGTTTTAAAGGAGAGGATTACAACAGAGAGCATCAAAACAGTTACTCCAGTTCATAGCATTCCCACCATTTTTTCCAGATTTTCTTGTGCTTTTGGGGACAGCTGTGTCACAGGCTCCTCCAGTTTCACGTACCAGTCAATGGCAGCCTGCCTGGTGCCAGAGGGGGAGGTTCAGTGGAATTCCATGCAAGGGCAATATTTCGTTTTGCTATTAAGGTGCCCAGCTCAATCAGGGACTGTTCCCCCCTATACCCTCCCATGTCCTCCAAGAAACCGAATAGTGTGATACGAGGTGAGGGGTCAATGGGTCTCTCTTCAAACCCTGCGATATGGTAGTAAAAATGCAGCCCAGTACTTCAGGATCACCGGGCACTTACAAACTACTTGGAAAAAATCAGCACTTCCCTTGGAGCATCTGAAGCATGCTGGGAGGCCCGCTTCTGCGCCTTTTACAGCCATATGGGCGTCAAGTATGTGATATGTAGGAACTTTATTTGGATTATTCAAAGCCTCGAAGAGATTGGCAGCACTCGTTGTGCCATCTTGGCCTCTCTCATCACTGTTGTCCAGGGATCCCACCCACGCCTCCCATCTGGCTTTAAGTGGAATGAAAAGATCTGGATAGTTAATGACTAGGAATTTATATAAGCAGGATATACCCCATTTCCCGATAGGTCCCATAAGGATTTTGGCTTCTAAAGGGTTATACTCAGGAACATTGTCAAGGGCATCTCTTTGGAACATCAAGGCATGTTGGCGCGTTAGGAGCCTATAGAACTGGGAGTGGTGAAGTTTGAAGTCTGTCTGGAGTTCTTCGAACTACCTCAAATCTGACCCCACCACACATCCCCCAACTTTGAGATGCCAATGAGTTCCCATTTACCAAAGCCCTCCAGTTGTCCTTCCCCTTCCATTCAGCTTCTTCTCCAAATGGGACTCTCAAGCGTAAATCTACAGTCCCATTGCGTCCAACGATGGGACAATCTCCATGTCAGAAAAAACACCCTGGAGAGCTCCAGGAGAGAGCGAGGAATGGGGGTCCCTTACAGACTGTCCATCACTGCATCATATCCCATGAAGGAAACCTTTCATTCTTGACCACCATTTGGGAGGCCCAATATTACATTTGCACTCCCGCAACAGCCATTCCCCTGTCAAAAGTGGACTGCACACATTTACCAAAAGCAAAGCGTGGTGACTGGCCAGCTCAGATAAATGACTATATTCTGACCTCTAACTTAGCAAACCAATGTTGTGGAATCACAAACTAGAAATTTTCTTTAACCTATAAGTAACTCAGCAGTACCTTCATCTTAAGGAGTGCCCAGTATATTGAGTGGTAACTTGACCCATTTGGTAAGGTCCTCATACACTTTGGATACTGTGGCTGCAGTAGCTGGGAGCGAGGATATATAAAGGCCCATGTATTGGAAAATGAGTCTGTGGAGAGGTATCTCGGCTTGCCAATCTACTGCTTCGCTGACCCCTGTGATGGAGACACAGAGAGATTTGGACCAGTTTACTTCTAAACGGGAGGCCTGCCCATATACGTCTAGAATTTGAAGGAGTTGCAGCCCAGTGACGTCTGGAGGCAAGAGTAACAACACATTGTCCGCATACAAGTTAATGCGGTCTTCCATCACATCCCCCCATTGAAACCCCAAGATCCGCGCATCACATCTAACCCAGGTAACCAGGAGGGACAGTAGCGAGTCTCCCTGCCTGGTGTATCTGTTCGCAAGGTGAGAAATATGCGGTTAGAAGTATCCATCAGAAGATCAAGCTACTTACCTTTGGTAGTGCTCTTTCTGGTGGATAATCTGTCTAAACTCAGATTCCTCCCAGCCCTTCCTCCTCCCCATCCTGTGGAATGGACTCCTTTTTCTGCATTTCTAAAAGGTTTCAATTAGAGATCTGCACACAGTCAAATCTGAGTACTGAGGGCGCCACGTCCCACAGTGTGGAGAGATACCTGAATGAAACTGACGTAGACATAAGTGGCGGTTATGTATGGCCCGACATCACTTCGGGATGGGATGCCCCCGACATGGAGTCACATGATACTACCATCAGGTGCACAAGGGAAATGCTGAGAAAAATATTGGGATCCATTCTGGCAGGTGTGAGTAATCACAAGGTGTGGAATCTGCGGTTAGATAAAGAATCCTTCTGAAAGAGCATTACCGAAAGCTAGTAACTTGTTCATTGGCACTACAGACAAACATGCAGTTTTTGCCTGTGGCATCCCTTGCTTCTCCTCCAGCAAAAAGGAGGTTTGTGGCCTAATGGCCAGAGATGCCAACTTTAGAACTGGAGGAACAGATTTCTAATCCTGGCTTAGCCTCAGTATCCTCTGATTCTCAGCAAATCACTTAATCTTCCCATGCCTAAAAGAAATGTAATGTCTTGTCCTTATGTAAAGTGCTCTGGTGCTCTTAGGCGAAGTGTGCGCAATATAAAACTGCAAACAAATTAACAAATGTTGAAAGAAAGTTCCATTTTGCTTTTTCTCTATAGATGCTCAGTCCTGCTAGCAGTTTTCCATTTTACGCATTGTCATCTTCTATGGCGAGTTGTGCTCCTTATGGAAATACTCTGTTTTTCTTCTCATTAGACCTGCATCTTTATAGAAACAGGCATTGACAAAATCAATAGGTCATGTTGTAAAATATGTTTTACAAAACAGTATACGGAGCACTCAGCATCTCTGAATATACAGATAGGATCAGACAAATAAATTATGGATTAGGATGCAATACATTTGGGACCATGTATAAAACCTGAGGATGAGATTAATACTCCCATGAAATCACCAGGTTGGATGTATGGCCAATTTTGATATTGTCTTTATTATTGAAGCAGAGTGACAGTCTATCTCTGGTGCTGACGAATGCTCATGAGCGTATACAGTCACTAAGAGGCAGAAACATGTTAAACTATTGAGATAGGGTAGTTGTAACTCCCTGTCTTCACTGTTTTAGCCCTATCCGAAGGGGGCACCAGAATAAAATAGCTTTGCCCTCTTGGAGATAGTTTTTATCACTGCTACTTCTCCTATTTTGCACTCTTCCCCTCACCCACCAACGCTACCACCTTGCTCATCTAAAACACTTCAGCTCTTTCCAACATATATGAGAGTTATAGTCCACACAAGGTTCCTTGTGGTTATTGTGTGAGGAGGGAGCCCTATGATGAAGCATGTCACCTTCGGGTGAGTGTGGGTTTAACAGCTATCTGCCCTTTCTGTAATGCTACCAAAGGTACATATTTTGTGTAAAAAAGTAAAACATGACAATGCAGGCATGAAAAAATAATGTGGTGCCGGTAATGGTTCTGGAGATATTAGTTGTGGTGTTAATGGCAATGGTGGTAGTGATAGTTGCTATCGTTGTGATGGTAATACAGGTGGTGTTGGTGGTGGTGGTAATGATGATGGTATTAATTCTGGTGATGGCAAAGGTAGTTAACGGTTATGATGGTGGTAATACAGGATGTGCTGGTAATGACACCTGATTAAAAAGCCTTCAGCATTAAAGACATTCAGAAATTATTTCTTTCTGCATACAATGATGTTGGGATGATGTAGCTTACTTTTCAGTTGTAAAATAGCCTCTCGTTCATTGCAGTGCAAGCACTTTTTAGCAGAAGGAGAAATAATACACCGAATAGCCAAATGAATGACGTGAGAATAATACTCTTTTCAGTAGAGTTAAAGTTAATTCTATGTATATTCTAAAGAATTGTAATCAAAAGAATAGGCACAGGCGCACAGCGTGGAGTTGAAAGGATGGGCTGTGGGGAAGGTAATCGTGGGTTAAAGGTAGGTAAAGGTGCTCCTACAGGCGACGCAACTGTCCAAATGCGTCCAACTGATACTCTAAGATGAGTGCGCTACGTAATACGTAAGCGCATCCCTGTATGATGGGCACACTTATGAAGTTCAGGCTAGCTGACTCAAATAACGTTCAATCAAAAAAGTTCAAAAAAACGGGTTCAATAAAGAAGTTTCATTGTTTGTTGTATTTAGAAGTTTCACAAATTCTTATAGTAAAGCGTTACATCACACAATTCAATGAATTCAGTACAATCCAACGGTATCTCAACAAATGCTCCAATGCATTTCGGACTGAATTAGTCCTTTGTCAAGGAGCGCTGCGGGAGGATACAAGAAATGCAACTTAGATCAACGGTAAATAACAATTGAAATGTGGTGAAAGCATGCTAGGTGACGTGTCTAACACCGTGATTACATGCAAGTTAGAAGTGAAGCGGGTTTATTGTGCACTAAAAAAACATGGAGTGAAGCGTGTGAAACTATATTCGTGAGCGATCGGTGTTGGGAGGTGTAATGCGGACTAAGGCTAAAGTTTATGACGGAAGGAGATAGGAGTGAGAAAAAAAAAAGGTGCAGGAAAGGTTTGTAACAGTTAAAACTGGTCTTACGCTTGAGAAATCAGCGTTGTGCTCACATCGGTGCTGCAAAGGAAACGGTGAAAGGGCGTGAGGTGTGGTGAACATTATTGAAATCAGACATAACAGACCCCTTAAAGACTTTTATTTTGGAACTCATGGTATTCACTTTATATCCTAGTTATTTTTCCTTTGAACAACGTTGGTATTTACAAATGTCCGGGATGGCCATGGGCAATTGCGCCGCGCCGACGTATGCGAAAATATATATGGGCAATTTTGAACTCAACCATATTCTGACAAACACCAACTGGAAAGACAACCTCAAACTATATGCACGCTACATAGATGATCTTTTTTTCATCTGGAAAGACTACCGAGATCACCTAGAATCAGCATTAACCGCCTTGAATTCCAAAGACGATCGGATTGAATTCACATGGAACATTTCCGACAAAGAAATTACGTTCTTGGACGTACTTGTGAAAATCACCCCTGAGGGCATCGAAACTGACCTCTACCGAAAAACCACCGACCGCAACAACGCATTGTTATATAGCAGTTTTCACCAAGACTCACTAAAGAGACACTTACCTTATAGTCAAATGTTGAGGGTTACCCGGATAGTATCCAATAATGACACCAGAAACTCCCAAATACAATCCATGGCTACTAGGTTCTCCAGTAGGGGGTACCCACAAGAAATCATTGAAGATGCTACGGACAGAGTTAAAACCATCCCACGGTCAGAAGCTTTGAAAAGCAAGAGAAAGGATTCCAATCAAAGAATGGCACTGGTCTCTAGATACTCCACCTCGAGCAAAATCTACAAAAAGATTATACGTAAACATTGGCGAATCTTATCGTCTGAACCAGATTTTGGTGATCTCTTTAAAGAATTCCCCATCTTTGCCTACAGCAGACCCATGAACATCAGAGAAATATTGTCTAAACCGACTGCTGCACCAAGAACACACACGGGCACACGTTCGTGCCATCACTGCAATAATTGCAACAATGTCATCGGAGGCAACACCATAAACCACCCGATGAGAGGTTTTGAAATCAATCTCAAAGTAGATGCTACATGTGATTCAGCAAACCTGATCTACTTACTCAAATGTCCATGTGGGAAGATCTACGTGGGAAAAACCAGCAGAAAAATAAAAACCCGATTAAATGAACACAAATCGAACATTCGAACCAAAAACACCAAATCGAATGTGGCAATCCATTTTAATGAAGCTCATCATAGCGTGGCACAGCTGAAATATCTTGTACTTGAAATGGTTGCCCACACAGAGGGCAAAGACAATAACAAGACCCTCCTTCAACGAGAGACCTCGTGGATTTACAGGCTTCAATCTCTGAAACCTTTCGGTCTTAACGACCGGACTGAACTAAGTTGTTATCTGTAACTGTTTGATGCTATGCACCCCCGTTCTGCATATCACCTGGATTGCACACCTACTACTTTTCCCACTACAAGATGGCCTCTTCCATCTCTCACTCATTTCGGGTCCTTTATCTATCTCAACCTTTCTTACACTCCCCTCGAACTCCGCAGTAACTCCGCGAAGTTTGTGACATTCGGTCCACCTTCTGAACTCTCCTCAGTAAGTAACCTCAACCGCATGCCTTCTTTTCTCACACTGAACGTTTTTCCCGTTCACCACACCTCACGCCCTTTCACCGTTTCCTTTGCAGCACCGATGTGAGCACATCGCTGATTTCTCAAGCGTAAGACCAGTTTTAACTGTTACAAACCTTTCCTGCACCTTTTTTTTTTCACTCCTATCTCCTTCCGTCATAAACTTTAGCCTTAGTCCGCATTACACCTCCCAACACCGATCGCTCACGAACATAGTTTCACACGCTTCACTCCATGTTTTTTTAGTGCACAATAAACCCGCTTCACTTCTAACTTGCATGTAATCACGGTGTTAGACACGTCACCTAGCATGCTTTCACCACATTTCAATTGTTATTTACCGTTGATCTAAGTTGCATTTCTTGTATCCTCCCGCAGCGCTCCTTGACAAAGGACTAATTCAGTCCGAAATGCATTGGAGCATTTGTTGAGATACCGTTGGATTGTACTGAATTCATTGAATTGCGTGATGTAACGCTTTACTATAAGAATTTGTGAAACTTCTAAATACAACAAACAATGAAACTTCTTTATTGAACCCGTTTTTTTGAACTTTTTTGATTGAACGTTATTTGAGTCAGCTAGCCTGAACTTCATAAGTGTGCCCATCATACAGGGATGCGCTTACGTATTACGTAGCGCACTCATCTTAGAGTATTCTAAAGAATTGGTCACAATATGCCATGCAAACAGCTTCACCTTTAAGTCACACCTAAAACGTGGATGGGGCGGTTGCAATTCCCAAGTTTCTATATATTCCAATAAAAAATTACTTTTTCCTTGAGGCCAGTGCTTCGATATAAAAAAATGAGGGTACAGCACTTTAGGACAGTACTCCTTGGTGCTGTCCTGCTCAAACTTGCTATGCAACCATTGAAAGACATCAAGGGATATGGTAATTGAGGAATCCAAATGTTTTATCCATTTGAAATAAGTTTCTTTAGCGCTGATCAATAAGGCTCTTTAGTTGGGTGGTTAGAATACTGTTAGACTGGGCATGGTTTACCCTGTCTTTTTGCCTCTGACCTCCTCTTTTTGACTGTGTGCTGCATTTTGGTTTTGCTAGTTTTAGGACTCTGTGCACTTTACCGCTACTGACCAGTGCCCAAGAGCAAGTGCTCCATGTCCAAAATGAAATGGTAATTGGTTTCTCCATGATTGGCATATTTGATGTAATAGTAAGGTCCTAGTACAGTGCACCCTGTGTGCCCTGGGCCTGTAAATCTAATGCTACTGGTTGGCCCGCAGCACTGATTGTGCCACCCAAATGAGTAGCCCTGAAAACATGTCTCTGACTTGCCACTGCAGTGTCTGTATGCATAGTTTTAAACTGCCATTTGGACCTGGCAAGTGCTCCGACTTGCCAGCCCCAACCTTCCCTTTTATTACATGTAAGGCACCCCTAAGGTATGCCCAAGTTAGTCCTTTGGGCAGGGTGAAGTGTATTTAAACGGTAGGGCATATACTGGTAGTGAAATGCTGCTAATTTCGTTTTTCACTACAGCAAGGCCTATCCCTCTCATAGGTTAGCATTGGAGCTGCCCTGTAATATCTTACAAGTGTATCTTCCAAATTCGAGCTGATAGAAAATTGGAGTTTGAGGTCTCTGGACTCACATTTTAAAAAATACATCTTTTAGTGAAGTTGGTTTTTGAATTGCACGTCTGGAAATGCCAGTTTTAGAAGATTGGTGTTTTCTTACTTCAACCATTCTGTGCCTCTGCCTGTCTGCGGAGTACATGTTTGGGTCAGAATGACAGTTGGGCTGTTTGTGCATCCACTCTAGACAGTCACACAAAGGGAGCTGCATATCCTGATGGCCCATCACAAAGCTGATAGGTCTTACTGAGCAAGAGTGCTGGGAGGAGTTGACATTGACACATAAATAGGGCTGTGCGTGTCCTCACACAAAGCCGTCTCTACAGCCCTGTAGTGTGTCTGGAGTCACTTGTGCACTACAAAAGACTTTCCTTTGAAGTTTAGCTACTTCAAAGGCTGAAATTTGAATAAGTACTGGACCTCTGCCGCCATATACTCAGAACACTGCTGGGTTGAGGACATTCCACCAGGAAGGAGAGCTGGATTGGTATCAGAAGATATTTTCTATCTTATTTCAGGAAGAAGCACTCCTATTTCTTGTAATAGAATTAGCTTGTCTCCGAGCATTGTTTTATCCACTTTGCTGTGCTGGCCTGCTGCTGCTGCTTCTGTCTTGGGAGTGAAAGGACTGGACTTTGTTTTACTCATCCTGCATCCAAGGTTTTCCAAGGGCTTGAGTGTGCTTGCCTCCTTTTAAGAAGTCTCAGTGCCATCAAGGACTTCTCCTGCCAGTATCTGGGCTCTTCTGCTGGGAGCCCTGTCTTACCAAGTGGTGCCAAATTCAGTTCCTGAGCCCTTGGTTAGTGAGTTCTGGTGATACCAAGAAGAATATCCATGCATCGACCCAAAGCGTAGTTCGGAATCGGCGCAGGACCGCCAAAGCATCGCCACGGCCTGCACCAGAGCGTGACCTCTGCTTGACGCAATGACCGCAGCTTACAATGCAGTCCCCAGCTTTTCATCGTAGCGCATCTGAAGAACTGCCGCTGCGTGGGTCTCGGGCACCACATTAACAGAAGTCCGTAATTCAGCATTTCCACTCTGACACAGCACCTGCTTTAAACCTGTGGAATCAACGCTGAGCAACTTGACTTTCGACGCATCGTCCGTGGGTTCCGATTTCATCCTCGACACTGCACTGCAGTAAGGAACCAAGGCAGCTTGCCCGTAAATGATGCATCACCTCCTCTGCAACACTAAGGAGCCGATGCATCACAACCTCTACCTAGCAGTAAGGAACTGACGCATTATCTCCCCTGTAGCAGTAAGGAATTGACGCATTGTCTGCTTTTCGGCGCCTCACCTCCCCTGCGCTTCACATCGTCTTTGATTTTTCACGCATCTAAGGTAATTTCTTCTGATCAAGCGCATATATTGATTTTATCATATCTTGACTTGTATATGTTCTATTTTGGTCTTGTTTGATTCAGATAAATATTGGTTATTTTTCTACTAAGTGGTGGCGGTGGCGGCGGCGACGACACACTTTACACATTGCCTCTGGTATAAGCCTGACTGCTCTGTATCAAGCTACCAAGGGGGGCAGCAGGGATTATCTTAGGTATGTAGCATATATACTCTGACTAGAGTGAGGGTCCCTACTTGGTCAAGGTGCAATCCACTGCCAACTAGAGAGACCATTTCTTATTTTTTAATTCTGTTTATTAATAATAGGGCAGAGTATAAAATAAACACCAATTGCAAAATTGCAGTCAATTGTTTGACACATATTAGAGTTCAGCGATGGGTTTTGGAGTGTTCAGAAATGTTATGGCGCACAACAGGTAGTGGTTGAGTGAAAGAAAAATGATAATAGTGGTTGGTGCTTCTTGGTCAGAGGACACCCAATACTCTGAAAACAAAGGATGGGGAGAACTCACCCTTTTGAATAATTCTAGCAAATTTCAGAGCACACAACAAATGTTATGATAAGAGTAATCACAGTATGTTCATAAGGATAAGATCTTTCTGTTTGTTTTAATGCGTGAGTTGTTGGTCCTCCTATCAAAGGAGACCAAAGGAGCAAGAAACCAGCCGACACGTGTTTCGTTAGATCGGGTGTTAACCCGTGACTCTTCAGGGCTGACAGGAGTGTGATAATGCGGTATCGGGGGACCAGTGATAATTCCAACCCGGTCCTAGTCGGGTGTTTAAACCAATGTAGGAGCCAAAAGGTGAGGTATGCAACAGAAGCTGTAAGAACTAACAGTGACTTGTGATAGAGGCGGGTAATGCCTTCTATTGGGGCAAAAAAACGGCTGGTAGCCGAGAATCGAGTGAGCAGCGAATTGAGTTCACCGGATGCGGTTTCAGCATCCGGTGAACTCAATTCGCTGCTCACTCGTTCTGGAATATTATCAAAGTAAAAGACATGCCACTCTTAACTAAAAATTTCTTTGGGAATTTTAGAAGTATGTGACAATGAGAAAAGAGAACTTGAATTAAAACAAAAAGTGAAGTGTGAAAGTGCAGAAATACTACTGCACTTTTTAGCGCCCGACTGACAAACGATTGCATACATATACTTCCTGTTGAATTGCACATTTGATTTGTATGGATGTATGGATTACGAGTTGCTCGTTAAAATCCTGTATGTGTTGTAACTTCTGTTACTCCTGCAATTTCCCCCGGGTAAATTTCGAAAGGGCGACCCTCATGTAATTTACTGAGGTAAAATGCTTATTGATTACTGTAACGTGGGTTTTAGTGCATTAATCACCCAAATCCTCATGTTATTCCTAAAAAAAATGTACCTGGTGCTAGATATAGTACCTGATAAGTTTCACCACCCACAGTTTCATCAGGCATGCTGAAAGCCAAACCGACCACTGAGCCACCAATAATGAGAGCCCATATGGGATGTGTCCAAGGGTATTCTTGCAGTTAAAACATTTAGGAATTTGGTGCAAGTAGAAATATGAAACTAATCCTTAGAGCAAACATGTTCACCCCATCCGTCAATCGAAATGGAATAGTTTCACCCCCGGGGTGGTGAGCTTCCAAGACGAGTTACATAAATTGTACTCTCTTCTGGGAAACAGTACTCGAGCACCTGTATCTACTGGTGTGTACATAAGCTGACAAAATTGTGGACTACTTGTTGAATTATTGTTTTGTAAATCTACTTTCTGATAATACCATTTTATAAGCTTTAGGCGTTCAATTCAGCAATGTGCAGTTGAATTGGATTGAAGTGTGCATGTAGGGTTATGGCGAAGGCCAGCATCAGTCTCTATGGTTAACGTTTCTACTATTAAAGACGCTGTAGGAGCCAGTAAAGTGTGTTTTACCAGAAATAAATACTTTATATATTTATGTCTAATAGGGATTTATGTTGTTTTCATTTACTCCATTCCATTATTTGTTGTAAATCAAACTACTATGCAGTTGATTTTATATTTAAAAAAACATTTAAAGTAACCAGAATGTTGACTTTGTAAAATATTTATTTGTAACCGAAGATAAAATATCTCTTTTTTACTAATTTAGGGCAGCACAACTACCTGTGCGCAGGAAGGAACGACTGTATTATTGACAAGATTAGAAGAAAGAATTGCCCAGCATGCCGATTGCAGAAATGTCTACAAGCTGGAATGAATTTAGGAGGTAAGAATATTCTGAATTCATTGACGTTTTGGCAGTCAAAACCTCAAATGGTGTTCTGTGCTGCTGATGTTTGACTTGTGTAAAAAAAATATGTGTGATGAATTTTGTGTTCAATGTAAACACCATGGGTTTCAGGGAACTGACTTTACACACAGATTATAGGTACATGCATTCTTTTTCAGGGAAAATAATGCACCCTGTTACAGCTGTTGGTAAACTCTTTAACTCAGAAAGCTCATTATCATCCACAAGGGTAACCTGGTGCTCAGCAGATGTGTATGCGTAGCCCTGTCTATGGTAGGTTTGGTTAATTGAAAAGCAAGGTCTTCCACTTCTTGCATAATTTAAGAGGAGAGGAGGATGAGTCTGGCTGCAGAGTTCTCGATGGTTTGTAGTCTTCTAGTGAGTTGCTTGGTGATCCTGGGGGAGAGGGTGTTTCCGAGTCCAACTTGCTGATGACAAGTGCGTGAATGACAGTTTTTGTGGCATTGCTTGGGACCCATTTGAAGAGCTTGCTCAGCATCTTTTTTCAGGGTGTGGAAGCATGATGCAGTGACGGCTTTGACTTGAGTGTCCTCTTCAGTTTGTTATCAATGATTATTCCAAGGTTCCTGGCATAGGTACTGGATGCTGGTCCATGTTCGGCCGGCCACCAGTTGAAGTCCCATTGTGAGGTGTTTGTATCGAAGATGACTACTTCTGCTTGAGAAAGTTGTCTTTCATCCAGTTAGCGAATTCAGTCATGCAGACGGCACACTTGTTTTTTGTTGTCTGGGTCATGTCCGAGAGGGAGAGCATGAGTTGTAAGTCATTGGCATAGCAGAGGATGTTGATGTGTGCGTGGATGACGTTGGCCACGGAGATTCTGTATGTGTTGAAGAGGGTGGGGCTGAGTGTTGAACCTTGAAACACTTTGTAGATCAGTTTGCAGGCTTCCAAGGATTAAGGTGTCAGGCCAACAGCTTGTGTTCTATCCATTAAGAAGGTGCAGATACCAAGGAGGGTGAGTCCTTGGATGCCAATTTGGTGCAGATGCCTGATGAGGGTGGGGTGTGAGACCCTGTCGAATGTTGCAGAGAGGTGCAGACTAATGAAGGCTGCCGTGTCTCCTCTGTCAAGATTATGCGGATGCCATCTGTTGTGGTGATGAGTGCTGTTTCTATTCTGTGGTTGGGCCTGAATTTGGACTGTGTCGTTGTGTAAAGCTGGTGGTGCTCATGTGGTTTGGAGAGGCACCAGTTGATTAAGATCTCAAAGACCTTAGCTGAATACAGTAAGAGGGAGATAGGTCTGTAGCTGTAAAACGTGGCTGGTTTCTTGAGCAGGAGCATGACGGTGTCATATTTCCAGGTGTCCAGGAACGAGTCTGAGTCGATGGAAGTGTTGAGGTTGGGTTATAGTGGTCTGTTGATTGGTAGGAGTACTTTGGTGTGGGTGGTGGAGGCAAGGGTCCAATGAGGCCCCCGAGTGGATGGTCTTCATGCTAGCAGCGTTTTCGATTGTGTTGACAGCGGGCCACAAGATCAAGGTTCATTCTTTGGCCGTGATGGGAAGTTGACTTGCGATGAAGATGGAGTCCATTGAGGGTCGAAGTTTGCTGTATATGGAGGTGATTTTCTTACACAATAATTCCGGTAGCTTGTTGCAAAGGTCTTCTAAACAGGTGATGTTGCTGGCAGGAAGCACAGTAAAAATATAACTTTGAAAAACTTATGTATAACTGAACTAAAAAGAGCGACAAGAAATATAATATGAAATGCAAGGAATACAGCCTCAAGAGTAACCTGTAGTTTACAAAAAATGTAAGAATGACTAAGTAGGTAGCTAAGAACTCTTTCATTTAAAAGCGGAACTAGATCGAAGAAAGAGATCAAGAAGGTAATGCCAACAGCTTTGTGTAAATAACGGTTTTATAAATGATAAACACCCTTTACCCTTGGGAAAAGTTATGTTCCCTGATCAGTTGGCTGTAATTGTAAGACTCCTTAATATGATCCATGCATTGAATCCCTCAAAACCTGCTGACGCTGGTAGTGGTGCTTATGGACAATATACTACTGGATAACTGGAGAGACACCAGAATAGTATTGGTATTTAAGAAGGATTCACAGAAACAGAATAGGAATGGCCACCCTCTCTCAGTATTGAGCCCCAAAGTTAAGTATTTGTCTGATTGCTTCAAGCGATGTAATAGATTGGGCGAATGTGAATAAGACTGTGTCCACATAAAGCAATGGCTTTATGAATGACATTCTCTTCCAAGCACAGTCCAATGGTGCTGGCTCTTCTGGCACGTTGCACCAAGTCCCTCGAACCCCCCCTTTCCCCTTGATATTGCATCTCACTTACTGGATTGTTGGATTGCATGAAAGAAACTGCTAAAGAGGCACTGTTTGCCATTCTTTCTTGCCCACATTTACTCTCTATAATCCCACTTTGAATGAATATTATATATAGCATGTGGAATAAACTTACCATTTATTCAGGCAGATGGGGTAGTTATATAATGTAAGGCTACGTTTTACATTGAGAAGAATTGGAATAGGAGGACCCTGAATGCTTATTCACCAGTGTGAATTACAAGCATTCTGTTAAGGGTCCCATACAGTTTTCCACAACAACAAGGTGGTGTTAAATATTAACCTATACTTTTTGCCTATGATGGTTTTGATTTTTCCCTTTCATCAAGACTAATGAATGGGAAAATGTACAAACTCAATTGAATGCAATGTGACATGAAGGGTGAGTTTTTAGGACAACAAGAGTTTCTGTCGCATTTCAGGAGAAAACCAAGGGAAAGCGTAAACGGGAAATCCAGCAATGTTGAAATCTATGCTGCATCCATCTTTGGTATGAGATTGGCAAATAACTGTTTATGAGGCATCCTTGCCCGGGTGACAAAGTTGAGGCAGTGCCTTCATCACAAAAATTCCCTTGGGGTTCATGGAAAGATGCAAGATTAAAAAAGGAGTCTTAATTAAAAAATGTGAGAGAGCTGATGTATTTATTTGTTTTGCACGGGCCCAATATTACACCTTTCAAGTGCTTTATAATCCCACACTGTCATTTGAATGTAGGACCATATAGAGCATCTCTATTGCTAGACAAAAAAACAAATGTACTTATGGTGGGTCTCTTCTCTTCAGTTAGTCCTAGGTGGGAAGGGACAGATACTGACCTGCTCATGGGTACGACTAAATATTGTTGCTTTAATTATATATACATATTAGTTTGCATATATAAAGTCCCCTAGTATCAATGAACTATTACAGTAGTGAAACCATCACTTTAGTACGTGCTAAACAATATATAGCATAGACTAGCAATGTGCTGTACTACTTTACTTCTGATCCTCATCTTTTGAATCCCCAGACGCCCAACTGAATCAAGACATTTCTCATGCAGCAGCTCTTGCACAGCTATAGGTGGCACCATAAGGATCCACAGCGGTTCTGTCTCACCTCTGGAGTTGAATGTAGGTATCATCCTTCCATGCTGATGTCATTTCCTCTTTGTCTATGCCCTTCGATGGGGATCCGGCGATCTACAGGATCTGGAAAGCTGGGTCAAGGATGAGTGGATTTTGCCATTTTTCCAGTCAAGTTTCAGGGTAGCCATCGACAATAGTATAGCACTGGCTTATTTGGTGGATCAGGCCTCTCAAGCCAGCAACTCTTCACTTTTTGCTTGCTTTGTCGACTACACTGCAGCATTTGATAGGGATAGGCAAATACGCTGGAACAAACTAACCAACTGGGGAAACCCGAAAGAATTGCTGCAGGCAATAATCTCACTTTATTCACAAAAATAAATGCGAGTCCAACTGACACACAATACAGTAACACCTGAAGTTCACACCGATAAAGACGTAAAGCAAGGCTGCGCCCTGGTCCCTGTGCTCCTCAATTTGTACATCGCAGACCTTGGGTAATCATTAAAAGCTGCAAACCTGTTTGTATCGAAAATCGTCAAGAAGTGTCTATTCCTCATGCAATCTGCAGATGATGTGGTCATCATGTGGGGGACGCCAAGAGGAGGATGCAAAAAGCACTGGACGCCTTACATCATTGAAAATAAATAGGTTGAAACTACACTAAAACAAAGGTTGTCACTTTTGGCAGATATCCAACAAGAACAAATTACAATGGGCTCTTGACAATTTAAAAATAACAAGTGATACAAAACACAACTATTTAGGCATCTGGTTCAGTGCTATGTGAGGGTCAAAGCTGCATGTCACTGGAAAGGGAGAGAAAGGAAAGGCATTGACCTACGCTCTATGTAAGCTCACTTCAAATCTACACAGTTCAACCACAGAAGCCATCCGGAGGCTAACCAGAGCTAAACTTCTCCCAACCATTAGCTATGGCCATTTTGCCTTCCCCGGGCCTTAACATTGACAAGGAAAAAGGATGTAGTGCTTAACCCATAAGTGCATTTTTGGCATTCCAACTCATGTTCGAAACTTTTTAATACACCTAGAGATCACCCTCTGCAAACAATCCCTCAAGTCCGTATCTCATCTACACCTACAATTAAAATATTTGGTTGTGAGAGGAACTCATAGACCGAGTTTCTGATAGCCTCACGCGACAAACTGAATCTGGTCTAGGAAAGCTGAGATGAAAGCCCAATCTCACCAACACTATTAAAAAACTGGTTTTTAAAAGCAAGTGATGCTCCTGTCTAGGCAGGAAGACATCAATAATATTCAAGAGTCTGAATCCAATATTAGGATGATCATAAGTTCATACAGAGAGTGTTTAATCCATCCCTATCTAAACAGTGGACCGAGGAAGGCAACTCTAAAGCACATTCTCTATGCAAGACGTATGGCCCTAACTGTTTAAGAGCTCCATGCATGTGGGAAACTATGCACAGGGTCAGGGCCGTGCAGACTTTGCCAACTAAGAGAAGAAACCCTGAAACATCTCACATTCATGCGCCCAGCTCTTTTGAATGCATGCCACACTTTACTAAGACAAGTTTTTTAGCACATGAAGTGCGCACATGTATAGGAGCTAAAGAGCTGCTCTACCGCTTTGAGACCCCGGTACATCTGGGCAAAATTCGGGAAATTCATGTCTGTAGCTAAGTCACTGCCGAAAGGTCTCCTGCAGTAGATGTAGTGGCACAGCGTTAATATCAACTTCACTGTATTAAAAGTATCCCCCCGAACTATGTATCGCGAAGTATGACTGTATCTCTGCAGCTATGGAATTCGGAATACTGTTACACTGACTAGCACTGACAGCACTTTCTGTCCAGAGGGTCCATTGCAGGCAGTTCAGAGGCAAATGAAGGGCACCCAATGGACTAAAAGGACAGTGGATGTATCGGAGACTTTTGCTCGTCATGCAGTTCTTTGTGCAGGAGACTAAGAGCCAGATGTACGATCCTTCCAATTTGCAAGTCGCAAATTGTGTTTTTATGCGGCTCACAATTTGCAACTCGCAAAAAGTGACTCTCTCCATGACTGAACGGGTTTGTAAGTACAAACCTCCATTCCGCATGCTGCAGTGTGCACATATGTATGATCTTTGGTCCTGACGAAAGCGACATTGACCCTTAGAAGCACTTAGACGGATGTCTGAAACATGTTGGCCACATTGAGGAGAACTGGGATCATCTTAAGTCCCACAAGTATTCACCACTGTTTTTAAAAGTTGACCTGGACCTCCAGTATTAAAATCACTAATTGTGGTAGGAGTACCTGAGACAATTTTAAAGTCACCATTCACCATCACACACACTCGCAATCACAACAAATCAGGCATCGTAGCATACCCTGGAAGAATTCGGCGACCTAGATGGGAACCCAATAATGAAGCATGTCACCAACTAGGTTGGTGAGTGAGGGCTCTTTAACCCCTTCCGTGCTCTCGACAGTCAACGGCCGTCGCGATGACTACCTCACTGGTGCTGCGCACGTCCGTTGGCCGACGCAGCCTTTCCCACTCAATAATTCTCCCGCACTGCGGGAGAATTTGCGCCATCGTTAAGCGGTTAAAAACACCCTGCCGGTTCCAAGGCATCTTAGTCGTCAGGATTACGAGAAATCCACCCTTCTAACTGAAGTTGAGTAGGTAGCGTACTCGTTCTTTCTTGTTACAATAGTTATTGCTTGGGAAGGTGAACAAGTTATGTTTACCCTTCTCTCTCTCCCTGTTGTTTGGTTAAAGTATTTGTGCAAGACAGACCCACAGTAACACAATGAATACACCACAAAAAGACTCCACACAGGTTTAGACAAATAGAGAATATGTATCTGAGTACAACAAGACCAAAATGACAAAATTGCAATCAGTAGAAGTCGAAATATGATTTTTTAAAGATTAAATACAAAAACAGTGCTTTGAAGTCACTAGTGGTCAAAAGGTTACTTGAGGTCTTGAGGGAGCGGTGCAAATCCAAAGTTCGGGCAGGCCGGCTACAGGTCCAATGCAGGGCCCACTGAGAAAGTACCTTGGATGGAGTAAAGAGTCGACACTGAGGTCATGATAATAGATCTTTAACATGGAGTTGAGTCTGTGCATCATTGTCAAGCTTTGCTAAGGGGAAGGCAATGCGCCATCGAGCTGCGCAAAGTATCATCATTAGGCCACGCAGGCTGTAGAACTGCTGTCATTGAACAGCCTCTGTGTCTATGTCAAAGGGCGATGCGTCAGTTCTAATCAGCGCAAAGATGCCAATTCTTCGATTTTGTAGCAAAATAGCTGCAGAACCCACTTCTGAGGCCCAGAACTTGGAGAGGGCACCTCGAGCAAGGGTAGGACTCACAGAAGGCAGAGTCCAGCAGCACCAGCAGAATTGCTGGAAGTCTTTAGTGTCCCTGAGACTTCAGAAAACAGGAGGCAAGGCAGCAAGCCATTGGAGATCACTTGGAGGGAAGGCAGAGTCCAGCTCTCCTTCAGCAGAGTCAGGGAGCAGCAGGCAGCAGGGCAACAAGCAGAATATCAGTCCATTCAGAAAAGCAGTCCAGTTGAGTCCTTTACACAGCACAGCAGACCTTCTGCCAGAGGTCAGTTCAAGAAACAGTGTCTGTTTTTAGGGGGTCAGAGACCCAGTACTTATACCCAAAACTGCCTTTGATGTAGGGGTGACTTCAAAGCAGCTCTTTGAAGTGCACATGGATCCCTTCCAACCCTGTCCTGTCTGCCAGGCTATCTGTGGGAGGTAAATCAGTGTTTTGTGTGTGGACAGTACTCTACCTATTGAAGTGTATGTGTCAGCCCCTCCTATTCCACACTGCACAAGAAAACCCATCATAATGCAGATGAGTGATCAGAATGCCGGTAGGCCTCACCTTCCTGTGTTTGTGGCTGTCTAGAGGCAATGCACAAAGTGTAACTGTCACCCAACCCAGACTTGCATTGGAGGAAAGAAGTCAGGCACATACAGCAGTAAGTGCAGGGAAATGTCCACTTTTTAAAAGTGACCTTTCTAAAACAGGAATGTTAATTTTAACTTCACCAGTAAGGATTTATTGTTACCATTCCAAAAATCTGAAATATGAAAAAGCGACTCCTTTTCTGATCAGGAATTACAGCTTAAAAACGTATTAAGGAATTCCCATTGCTTGCCTATGAGAGGGGTAGGCCTCACAATAGTGATTAACGAAATAGACTGTCATTACCAGGACATGCCAAACACAAAAGTAAATGTCCTACCTTTTATTTGCATGGCACCCTGCCCTTAGGGTTACATGGGGCCCACGTTAGGAGTGGCTTATATATAACGAAAGGGGAGTTTAAGGCCTGGCAAGTAGTTTTGAATGCCAAGTCGAAGCTGCAGTAACCTGCACACACAGGCACTGCAGTGGTAGGCCTTAGACAGGTTTGAAAGGCTACTTCTGTGGGTGGCACAATTAGTCCTGCAGCCCATTAGTAGCATTTGAAGTACTGGCCCTGGTATATGGTATACCACTTTACACGGGACTTACCCGTACAACAAATATGCCAATCAGGTATACTCAAATGTCATCATGATTAGGTGAGAAGCACATGCACTTTAGCACTGATCAGCAGTGTAAAACTGCTCAAAGTACTAAGCCAACAAAAAAAAATCCGCAAAAGGCAAAAAGCAAAGAATTTGGTGAAAGACTACCCTATGGATGACAGGTCTAAAATGTGGCAAGTGGAATTTATGGATGTACTGATCAACTGTGGTGTATAAATAAATATTTTGTATTGAATATTTGAGAAGATTAGAAGAGAATTAGCAGTTTTTACAGAGACTAATATACATTAGACTTAACTCCAGCCTGTGAGCAAATGAGAATATAATATGAAGTATAAAAAAGAAACCTTAAACCTTTTTGAATTAGAAATTCTCCAGCCTAATTTGACAATAAACTGAAAAAGCACAGCAAGAGTTAGTAAGTAGTAAGTCAAGTGAGAACCTCAGGCACATGTTGCTCTTAGGACAATAGTATTTGAGTGCTGGTCTTTAAAACGTCAGCACAAGCATTCCGTTTATTGAAGGGAAGAGGGGTGGAGGTTTTTCACAGTAATTGTGTATGAGTAGCATCCTGGCACTAAGATGGCAATTAGAAAAGTAGTCTGCAGTCATGTCGTGTGAGGTCCTGATTTGCAGAATTGACGCATATGGAACTTAGTACTGCAAACAATCTGCTGGTATGGTGGATTGTTCCTATTACCAAGTTTTACTGGATAAAAAGGGGGGTCTAAAGAGGTGGCTTTGCACAATGCAATGATACAAGATTTCAAATATGTGGGTATCCAGAAACATTGTTCACGTTGTTTCTTACCCTGCAAATGCACACAAAAGTGCTCTACAAAAGTATATTTCCTTGGTTGGAAACGGATGGGGCACCCTCATATCCCATCGGGTGTATGGAAAGGTTTTGTCCTCATGGTGCTTTTTTCTTGTGGGAAAAACAGATGTGTGTGCAGCTAAATATATCTGTCACACTTATTCATTGTCCGCAGATTAGTTGAGTGTGAGTCCACTTACAAATAAACAAGGCTGCAGGCACACGACTGGGGTGTCTTGAGAATCTCCAAAAAGTAAGGCGCAAACCTTAGGTATAAATCTATGATGGCTAGATTATCGGATTCGTCCTAAGGACTATGAAGCTGATCTGTGGCGTATTCTGTATTGTTGGTTTACATGTGTGTGGTCTTGTTCCCTCATGCTTCCAGTGGTTTCATTTCTTTAAGCATCGCCTAACACAGCTCATACTACTCTAAACGCTCGGTGTTTAAAAGTGAGAAAGTGGCACTTTCATGGCCTGCATTGTGCCTGCACGTCACTAGAGGTTCAAGAATAGTCTGTTCTTTCGCACTTCTGCAGGGGCGGCTCTAGACTCATGGCGGCCCTGGGCAGGGAGCCTAGGTAGGGGGCCCCAGAAGAGGGGGTCCGGGCGGGGCGAAGCGCGGAGCCCAGGGAAGAGGGGGGGGGGTCAGGGTGTTTGGAAATGGAACAGAGCCGGAGGCCGCCAAATCCCTGCCAGGGGACACCACGCAAATATGTATCCATCCTCAGAGGATTATTATATTAAGGCTATATATTGGGGTGGTTGCCCCTGGGGTTTGTTGGCCCTGTGCAGGTGCACAGCTTGCACATGCCTAAGGCCGCCCCTGACTTCTGCCTGCCTTTGCTAGTCTCCTGTGCTCAGAAGTAGAGTTCTGAAGTGGACGCAGAATGTTGCTGGGTTATCGCATAACTCACGTAGAGGTGGACTAGCCAGAGAATTTTTAGGCAGGACCATGCCAAGTGTTTCTCTTGGCTCCAAAAGCCAGAGCACGCGCAGCCCTGCCAATGACACTTCATGTGCAGCAGCAGCAAATACAAAATATATGGGAGACAAGCCGTCACTAAAAACCACAAGTAACGCCACAAGCTGTTAAATAATGATCTTGTTTGTTTCAGACCGATCAGGCCACTCCTTGGGGAGACTGGGTCACGACCTGGCTCTTCATCTTCTGTAAAGAGTTAGGCCCAAATCAAGCCAGATAAGCTACTGGCCAAAAAGACACACTCAGCATTCACTTGTGTAGTGGAACTGCCCCGTGGGCAGGTAGCTGACTGTGAGGTTCCTATGTCACCTCATACCGACGCAATAGTAGCCGATTTATCCAACAATTTCTTAGGAAACTTCGAAGCTATAGTCTGCTGCCTTGTAAAGTGTGATCAATTTTAAGGCACGCGCTATCTCCAACAAATAAATATTAACTAACCATAGCAGCTGTGCTTGCAAGCGCTCGCTGTTTTTTTAAGTAAAATCTAATTTTTTTAATATGAAATGTTCACTTCCGTTCAGACAGTGCTTGAAATAGAAGAATGGAAGTGCAGGTACTCTGTAGCAGAGTACTTGCTTGTTTCTGAGATGTGCCGGTCCTCTCCAAATAAAAGTATTACGTCTCTTGAGAAGTGCCGGTACTCTCCCTCTCAAAACAAAAAAAAAGTGCTGGTACTCAGTACCGGGCATTTCAAGCACTGGTGTCAGATCTAAAATACAAACGAGTTCACTGAACACAACTAAGGTATGCCACTTGATCCGTGTCCTTCTCACTCCTAAGAGTTAGATTTGCTCAATTTTTCTTCGGTTGCTAATTGCAGGTTTCCGTTCTGTTGTTTTAATCAAACAAAAGGAGACAGCTGCCTTCCGACGGACCCGCGTCCATGCCATGGAGTATCTGAAATGCTGCACCTTCCGTTTGGCTTTTAGCGAGAGCAGCTCAGTGGATAAACACAGTGAAAAGGCGCAGTTTTTCGTTGAGTGACAGCAGAAAAAGAATCACATCAGGCATCGCATCTAAATTACACAGTAGGCCACTGTATATATTGATGTGAGTATTTCATCCAGGATGCGCTGAAGCAATGCTTTATTTTAACGGTCTGCAATTTCCACAGATTGCTTACACAGATAGCTGTAATCTTTGAAAAATTATATATTTTGTCAGTTGACGTCCGTTGTGTCCTCAATGCTGCCTCTGCTGCGTTATTGTGCTCGTGTTTCGTGTTATCAACCTATGGATTCTTGAAAGACACGTAACGCAATTAGTTTCCACACCTTTTACCTGTTATCCTCGCCTGTGCGAGGGGTCGCCGAGCATAGGGTCTGTGCTCTTTCCAAGTTCATATACCACACGTCCCCATGGCCATTTAATTTCTCTGTTTACTTGAATCGTTTCAAAAGCTCACGTCTCGACATGCAGCCATAACTACATCGCAAATTATTACTAGGGGTAGGTGGAATTTGCGTAGTCGTGCTACGCAAAGCTCCGCAAAGCGGTAAAAAATCTCTGCGAGCACGCAGAGTTCCGCGAACATGCGGAATTGCTTGTTCCGTCCGTTCGCCATGCTTTTTTCCTGTTCGCGAACGCTGTTTGCGTGCTCGGGGGAAATATCTCGCGAGCATGCATTTTGAAAGCGCCAACACGCAAAAAATTCTGCGAAGCAGTGGATTGCGGAATTTTGGGCAATTCCGCGGAACACAAAATTACCCAAATTCCGCAAGCGGAACAGAATTTACCACCCAGGCCTAATTATTACGTGGTCCCCCATATGTTATCAGTGGAGTATGAAGCGTGGTGAGGAGGTAGTCGAGGGACGTGTTTCTGCGAGTGACATTTCACCATAGTTTGGCTTCATGCACGTGTACAGATCTTACTGTATTTCTGAGTAAGAAATTAGTCAATCGATAAGCGGTGGGCCCAGGGTAGTCATCCGTGGTACTCTGCCATTGTGCCTCTTAATCCTAGTCCCCAGTCGCGGGTTTATTTAACTATCAGTGTTCGTTAATTCTTCACTATGCAAATGGTAAATATCACGTACTGTGCACACAAAGGCCATGCCAAGACTGGCTGAAGCTTCTAGCATGTGCTGGCCCTGTCATCATGCCTGTTGGTACATTTATAATGAAGGGTTGTTCATTTATATTTTGTATGAGCGCAAACCAGGCAAAGATGGTGTCAGCACTTTACACACAAGAAGTGCACAATGTACAGGGATCCACTTTCAGGTGTTAGGAATACATTATGCGCAAGGAGGGCAGAAGAGTTGCCATTCAAGGTCAAAAATTACAAAATGTACAAATGATAATACAGTACAAGCAAGGAGAGTGTCCGCTACAAAGGAGCAAGCTGGAGAGTTATTTGTAGAGTTAAGTGTGTGCCAATTAAACGTGCAAGCGATATTAGTTCAGTTTGAGGTGAGGAAAGGAACAAAAAAAACAGGGGCTAATGATACTTATCGAACAAGTAGGGAAAAGCTTATGAAAAATATGCAATGGTGACATCTGTAGAAAAGAAGGGAGAATGAGGAGGATGGACATAGTAATATAGGATAAGTATAGATCAAGGGAAGGAAAAGAAGTTGAAAGACATGTGAGGTGATATGTCATACACTCAGGTGAGTATATCTCCTAAAGACAAGCAGGACCGTAAATGAACCACAGTTGAGTGTTTGGAGGGAAAGAGTAATAGTAGCACCAAATTGGGAGTGGTTGTTAAAGGAATATAGAACAGAGCATGAGCTCCAAATGCAAATATAAAGAGAAGCAGTGAGAAGGACACAACGTCGCCATGCACAGTGAGAAAAGAGTAGTGAGAAGCACACCTAAGGCGAAGGCTTAGCTTTTAACTCAATGAAAGTATCAAGAGGGGGACGGTGTTTAATAAAGTGGGAATTAGAGCATTCTAGAGTAGAAATGCAGCTTATAGAGATGGAGTATTCTTTTTTCATACTGACTGGGAGCTTTTTTTCCTCAGAATGAGGGGAATGACTATCAGATTTTCTATGCAACAGCCTAAGAAGAATTCTGTAAGATGTGTTTTTCCTTAATAATTGAATGAACGAGGGATTTATACTATGCAGGGCTACTCAGAGGCGTACCCCTGCGGTAATCGGGGGAGCCCGGTGGTACCAAAAAGTTTGGTATTTCTTAAAGAAGTGTTTTGTAGAAGTATTTAGCATCTAATTCAGGGTAGCCGTACCATAGAATTCACGTTTGATGTGGTCATAATTATGCATACTCCAATTAAGCACACAGCTGCGTGAAGTGCAATTTTCAGGGCGGTTAGGCGAATTGGCAGAATCCCAGTGATAAGTGAGTTGTTCTATACATCCCGAGTTTCTACAGGGTGCTTGGATTTCGGTAGTTGGTAGTGTTCAGCAGTGTTCAGCTGTCTATAAAATTTGTCTTGTAGCCCTGTATATTTTGTATGACAATTTCCCCACCTTTGTCCGCAGATTTAATGATAATAGAGTTATTATAACATAGGACTATTAATGGCTGTATTTCTTCCTTAGTTATATTATATGGAGTATATGCACTTGTGTGTTTGAGATCAGTTCGTGTAAGACTTTCAAAAGCCGAGAGTTCTGGAGGCATTTTAGAGTTTGAGGAGTTGAAGGTCGAGTGTGATCGTACAACAGAGACAATACAAGTCTCATAGCATGGGTTTGCAGAAAATAAAAGCTTCAGTCTCAGTTTCCGGAAAAAAAATGGTGGCATTTCCATTTGTAAATTGAAAAAATAATGTTCTCAATTGTAACAAAGGAAAGCCCTACGATCAACAACAACATTTCTATATTAGACAAAATACGGCCTGTGAGCAGGGCTGGACTGGCCGTAGCGGGCACCAGGTGTTTTCCTGCTAGGCCAGATGGGTGGGGCCAGTTTTTGACTCATGGAGGCCGGTTTTGTTACTTGGGCCGGTTTTGCAGCAGTGCTTCAATATCGGCCCCCTGTAACAACAGCTGCAGCAGTGCTTTACGTTAGCACTCCAGCACACCCCCGCCCTTTCCCCACCTCCATTGGGGAACGGTCGAACAGAATTGCTAAGGCTGGTTTCTGTTCCCAGTTCAGCCGTGTCTGTGAGATTAAAATGGGCACTACTGGAGCTAACTCAGTGTGTGCTAGCCTGTATTTGTCGGTTGGCCGTCCAAAGCCATCCATGGTTCCCTGATGCCTCCAGTCCTTGTCTCACTTATATGATCATTGATGGAACTTGAAGGCTTCATTGTCATGCTGACATTGGGAGCCCAGCCCTTACCTGACTATTCAGACTGGGCCAGACCAGCATTCAGTCTTTATTGCTCTCACCAGTCGCAAGGCCTCCCTGGTGTGGAATGGTTTTGCATTTCAAGTCGGTTAATTCATGAGACCATGTCATGAATAATTACATATCTAGATTGTGGTCTAGAGATTTCTTGCAACAATAGTTTTGCCTGCTCCTCCTGCCTGATTGAAACATGGGGCAGTTAAACTGTTTAAAATAAAATCCCAGTTGGGCATCAACCTAGGCATGTAATTAATCAAGACATTTGTAATCAGTTAACAGGCTGCTAATCCAATTTCCGGTGCTAGATTTACTTTATCTAAAAGATTGCACAGAAGCTTCAGGTCACTTCTCCCTTTGGGGTCTACTTTGAAAAGACATTTCTCCGCAACCTAAGTGTCGCCGATTATTGCTTACTTACAGTCCCATTTGGTGCATTGTGATGCTGCTGGGCTCAGGGTGGCATCTGATGCAGGAATATTAACAAACCGAAGGCACGCACGGCTAGAGGTGGAAGAATCTCAAAATAGCTCTCTTCCATTATTACTAATGCAAATGGCAAAAGGATTGTAATGTATTAAAAAGAGTCAGCTCGGATTGCAAATTACATGCTGATGTCTGCAGCCTGTGCTCAGCTATATCAGTTGTTTTCTGTTCATATGAATTCTTTTGACACTTGATATTGTGGGGCCAGAGATGGCAAAACTTCTTTTCATCTTGGAAGTGTTGAAATCACACAATCGGATCACATGCTGCACTTGAGTGAATAGCACAGTTACACAGCATCTCCTTTGCATGGACCTCCTTGATCCCAGTGAGCTTGTGACCCTGATGTTTAGTCACCCATTGTAACAAATGTTGCTTCTAATTTGTGGGTGGGTGTTTGGTAGAAATAATAAAGAAAACCTGCATTTAAGTAGGCCTGAGTACTACTGTTTTTGCCGGTTGTCAGCCCTACTACGCAGTAGCTTACTGTATTTATTGCTTTATTATAGGGAGATGCAAAACTCACTGTTTTTAGGTCGAGCCTAGCAACGCGCATGCGCTGTTCTGTGCGGCTTCTTGTCTCTACTCCGTGTGGGCCTGACTCCTCCCACACATTGGATTAGCTTTTGTGTGTGTCTTTCAATAATGAAAGCATGCAAATGACTAAAGGCGGGTGCATGTCCCTCCTCTTTTGTAATGTTCACTCTCACGGCAGTTTGCCTGCGGGAGCAAGCAGTGGCACGCAGAGTGGCAGCTGCATTCCTCGTGGGTCAGGTTACTATCTACACACAGCGCGCCGTGCTTTCTTTCTCTTTCAGTTGCAATTTGGTCTTTTACTGCCAGCGCCAACGTAGTTTTATCTTTCTTTCTTGACATTGCTCCGATACTTTTCACTTACAATTTTCTTTCTTTAGTTTTCAATATATGTTTTATTCGAGTGTGTGTGCATGTACTTTTCTTTTTTTGACTTTTAATTATCTATAATACTTTTTCTAGTGTTTTTCACTCCTGGGTTCCATTTCCAACACATCTTCTAAATCAGCATTACAGCACAAATGACTTTTCTGTGCCAATAACAGCCATTCGAACGTTTGGCGTTGATGGGAAAGGCTAAGGATTTATTTTCTCAATCACAAATGCGCTTGAATTTGTGCACACAATGACAACAATTTCCTTAATTTTTATTATCATAATGTTTCATTTTCTTACTATTAGTCCTCTGTATATAGGCGTTGTACATCCTAACAATAAAATGTTATGGAACAGGTAAAATTGATGTTTTATACACAGGCAGATTAACTGATTTGCCCAGAATCACCGGATGTTGAGCCGGCATCGGGACTCAAACATGGTTCCCATGCTCCAAAGTCGCCAGATCTGTTTGTAATGATATACATAACAAAAGCTTTATTTCTTAGAAAACATACACTGTGAGTGCCTTCTTTGCCTTATAAATGCAAGAGCATGCTGGATTATGTTCATTAAGGTCGTTGCCCTAATATTTCGCAGTAACAATATTTTATCAGTAGCCCCCTTTATGTACAAGGCATTTATGCTTCCAATTAAATGTTAAGTGAGAGGTCAAATCAATGTTTTAGGCACGATAATTGGTTCCCCATCTCCAAAGTGGGCAGCACCACCCGTAACAATACACATAACAGTGCTGAGTATGGCACTGCAATTTGCATTTTAAATTACTGGTCAGAAAGGAATTTGCCTTTTTTCGTCCAACATTTCGCAGAGAATGCTTGAAAGAAGACCCACACATACGTTTTTGGTACTTAAACTACTATGGTTCCTTTCATATCCTGGTGGGCGCCGGCGATATTGTAAAATCTCTGTTTACAATATCTGCTTTACACCCTTAAAACAGCAAGCTATTAAAAACAAGCATTTGCATTGCAATAGGTCTGGCATTTGCTAGAGTTTAAGCTATTGGCATTGTAAATGACAATGTCTTTTATTTATCTGTTTTGAAAACCAACACATAAATAAAAGGCATTGTCATTTACAGTGCCAATAGCTCAAACTCTTGCAAATGTGAGACCTATTGCATTGCAAATGCTTGTTTTACTAGTGCGTGTGGTTTCCTATATTGTATACACTAAGAGCAGTATTTCCAGGCACTTAGTGAAAGGATTTCATTTGTATTCATTTGGAAAGTGAAAGAAGGAAAGACATTTGTTTAAATCTTGGACAGTAGTGGCAGTTACATGTACTATGAGAAAGGAAGCCTGACTCTATTTTTGTAACCATTTTGAGCCATAGGTCTACAGCGCTTTTCATCAACAAGCTTTGGCATAGCCAATAGGTCTCGCTTCTGGGACCTTATAAGTATTTAGTTTTGCAGTACAATATCCTTGGTGCAACAACATCAGCTGTTGCATGGCTAAACCTTGTACCTTATAAGTGTTTTGCTATGCAACAGTTGATGTTGTTGCACCAAGGATATTGTGCTGCATAACTAAATACTTAAAAGGTCCCAAAAGCGAGACCTATTGGCTATGCCAATGCTTATCCTTCTAATACTGTGTATTCTCGAATTTTCCTGTAAATAAGCCCTACTTGAGCCTTTGTTATTGTAATAGGGTCTGTGAGTCAGTTATGGAAGCTGTAAACACAGCAGGTGACCTGTCTAGAAGATCCCTCGCACTCCTTCCGAGCACCGGGGTCTTTCTTCTGGATCTGGACAACACGTCTGTGCTGTTTTGCCATGACTGTTGGTGGATGTGCTTGTGTTTGTGTTTGTGGTAATGCTCTGTTATCAAGATGCCTCGAAAAGTCGCTGTCGTTTGCTGGTGACGTGCTGGAAATATTTCTCACTTTGAGCCCTGGGACACATGCACTGGGTGGGAAACGTGCAGAATACGGGAACAAAACCGGCACTGAGCCAGGACTTAACACAGTATGATAATGGACACTGAGTCCTATACTCATAAGCCTAAACAGGATGAAATATGTAGCGCAACCCTGGAGACCCGTCACTGAGATAAGTGGTCTATGCTGCATAGGAATCACCTATGAAATCTCTCATGTCCTGTGGTCTTTAAAGAAATGTGATGTATGTTTACATTATGATATACTCATAAATGGACGATTGTAAATTAATCATTTTTAATATCAATCTACTCGACATATATGATGAAATGTTGAGAGTCATACTTTCTGTGGCACAAACTGGTGTGCTTTTTGTAATACTACCATTCCCAGAATGCATCATAACGTGCAAAATGGGCAATTGGTATAAAATGGTGAAAGCATAGAGGAACTAACGCTGTACACCGTGACCAAGACCTACTTTTACTCCCATTATTTCAGTTCAGGGGCTGAATGAAAGGGCATTGTCTTAGAGGCTCTTCATCTTTCCAGTGCCACCTAGTGATCTCGAGACACTATATATATTTTGTTTGCTGAAATCAGGAGAAAATGCATTAAGATATGGATTATGTGAAATAGGTAGCAACATCCTCATTATGCAGATCACCCAGGACCCGGAAAATTCCTATCCTCTGCTTATAGTCCAGTATGTGCAGGAAAGTGTTAGTCCATGTCATCGTTACTTCCTTTTTAGGTTTCGCCTAGCGAAGGCTGCGCTTGCGCAGTCTCGCTGGGAGAAAACTGATTTTTTAGAGAGTGGGGCTTAAACCCGCCCCTCTTCTCCATTGGCTGGCTTCCTAAACGGAGGCCGCCATTGGAGGAGAGGGTCTTCACTCAGTTCAAGCCCCGTCTTCTTGGGATTGAGGGGTGTGTTTTTTCGTTTCTTTCTCTTTTTCTTCCCATTGGCAATGGGAAGCGGAGAGCAAGAAAAACACGCCCCTCAATCCCGAAAATGACGGGCGTTTCTCCGCGCCATTTCTGAATGACCTCGGAGAAACATGGTGGTGTGGAGCGCTCCTCTCTTGCCTTCCGATCTCCGGAAGGCAAGAGAGGGGCGCTCCACACCACCATGTTTCTCCAAAGTCATTCAGAAATGGCTTGGAGAAACGCTCGTCATTTTTATATTTTAGAAGCATGGTAAATCAGTAGACAGGAAGTCAGAGAAGTCATCCCCTCTGCCTGAGCCCTGCTCACATCTGGACACGGATTAGCTCCGAGCGGCTCCCAAACTTCTCCCCCACCTCTTTGATGCCATTCCCCCTGCAGCCCTCCCTTTGTGCGCTGGGGGAGGGGGTTTAAAGAAGTTTATCTCCCCCTCCGGGCTCGCCGGCCTCCGATTGGCCAGAAGTTGTCCGGCCTTGTCCGATTGTCCGGCCCCTGCCCCCCTTCCCCCGTGCCCTGCCGGAAGCCGCTGGTCAGTCGGCAGCGGTCGCTGGTGGTGGATGTGTTTCCTGGAGTCTCGGCGCCTCCCTCCTGTGATCCTCGGGCACCATGCAAGCTGCCGGGGGAGGCTGATGCCCCCAGGCCGTGTGTCGTGTGCTGGGGCTCGGTGTGAAGATGCTCTGGCTGGCCGTCCTCCTGTACCTCCGGATCGTGCGCTCTGTGCGGGGCTCCTACTTCACGGACCTGTGCAGCTGGAGGGGCAGGTACGTGCTCTCTCGTGTGTCACCGTGTGCTCTCTCGTGTGTGTGTCACCGTGTGCTCTTGGGACGCGGAGTTTCTTTCAGCTCACAGGTCTGGGGTAGTTCTGGTGGTTGGGACCCCCATTTTAAAAGAAGCTGCTTTAAGCCTATCGTGAATGCTCGGCCAGAACATGTGTAAACAGTAGGGGGGGCGGATGGACTGTGTCCGTCTTGGGAGGGAGCGACCCCCCCTGCCCGATGCTGGTTGTGCTTTAAAACTTTGGAAGGGCGCGCATCTCCAGGGAACTTTAATACCACGGGGAACTTGTGCGAACTGGCACCGGGGACATTTAAATCAAAGGTCGTGACCCGCCTTCTGAACGCCCCCCTCATCCCGGGTTCTCAGCTCTGATGCAGATGGTGTGGATTCCAAGGGGGCTGTCATTTGGGAGAGGATGGGGAGGCTGCACGGGGTGCTGGAGGGTGGTCCATGCTGGTTGTAGTGGTGGAGGGCCAGTTTAGAGGGCTGTTTGGTGTTCATGGGGCCGGCTTTAGGGTGGTGCGGCCGCACAGGGCGCTGACCTATGGAGGGGCGCTGTATTTACCAATACCTTATGATTGGAGATGTGAGGGACACTTGTGCCCGGTGGTAGTGAGAGAATCAGCGGAGGCGGTCATGGAGTGTGGGGCGCATGGTTGTCACACCGGGAGCCACCAGCGCTAAGGCCAGCCCTGTGTGTCCAGGCACTGAGGCTCAAGGCGATGGAGGGGGCTGAGCTGGAAGGCCGGCCCTGGGTGTCCAGGCACTGAGGCTCAGGGCGATGGAGGGGGCTGAGCTGGTGCCTGTGCCGAGGAGGCTGCCCTGGGTGCTGCAGCGGCGTGCCCAGTTTGAAATGATGGTGGGCAGTCCATGCAAGGGACACTTGGGTGGTTGCGATAAGTGTCTAGGCTAAAAGTGCTTGCTGCTAGAGCGGGTCTACACTCGCGGAACTGGAGGGTGTCCAGCCAGGGTGCGGGGAGGCCCTTGGTACTGGAGGGCTGATCAACTCGGGTGCTGAGAGTGATATCAGGCTGATGAGGTGTCCAGCTCGGGTGCTGTGTGGGTTGTCAGGCCCATGGTACTGGAGGGTGTCCAGCTCGCGGTGGTGCTGGGGGGAAGACAGGCCTGTTATAGCAGTTGGGGTGTTTGGACATGCGGGTCCTGTAGGCTGACAAGAGGGGGGGGGTAGGCTTAGGGTGCTAGAGTGGTCCGGGATGCAGGGTGTGCACGGTCGTGATGATGCGGGGTGCACACTCGCGGTGATGGCTGGGGTGGAATGTACAGCCTCAGAATGCTGTGGTGGATGCCACCTCACAGGCACTCACTGGCTGCTGGCGGGAGGTTTACATGCTCAGTATCCCTTCAGTACCGCTCAGCTCGTTTCTGTTCACGTTTTTACTGCCTGTCGGGCTTTCCACTCGATCCAAATCCCTCCTCTCGCTCCCTCTTTCTCTGTACTAGTTGCTTCATTACTCCACGCTCTCCCCTGTGACCCGTGTGATGTGGATTCCGTGCTGGAGTGGGTTCAGATTTGGCCTTACATTGCTGCTTACCCATGACTTTGTTTTATACTTTATGTAACTTCATACATGATCACATCTTTTCACTCTTTCTATAGTGCTGGTGTAACTTGATATTCGTTTGTAAGGCTCTGCTAATGTTGTAAGCGCCTTAACACCTTCTGGTAATGTCGGCAATATATAAAACTGCGTAAATAAATAAGCTGGTAGGAAGGGTAGGGGGTCAAACGCATGTTTCTGTAAGGCTGTCCAGGGAGAATATGCCGGGGGAGTGGCGGAGCTCGGGCTGTTGGGGGTGCTGGTTCGGGTGGTACACAGGTTGTGGAGGGTGAAGATTCAGGGTGCTTCTGGGGCTGCATGAGCCCAGGATGCTGGAATGATGTGCTCGGGCTAAAATGACAGAAGGTTGTACAGACTTAGGATGCTGCCGGGAAAGAGGTGCACATAATCTTTGGGTTCTGTAGTGGGGCAGACAGTCACAGGATGGTGCTGGGAAGTGAATGAGCTCAGGATGCTGGCGACGAAAGGAGAGTGCTGCAGTGGTACCCAGGCAGGCACGAATATGCTGCCGGCGTGTCTAGACTCTGGGTGTGTCCCCGTGAAGCTGCCCCCCCTGTTCCTCGTTCTGCTCGCTTTTCTGACCCCCCTGTTCCTCGTTCTGCTCCCCTTTCTGACCCCCCACCCCCCTGTTCCTCGTTCCGCTCGCTTTTCTGACTCCCCACCCCCCTGTTTCTCGTTCTGCTCGCTTTTCTGACCCCCCCACCCCCTGTTCCTCGTTTCGCTCCCTCTTCTGACACCGCACCCCCCTGTTCCTCGTTCCGCTCCCTTTTCTGACCCCCCTGTTCCTCCTTCCGCTCGCTTTTCTGACCCCCCCGCCCCCCTGTTCCTTGTTCCGCTCGCTTTTCTGGCCCCCACCCTCCTGTTTCTCGTTCCACTCGCTTTTCCGACCCCCACCCCCTGTTCCTCGTTCCGCTCGCTTTTCTAACCCCCCACCCCCCTGTTCCTCGTTCCGCACGCTTTTCTGACCCCCACCCCCCTGTTCCTAGTTCCGCTCGCTTTTCTGACCCCCCACCCCCCTGTTCCTCGTTCCGCTCGCTTTTCTGACCTCCCCACCCCCCTGTTCCTTGTTCCGTGTGTATGTGTGTGTGGCTCTGTGTGTGTGGGTGGGGGGCTCCGTGTGTGTGTGTGTGGGGCTGTGTGTGTGGGGCTGTGTGTGTGGGGCGCTGTGTGTGGGGCGCTGTGTGTGGGGCGGTGTGTGTGAGGCGTGGTGTGTGGGGGGTGGTGTGTGTGTGGCGGTGTGTGTATGGCGGTGTATGTGGGGCGCTGTGTGTGGAGCGCTGTGTGTGGGGGCGCTGTGTGTGTGGGGCACTGTGTGTGTGGGGCGCTGTGTGGGGCTGTGTGTGGGGCTCTGTGTGTGTGTGGGGGGCTCTGTTTGTGTGTGGGGGGGCTCTCTGTGTGTGTGTGGGGGGGCTCTGTGTGTGTGTGTGGGGCTCTGTGTGTGTGTGTGGGGGGGGGCTCTCTGTGTGTGTGTATGTGGGGGGCTCAATGTATGTGTGGGGGGCACTCTGTGTGTGTGAGGGGGGGCTCTGTGTGTGTGTGTGGGGCTCTGTGTGTGTGTGTGTGTGGGGGGGGCTCTGTGTGTGTGTGTGTGGGGGGCTCTGTGTGTGTGTGTGTGTGGGGGGCTCTCTGTGTGTGTGTGTGCGTGCTAATGCAATAGGTCTCGCATTTGCAAGAGATTAACCTATTGACATTGTAAATGACAATGCCATTTATTTATCTGTTTTCAAAACCAACACATAAATAAAAATTTTGTCATTTACAATGCCAATAGCTCTAACTTTGACAAAGGCGAGACCGTTGCATTGTAAATGCTTGTTACAAACGTCCTCCAGTCATAGTCAGTAGAGATGTTATACAAGCAGAACTGTTTATATTGTCTACGTTTTTTGCTCACTAGAGATACCATTCGTATTGTGCATTGTATTTATTTTCAAAAGTTTGTTTTGTCATATATTCTGTTTAAACTAAATTACCATTTTTATTTTTGGTACTATTATGCCACTTCTATATTTTATAGACAAATATACTTTTCTGAAATCTGGAGGGCGGTGCTTAATTTGGACCAGTGGGGGCCACAGACCCTTATTTTTAGGGATCAGCACTTATTTTTTCTCATGGGATGTTTCCCAAGCGCATGAGAGCGAAAAGCATACAAAGCCTAAAGACCGGAAACCGTATCAAAGGAAAAATACAGGAACCTACAAGAGTGAGATAAAAGGGTAAAAAGTGTCTAGAACTGAAGTAAAGAGGCATGAAGTGGATTGAAGACTGCGTAGACATTTAATTACACCAGCCGCTGGCTTATTAGCGGAGCTTTGTGCACTGGCATTCGTTCATTTACAAATTAAGCAGTGGCGGCTGCTGACATTTCCAAAGTGGTGAGGCATAAATTCCTTTCTAAAAATGGAAAATGTAAGCTAGTGAAAAGAACAAACCTGAAATCCTTGTAAAATATTTGGTGATGGGTATAGTTCTGTACTGATGCAAACATGGCGAAATGGGATATTGACAACACAATTTACACATATATTTGCTTCAAAATCCAAAGATTCTTAAGTGGTACCTGTGTGTTGTACCTAGCAAGCTTTACGCTCACAATGGGTCTTGAAACTCCCTCAAAAATTCATTTCAAAATGGAGGAAAAGCTGTGGACTGAGTAATGTAGTTTCCATTCAAAGCTGAATAAAATTGTTTATCAGAGAGCTACCCATGAAGAACTTGCACTCAGCAGAACCCCTTTCATGCAGAGATGGACAATATCTGAGGTCTGGAATGTGTCTGTTAAGAAATGTAATTGCAACTTCAGAAGAAGATATAGTACCAAGAGCAATGTGTTCCCACACTTACATTTTTTCCCCACAAAGCGCATTATGAAAAAACTTTTTTTTCCCTGTAGTTTTATATAGCTCAAACTCAAAAAGCACTAGGGTGCTTTACACCAGTAACAATCACATTGAGTAAGGTCCTGATTAATTTTTTAGGCACAGAGATTAGGTAATTTGCCCAGATTCACAAGAACTCAAACTTGATTCCCCAGTTTCAAAAACGGCGCCCCTGGCCGTAACACCACACCCGAGTTGTGAGTGTATATATTGTAAGAGTGGCATGGTTGTTAAAGTTCCAAGGTCGTCTTTTCACAACACATTGCGCATAGTCCTTTCAACCAATGTGCAGACAATGCAAGGCAACAAAAAAATGGTCTGTTAGACGCGGACTAAAATACCGTTAGTTTAACAACACTGTACAAGGCCACTGTCAGCAAGTGGAATATTTCAACTATACCCCAAGTCGCAAAGGCCTTTAGGTTTATTGTTTGAAGAGAGGGAGCACGAGAAAGTTCCTTAAAGAGTATTCTCCGAGAAGGCTTTCAGAGAACAGAAGAGACGGTTATGAAAGAAATAAAACATGCGTGCGAGTGAACTGGGATTTTGAGGCTTGAATTTATTAATGAATTCGAAATCTGGCTTTACTGTTATTATCTAAAGGCATGCAATTTGGGGGCTAAATAGCAACATAGCAGCAAGCGCCAAGAGCCCAAAAGCACTTCCTAACTACAGTGTCATTGGTTCTTTGGGAAGCAGATGAACTTCACTCACGTGATGTCTTTTGCAATATATTACTGCTGCAGAAAGCCTTCCCTGGGACAGCTCTGTTGGTATACCCTGTTATCAAAGTAGCTTTTTCTCAAGTGGCAAAAATTCACACCATCAGGCTCCCTGGGCCTCTGATTTAAGCCTTCCTTTTATAAAAAAAAATCACTTGTCATAACCGATCAGGTGTAGCAGACAATCGCAGTTGCAGAAGAAAGTGTAGATAGACTGGGGTATAGGTGAGTGGGAGTCTAATGTGTGTCTCTAGTTTAGGGAGTGTGGAGTGGGTGCCCATGCGTGACATGGTTTATAGCATGCACGGCATCGGATTGCAGCACCCGACCAGGTTTAAGTTTCATCGGTGCTGAGCAACTCAAGGGATCAAGTTTTCCAGATGGGAAACACGGACTGTAAAGAGGTAAGCCCTGCCTCATGACATCACCTGGCTACCAAGATTTGATGCGTCAGCAAGTTCACATTACTGCCCTGCCAGTGCTTGGTCTCACCATAAACCTCGGGCCAGGCAGCCAGATGTATTTCAATAGTAATATGTTGCGGTTTAATAAAGATGAACCACAAATGTTAAAAACCATGCCTGTGTCGCCCCGGCGACCTAAGAAACAAGTGGCTGGTGAAATGAAGTACTGCTGGAGGAAGTTTCAGGGGCCTCGCATAGTATGCATTGTAGCTTCATAGGCCACATTGAGCAATGATTGCTCCCAATACATCCAACATTGCACCCTATAATTTTGTACTGAATGTTTGCACACACCAGTTTCCTTTTAGAACAAGGATGACAAATCCACTGCTGAAAGGCAAAAGACGGTACTGTAGCTACTCCACAAATTATGCCTATATTATAGGTCTTGATTGGTGGTACAGTGTAAAAATGTGATCCTTTTCATGGACATTGTGCATTTTATTCCTGCTATTTGGCAGAGTGGACGTCAATTCATCAAAATGTCAGAGGTAGCTGAAGTGAGATCACTTCCCATGTGACACACGACGTCACAGGAAGTGACGTCGCACAAACTTTGGCCTAGTGACATCATCTGCCTGTAACACTCCCCGATGATGTCACAGGATGTGACCACATAAACTTTGATCAGGTGACATCACAGGAAGTGACATCACCTGCCCTTTGAACCTCACACCCCCCATTAAATAAAAGGATGCAACATTTCATGTCCTTTGACTTAGTGTTATCACAGGAAGTGATGCATCTAACTTTTGGTTACTTACATTTCACACAGAGGCTGGAAAATCTCTGCAGATACAAAAGAAGTACTCTATAAACAGAAATACTTCAAATCCTATTCATGGGCGCCCGATCAATTATTAGCTTAGCATATGTGTGCTTGATATAAAACAATAAAAGTGCAGGTACCAGTGCTTAATTTGTAAAAGAACTAGCAGCCCGTCCCGACGTTGTCCGGGTAGGCTTTGCTAGAGTACTCACCAGCATCGCCGCTCCTCCCCCGACCTTCTTTGCCGCTTCTCCCCGCGCTGGTCACTCCAATGTTTGGTGTCGGTCCCGCGCTGCCGCTCCTCCCCGCATGTCGTGTGTGGGTCCCTTGCTCCTCCCCCCACCAGCATCGCCGCTCCTCCGCGCGCTGGGCACTCCAATGTTGTGTTTCGGTCCCGCGCCGCCGCTCCTCCCCGCATGTTGGGTGTGGGTCCCTTGGTCCTTCCTGCGCTCCTGTCCGGACAGCGAACGGCGCGTTGACGTGACGTCACGCCCACACACCATTGTGCTTCTCTCGCCGCGTGCAATCACTGTATGCATATGCCCATACGGACTACTTTTCCACTAACGTTCTCCCCCCCTAATGTATATGGTGTGGTGCTCTATAGCCTATGTCCATCTCCTAGACCTCCCCTTTCCAACGCTGTATTGGGTGTTGTGATTGGTGGTGTACTTTTCGAGTTTACCTGGCTCAACGGACACAGTTCTCTCTTTATATTAGTAGTATAGATAAGTGGTGGGCCCAACATTTTGCTGACAAGCCCGCAGCCAGTGCTATTGTATGTTGGTGTACTGAATACCAATCCTGCCTAATCTTGATTCCACCTCTCAGGCCTCTTTAATTCATCACCAGACACTCCCTGCACGTTATCTCAGTCTAGCATGCTCTTTTTCTCCCCTGTTTCTCTCACTGTCACATTTCTTTTTATCTTCCTCTTCCTGCTTCTCCCCCCTTGTGTGAATTTTGCTCTCTTGTTCTGGGTCGAAGTCTGATGAAGAAAAATAAGAGCTGGTCCCCAAAAATGAGTAGCGATGGGCCCAACCTGCAACCACTGACCCAATTTAAGCACTGGCAGTCGTAGGTACCCTGTGCCAGAGTGCCTGCTTGTTTCTCAGAAATGCCATTACTCTCTAATTGGCACTTCTGCTAAAAAGTGCAGGTACTCCCCCTCTCAAAATAACCTGATAGCACCGGCACATATAAAGCACCAGTCATGTTCCCGAGTGCAAGACAGGAAACAACCCCAACTTCTGTTTCAATGATAAAATACAGCAATAATCAGGGTTCAGAGGGCTTAGTTTTCACTGCTGCAACAGGTACAGTGGCATAAACTTCTGTTTGGTCCCTGTTCAAATAGGTTTGTTGTATTTTGCAGTGGCACTAGTACCAAGATGCCTTAGGGGCCCACTGAACCCTGATTATGGCTGTCTTTTTCAACACTGGGAATGGATTCACAGGTGTCTATTGGTGAGCAATAAACATGCACACTAAGGGTGGATAGTTCATAGGCTTAGGGATGGGCAACTTTGCAGGCTCAAGAGTGGGCAAGTAGTCCTCAGGCTTGGAGGGGAGGCAAGTAGCACACAGGCTCCAGGTAAGTAGGCCACAGGCTCAAATGTGTGCAAGGAGCACACGGGTTTAAGGGTGGTTTGATGGTTTACAAGTTCAGGGGGCAAGCAGCAAACTGATTCCACAAGGGCAAGTATCACATAGGCTTGAGGCAAACAGCACATAGGTTTGAGAAAGAAAAGTAGCACACAGGTTTGAAGATGAGGAAGTAGCATAGAGGGGTACAGGTGATTTAGTAGTAATACGCATGCTCAAGACATGCTCGAGGACGGAGCCTGGAGACGATGATACTCCACGGTGATACTCCTCGAGTGAGGACGGATCCTGTAGACAATGATACCTCATGGTAGCGGTGCCATAACTACGTGTGGTCACCCTGTGGATACGCAACCAATTGGCGCGTTCCACACATCGAGGTGGTTGCAGGTACGAGAGACACTAGCAACGACCCGACCAAGTGGTAATTTTAAGTGAAGTGAAGACTGGTCATCCCCTCAGCCCTGATGAAGTTGCGCAAAGTGGTAGCAACAAAACATGTTGGCTCTTTGGACATAATAATGGTCTGAGTTGAACCATTTTTTAACTGAGGACGCTCACGGCACTGAAAAAATCTAAAACTGGCCAGTGAGTAGGATCTCGTTTTTAATGTTGAGAACTGTAATTTCTTTTCTTTTCTCATGGGGACCAGCACGACACGTGTGTGATATTTGCACTTAGAGTGCATATTCTAGTCTTTCTCACTGTTTCTCCTTCACTTTTAAGAAAAATTACTTAGGAACACATTTCCGTTTTATGGTGAGAAAGCAACCGATGATGATAAGTGGGCGTGCTAGCGAGTACCAACTAGCCAGCCCCCCTTGGTGTTGTGACCGTGAGGTGCTTTCTCTCAATTCCCACATTTTTTTCAAAATATTTTCTGCTATATTCTTTCTCGCATTTTCTTCTAATTTTCTAAAATTTTGTTGGGAATTTTGGTGCTGCAGTATAGTGACATTGTGTTATAAATTGGACATATAGACACTCAAAGCCATTAAAAAAGAATATAGATCCTCCCTGTGTCTGAGTTTTGAGGTTATCTGTCCATTGAGTCAGGCCCTATTTGTTGATAATGCTTTTCATCCCCACAAATACGCAAAAATCTCTGATACTGCTCATGAATTGGGATTTTTAATTAAGCATCAAGTAAACCCAGAGTTGCTAAAAAAAATCCCATTGAGAAATTAAAGGAAAAATCAATTGCAAGTTATCCATCTTGAAGGGCCTGAACTAAAGATAACTATTCAGGCACTTGAGATCCAGAATAGGTCTGAATTCTCTAGAAGCCTTGACAACAAAAAGAACCACTCCTCCTTGGGAACCTGATTATGACCCTCATAGCAAGTAAATCCTTAATACCCTGAAGAATTGCCCATTTCTTATCAGGATTTAGAGGCACAGAAGTGCTTCTGGAAAATTCTCCTGGTGTTTCCTGAAACTCTCTCATAGTCTTGGCGAACACCCAGGCATTTGATATCAACTTTTCCCAAACGGTGAAAAACTGAAGAATCTGTCTTCCCACTGGTCCAGTGTAGTCAGGATTTCAGTGTGGTTGAATGGAATTGAGCCTGCTGATTGAGACTGGGATTTTTCAGAGAGAGGGACACGCCTGGCCACGTCCCCTTTCTCGAAAGGGTTGAAAAGAACCTCTCATCCCTCTCTGGGAAGAAGAACCCCTTCTTCCGGAAAAACCACGAACTCTGGAGGGAAAATGGGGAGGAGCCATCAGGTTCCTGTCCTCTTCTGACTTCTTTATTAAGTTCTCCAAATGTGTACCAAATAGTTTGGATACTATAAAGGGAAGGTGGTTCAGCATAGACTGATCGGTGCACCCACCCTCCATGATCACATCCATATATCTAAGCTGCTGTTCCATCTTGAACATTTTTTCCATACAGTCAGAACCCTCCTGGATCTCCCAGGGACTGAAAGTCCTTTAACAGCGACTGAACCTTATATGAAGCATATACCGAAACTCGAATGGCAAAGTTAGAGGCAGTGTACACTCTTTTAACTGCAGAATCTGCCTTCTTATCCACGAAATCTGAAAGGGCTGTGTCTTCTGAAATTATTTAACCATGGGATAAAAGTCAGCCATAAGAAAATCCACTTTTACAGAAGAAGGGGATTCTTCCTGAAACCCTTCCTTTGGGTATGTTTTAGCTAGAAACCTGGGGAACGTTTCTTAATGTCCTTCCATTCCTTTGTCAGAACCTTCCTTACTGCAGAATGGAACTGTAACACCTCTGATTCCTTAAGCTGATACTGTTCAAAAAAATCCTCCTTCTTGACAAAGGTTAGCTCAGGGAACCCCAGATTCTGTCTCAAATGTATCCAAAAATTCTGGAACTTAATGTTGCGGCCTCTCAGCTCAGAATTATCTTCCTCTGGATCAGACAACTTGACCTGCTTGGCTGGTGGCTCTGGTGCCCTTAATGCTGCTGCCACTGCCTTATTAATCATGTTTAACAGATCCTGAGGAGGAGAAGTAAATCTCTGTCCCCCAGATCTTCCAGGTAGGCTCACCACCTCCAACTCCTCTTCATCATTGTGTCTCTTTTTAGAGACTGCCTTTTGTTCTTCCTCCTTCATGACTCTAGGCGTAATAGAGGAGTAAGCAGAATCACCTGAATTAAACCATGCCCAAATCATGTTTACCAAATCTCATGAGATCTATATTCTACAAAAAGTAATTCCTCTCTTTCCAGCAGATCCCTTCCACTTCTCTGGCCTCCAAATCAGGGATCAAGGGCGTAGCTTCGGTGGAGGGGGGGGGGTGTTTGGGGTGTTTCATTCACCTAAAAGTTCTTATTTTCTGATAAATATTTGGGTACATTTGCTTTCAGTCGGGTATGATGAGATGTCTGTCGGATTTCACCTGGAATTGTCACATACACACTAACAAAAACCTAAGCACACTCTCTTTCCTCTCTGTTTTGAAAGTCCTCAAAAATGCTCTATTTTCTCTCTTAGTACTCCTACCAATACGCATTCCTCTCCCTTGCTACTGTTCCTTAGTCTCCTCTCAGGCACCCTGCTATTTGTATAATCTATTTTTAACATTATGTGCCAGCCTGATTGTTGGAAATACTGAAGCTCACACCCCCCAATGTTGCTGACCAAGCTATGCCCCTATCCAGACTACCACAGGTAAGATATTGCCAGCTTAGAGGAAAGTGTAAAATAGCAATGTTTAGAAGAAAACTGGCTAAAACACAGTTTTATTTCAATTAGTAACAAACATAGGAGAATATGGTAGGTATTGCTCAACCTCCCTATTGTGCATAAATGTGTCTTTATCATATCAGACAGCAGTACATTAAGTAAAAGAAGAATGCGCTGACTACAACACAGCTGCATTAATTACTATCTATATATTTTTTATATTTAAAACATCTATTTAAAACATCTCTGGTGGCTCTAGCAGAGCCACTTTATCAGCGATAACTAATTAAGAACAGATGGGGACTACCAAAATGTAAATCGAAGGACGTACTGGCTACAGCTGCATCCTACCGCCCAACAGAGAAAACCTCTCTGAAATATGAAAAGATGCGCTGAGCCACTTCCTCCTGTCTGCTAGAGAAGCAACTCAAAGGACAGACTGATTCGCACACAAACATATAGTTGAACGTTATCAGAAAAATGAAAGATGTGTTCTAAATGGTTAAAAATGCATGCGCCTTTCCTAAAAATTGAACACTTACCATATGGTTGTTCTTGAAGAGGCAAAAAGAAACAGAATGTGCGTAGTGATTGATTACAGACAAGGTGTAGAATCGAAGCATAATGCGCTTTATTCAACACCAAGTAAAGAGGTGCTATGGTAGTACATGCAAGTACTTTTGCCTTGCCGCCCAGTCTCAGAGCCAGCTGTCACCAGCTTCAAATACCAACAACACAACATAGAACCTGATGTAAGGAACATTCTACTTCAAGCGTAGATCGCTGGGTCTCTTACCATAGTGTATTCTCTTAACGCTCCTAACACAGTTATACTGTATCGTTAGATACAACATATCTTCCCTTCTCGAATAAATAACTCATTACAAATAAAACTAAAAAGTAGAAAACTAAAACTTATCTCCACCCACTAAGCATATACCTCCTCCTCCCTCTGTATTTAAAAAATAAAAAAAAACATACTACCTCCTCAATCTATAAAACATACATAGTTTAAACAAAATCTTATGTTCTAAACCTAAACGGTTTATTGATTACCCAAGAACCCCTATGCAGAAATTGAACATTTTGATTATCGGTAGAGGAATTAGACGCAGACTCCTTCTTGCTGGTAGTGGATTTAGACTCCTTATCTCTTACTTTCACAACCTTTGAGACATTCCACCAATGGCCACCATCAACTCTGACTTCATTAAAACAAATGTTTTCAGTTTTGACAGGATCACAAAACTGGCCTTTCCCTTTTTCTACATGAATAGCTGATTTAATTCGCTCTACTGCTCCAACCTGCACCATCACATTTCCTAACTCTTGTCTTTTTATCTTACCAGCATTTCTGCTTATTTTAAGCTTGACAGACATTTTCTTTCACAACGATTTCACTCTTCAACGATTTGGCCATCCAAGCTGGATGAAAAGTGGTATTGGCTTTTCTACCCCCTAAAAACTCAAAAGGAAAGAACTTGGTTGACAAATGAGGCATGGTCCTATAAAACCACAGCATACCCCTCACAATGTCATGGTTCCCATCTTTTGCCTACTTCACACACTGTGCACCAGCTCGTTTCATCCTTTCAACATGACTGTTGGTTTGGGCATGATATAGGGAACTTTTGTGAGGTTTAATGCCACATGATTCAAGAAAATTCTGAAATACCTTAGTACTAAAATGTGTGCCATCGTCAGAAATTAGAATTTCTGGAAACCCTTCCCTCAGAAAAAGTTTCCTGTGAAACTCCTTGACCGAGCTTGCACAAGGGTCTCTTAAGAATTTAAGTATCATCCACTTAAAACAGTAATCCATCAGTACTAAAAATAAATCTGGTACCACCAGGTAATGAACCATAGGGACCCTAACATCAATCATTAATTTTACTCGGTCTCAACAGATCTTTAATAGACATCAAAGGAGAAGTTGCTACTTTCAAACTTTTGTCAGCTGAAGCACACACACAACATCTTTTCACCACCTCTTCAATGTCAGCATCCATCCTAGGCCACCAGAAAGAAGCACAAATGTACCTTTTAGTGAGAGTAGAACCAAGGTGTCCCTCATGGGCGTAATCAATTATGCTGCTTCTGAGCTTAAGCAGTGGAACCTGTTTATCTGACCTAAGTAGCATGCCATGGAAAGTTCCTCACAATCGTTGAAAAATAGCTGAAGCTTGAGAGAAAGCATTTGCTCCCTTGGCTACCTATTTTTGACAAACTCCAATACTTGTTGCAAAACCTGATCCTCCATTAGAGAGACTCTCCATGCTTCCTCAGATCACACACCTAATTTAGGTACTTCAATGGATGACACCAAACAGTCTTCAAAATCTTCATCCATAATTCTACGAACACATTTGTTCCTCATCCTTAGCTTTACATGGGAACCAGGACAGAAAGTCAGCAATTTGTGAACTACATGAAACTGGAATTGTACGCGTTTGCTAAATAACCTTAAAATCCTTGGCATACAATATTTACCACCACCTCCGCTCAGGATAGGAACTGAATGTTTATGATCAGTTTGAAGACAAAAATTGCTTACCCCAAACATAACAGCCAAACTTCTCCATTGCCCACCAACATGCGAGCAATTCTTTTTCTATCACCAAATATTGTAATTTGGCTTGCCCCAGTCTTAAAGCCAACTGTCACCTGTTTCAAATAGCAACAATACATTATAGAACCTGATGTGAGTAATATTTTACAGCAAGCATAGAGTCCTGAGTCTCTTACCACAGTGTAGACTCTTAACGCTCCTAACACAGTAATAATACTGGAGAGTTAGATACAACAATGTGAGGACTGTTCAGTTCTTGTTTTATTTGATCTATGTTAGAGGCAGACGCCTCATTAGTAAGGACTGGAACGAGTAAGGCAGATGTGGGGGTAATGTTTCTGCACATCTGCATACAGGGAGTGCATGCCTGTACGTTTGCGTGTGTGTTTGCACGCTCACAGTTATAGTATGTGGTTTTGAGTGTGCATCAAATCCTTTGCATGGGGAAACGGCCTTTACAACGCGAGCAGAGCCATGCGGACTGTTTCCCTGCAAGCGGAACCATGCTTGCCTTAACCACGCATATGCCTCGGGGGGGTCGGGTAGTTTTTATGGTTCAAATAGGGTTTGGGATGTTTTTAGAGTTCAGAGGGTGTCGGGTAGTGTTAGGGCTCAGGGTGGGGTTGCGGTCGTTTTTAGGGATTGGGGTTTGGGGAAATTTTTAAGGCTCAGAGCGGGTGGCCTCGTATGTGATCTTTACTACAAATCCCTTTATCAGTCATGCATTTACCACGAAATTGCATGGTAAAGGCATGCTTTTTAAAGGCATGCAGGGTAAAGGGATGCGGTGTTCAGGCAGCTTAGTAGAGGCACGTATGGTTTAGCCATGCGTGCCTCTGTAATACATCCCTTTGCATATGATAAGGATGGAAGGCAGGAGTTAAAATAGTCCATCCCGACTATCGTTCTTTCTCTCTGCATCTATCTTGCTTCCGCTCTGTATCTCTATCGTCCTCCCACGGTCTCCCTGTATCTCTATCTCCCCCTCTCTTAGTCTCTCTTTCTCCCCTTTCTGCCTTTCTAACTTACCACACACACCCCCTTGCACACACACCAACGGTTTTTCCCAGGGGGGGTTTAAGCAACAGAGGTTTTGATGCATGTAATACCTACAACATTCCAAGCAGTAACCACTTGACAGACACGCTAATTGTGCGTGATACATAAAATACTGCATGCCAATGAATGGCTGCCTCAAAGCATTGCACAGTGAGCGAACAGAGGGGTGGAAAAACAAGTGGAGTTAGATTGCAGTATATGTAGAGTGAATTCAAATAGTGACCATGCACATGTGTCTTCATCATTCTGTAGAATTGAAGGTAATGTCAGAGACGTGGCTTAATGGACTAATGCATTAGTTCTAGAGGCCCATTTCTATCCTGCAGCTCTCAGGTAGCGGTGTGCAAAGTATTAGGGTAAACTTCACAACTCCAAGGCGTTCTCAAAATAGTGGGCCAGATGTATCAACATTACATTTTGCGAGTGTATAACAGCGGATTTTACCAATAGGTACTCGCAAATTGCGCACACAATTTCTAGGATGCAAGGGTTCCAAAAGGACACCCTGTGGCACCCCTGAAATGTGCCTGTGTGCAGATGTGGCTCACATACATGCCCTTAGGTGCATGTATGTGATCCCCATGGCACTTTGAATAATGCGAAAAAGTAAATTTTTCATGGAAATTGCAAATTACCACCTACTAGAAGTTGGTGGTAATTTACGATTCCTTAAAGCAATATCGCAATTGCTACTAGAATAGCATTTAGGGAATCGCAAATTGCGATTCTCTGAATGCATGCTCAAAATATTTGGCATGTGGGTTTTTTCTTCCCCAAATTGCACACTACGACTTTGCAATCGGATTTGCGATCTCAATTGTGCTTGATACATCTGGCCCAGTGTGTTTTATTTGTGTTAGATTCATGAAATTTCCGAAAGTATACGTTGTATATATCCTTACTAAATAAACAAGTGGCTGTGCATGAGATATCATAAGCAAAAACCACATAGGCATTCTTTACAAGTTGCATCCATGCCTGTATTTTCTAAGCTCGAAAGGTGCTGTAACTGTGGTAACTCTCTACGGGGAGAGGGTCTCGTCATTATAAAGTTTGAAGACCACTGGGTAGAAGCTGCCTGCATCTTAGAAAATTGTGAACATCTTCTGAAATATTTGCTGCAAAGGGATGTGAAATCTGCAGAAACAATGATACAAAAAATTTATTTTCCTTTGACGGGTGCTACAAACATAAAAATATATCAAACGGTATGTGTTCTCCTGGATGCAGTGCTGTAAGATAAATGAAAAGGGTGGAGGAAGGGGCGGTCGTCCCTAAAAGGGGTCGTGGCTTAAGAAGCGCAACCAGGAATGTATAATTAAGAGCGTAGTTTATGGAACTTTATTATATAGTCCTGTGATCCCCAATGCTTGCCACATGGCCAGTATTTGTGTGTCTATAATTGCATCCTGACATATCACGCAATATATTCTTTCTCTCGTAGAAGCATTGTATGCACAAAATATATTTTTTGTTTTCATTGTAGCAAGCTTTTTTAAATGCTTTTTATGAGGGCTCAAAATGCAAGCTAAGCTTACTGAATCTGCCATTGCTTGTTTCAAATTTACTATAACTGCATTTGAATGACTGACAGAGTCATTAGTTTCTCTTCTATTTGAAATTTATTTTTTTATAGCAGATACCATTGCAATACTCGGATGAAACTGCAATCTGCATAGATTTGCCTCAGTCTCAAAGGTCCAGCACAGTCTGCAACTAGTTAAAGCTGCTACCAAATGCGTATATTGGCAACTCCAAGGTCGGCCCAGTATAAATGTGAAATGAGTGATTATTTCTTCTATTATCCATTTGAAGATCTCTCCCTTCCATGAAAAAATTATGAATGTGTGCAAGGAATAAAAGCTGGAATCATCGTGACAATGCTTTGAGCTGTCTAAAAAAGTACTCCAGTGTTGCAGTACTGAAGTGTTGAACCTTGATATTCAAGTGACATATTTACATATGGGGAGGACCGGACACAGCACTTAGGATGCTGGATTAGCAAAGTAGAAATCTCACCCCTACTAATGGGATCTTAAGTTTGATTTTTTTTTTATCTGCCTCCTCACCGGGACCTCTTAAGATGTTTTAAAAGTTCCAAACGCAGCTCATTCCAAAAATGTATCATGAACCCCTTTAGGCCCCTCTGACGTGAATGTACAATATGACGTGATTGCTACTAGCCTACAGAAATCAGTGTATAACACCCATAACTGTAACTGGCCTTTACGCAATAATTAGGACAAGGTGATACTGCACACAAAACCGCTGATGATCAACCCATAGCAAGTTAATAGGGTGATATGAAGGAACATTTATGCCTGCTCGCAGCTGGTTTAGGTTTGTTAAAGTCTGCTCAGTTGATTTATGAATTGAAATAGTCAGCCAAATGTTGAAATGCTGACGAATTACCAGGGGCGGCTGGTGACATTTGAAAGTGGTGTGGCGTAAAATGATTGGCATACTGCACCGTTGCGAGCGAGCACAGCTAGCGAACCCGAACTACCATAAGAGGGGTTCCGGGGGGGTCTCCCCCCGCCCGAGATAATTTTGAAAAAAGAGAAGAAAAATCGTGCATTTTCAAGCAAATTTGAGAATGCAGGAAGGTTAATAAAGCAATTGTGAAAGTGCAGTTATTACATTAATAGATGTCATAACATAGGTAGCTGCTTATTCAGCATAACCACAGAGCGTCATACATTTCGTCCTATTACGCTGCTGAATTCAGACTATATGACTTTCATGAAAATCTCAGCTCTAAGAGTAGCAGAAGTTGCACAGTAGTTGGGAAACAGCCTCACAAAGTATTGGGAACCACGCATTACCTTTACCACGTTTCCATTACAACGCATGTGACTTTACCACGCATGTCTTTCCACACAGTTTATAGTGTTTAGGTGTTACAGAATGTACATGTCATTTGATCAGTAAAATCTATTTAGTCCCCAAGTAGAACAAACACTAGAAAACTTTTAAAAACAGAGATAACAATGCAGATATATTTAAATTAGAACACAATACTCAAAACATGCTTCCTTGATAATTTATCAAAATACTTTTATAATGCGCATTCCCTTTCTATACTCAGACTTGTTTTTCCTGGAACACAATTATCCCACCCATCATTACTGAGTGGATGGCCTCCAGTACACCTGGTAAGACAGATCTGTGGTTCAATGCACATGTAGACATTTGACGACATTCTCTATTTCCCATGCTCCAATTTTGGTGTAGCTCAGTGGCTGACTCATCCCAGTGCCAAATAAAACTAAACTAGAACCATTGGGTTAGGTTTTGGTAATACTATAACCTGTTATTTACATTACTATGAAACCGCGTTGTTGCATCGCCAGCTCTGCAGGGTTTAAAAACAACGCGTTGTACTTTTTTAAGCTTGGAAATGCAAGAAAGAGCTCTCTGATTTTCAAACATTCAAATCACGGGCCTGACACACATCCCCTCACCTGGTGCCCTGCACGTTTCTGGTTCCCATTATAAAAGCTGAATGTTTTGTGAAACAAGAACCTGACTGATTTCTGAACTCGACGAAATTTCCCTCATATAGCACCATCAGTTATTTATTAGCTCACAGTCACAACATCGTGCTTCCAACCATGTGGAAAATAATGTCGCAACTGGATTCTGGAACCTTCCCGCCCGGCCTGTGTTTCACTGCGACGATATCTGTCGTGTCGCACAGTTCATCGGCCTCGGCTCACTGAAATAGACTCAAAGATATGTATATACAAAAAAGACTGTCTCACCCTAGTTAATAAGAACGTTGTGATTTCATATCGAGTTAAGATAAGGGCGACAGGGATATTCTGAAGCATTTCATATTATCAATTGTTAAAAAAATCGCTATTGATTCGATATATTTTAAAATCCAAAAAAGACAATGAACACAGTAAAACTTATTGAATGCAGCAAACAACTCAGATGCTAAATTGGTATAAAAAAAAGTCAGAGATGGAGTCAAGTGTTTGATACGACTGCCGGTCAAATATATTTTATTAGTACACCTTTTTTACACCATTGCAAAAATTGAGATGAAATCCCCCTCCTATTTATGGGAGGTGTGGATTTCATTTGAACGATGAATTGGGGGCCACAAGTTAACCCAATATCTGACAATATCTCGGTTCAGCTAATAACATCTGCATTGTGCTACTTTCCCGATGTACACGAGGGAGCAGTGTTACTGACACCGAGAGTTGCCACGCCTGCGTCCATGCACCGCTATAGATGCAATATGTGCAAGGCTCTTCGGAAGGCTAATGCTTCCAGCTCTGATGCCGGGGAAAACAAAGCTATTGCTGCTGCCTCTGCTGTGAGGAAATGAGAGACCTAATTTACAAATAGGGTGCACTGCTGCACATACAGGCCTCACGCAGAGCAGGGTCGCACTGAGTCGTGTTCTGCACATTTGATGATAATTACATAATAATTTATATAAAAATACACAATCCCTGCCTCAGGCCATCAAAGCTCAGGAAAAAAAAAATACTGTGCTGCATCGACAACTTCTATAAATTAGAAAAGATCACTCACTCGATCTGTCACTTTACCGCGAACGAGCCACTACTATTACTGTAACAAACACGTTCGAGAGTAGAGTAGACTCTTACTTTTAATTTTTTTCACGATTGTAGGATCTCTCTCTAGTCCTGGTCTACACTGACTAACTAACTCCAAGTCCACCGTCACGAGTCGACGAGCAGCAGGCACCAGCAGACTGTCCAGTATGTCAGTTCCAGAGCAGAGGGAGCAGCCAGACAGACCGCGTGCGTCCCGAAATGGACAATCACTGCATGGCTTCACATGAAGTCACACAGTGATTGGCCATAGAAAGTGCGACTGCAGCAGTGTGCTACCACCCACGCGCGGCACCCAATAATGGATTGCTGCGCGGTGGACCAACCAATCCTGGCGCTGCATGCAGCGCCAGGATTGGCTAGGGGGGCACAGTTACCATCCGCCCTTTTCAACCCCGTGGGCTGCAGCCCTGGGGTGCTGTATGAAACAGCACTCCTTGGGTCCCTCTCTAAGGCGAAGGAGTAAGCACATGTGCGGGCTGATCAAAACCCAAAAATACACATGCGCACTACTGCTGCAGCTGAGTGTGGACTGTCACTCAAGCTGCAGCAGCCCAGCCCAGCCCCACCCCCTGGCGCACTCCGATATTGTGTCGGGCTTGAGGAACAGCAATGTCCTTAATACTGACTGGAGTGCTTGACGGTGCGCCACGCCACGAGGCTTAGCAGGGCTATGCCCCTACGCCCCAATGGACGCACCGCGCCTGCAAATTACATTGCTCTAGCTTCAATGAGAAAAAAAGAACACATACATTCTTAAAAACAGCACATTTAAGTACTATGCAAGATGTATACAAGTAAAATAATGTCGGGCGAAACTTGTGTTAGGTACTTATTGAATGCTTTATGTACTACGCAATAGTGAACATTTAAGAGGCCAGATAGGGAAAACAGGAATGTGATGCGCAAATCAGATAAAAAAAAGTAATAAACAACTACTTGGAAAAACAAGTCACAGAGAAAGTAGAGTTGATGAGATTATTATTTTTTTTTCTTACGCAGCCACTTTTCTTTAAGGACTCCCACTTTATTTGAATTTTTTCGTGGAGTCATCCTTACAAAGCGCGGTAAATTCAGAGGCTACAATTGAATGCCTGTATTTCAAAACATACTAAAACAACTTCCAGAAATGCGAGATGCAGTTATCCCCCCATAGATTCTGTTCTTCGTAGCCAATTATCGTCCTTGAACCTTGATCGATGTTATCCTGCAATATTTTGTCTTTACTTGTGGCTCACTTGCATTCATCTCTTGTTAACTATTAACTCCTGCACTTACACAGTAACTGGAAATAAGCAGGAGTGGCTTCTCATGTGGACGGAGGAACGTCACCCCACTGCTTTCTCGCAGTGCGAGAAGCAAAAACATTAAATGGTATTATGAATACCATTTTATGTTTCTGCTTCTTGCACTACGAGAAAGCAGAAAGAAGTGCTTGGTTGAGGGCCGCCGGGAGGGCGGTCCTACTGCAGGGCAGTGGAGGAGTGGCTTGCCCACTGTTGTGGGCGCTGACTGTTTTGTCGGCCCCAGGGCGAACCAAACCAGTCATACGCACTCTCTTGTTTTTTCCATGTTGGCTGCACGCAGCCTGCATGGAGAAAGCGGCCTCCCCATAGGCGCCTGTGCGGTCGGCGTTGCAGCCAATAACAACACTGCCATTGCAGCATTGTGATTGACTTAGGGGAGGAGAGGTAGACTGTCTGTTTCCTGGTACTCGGAGCAGAGAGAGAAGGAGACGCAACGAGGGACCGGAGGCGAAGGTAAGATTAACTTTTTTTTTTAATTAGCCTCCCCCCACCCCCATTCCTGCGTGAATCTCCCCAGCCCCCCACCTGTAAGTCATGCAGGCCGCGACTCGAAATAAGCCCAACCAGGGATAGTTTTGGTCTTGTATTGTTGCTCAATTTTTAAAGGTATTCTGCTTTTACTGTGACCTGAAATTCTCTCTTAAACTTTCCAGCTGAATTACTCACTGCTTGTTCCTCTTTCTCACAGCTCGGAAGTCCAAGAAGCTGGGGAAGTTAAAAGGTGTACATGAAGAACAGCTGCAGCATCATCCACAGCAACAGGCACCTCCTCAGAGCCCTGAAGAAGGAACAGTATGCATTTCTTCTCCAAAAGAGCCCTCTGTACCTATGAACACATCTCTCGTTCCTCTTCTACCTGGTGTTCCACCAGGGCTTAATCCGGCTCCATCACTTATTCTTGGAAGCATTGAGCCAGATATTGTGTATGCAGGGTATGACAATTCAAAGCCAGACACAGCAGAGCACCTGCTTTCCAGTTTGAACCGGCTTGCTGGCAAGCAGATGATTCAAGTTGTAAAATGGGCAAAATTACTTCCAGGTAGGAGCGCATTTTAAGGGTGTTTGTATCTTCAAACAGTGTTACTTGCTTCAAGAGTAAAAAACGTGTTAGAAATGTCACTAAGCTATAGGAGATGGGTACATCATTTCAAACCAAAGACTAACATTGACAGAAGTCTTTAGGGCTTTAAAAATGCCCATATTCCTGCAGCACCCCGGTGTTTTTGATCATGCATATATAGTTATATGGAAGATCTCTGCTTTCCCTTTCCTCTGTGCTCTCATCCCATTAATCAAATACAACCCACTAATATTATGTCTGGTTATGCCTTCCCAGTTTTAACTTCGTTTTCCCAATCAATGTTTTTTTGTGATACAACAAATTCAAAAATATGTTTATTCTGCCACTAGTATGTATGGCCATAAAATCACTGAGTAAAATCCATTTTACCTTATACAAATCTAAAAATAAAAACATTTAAAATAAATAGATCATTTCAGAAGTTTTTTAGAAAGAGAAGACATCATAGCAAAACCCATCCAATCAATAATTAAAGTTCATATTTTCTTCTTAATGTAATAAATGGCAGCAACAACGAAGCTAAGAACAACATTACAAATTTCAGCAACTATCATCCAATGAACAATTAAAGTGCATAAGTTATTATTTAATGTAATAGCAGCAACAGTGAGGATAAGAACAGCATTTCAAATTTCAGCAGAAGATAGACTTGGCAGGTAGATTAACTCCTCTTTATATGATGTAGCGTACTTATTTGAGAGGATTGGGCACAGAAAGCGCAATCTGAGTGAATCATACAGTGTTCAAAAGAGCATAAAGTGCAGCGCAGATTGGGCAGTAACAGTGTCACAAGGACATCATGAGAGAGATGTATGCCAAGAACCTCCTATGGGCAAGGCCAGAAGGTAATGAACTGTATTTAGTCTCAACCTAGTGAGATAGAATCTATACCCTGGATTAATTATCCAGTTTAAATAGGGCTCCATGCATGTAGATGTAAACATTTGCATGTAGCTAATAACAGAGGGCATATCCAGAGATCGCTCAAGTCTCGTTTCCTCTCTGTAAGATTCATAAGCCCCAATCTCTTTAGATTCAGGAACAATACTTTCAGGTCCATCAAAAAGGTGACTGTGACCCAGGCTGTATAAAGTATTTTTAATATAAGCCAGCCATGGGATAGCTGTCATGTTGTGTAGGCTTAAGCAATCTGCTAACATCTTTCTTCAAAATTGTGCCTCAGGTTTACACCATATTTTTAACCCCTTCACTGCGGGGCTGTTTCCCCCGATGTGCGGGGGCGCGCACAGCGCCCCGGTGCTCATGACGAGCTCAGCTCGTCATGAGTCACGGCGCTCCGGTGCTCATGACGAGCTGAGCTCGTCATGGCCACACCCGTTCCCATGGAACGCTCAGCCCAGCAGGGGAATCAGCCCAGCGTGCGAGCGTTCCATTTAACGGGCGCAGTCATGACGAGCTCAGCTCGTCATGAGCACAGGAGGGGTTAACCATAAAATAAGTGGAGCCATTCTGACTTGATCCTCCATGAATCCTAATCCCAGTTCCATGTGTGCAATGAGACTCACAGCGGTTTTAGGGATAGAAAAAACTCAGCACAGAAAACTGTTTTTGGCTACCTGAAGTTTACCTGTGGCCGCGTAGCCCCAAACTCCAGCTCCATAAGTTCTCACTGATAGGCATTTACTTTTATAGAGCTGGACAATCTCCCGAACCGGCTTTTGGCAAATCTGAATATAGCATTGCCGGCTGCCTCTATTTTTTACACTCTGAGTCATTAGCCTATCCCATCGCCAATTTGCATTCAGTAAAATACCTAAATAATTAAAAGTAGATACTTTATCAATAGGCCTACCCCCTATAAAAAACGTTTTTGATGTGGTGTTTTTGGGCCCGTATGACATGATGGACTTTTGATGGTTCACATTAAGTTTAAGTCTAAGCATAAAATCATTAAAACCATTTAAAAGCTTTTGAAGGCCATTACCTGTCCGAGCTAAAAGGACAGCATCCACTGCATACAGCAATACCGGGACTACCTGGGTGCCAATTTTTGAGACGTCTTTGCTTCATGATCTTTTTTTTGAAAATGTTGTTTATTGACAGTATTGAAAGTACATGTAAGAGCATACTTTACATTCAGGATTATCATGCATACATATACACAGTAGCTTGGGAGATCGGCAACTATTCAAATTTTATATTTCTGTAAAGAAACCCGTAAAACCCCACCTCCCCACCCTCCCCCTCCCAGCACTCATAAGCTATTGTGATTCCGGTACTCGTTACAAGGCTACACCCACTGCATGCAATACTCGCGTTAGTTGCCACTTCAGTCGTATAGGGGCCACAGCAATAATAACTGACTACGCTGCTCAGTTGCTGCACCTAGAATGCGAACTTCCCTGTCAGTCTGGGGTAGCACCAGCAGTTATGTCTCAGCCCAGCTGGCAGCCGATGATTGGTCGGATCCACTGGTCCCTCCCATCTCAAAAGACCCCAGAGTAGTATACCAGTCTAGTGAAATCTGGGTTTTCCTGAGTCCCTTTCGTTCTTCTCGTTGGAGTGCCTCACCCTCCGCCTTGCCCCATCTCATCACCTCCGCCCTCCATGCATCTGGGTCAGGTGGTCTGGCCGACTTCCACCGCATTGTTATTGCACGTTTGGCAAGCAACAAGGCCATATCAGTGAAGCGATCGGCCACGCTTCTCTTGCGCCCCCTCGTTCCAAGCCCTAGTATAGCATAGTCTATGGTGTTTGTCGGCCTAGAGGTGACCGCGTCAGACAGCGCCTCATGTATTGTGTTCCAATAGTATCCTAACTTTGGGCACTCCCATAGCATGTGTAACAGACGTGCGTCGTCGGTTCCGCATCGGGGGCAAGTGTTAGTCGTGTTAGGGAACATGACGTGTATGCGGTGAGGTGTAAGATACGCCCTGTGTTACACCATCAGTTGTAATGTGGTAAATAAATAAATAATACCCTATTTTTGAATGCATAAATGAATAACAGATAGCTCAATAAATAAGAGTCAAGATTCGAGGTAGTAGGAGTTTTACAGGTTTAATATAGCATAAGGACAGGAACAGGACGACCTGCACGGGAATAGGATGGCAGCTGCCGGGGACAGGATCGGGACAAGGGAAGCTAGCCTTTAATAACAGTACATGAGCATATATACATAACGCAAACACATAGCATTACATTGCAATAGGCGTAGCAGTGGGTGGAGCAATAGGCGTGACGCGTAGCAGTCGCGAAAGATAAGGGTGAAAAGAGGTGTAACAGGGCGTATACACAGACATGTGATGCAAACGTAACAGAATATATCATGAATGGGGCGGAAACCGTGGAGGGGGCTACCTGAGGAGCCGGGACCTCTAACCTGATGGTGCGCGCAAACTGGCGATGACGTGTTACTAGGAGAAGCTGGGGGCTATGAACTCTGTGCTAGGAGCAGAGACTGAAGTCTGGAGAGTCAGGGCGACATGTACCTAAACCCTATCTAGTATCTGATGTTTAGGGAACATGTTAATATAAACTAGAAGTCAGGAGGGGAAAAGCTAACAGACTCTAAGACTGGAGCATGCATTATTCTACATGTAGTGCGTGATGAAGAATATTAAATGACCATTAATACAGTATTTCTCTAACATGGGGCCGTGAAGGCTAGACAATGACGGAAACTATTGATGCAGTTCAGTAGCTTTAGGAATGCAGAGGAGGAGGACTGAACTGATAACTGGAATCATAACATACTCTTGGCAGACTCAGAGGCAGAGCCAGGCTGAACCGGGCACTGTGAGGCAGGAAGTAAGTGAAGGGTCGAGGATACAGGTGGGGGCTGTATCGCTCCTCAGCGAGGACTCAGAAGACAGGAGCTGAATCTGGTGTCCAGGCCCTTTTGAGGCCTAGAAACGGGGACTTTTCAATGGAATAACGTGCACACTGAGAAACGTGGCAACGTAGCTTTACATAGGCCTGATATTCGTGGTATTCACGAGAACTGGAAACTGGCATACTAGAGATGGACACAACTGTAATTGCGTCTTTAATCAAACATGGGGAATAACATATGCATATTAATCATGCACATATAACATATGATGGAGGACGCGTAGGGACACAGAACATGGCAAAATTTACTTTTCCACATTCCCTCCTTGTCACTACGTTTCCTTCAGGAAACATCAATATTCATGATACCATCTATCATTTCATACAGTATCATTTGTTCGTCTCGAATTTTCTTGGAACGGGTTTTAGAACGGGGCTTGGGACTAGGAATACATGATGTAGCACAAATGCCGCAAATCGCAGGGCCACATTGTATACAGAGGCAGCAGCTAAATATGATCGCTACTGCAATACCTAGAAAGGACAAGACTTTCCATCCCCAGGCGGAAATTATATTCCAGAACCAACCGGACCATGTCCAGGTGCCTGGATTTTGGTGTAACAGATGGGCAATTTTATGGAGTCTGGTTATAGCTGAATAAACAGACGGCGCGTTATTTGGAATGAAAATGCAGCAACTAGATCCGATGACTCTACAGGCCCCGCCCCTATCGGCCAATATGACGTCAAGGACGAGACGATTCTGGAGCACGACAATTCTCATAAAGGATTGTTCTTCGGTTAAATTACTTAGAGCAGAAGTAGTCTCAATTACTACTGCTTCGAGTGTTCTGGTTAATCTACGTATCAGTTTACTATTCACGACTGTACCTAAATAAGGGAAGACACCTTTATTGATATCTATATATTGTTCTAGAGTAGTTTCAGTATAATCGACAATCGGGAGGTTTCTCTTGTGTCTAGTATGTACTAGGTGGGAATTCCTATGGTAGTCGGGTGGGGCTAGAAAAACAGGTGGCAGTAGGAAGGCAATGTAACAGGTTCCCTCCCAATCGAGGGGCAGACGAACATATGCGGTCTGACCACAAATAAAATAAGAATGACGTGAAGCTTTGAAAATAGATTTCCTACTGTCACTATACTTGACAATAGTAGTACAATCACTATGTCCTACATGTATGGAACCATTATTTCGGACACATAATTCGCCTTTGACTGGTAGTACTGAAATTGCAGGTAAGTCTGGAGTAGTATCAGACTGAACATTCAGGACCATGAAATTCGAAGAATAATTACCTAAATTATACACTTCATTTTCTAGATCTAACCCGGTTCTGTGGGGGAGACCTTGCTTGTCTGGAAAACATGTACTGTTAAGAAAAGACATATCTGTTGAGGATGACGTTAACGTGGACCATGCTCCACACGAACCATTATGTGAAAACGGATAAGGAAAGAGTGGCAGAACTCCCTTCGGTGTCTGAAAAGGGGGGAGTCGACCACACACCCAACAATTAGTGGCATTGCTGGTCTGGTGTGAATAATGTAACATGCGGATAAAAGAATTATTTCGCATAGCGAGGCGGTAAGAGAGTTCATGAGGAGGCAGATCACTAAACGTGTGCTCTACTGTAGCATTGGTAGACTTATTTACATGAGAAACTAGAAAATACAAGTAGAATGCATAACTGATGCAGGAAATCATAATACTGAGAAATAATACGAAACATAGGAAAACGATACATCGGATTGAGTTTTGACTAACTCTCTCACTATGGGGGTCTATTTTATACATGTCAGAAACAGTCTAACCGTTTCACCTAGGGGAGGACTTAGACAATCAAACTGGCTGACTTATTTTACTAGACCGGAGTTTCAACTTATACTCCTGTTGCGGAGTTTTCTCTAACAGGGGAGGGTTTGTAGCAATGTCCTTTGCGGGACAGTCCTTAAGAATAGTACTTTGGCAATCCTTCGAATCCTGGGAAATGTTCTTTGAGACGGGTTTCAGTCCATAAAATTTCTTTACGTGCGAAAGGTGCACCCAGCCTTTGCGACCCTCCAACTTCACGGCTGTACGGGTGGCGAGGAGGACCTGTCGGGGCTCCTTCCAGCGTGGCTCCAGCGGACTTGAGCGGTCAAAATTCCGGACAAGAACCATGGATCCTGGAACGATTTCATGCGGTGCCACCTCGGTATTGTCTGGAAATGCGGCGGCAACCTGTGAACGACAAGAGTTGAGGGCAGACATCAAGGAAGCTAGGTAATCTGTCAGCATATTACTTGAAACATCGGTAATACTTCGGGGTCTAGGTGTACCCCACATGTTAGGGGGGCGGCCGAAAACGACCTCATACGGGGATAGACCTGATCTGGAATGTGCGACCATGCGCATATAGAACAAAGCGACTGGCAGAGCTACTAGCCAGTCCACACCTTTCTCTTTACATACTTTGGCGATGCGGATTTTCAGGGTCTGGTTATGTCTCTCTACGAGACCGGCTGCTTCAGGATGGCGTACACAATGGAACTTCCACTGGTACCCTAACAAAAGGGAAACATGCTTCATTAACTCTGAGGAGAATGGCTGGCCGTTATCAGAATATACGACCCTAGGGAGTCCATAACGGGGGAAGAATTCACGAACCAACTGCTTGGCAGTGGTCGCGGCTGTGTAATCTGGGACTGGATATGCTTCTGTCCACCTGGACAAGGCGCATACAACTACAAGGACATACTTGAAACCTCGACATCGCTCCATCTGAATATAATCCATCTGGAGGACTTCAAAAGGGTGGTCAGGAGGTTGGAATCCACCTTGTTCCACCGGGACACTTTTACCTGGATTAAACTGACAACATATCATACAGGTACGGACTTTCTGCTTGGCTGCAGCTCGTAAATGCTTGTTGAACCAAATGTTCTGGATACTGTCTAACATAGCTTTTTCTCCTAAATGTGCTGGACTATGTGCGGTGTTGATAATGACTTGAACCATAGAGTCAGGGAGAAACCATGTGGCTTTTCCTTTCGTTAACCATCCTTGATCTGTCTGGACCCCTCCTTGTTCGGACCATTTCTTGATTTCTTCGGGAGTAGCATGTAACTGGATATCTATGACATCTTGAGTGGGGTCCTTAACTGTCATACATGTAGTCGGATCTGGAGTATGTGTCATGTTAACTGGAATGTCTGGAGTCTGAGCTGTAAGCTTGGCTGTGCGATCTGCTAGATCATTACCTTGGGAAATAATGTCAGTAACTTTCGTATGTGCTTTGCACTTCATGATAGCAATGGATGTCGGTAAATGTATGGCATCTAACAGAGCTTGAATAAGGAGACCATGCTGAATCTTGGTTCCATGAGAAGTCATGAAACCTCTCTCCTGCCAGAGCACTCCAAAGTCGTGTACGACTCCAAATGCGTAGCGTGAATCTGTGTAAACATTAACTTTCCGGTTCTTAGCGTGTATGCAGGCTTGTGTCAGAGCAACTAGCTCTGCTGCTTGAGCGGACAGGGTGTCAATACGGTGTGTCTCAATAACTTCGGTGTCGGTAGTCACTGCATACGCGGCGACTAGTTCTCCTGTACTTGTTCTCATACATGAACCATCCACATAAAGTGTCAGGTCGGGATCTGGTAACGGAATATCTGTCAGATCTTGTCTTGGCTTTGTCGTAATATTAACTACTTCCACACAGTCGTGTGTGTCCGGACTTAAGGTAACTGATGGTAACAGTGTAGCAGGGTTCAGGATGTTGCAGCGTCTGATTTCTATGTGTGGCTGGAACAGTGTCAATTCATAACCTGTTAAACGTGCGATTGTCAAGTGCTGAGTTTGTGTTCGATTTAAAAGAACTTCCACGTAGTGTGGAACTTGTACTGTCAGGGAGTGTCCTAATACTATGGAATCACTTTGTCTGATAGCTAGTGCTGTGGCTGCAACTGACTTGAGGCACGCAGGCAGAGCCTGGGCTACAGGATCTAATGTGCTCGAAAAATAAGCACATGGCTTGTATTGTCCTGCTTGATCTTGTGTGAGAACAGATAATGCTGTACCTTCGCGTTCTGTGACGAAAAGTGTAAAAGGCTTACTGTAGTTTGGTGTAGCTAGAACTGGAGCTTGGCATAAAGCTTTCTTTAACTCATTAAAACTGAGTGTATGTTCAGATGTCCAAGGGAGGACAGTCGATACGGCTGCCTCCTGTGTCGTTAACTGTATCAGTGGCTTGGCTAGAAATGCATACTGAGGAATCCATTGTCGGCAGTAAGAAGTAAGGCCGATAAAAGCACGTACCTCCTTCTGGGTCTTGGGCTGAGGAAGACTCGCTATTAACTGGATACGGTCTGGTGTCAACTGCCTACCCCTCTTGGACAGTAAGTGTCCTAAGTATACCACTTGCTGGACACAGAATTGAAGCTTCGAAGGGGACACCTTGTGCCCCATCTCGGCTAGGAAATACAGAACTGTGAGGGATGCTCGCTCGCAAGCACGTTCAGAACGGGCTGTGATCAGTAGATCATCGACATACTGGAGCAGGGCAGTGTCAGTTGGCATGTGAATGTTGTCTAGTTGTCTCTTCAGTGCTTGACTGTAAATACTAGGACTTTCTGTGAAACCTTGAGGAGCTTGTGTGAACATATAGCTCCTTCCATTTAAACAGAATCCGAAAAGAAACTGGCTGTCTGGATGAATGGGAACACTGAAAAACGCGTTCTTGAGGTCGATTACAGTAAAGAACGTGGCTTCGGAATCAATGGCTGTCAATAGGGAAGAGATATCTGGGACAACTGGGTACTGGGGAATAATACATTTATTAAGTTCTCGTAGGTCAATCACTAATCGATATACTGAGGGTGCATTTGGATCAGTACGTTTCATGACTGGAATGATCGGAGAATTGCATACATTGGAGTCAGTTTCTACAACTACTCCTTGAGCGATGAGCTCGTCAATAATTTTGGATAAGGCTGCTACAGCCTCAGGTGGCAATCTGTACTGTCTGATTCGTGGTAACACTACACCTGGCTTGAGAGTCACACGATGGGGTGTGATTTGCATGTAACCTACATCAGTTGGACCTTGCGCCCATAAATGCTGCGGAACATTGGACAATCTGGGATCAAAATCTCGTAATATATAGTGACCCTTAAAGTCACGCAGGAACAGACGTATTCCCTCTGGGGAACAGCATATAACTGCACCTAATTCTTTCAGTGTTTTAATGCCTAATAGGTTTTCTGGACATGACTTAGTAAGTAACAGATCAGTAGTACGGGACAATGGACCTACTTCTAGAGTAACTGGCTTTGATATTTCATTTACAATGGGTTTTCCTGAAAATCCAAGGGAAACATTTCTAGAGCCTGAGAGCGGAGCCCCTGGAACTTCGGCGTGGCTAATTGTGGTCCTACTTGCCCCTGTATCAATCAAAAACTTTCTGTCTTTCCCTAATACTTGACTGTGAACATAGGGACCTTCTTGATCTACAGGTATCTCGATGAGAGGCAAGCCTACCTCCCTCTCTAGGCTGTTTCATGAGTATGGCTGATACTCTGGATACTCAGACTGTGCATACTGGTACATCTGCTGTGTAACGTGCTGTGTAGCAGCGATGGGCTGCGGTGCTGTAACTGTCTGTGGTGCATTCTGTGGCTGAGGAATCTGTGAAACTTGTTCTTGTCTAGGCGGACGTGGTCTTTCTTTAGTCTTACCAGTAGCTATGTTGTGTTTCAGAACTGCACACTCGTTTATAAAATGACCTGGCTGTTTACAATAATTGCAGTTCCCTTTAACGGGAGCTGCAGGATGACTGGCTTGATTCGGACCCCTCTTCTGACTGTCTTGAGGAACAGATTGTGCAACTAGTACTTTCATTTTCGTGTCTTTCATACGTTTTCTCTCGTGTTCTTGCTCTTCCCTGATTCTATTCTGGTGGTATTGGAGCATCTGTAACATCTGGGACGGGGTATTAGCTTGCCAGGTACTTTCGACTTTCAAAACTCGATTCTTAATTTGTGGACTTGAATTCTCGACTAATTTAGTAACAAAAAGGTGAGGGTATGACTCACTACTTGTCTTGAGGCCACTGTTGATGCTAAAACATTTCTCAAATCTGGAATAAAAATCACTAATGTCTTCGTCTTGTTTCTGTTTACAGGCTGAGATTGCATCCCAGTCTTCTTTTCTAGTTGTCAATAACCTAGGCAAAACTTGTATTAACAATTCTGGTAATTCTTTACATTTCGCTCCAAGACCGGTACCTGGTACTCGTGCCTTGTCTTCAGCTTCTAGAACTGCCCAATCGATCTTTTTCTCTCCCACCTCCCATTCTTTTTCCTTGAGCTTTTCATACACCCCTGCGGGCAGCAGAACCTTTAACATTTTAATTATGTCTGGATACGTGTATTCTCCCATACGGAGCATGTCTTTTAATTCTCGATGGAACCCTGTTGGATCTTTATCATGACAGGGGATTAATTTTTTCATCTCTAAGAGTTCCATCTTTGTGATCGGGGTGTAAACAAACACTCGTTCTAATTCGCCACCCGTTCCTCTAACTGGGTGGACTTCTCGTAACGGATTCTGTCTCTCCATGTAAAATGGTTTACTTTCTGGGGGTGAGACATGAACAAAATGCGGGTTCAGAAACGTTCTATATTTGTGACGCTGTTCTAGAATGACACTAATTAAATCGGTACCTAAACCTTTCCATCTATACTGGAGTAACTCGTTCAGGATATCATGTAACGGGCCTGGATCAGAGTGCTGACCCTCATAAAATGTAATGAGGTGCTGAATCATATACATACCCGCCAGTCGTTGCTCGGCTGGGGGCATTTTCAGAAACATTTGTGCCACTATTTCGTCTGGAAAAGTGGTAGAATCAGTAGTCCATCGGACTGCTGATCGGGCTAGTTCTTGTTCATACATAGTACTTAACTCACTGTAACCGATTCGTGATTTCAGAATGTGATCGGTAGCTTGAAACACTTGTTCTAGAGAACCTTGTTCTGGTGCTGGATGATGGAAAGTTGACTTGTGTTCTAGGCGTAAATGGCGATCTGGAAATCTAGATTTTCCTACATACGCTATTCTGGCGGAATTCTCGTCGTCTAACTCTTCAGTATCAGAGTTACTTTCTTTCTCGCTTACTTGTGCTGCTTTACGCTGTTCGTGTAACTTTATTATTTCTTTACGGATTTTCTTGTACATACTCTCCATAGCACCGACGGTCTTGTGCTTACCCTCGGCTATATTATCACTCCACCTTGTCAGGGTTCTCATTTCGGCTGGATCTTTAGACGGGTAATCTTGTTCTCTTATTAGACAGTTAATCAGAAACTTTAATATCATGAGCTGGATCTCGGCTTTCCTTTGAGACATGACTTCGCCAATGCTTTCTGGATCATCCCCTGTACGGATGAAACGATATATTCTGTCTAGATCTTCTTTCATATTCGGTAGGGTGACTAGATACTCGGCCACCTTTCTTACGCGGAATGAATATAAAACCATATTATCCTCGCCTGGGACTGGATCATAGCCGCATTCATTAAGGGCTTTTCTTATTTCTGCTACAGTCTGATGTCTGGGCGTACGCTGTGACGCTTGTGCATGTAATTCGGCTGACGTTAAACGCTTATGTGGCGGCGGGGTCTGAGGAGGACCTCCTCCTGCGGCCCCTGAACTAGAATCGTCGACTGATCCTCTTCGTACTAGTGTGGCAGGAAATTGAAATGCGGGCTGAACTGGTATGGCGGGCTGGACCGGGGGGACCGTAGCAGGTACTGCAAGGGGTACCCCGGTGTCTGGAGGAACGGGAAGTGCCTGATTTACAGGGACTGGCGGAGCGCGAACAGGATTTGCATATTCTGGGACTGTGTCGTCCAAATAGGACGAAATGAAAATATCAGCTGCGGTCGGTTTGTGACGTAGCTTGGTCGGAACTAATGGTGGCGGGAAATTACTGGATGACTCTGGGGTCGCTTTTGGCAAGCCCTCGGCAAGAAGAGGATACATACCCCTAATAAGAGCATGCCTCTGTCTGTCTGACTGTTCGGCTTTAACTTGTTCACCTATCTCGATTAGTTCTTTTTCTTGTGCTCGTTCTAAGGATTCTCTACTTAATTCTGACTTTCTGATTTCTTTTTCGGTTCTTTTATGAGATTCTTTGCGCCATAACTCGATGGCATCTTTCTGTGACTGTCTGGCTTTCTTTTTCCATAATGCTTGTTCTACTCTCATGATGCACTCGGCATCCCATGTACCCGATACGGGCCATCTATACTTTTCATCTAACTGTTTGGTATACTCTACCCATAAATCTAGATATAATATGGCGCTTATGCCATGCTTCTGATACATAAAATGACCTGGACTGTCCCTAGGCGGAACTGGAACTGCTGCTTCCAGCAGACCCTTTCTAGTTTTTAACTGACGTAACTTAGAAAACAAGGGCATGACTGAACTGTAATCTAGACACAATACAATACACAATGAACACGATACTTATTCCCCATTCATACCACGACATCAAGATACATGAAGAACATTCAGAATAACAGTTCGAACAGAATACTACCTGGAATACGGAAAACAGAATACATGAATTTTCTCGAGAACAGAACTGACTAGAACAGAAACTAGATGCACTGCTGAAACAGTACGAAACTTACCGGTCTCATAAAGAGACACGTCAGGACCCGCATCCACCGAAGTGGACACTTCGTTTGTGGGTCTGTGTACCACCAACCCACAGACCAGAGACAATTAGATTGACCCTGTCTAGATACCACCCCAGTAACGGTACTCACCGGGCAGCAAGAACGGAAGGCCTCAGACTGGACGGGACTACTTGGACGCCGGACGGACGAACTTCGGACTTCTGTTACGGGTGGACCTCCGGATACCTCGGACCTTGGACTCTCGGCTTGGGCTCTGGTCGGGACTCGCCGCGTTCCTCCACCGTCTCGTCTGGATGCTGGACCGCCTCCTCCGTCTCCTCCGTGGGCCTGAGGGATACTTGAAGCAGAAATATCTGCCGGTGCGCAGAAGAGTTCCGTCACGACTGCAGAGGGTCAGGGGGTCGGCGTGGCTTCACCGACGCGTGGGGAAAGGGCAAGTCCCTGTTCGGGCGCCATTATGTGGTAAATAAATAAATAATACCCTATTTTTGAATGCATAAATGAATAACAGATAGCTCAATAAATAAGAGTCAAGATTCGAGGTAGTAGGAGTTTTGCAGGTTTAATATAGCATAAGGACAGGAACAGGACGACCTGCACGGGAATAGGATGGAAGCTGCCGGGGACAGGATCGGGACAAGGGAAGCTAGCCTTTAATAACAGTACATGAGCATATATACATAACGTAAACACATAGCATTACATTGCAATAGGCGTAGCAGTGGGTGGAGCAATAGGCGTGACGCGTAGCAGTCGCGAAAGATAAGGGTGAAAAGAGGTGTAACAGGGCGTATACACAGACATGTGATGCAAACGTAACAGAATATATCATGAATGGGGCGGAAACCGTGGAGGGGGCTACCTGAGGAGCCGGGACCTCTAACCTGATGGTGCGCGCAAACTGGCGATGACGTGTTACTAGGAGAAGCTGGGGGCTATGAACTCTGTGCTAGGAGCAGAGACTGAAGTCTGGAGAGTCAGGGCGACATGTACCTAAACCCTATCTAGTATCTGATGTTTAGGGAACATGTTAATATAAACTAGAAGTCAGGAGGGGAAAAGCTAACAGACTCTAAGACTGGAGCATGCATTATTCTACATGTAGTGCGTGATGAAGAATATTAAATGACCATTAATACAGTATTTCTCTAACATGGGGCCGTGAAGGCTAGACAATGACGGAAACTATTGATGCAGTTCAGTAGCTTTAGGAATGCAGAGGAGGAGGACTGAACTGATAACTGGAATCATAACATACTCTTGGCAGACTCAGAGGCAGAGCCAGGCTGAACCGGGCACTGTGAGGCAGGAAGTAAGTGAAGGGTCGAGGATACAGGTGGGGGCTGTATCGCTCCTCAGCGAGGACTCAGAAGACAGGAGCTGAATCTGGTGTCCAGGCCCTTTTGAGGCCTAGAAACGGGGACTTTTCAATGGAATAACGTGCACACTGAGAAATGTGGCAACGTAGCTTTACATAGGCCTGATATTCGTGGTATTCACGAGAACTGGAAACTGGCATACTAGAGATGGACACAACTGTAATTGCGTCTTTAATCAAACATGGGGAATAACATATGCATATTAATCATGCACATATAACATATGATGGAGGACGCGTAGGGACACAGAACATGGCAAAATTTACTTTTCCACAGTATGAACTTGAATTTCGGGTTCCTAGCTACTTTTTTGGGGAATTTCAGGATGCGTTCCCACTCCTTATCTCCTAGAGGCCTCCCAATATCTCCCTCCCATTTCTCTCTGAGAGGTCGCAATGACGTCGCTCTGCCTGCCCGTATGCCAGTGGTGATCCATTTAGTGAGATGGCTGCCTGTCCCCATAAGATACTGCATCGTTATCAGTGGGTTCGTAAGTGGTTCGGTCTCATTTTGTGCCCATGTCCTCGTGACATAGCGTCTCACACTGGCGTGCATGAGGAACGAGCCTCCTGAAACATGATGCGCGGCACGGAAGTCCTCGAAGTCCTCGAAGGATATCATGCAGCCATCTGCAAAGAGGTCCCCAATTCGTGTCAGTGCTTGGTTTGGTACCAGTCCCGTCCCCAGGGGGAAACCTAATAGAGGGATCGTAGGGGCGTATGAGGTCGTCAGCGTCGTTTATTTCACTGCCTTCCTCCAATAGTTCAGTGCAAGTCGTAGGAGCGGGAATGCCGCTGCCGGGATGGCCGAGCTAGGTAATAGCAGCGTATGGAGTTTCCCCCTAGATAGGTCCTCTGCTGATATGTCAATTTCGTGCAGGTTCCGACCCGCTAGCCAATAGGCAAGCCATTGTAGTTGGCAGGCAAAGTTATATGCTCGGACGTCCGGTACTCCCATGCCGCCAGCTTCTGGGGAGAGCTGGAGCTTGGCAAGGCTTAGTCGCCTCCGTCCCGGACCCCATACGAGTTCTGTTAGAATCGTGTCTAATGCCCGGAACAACGTAGCCGGGATGAGAAACGGTAGGCCCGTGAAATAGTAAAGTAAGCGGGGAAGTACAACCATCTTGGAGATGGCCACCCTGCCCGCCACAGATAGTCGTAGTGTTGACCAGAATTGTACTTGCGACTTCAGTGTTATCAATGACCTGCCCAAGTTGCCGTCTATCATTTCCCCCGCTCCTCTATATACCTGAATCCCCAGGTAGCGGAAGGTCGTTCCCGCTACCTGAAAGGTATGCGGTGCGAAGGGCAGTGGGGCAGACATGCCAGTGGCGGCAAAACAGTACCCATACGATTTAGGTTCACTAATGGAGAGGCCTGACAACTCGCGGAATTCCTCAAATATCTGAGGTATGGAGTCTAAGTCATCTCTCAGGTCTCGCAGGTATAGGATAATATCATCCGCGTATGCAGAAACTACGTGGACCGTCCCGTCTCTAATTATACCCCTGTGGGCCGCTAGCGTTCGGAGCTTACAGAGCAGCGGCTCGAGTGCTAAAATAAATAAGATCGGAGATAGTGGGCAGCCCTGTCTGGTGCCTCTTACAATGTTCAAGGACTCTGATATGCATCTGTTCGTACGTACCCGCGCTGTAGGGGGGGTGTACAGTAGTCTCACCCAGGCAATGTATTCGGGTGGCACCCCAAATTTTGCTAGTGTCGCAAACATAAAGGCCCATCTGAGGGAGTCGAAAGCCTGTTTCAGATCTAAGGAGATACAGCGCTCCGTCCCTCTCCCTGCCTGGTCGTGTAGCATTAGCTGCGCCAGCCTCCGCAGGTTCATAGCCGTGCCTCTGCCGGGTACAAACCCGCATTGGTCAGAGTGAATCAATTGAGGGATGTATTGGGCCAGTCTTGTCGCTAGTATTTTACTTAGGATTTTGGAATCAGTGTTAAGGAGTGATAGAGGCCTGTAATTAGCTTGTTGCGTTCCGTCTCTGCCTGGTTTCAGGAGAGAAACTATCAGAGCCTGCAGGGACGATTGCGGTAGTGATTGAGTTCGAAGTGCCTCTTGGTATATAACCTGCAGCCGCGGGGCAATCAGGTCTACATAGGTCGCATAGAACTCCGCTGGAAGGCCGTCTGTCCCTGGGGCTTTGTTCCTCGGGAGAGCATGAACAGCTTGTCGGATTTCTGCAATCGTAATAGGGCATTTCAGGTCAACCCGTTGTCTTTCCATAAGTTGGGGTATGTCCAGACCTCTCATAAATCCCTCATATGTTGTGTGTGATAAAGGATGGTGTGGGCCATATAACGTTGCATAGTAGTCCCTAAAAGCAGTGTTAACATCTATTTGCGTCGTGGTGACAACTCCCCTCTGGTCTACGACTTCTAATATGGGCGAGTGTGGTGGGACATCACGGATAATACGTGCTAGTAGGGGTCCTGATCTATCAGCCTGTGTATGCTGCCTGTTAGTGTACTCCCTGTAGTCTAGCAGTCGGAGCTCTTCTAGTAGTTCAGCGTGACGTATGTGTGCCTTTTGCAAAGGCGTGAAGGGCAGGTTCGTACCCGCAGCCTCACTTTCCAACATCGCTAGTCGACCCTCTACCTCTTTAAGGCCGTCGGTCACTTCACGTCTCATGCCTACTCGGACAGCCATGGCTTCCCCTCTAATTAGCACCTTAAAGGCGTCCCATTCCACTTGCCTGGAGCTAGCGGTATCTGTGTTTACTGTGAAGAAGGTGTCAATGGCATTTGCCAGTGTCGTTTTATAGACAGGGTCATCCAGCAGGTCCGCGTTCAAACGCCAGGTTGGTATCGGTGTCGGTACCCTGCCCCATTGAAGTGTCACTTCCACCGGGTTGTGGTCGGAGAGCGTCTTACCCATATGTTCTGCAGCGATCACAGCCCCCGTCAAGGGCTTGGAGCAAAAAACCCGGTCTATTCTGGTGTGCAATTTGTGGGGCGGGGAGTAAAAGGTGTATTCCCTGTTGAATGGGTGTCTGCAGCGCCATGTGTCCACTAGGTCCCAGCCCCTCACCCACCGTGCCAGCGCATCTGCCTGTTTCCTACTCTCGGTGGCATGTAATGGTGGGTGTGATCTATCAAGCAGGGTGTCCAAAACCGCATTGAAGTCCCCTCCTATGATCCACTCATATTCCGCCCAGTCAGCTAATACCCCACTGATGCTGGCTAAAAGTTCAGAGTGACCTGAGTTCGGTGCATACACACTACCAAGCACAACAGGGGAGCCATCCAGTAGGCCACGCACAAACACAAATCTACCATCCTTGTCAATCTTTTGTTCTACTACTTTAAAGGGGACTGACTTCTTAAGCCAAATGGCTGCACCCCTCGAGAAAACAGAGTATGAGGTAGCGAACAGTTGACCCTTCCATTTCTTCAGTAGTTTCGTGCTCTCCGCAGTATTTAAATGGGTCTCCCGGAGGCAAGCCATCACGACGCCTCTCCGGTTGAGCTGTGCCAGTATCCTGTGTCTCTTGTGAATAGATCCCATTCCCCTCACATTCCAGGTGCACAGTTTGTAGGTATTAAGGGGCCCCATGTTTGACCGAAATGTGTGAGTCTATCAATTCTGTGGGTGAATAGGCCAATCGCACCTTAAGTAAGAAGTTGAGTGCCATGTGAACTTGTAACCCCCTAACATGAAGGTCCCCAAGCAAAAAGACCTGAGGTCCAAACCAAGTCTAGTCTACGTGCACCTGTCTTGCGCCTGTCGATGGTGTTACAGCGAGCCCATAACTGGTGTGTCCCCGCTTCCATCCACCCACATACTTGTCTGTGTGGTATGTATATACGTTACCATCCGAAGTCGGCTATGGCACAATCAGAGGTCCTCTGCCATTTGTGCTGTAATTTTGGGAAGGAGCTGCAAGCTATCAGCCGAGCCGGACACCTCCGTATGGGTACCAGAGGCGCTGACCAAGCCAGTTTCGCTCCCAGCATCGTGCGCGGCCAGTACTGCTTCCGTCAGTTGGACCACTGTCACTCGTTTCCCAGAGCGGCCCCTAGATGACTTTCCACTCGCTGATGAACGTTCCGGGCGCCCTCCGTCTGCATTGGATCCGTCACGTTGTTGGTTTGTCCGGCGCGAGGGTCCATCATTCCCATCATCTGCCAACAGATCCTGAATGGTCGGTGGCGTCAGTGTCACTTCCATCCATTCCTCTGCTTCCTCAGGAGTGTCAAAAAAGTGTGATTTATTCTCGTGTAGGATTTTGAGGCGGGCAGGGAACAGTAGGGCATATTTCAAATTCCTGTCCCTCGGTTTACGTTTCACCCCTAGGAATGTGGATCTGGTGCGTTGCACCGCCGGGGTAAAGTCTGGATATACAGATATAGTCTTATCTTCGTACCTCAGCAGTGCTTTCTCTCGTGCCACACGTAGTACCGAGTCGCGGTCCTTAAAGTGCAGGAGACGTGCTATCAATGGGCGCGGAGGCACCCCTGGTTTCGGCGGTTTCCCAGGCATTCTGTGCGCGCGTTCCACACTATACATCGGGGTCAGATCTTGCGGGCCAACAACCGTCTTGAGCCAGTCTTCCACGAACTGCGTGGGATTTCTCCCCTCACTGCGCTCCGGAATTCCCAAAATTCTGACGTTGTTGCGGCGGGCCCGCCCTTCCGTGTCATCCATCTTGTCCCACAGCAACCTAATCTGTTTTTCCATGCCTTACATCTAAGTAGAGTGATCCGTTTGCTGTGGTATTAGGTCATCCAGTGCAAGTTTCTGTTCCGAGACCTTCTCCGCCAGTTTGTTGTGGTCAGCGCGTAGCAGGGACAAGCCCGTGGCCATGGTGTCCATCCGCAGCTCCAGCGCTTCTCTCCTGGCTCTGATTTCAGTCAGTATGAGGTCTAGTTTGGCATCTTGGGTGCCCATTCCTGTCGGTGGTATGACAATCGCGTTGGAGGAGGCAAGCGGATCTTCCGATCCAGTAGACTGCATGTCTGCGTGCGCGCCTTGTTCTTGGGCCTTGGTTCTGTTCCTCCCCATGATGTTCGTCTGCAGGTGGACGGTGTAGTGGCCCCCTCAGCTTCGCCTGTGTTCCGGCGGGCACTGCGTGCCCGCAGCACTCTCCCCGCCTTGCCGGGGTGGTTCCCGTATCAACTGCTCTGGCTGCAGGGAGTGCTATCGTGGCCCAGGCCGGAGGATCTCACCAGCGCCGCAGGACCACGCCGGCTCAGAATAGCGAAGGTCGGACCCCTCACCACAGTCACTGTAGGGCCTTCGGTGATATGGGCAGCATCTGCTGACTAAGCTCCCCGGGTCAACGCCGGGTCCAGACAGGGGCCCACACTCCCTCTCGCCAGCACAACGGTAGCTCGCTGAGTGGCCCTGCCGCGTGTGTCCAGCCGCTGTGCCCGCCCCTCATGTAGGACGGGGCGTATGATGTGCAGTCGTCGTGCCGGAGCCGGTGTGATGGGTGGGCAATTGCCGCGTTATGAACAGTGAGCAGTGGCGGGGCGTACCTTCTTTGATGTCCTCTCAGTGTTCCCACCCGGCCCGGCCGGTGCAGCGGGACCAAGATGGCGCCTCACTCCGCCTCCCAGTGGTGTGTCGGAGGAGGCCGTCCGGCCGGGGGCCGCCGCAGCTCGTCCCAGGGGCGCCTCGTGTCTCCTCCGGCTTCCGGGCCAGGCTCGCCCTTGCTGGTGTTGTCCGGTCCCCAGGGTCCGTGTGCAGCCGTTGCCGCACGGCCCGCAGTGCCTCAGACGCCCCGCCCGGCACTCGCGGCAGTTGCCTGGGTTCGGGACAGGGGAGCGCGTGTGTCCGGATGCCCAGCGCTCGTCGTGGGAGGGCAGGATGAGGGGGCGCTTCACTCCGGCCGCCACGTCGGGCCTCAGCTGCGTCGCACACCCCGTCGGCCCTCGCCGCACCGCCAGTCGGCCACAGGAAGTCTCGGCCGCAGTCAAAATTGAGGCCGCGGCTTCATTCAGGGGCGGAGGCCGCAGCAGCCTCGGCAGGTCCACTCGGTCACCGCTGGTGTTGCAGAGCGTTCAGACGCCAGGTTCGGGTCTCACACACCTACGGCGGTTCCAGGGGGTTCAGGTTGGGTGGATGAGACCGCAGGGAAGCAGGATATTTAGCTGGTTTGTTGAGCTATCGACGGAGCTCAGTCGCTACACGTCCGCCATGATTGGCTCGTAGCCACGCCCCATGCTTCATGATCTTAATGCTGTATCTAAAGAATTTAAATAAAAAAGGAAAAGGAAGGAAGCTAATATGAGACCCCGCCTAACTCCTCTAACAACCTTTATTGGGCTGTACAACCCTGTGTCCATGAATAATGCATTCTAGTTGTGGAGTCTCAGTGTAAACATTTTAAATTTACAGTTTTTACAAAGTGCATCACTCACCCCAACAGGATATCACAGCGCTAGCATCGCTCAATAGCATTTCTTGAGGCATACAGTAGTGCTGGCACTAGAATAATTTTGCCCTAAACAGCCATGTTTTTATCTTTTCCCAAATCCCAGATGATCTTTGATGAGACGTAGGTCTAAAGATAGTTTGTTCCACTGTACAGCTGCCTGATTTGAAAATGAGCTGCCTCCTGCGATGGCTTTGTTTATTCACCTAATTTTTGCTAATGCAAGATTACGGGATCTCAGCTCAGGTGAAGGCGAATAAATTCTACTCTGTCTTGCAGAGTCGAATTCCTTAAGAGGCCTAATAGGAGGAGATCAATTCCCACCTGTTCCATCAGAACCCAGAACAAATCCCTGTCTACAAGGTCAAAGGCACAGGAGAGATCCATAAAGGCCATATGCAAAGGCCCCTCTCTTGGCCTTGAATTATTACCCAGGGTAAGTGTGAGATTAAGGGCCTGCTCTACGGTCCCTGAGCATGGTCAGAAACCATATAGGGCTGGACAAAAGAAAGAATTAGAATCTGCCTAGGTCTCCAGTTTGCCAAGAATAACACACCCTAAAATCTTCAATGTCGTGTCTATCAGCAAGATTGGACGGTAACGTGTAGGTGAATTCTGATCACCTTTCTTTTTAGCTATGTACTATTATAGATTCTCTCCACAAGTCAATCGGGCCGCCCTTCACTGCAGCCCTCAACACATTTGTAACTAATGGGGTCTAAAGCTCTACATTTAGTTTAAACAACGCCACTGGTACCACATCAGGGTAGAGAGCTTTCCCATTTGTGGCACTCATAATGACTTTAGTTACTGAAACTAAATCTACAAGGTCAGCTATCCAGTTTTATTTATAGAGTTGAAATCAAACTCCTTTTACTTAGCATCCAGTCCCCCCCTTTATCTGGACTGAAAACAAGAAAATAATGGTCAACCCAGTTTTGTTCAGGAATGTGACAGTCAATCTCTAAAGATGTCCAAACAAAGGGGTAGGTTGACAATATCTCAAAAAGTCTGTTGTCTTTCAGCTGTGCCACTTTATTTGAATCCCCCCATGCATTATTTAAGTGCTGCGGTACACTCGGGGCTAAACCATGTGTGAAGTGTTCTCTCTTTGGGTGGTTTATTTGAAACAAATCCACTGGATTTGGCTCTGAAAATCCCTGTAAAGCTGTTGTGCACCTTAGAGAGGCAGGCCAAAATCTCTTTAGAGTTCGCAATGACCATTGTTAGAAGCGGCTGTCTCTAGTTGGCAGAGGTATACACTTCTGACAAATAGGGACACACCTTTTCTAGTCAGGGCAAGGGGATCACACACTTAGATAACCCCTGCTCACCCCCTTGGTAGCTTGGCAAAGCAGACAGGCTTATCTCAGAGGCAGTGCGTTAAGCATTTATGACCACATACAGTAATAAAGTGAATACACTACAAATGGACACGACACAGTAGTATTATAAAAATAAGGATTTTTATATAAGGCTTAGCACAAGACCAAATAACGACAAAATATACCACAGTCTTAATAAATACTCTTGGAAGGAAAAATAATAGTTCAAGCACGGTTTCTTCTTAGCACAAAGTCTTTAGTATCAAAAGCAACTCTTCTTCTTTAAAACACAGTTCTTGGCAACAATGTAACCCACACGGGAGTCACACGACGTCGAGGCAAAGTTAATCCAAAGGTTCGGCGTCGACCGCGAGGAGCGCTACGTCGAGCCCGGAGTCGCACAGACCCCCACAACACAGTACCTTGGAAAAGTGAAGTACTCGATGATCAGCGGCGTCGAGATGTCCGGCGTCGCGTCTTCGGCGTCGATCGGGCCTCGGAGTCGGGGCGATCTGCAGCGGCGTCGACCGAAGTCAGGCAGGAGCAGCGTACACGAGATGAAGCAGGATACGGCGTCGTCGATGTTGCAAGAGTGAGCAGCGCTCACGGCGTCGAGAGGGCTCGAAGTCGATGCGATCAGCAGCGGTGCAGACACGAGGTCACTTGGAGCTGGAGCCGAACTCACTACTCACTGGCGTTGTTGCTGGCGTCGATCGGGCCCGGCGGCCGGCGTCGAGGAAGCGGGACACTGGAGCCGTTACTCACGATGTCGAGCTGGATTCGGCGGCGTCCGTCGGCGTCGAGATTGCTGGATTCTTTCAGAGGTGCTGGATTCACAAGTTCCAGCAAACAGCACTTTAAGCAGATGAAGTCCTTTAGCCCTGTGACTTCAACAGGAGACTGGCACTCTTCCAGCCCTTGGAGATTTTCTTAGCAAAGATTGAGAGTACACACACAGTTCCTCTCTCCTGGTTCCTTGGCAAAAATAAAGAAGCAATGCAGGATTCCCCCAACAAACAGCACTCTGGCAGAAGGGGTAGGCAGTCCTTAGATCAGCAGGCTTCTTGTCCTTGGTTCAGGTTTCCTTGTCAGAAGTGATCTAAATTCTTGGTTCAGGGGTCCTTCTCTTATACCCCTTTTTGGCTTTGATCCCTTTGTCCATGCAGGGGAATTTCCCCCCATCTTGGGTTTGTTGTGGGTGTTGCCAGGCCGAAGCACCTGGCCTATTCACTGTGCAGGGCAGAGTCTTCAGCCGCCCAGCAGGAGCGGAGCCAGCATTGTCACTGGCAGGGGCAGGGCCATCAGTTGCCCGGTAGGAGGTGGGCCAGGAAAGTCCCAGGCAGGCACAGAGTCATCAGTCGCCTGGCAGGGGGGCGGAGCCAGCATTGTATCAGGCAGGGCAGGCTATCAGGAGCTACTCTTCCCCTACTCTCAATGCAAATGCCCCACTCACCCCACACTGACTCATTCAGACCTCTGGAGCCACCCAGCTCCTGTCACACGCACACCAGAACCAGCAGAGACCGGTAGACAGTTAGACAAGAAAATAGCTACTTTCTAAAAGTGCTATTTTCAAACACAGAGTCCAAAAACCATCCACACAAACGGATGCGTTATTAAACCCTGAGTTCAGGGATACCAAACTTGACATTGCACCATGCTCCCCGAGCCCGCTAGGATTATAGCATTAATAATCCTGGCAGCCCATTCTAACTGATGGAGAGCAGGTTACCTTACAATAGTGAAAAACGAATATGGCTGTAATTCACTATTAGGACATGCCAACCTTGTCAGGCTTGTCCTACCTTATGCTTACAATGCACCCTGCCCTTGGGCCTACCATAGGGGTGACTAACATGAAGTTAAGGGAAGGTTTAGGGACTGGCAAGTAGGTGTACTTGCGCAGTCCTCGTGGTAGTCAGACTGCACGTGGTCTAGCAATGGTAGACCTTCAGACATACTTTTACTAGGCCGCTCTTGTGGGTGGCGCAACACGTGCTGCAGGCCCACTAGCAGCATTTGTATTTACAAGCCCTGGCACTCCTGGTGCACTCTACTAGGGACTGACAGTAAACCAAATAAGCCAAACATGGAATTCAATCAATACAGCAATTTCACATAGGGAGCACTTGCACTGTGGCACTGATCAGCAGTGGCACAGTGCCCAAAGCATTTACCAGCAAAAACATCGTAAACAGAGGAGGCAAACAGAAAAAAATGGAGGAGAGACTCATGCCAATGATGCCAGGTCTAACAACCATTAAAAACATTTTTGGATCAATAGAATAGCTAACAGAGGGTATTGTCTTGCCAAGTGTATTTTGCTCGAAAAACAATTACATTTTAAAAAGACAGGGTTATGGTCACTGCGTGGAAGTGAGCACACCTCGTAGCCCACAAGTTACTGTACTAGGTCCCTCGATAACAGGACAAAATCTATTGTACTACTCTGATCCCTTCCTGTAAGTGTGGGTTAGTTTACTTTGTCTTTTCCCTGGATATCAGAAAAAAAGACTTAATTGTGCGATAAGACCAGCTGATTTACGGCTACACTACAGTTCAAGTGTACAAAGTGACCAATATCGTCGCCTTGGTGGCATTAGAGAATCCACATGTGCAGTCCCCATCATACAAACATTTGGATATGTTGAAATCCCCCGCGATATGATTGATGTGTACGTTTTTCCACCAGTCTACTTAATCTGAGACTAGGTTTTCCAACTCATCATTGAGGCCTAGTGGGTGTACTGTGAAAAAATGTAAATAAAAGTTTTGGCCCATAAAGTTTTAAAATTAGATAGCATGACCTTAATGCTAACATTTTCACTTCCAAGTTCCGATGGTACATGCCACAAAAATGGCTAGGCCCCCCCCATTCCTCTTCCATGAACAGATGGAGTTGCAACAGTATAGTAAGATTTTTACCCATTGATGGCTATAGTATCAAAGGCCCAAGTCTCTTGGCTACAAATAAAATCAAATTTACCAACAAAAGTCAACCACTCCTCATTTTGGAGTTTGTGGCGGATGCCCACAATGTTCCAAGATAAGCGTTTCATTCCTTGACAACCCCCCCATTGTTTCTCTGCAAATGGGTATTTGTTCCAGGCCAATTTGGTGGACAAGTGTTTTGATCATGGGTATTTGCCCTCCCGGGTCCGGTCAAATGAATGCCCTGTAGTTTTCCCCTTTAAAGAGTCAATTGTTGTCCTCCGTACCAGACAAGGGCATAATCCTTTTCTTAGGGGTAAGGAAAAGTTGGGTTGAAATCTATTGCAATTATGATTTGAACCCCTGGCCCAATTTTCCTTCGGAGTGTCTGGTTCTAAAGGCCTATAAAAATAAAAAACAAGTGACAATATCTTCATGGGGCTAGATTTCACCATGCCATCTCTTGCTTAGGCCAAAATGTCCACCGCAAGCTTAGGTTCACGAACATTTATAATACCAGTGTCACGCTTATAATTCCTTTCTAAAGGTCCAGTGCCACCAACTCGCCGTATAAATAGAATCACATTATTTAGAACCCCATGGCAGTTTACTGAACGCTTTAACCCAAAGTAAAACCTTGTTCCTAAGTGAACATGTTGATTCAGAGGAGCCTACGGACAACCAAGTTACATTTGCCAATATAATGACATAGGAGCAGGAGGCAGGGGGGAGACTGATCACAGGTAGAAGGGCCGAGTTTGTAACATTACTTTCGCACCGTCTTCATAGGTGCTGGAAGGCTATTGAATGTCTTGGGATGGCGGTTGTGTGATTTTAGCGGAAGCAATTGCTGCATTGAAGTGCCAATCCCATCATGATCCTTGATATCACTGGAAAGCTGTGTACCAGATTTTGATGGTTGTGATGCCAAGGTTGCAGAAACCCGTAGATTTGTGTTGTTGAACCTTCCCTGAATAACTAGAGCGCCCTTCCACAGATTTATTTAATTGGCTTAAATTGGCCTCAATAGTGACAAGACGATCATAAACCGGGCTCAATTTCACATCAAGGAGATCACTAATATAATTCCTTAAAGACTCCCAAGAATCAGCAGTCAGTTGTGAGGCAGTACTAGGTCAGAGTGCCCATGAAATTCCGGCGCCTTTTTAGATTTGTTTGGCTGTTGTTTGAGTACTCTTTTCCTTCCAATCCAATCCAATCAGAAATTTGTATAGCGCGCTACTCACCCAGAGTGTCTCAAGGCGCTTAGGGGAGGGGGGGTCCGCTATTGATCGAACAACCAGGTCTTGAGTTTCTTCCTGAAGGAGAGGTGGTCCTGGGTACGACGGAGGTGGATGGGGAGGGAATTCCAGGTTTTGGCCGCCAGGTAGGAGAAGGATCTTCCTCCCATGGTGGCTTTTCGGATGCGGGGAATCGCGGCGAGGGCTTGGTTGGATGATCGCAGTTGGCGGGTGGGGGTGTAAAAGGTCAGGCGGTTGTTAAGGTAGCTGGGTCCTTGGTCATGGAGGGCCTTGTGTGCGTGGGTGAGGAGACAGAACGTGATTCTTTTGCTGACGGGGAGCCAGTGCAGGTCTCTCAGGTGTCCGGAAATGTGGTTGTGTCGAGGTATGTCCAGGATGAGTCGTGCGGAGGCGTTCTGAATGCGTTGGAGTCTTTTTTGCAGATTGGCTGTGGTTCCGGTGTAGAGGGTGTTTCCGTAGTCTAGCCGGCTGGTGACGAGTGCCTGGGTGATCGTTTTCCTGGTTTCGGTGGGGATCCAGCGGAAAATCTTTCGGAGCATGCGTAGGATGTTAAAACATGATGATGAGACGGCGTTGACTTGTCTGGTCATCGAGAGGGAGGAGTCAAGGATGAAGCCCAGGTTGCGTGCATGATCCGTTGGTTTGGGTGCGCTGCCTAGGGCCGGAGGCCACCAGGAGTCGTCCCAGGCAGAGGGGGATGATCCCAGGATGAGGACTTCTGTCTTGTCTGAGTTAAGTTTTAGGCGGCTGTTCTTCATCCACTCTGCTACTTCTTTCATCCCTTCGTGTAGGTTGTTTCTGGCGGTGGTTGGGTCTTTGGTGAGGGAGAGGATCAACTGGGTGTCGTCGGCGTAAGAGATGATGTTGAGGTTGTGTTGGCGCGCGATGGCTGCGAGGGGGCTCATGTAGACGTTGAAGAGGGTGGGGCTGAGTGATGAACCTTGTGGTGAGCCGCAGATGACTTCGGTGGCCTCTGATCTGAACGGGGGGAGGCGGACTCTCTGGGTTCTTCCGGCGAGGAACGAGGTGATCCATTCCAATGCCTTATCTTGTATTCCGATGTTGCTAAGGCGTTGTACTAGGGTGCGGTGGCAGACAGGGTCGAACGCTGCGGAGAGGTCCAGGAGGATGAGGGCTGTTGTTTCCCCGTTGTCGAGCAGGGTCTGGATGTCGTCTGTAGCTGCAATGAGGGCGGTCTCGGTGCTGTGGTTGGCTCGGAAGCCGGACTGTGAGGGGTCGAGGGAACCGTTGGATTCGAGGAAGGCGGCAAGCTGACTGTTGACGGTCTTTTCGATGACTTTGGCGGGGAACGGGAGGAGCGAGATGGGGCGGTAGTTCTTGAGTTCGGTGGGGTCTTCTGACGGTTTCTTCAGGAGGGCGCTGAGCTCTGCATGCTTCCAGCTTTCTGGGAAGGTAGCGGTGTTGAAGGAGCAGTTGATGATGTCCCGGAGTTGGGGTGCGATGACGGAGTCGGCCATGTTGAAGATGTGGTGGGGGCATGGGTCGGTTGGCGATCCGCAGTGGATGGTGTTCACCAGACTCCCAATACTGGTTCCCACAAGTCCATTTGGAGAGTTAATAATAGGGATTGGGACAACAGTAGCTTCAACACTTGTTGTTACATCTGTCACAAGCGGGGTAGTTGGAAACAGTTGGGGTATTGGAAGATCTTCTTTTGTGAGTGAGAGACACCACTCTGCAAGTTTTATTTAGTTTGTCACAAGATCCACAGCCCTCACTAGCAAGCTATCAATGGTTGTGCATGGGTATTTTTGTTCTGTGTCTGTACTGCTCGCCGGAGGATTTGCCTTTCTATTCCCCATATCGTCACAGATGTATAGGTTAAATTAGATGATAAAAGGAACATTTAGACTCACAGGTATCTTCTGGAGGTAACAGGTGGCCAGTAGAACCGCAGTCAGTCAATGAAGAGCGATAAACCAGAAACCAAGAGGGTAGGCCTGGCCCAGCCTCTGTCGGGCTAAGATGGGCTAAGACAGGCCCGTCTGTGTCCAGGTGGGTCACACGCTGCAGGGAAATGACCGCGCTTATCTCCAGTAGCTGTCTTTTACACCCTTGAAGGGAGCATTTCTTATTCATTCACTAGAGTACTCCGATCTTCCATCTTTCTCCCTTGTAACCAGCTTGCTAATTATTCAGTGACTGAGGGAAGGCTGGTCAGGTGTCAACTCCTTCATATTTCTAGTGCCCTTGAACGAATCTGGCGCTCTTCATTACCAGCATTTGTGAATAGTCGGCTACTTCTAGTTGGTGCTTAGAAGGAAAAGGAAACCAGAGTTACATAGGCGTAGTAACTGCCAAGACAAGATATAAGGTATACAGCCCCATCAGTAACTAAGTAATGTTTGCTTTAACGTAATCCTTCTATTTCTTCTCCTCAAGGATGTCCTAGAAATCTTGTGAGCTGAACGGTTAGTGGCATGAAAGGATATTTGAGGCACCCAAATAGGTCTAGTTCTGTCAAGGTGGAAGGTGCTAGATAGTGCGTATAAATATAAATTCAGAAATGTTTGTATGTGGATTCTGATAGCACTGACGAGGACAACAACAAAGTCCAAGTGTGCCTTTCTAATGATGAGATTCATTGTCATCAGAAATATTTACATTTCAAATATTTGGTTGCAAAGGTTATAAGTGACTTAGAATTGGGAGCTGTATTTCTGTATTCATGATAAAAGGCATTGTTTTAGGAAGAGTTGGGAGAATATGCACAGTTAATAACTTTGATCATTATTTAGATAGATTCTTGTAAACGTAAAGCTCAGTGTGATTGATAATTATAATTTTATTCTCCAGGATTTCGAAATTTGCCACTTGAGGACCAAATCACTCTAATTCAGTACTCCTGGATGTGTCTGTCATCATTTTCTCTGAGCTGGAGGTCGTACAAGCAGACGAACAGCCAGTTCCTGTACTTTGCTCCAGATTTGGTTTTCAATGAGTAAGTATCTAGTATTTGACCTCATAGAGGGGATTCAGTTTAACACTCAAGTGAGGCATTCGGAGGTGTTTAGTGGCTAAGTGGGTATGGAAATCGCAGTAGACATCTCAGCTCTGGTTTCAGATCTAGAAATATTTATGCAGATAAAATCTGTGGGCCGCACTTAGAGTTTGGCTAGCGATCAGAGGTGTATGGTGTGGGGGTAATTTTTATGTTTTCTATTTGATGCTGTGAGGCGTTTGCCGGTGGTCCAGAACAGAAAAAAAGTAAATCATACCCTCTGCTCTGAATAGGTTGGATGGTCTAACGTACCTACACCAATGTCCCTGAGTCCATCGGGCAATGAGGGCATTGCCGCCGAAAATTTGACAGTCTGCTAGACTCTAAATAATGCAGACAAATGGTCATTTTGGCGGACCACGTACTCCTCCACGTTTGCAGCAGAGTACCCTGTCTACAGACACTGAGCCCATTGTCTTTAATTTTTGTATGTTCCCACGTTTTGGAAGTGCTTATGATCTGAATCTGTATAACACTCTCTACGACATACAAGTCTTTTGGTGATGGTGACCTAAAGGGCACTTTCAAAGTGTTGTTCCTTGAGGATTCATCTAATGTGGCTACAGTATCTGTGGAAATCTTGATGTTAAAGAGCAGAATTTTCCAGAAAGGAGCAGCATGCACTGAGACCTGTTGTTTCACTGTAGATGGCAATTTAAAGTGAGTAACTACTAGATGGAATCTATCGCGGTGTACATGCAGGGATATAGCAATGGCAAGAAGGTATGCAAATGTTAAGCAGCCTTGAAAAGGATCTTGTTCTTCAGTGAAAGACAATTGAGATGTCTTCTTGCATTTGGCACGTGATCTCTTTTCCTCAGTCAACAATCTACATGTATAGGCACATTTTGGGGTAAATGCCTGCAAAATAGGAGGCCACAATATGGGGATTTCACGTTGTCAAGGTTCTAGTTCAAAGGTAAAAATGTTTTTATTCAAATGGGAGAAGTGATAGAATATTTTCTTTACATAGCTGAAAGGAATATCTACTCACAAGTGGGACATCTTACAATGAAAGATCCCTCCACGATTCTTTACTTTTTTTTAGCCAGTTTCATTTTTTCACCAAAAAACAGTTAAGAAGATATTTGAGTGCCTAAGGTGCCAGGCTCCATCTTTCTTACAATTGGCATGGAACTGCCCAGTGATACATGCATCCGGGACGATGGTAGTGGCGTTAGTGGACACTGTTGTAGGAATGCTGATTCCGATCGTTCCAGTTCCTTGCTTACTAGACGATGTTCAACAGCAGAAGGGTCAGAAAATGGGGTTAAAGAGTTTTAAAGTGTTTTACATTTGTTGTTGCTCCTAGCGAAGGGACGAGTTGTGATTACCTGGCCTGGCCCTAGTTTGGAGCACTGGGAGATGGATGTGGCTGGATGGGTGGTGGCGGAGGAGATGCGCTTGGAAAAATGTAGGAATGATGAAAGGGCAGAGGCAGACCTGGGGGTCTAGGTTTGTAGATCCACGGAGTTCTCAGGTATTTCCTTAAACTGAAGATGTCAGCTCCACTGATGTTGAAGCAACCTATTCTAAAGTGACCCGGGATTCAATCTGGGTGTATTGTTCCTGTGATTATATGTGGCACCACCTGTATTCTTGCACCTCTATGTCAAATTGTTGTGGGTGGCTATTGTTCTTGTTATTTCTTTTATTTCACTGAAACCAATAAAAAACGTCTTTAAAAAGAAGGTATTAGAGTGCGACTAGGATCTACAATTTCTCTTAAATAGGCTGGCCCTATTTAAAAACCCTTGTGTTGTATATTTCCCTTGCATTCTAGATTCTGGTTTCTTTAAGCAAAAATGAGAATTTCTTCAATAGAATGACATTTAGATCATCCTATGAAGGTGGCTGGATCAAATGTCTTGAAGCAGCTAAACAGCATTACTGGCTAGTCAGCCAGACCAGAGGCAAGTCAGTGGTTTTTAGCTTGTTGAGCTTGTCCTGAATAACTTTCACTGACATGGAGCAAAGACGGCAGACAGATATGACTTGAAGGGTATTTATGAAGGACTGTGGGTTTGACATACCTGGGTGTCTTGCGGTTGTGCTCAAGCCGTCCACCTGCAACCTTGGACACTGCTGTCAAACTAGATTCGAAGGCAGCCTTAAATACTCCATAATGTAATGTGTGATAATGTTTTCACCTCTAACAATGGACATCGACGCTTGCAGTTTATACTGACAATGCTCCGATTCTTTGCTTGTTTTATGGCTTCTCTTAGTGTGAACCTCTGGTAAACCTATTGAAATGATTGATTTAATTCTATTGCACATGGCTGACAAAATGCACTGATGCAATCAATTCCTGTAAATACTATAAAGAAGGACTACCGAACCAAGGTGTAAGTGTCCATACAAAGTCATACGATTATGCATGACAATTTTTTCCAAATTATCACAGCCCAAGGCATACAGCAGGGATCTACCATGTTCCTATATTTTCAGGCATGTGGCTGTTTCCTTCAGTCCTACTCCTGCAAGTTACTGATTATACAGTAGTTGCTAGGGAAAATTTGAAGCAGGGCCACTTATGTGTTTTTTCCCCGAATGTGAATATGTGCAATATTCTATTTCTGTATAACATTATGGCGTAAAGGTACTTTTCCGTACTTGTTACACAACTTACTCCTGCTTTATCTAGGTATCCGTTAAGAAGTGCAGTAAGTGTGAAATGGTGATTGCAGATGTTTCTTGTCCCAAATTTGAGAGAGTCCATTGAAGCTTTACACATCCCCTTAATGCTGCCAATGTAAAGCAACGTTTCTCAGCTGTTGTTAACATGTATGACTGCAGATAAATCCACACACAATGGCGATAGTTTCCTGAACTGGCTTTACTAGGTATTGCAAGAAATCGGCTACAAAAACCTTTTAAGATAACAAAATACGGCTATGAAATTGAATAATCCTGTTAAACATTGGATAATTTAGCATATTGCTACACAATTGCCTTACACCGTACTTGTAGTTTTGCCCCACAGACAGAAGTAAACAAGAGGATTTTAAGTATTCTTCTCGTCTGTTCCATATTATTTGAGTCTCTTTCTTTGAGTCTCAGTCCTACACTTTAAAGAAGGCTGGCCTAGTAAGTAGAAAAGAATACAGCAGGCAATCATGTAAGCCCCTTACAGGGGGTTCCCGCAGCATAAACAACAACTAAATCAGCACAAACCTTATTGCGAGAAACAACAAGAGTAGAGAAAGACACTCAACCATCGGTAGTTCTTGGCAAGCTCCCTTCAAAGAGAGACTCTTTTTCTCTGCTCTCACTGTTGGAGGAAACATTTCGTACTAATTTGTGTGCTGGACATAACACAAAAAAGGCAAACTCACAGATTTAGATCCGCTCCTATGGATATCCCTCCAGTAAACACTGCCCTCAATGCTTTGACAGGATTGTTCAAGGAATGGAGATAATTCTTTTTTAAAAAAACAGCAGCGCAATCCACAAGAGCAGATTGACAAGAAAGAGACGCATCTGTAGAGATGTGTCACTTTCCCTGCTCCACCCTGAGAAACCCTTGCCCCACCATGAATGCACCATATTACAATACGGTGCCTGATGGCAACAACAAATGACGGATGCGTCAGAAAGTCTGACACATCTGTTGATGCAAAAGTCATGAGTTGCTGGAGTCGAGTTTCAAGCCCAATACAACTCCAGCAATGCATGTTGAGGCATATCCTCATTGCGCTGCCTCGCTCCATACGCCTTCTTCAAGCAGAAGTAAGGTTCCGAAGCAGTGGTGTCCTAGAAATGGCGCAGTGAAATCTTGTAGATTTCACTACGAGACTTTCCAGCGTGGGAACACTCCCCCTGCATACATTATACCTGACGCAGATATAATGTGACGCAGAGCTTTACAAACTGACGCATCTCCCTAGATGCGTCATGTTGTAAATGGGCAGCATTTCTACGCTGTCGCTGCGTCACAAAAATTGGCGCAACTGCGGCTCAAAAACGACACAAGAGACTTGTAAATCTGCCCCAAATTATCTATAAATTACAAAGATATTCAGCTGGTATTTCCTTACGAATAAGTTAGGTGTACAGCAGACGCACAAGCGAATTCTTCATCTGAATACATCAAAAGAATGGGACAAAATTGAAATATTTTTGAACGTTGGGGGTGCTCCACTTTTTTTTAGATACCTAAAGGGGACTTGATGTGTTCAGTTGACCTGCACAACACATATTTCACCATCAAAATAATGGGAAAATTCGATATGCTTTATATAATCATGCATAGAAGTCAGCACTACCAATTTCTACCATTCAGTCAGAAACCTTAATACTTTACCCAATGCATGAGGTTGGAACTGCTTTCCTCAAATGTAAATTGATCTGCATCTCTACTTTTCTAGCTAACTGGCCCCTCAAAGCGAGAATTGTGGATAAGCTAATGCAAGACTTTGAGATCACTTTGAGAAAGCTGTGGCTTCAGACGAATCATAACAGTTAATTCTCTGTTCTAGTCTAACAAGTTCAGTACCTTTTTAGACTTAAATGGCACAATAGTCTATCCTTTGGTGTGCATACTGCTAAATTTTGATAAAAAATGTTGCTCCTTTCAAACATTACTCATCCTACAGCCAGCAAGATAATGTATCTACTAGACTTGGTAGCTCCATGCTTCTTTCTTGTAGTGACATTCGAGGGTTCTTGAGGCATCCTAGGGACAAACACCCCTGTGATGCTGTGGGGCACCAGTATGAACAGTGGTGGCTACCTTAAATAAAAAATGTTGGGCACAAAGGCACGTGACTCACCATAAATTTGTGAGCACGACCGCTGCAGCACTCCTCTTAGCTTTCCACGAGCAGGAAGGAAAAGGAAGGAATTCCTTTCTGCTTGTGTAAGCCAGTGCGGTGGCAAACAATATGGCATGTACATGCCATTTTATTAATTTGTGTTTGCCTGCTGCACTCGCAGCAGGCTGGGTGACGCTCCTCACCTTACGAGGAGGAGCTGCCGCTGAGTATGAATCATTCAGTATTGGAGGAAAGTGGTCGACAAAAGAAAAATCTTGCTTTAATATCATGTTTGTACAGACAGCTGTCTGTGTACCCTCATTTCCCCACATGACCACACACTGTTTGCATTCAAGTAGACAACGCTGTTTTAACTGTACAATCCTGGAAAACTAGAATCCCCAGCTCTTTCTCGAAGCTTATTCAAATTGACCCTTGCAGATCACCTGATATATTATGAAAAAAGCAGCCTATCTTACAGGTGCCACTAATTCCGAGGCAGACAAGTGAAGCTGAACTCAGTTGAAAAAGCTGAAGTAGAACTTAACCCGTTGACCGCGGCTGGAATTCCGCCACAGTGCAGGTGATTTATGACTGGGCGTGGTCAGGACGGCCCCCGGCCGTCCTCCGCACACGCCCACCGTGACGTCGGACAGCGCAAAGGGTTAAAGCCCATCTTGGCAATAATCAAACCACGAGGAAAGACTTAACTGGGACTGGTCAACACAGGAGAAAATGTCTTCATAATTACGTTCCAGAACCACACCTGTAGGAGAATGTCTTTTTAATCCGTCACGTTTCTCTCCATGTCTTTCATTCCATGCTGAAACAGTAAAAAAATGATAAATAGAGTGATATCACCTGATGCATCCAGATCTGTGTCTCCTATCAGATAGTCCAGCCAGGAAATTAAGGTCAAGCCATAGTTCCACTCTGAATTCAGGCACGATAGCAAGCTTGACATTTCTAAAAATGACTGCCTGTGCTTGAATTAAGCTTTTTAACCCTTTCTCTAGCCTGCATGGCAATCATAAAAGGAATCAGACAAACAGCGAAAAGATCTTCCTGCAACTGCAATGTTCCATTCTCACCCAATTTTGTATTGCCCTTATGTTAATGTCCTTTTATGAGCAGGTATTTCCTTCTTTTTTGCTACTCTCAGACACCCTGACTACTTGTCCCCTGACAATAGCAAAACTATTGTCTGACATAAATATCAAGACCTAAATATCATTTACAAAAGCATTACTCCATTCAATGTAGATTTTCAATGATTGACTGCAATGGAGTGATAATTTTGTAAATGATCTTTTGACAGAATAGTTTTGTTAAACGATATTTAGGCTAAAAGATTTGTGTACCACACCATCATGGGTGTCATAGAATTAAGAGATTCCTCTCCATCCTCCATAAAAAATCGGGATCGTGGTTGTGACATGTTGTATATAAGATGGTGATAGATGACAGGATACTTCTAGTTGATTACATGTACATTTATTGTAGGATACAGCCGAGTACACATCTCGCCAGCTGACCAGATCCATCAACTGACACACATGGAACCCCAAGGGATAAGTTAGAACACTCACAGGTATTCTGGGAGACTAAGGAGGTGGAAACACTAAGGAAGGGCTAATGACTACAGTCAGCCATATTGCAAGAAGAATCAATATACAACACATCTTCCTCCTTTAGAAAAGAAATGAAACAAACATAAAAAACAAGCTTAAAGTATACGAAACAGCAACAGTAACATTAAAGACAGATAGGAGGTCTAAGACAACTTGAACTAACAGATAGGAGGTCTAAGACAACTTGAACTAATTTTAGTTCATGAAGGCGAAAGAGCATTTTGGGGCAAAGAGCCTAAAAGTGAAGTGTGAGGTGAGACACAACACTTAAAACAACTAATAGGCATCACCACTACCCACTCCCCTTAGACTGACAAAACAGGAAAAAGATAGTGCACTCCCTCCAATCTGTCTTTGACCAGCAAAACAGGAAGAGACAGTCCACTCTCTCAAATCTGTTTCCGTCCACCAACACTTTACGCTCTGAGCTGAAGATAGAGAGTTCAACATACGCCTTCGTGCTTTATAGATACCACATTCTTAGATAAACTTTGAAGATTCCAAACGTAGGTACTCCTGAAGATTACCAAGTGCAGTATCACAAGCGATGTAAAGAAATTCATCTTTCCTTCTTGAAGCTTTCACTTCAAAAGATGGATTCGTCCATCCTTGCTGTAAATCTTGGAACCTTTGTCCCAAATAGGAGCTTTCCGACTTTGCCTCCGTTGTGGACTTCTTGTCCAAACTCTGACCTAGGACCACTGTTCCCGTTGTGGACTTTCTGTCCATACTCTCACTTGGGACCTTTGTCCCCGTTGTGGACTTACCGTCCAGAGTCTCACCTGGGACCTCTGTCCCCATTGTGAACTCACCGTCCCGAGTCTCACCTGGAACCTCTGTCCCCGTTGTGGACTTACCGTCCAGAGTCTCACCTGGGACCTCTGTCCCCGATGTGGACCTTCCGTCGAGACTCTCACCTGGGACCTTTGACCTGGTTGTGAACATTTTGTCCATCTTGCAAACTTGACTCCACTTGCATGACCATTGTCCATATTTTATGGAACAGTTTTTGTCCAGTCCTGTTTAATTTTTTTTTTTTTTGATTACATGTAGATTTATTGTAGGATACAGCCGAGTACACATCTCGCCAGCTGACCAGATCCATCAACTGACACACATGGAACCCCAAGGGATAAGTTAGAACACTCACAGGTATTCTGGGAGACTAAGGAGGTGGAAACACTAAGGAAGGGCTAATGACTACAGTCAGCCATATTACAAGAAGAATCAATATACAACATGACATTACTAAAATCTTTTTTGAATGCCCTCCGGTGAGTAAATGACCCTAATAGTACTGACTTTAGGACATTGAGGCAATTGGTTTACTTAATGTGAGCGTGCAATAATTCCTCACTGATGAAGATTATACCTATCTGTTCCTATTTTTTCCTTTATATTTTGAGTTTTGGAAAGAGTCCAAAAAGGGTTTTTTGTCCCTTTGTTTCACCATACCTATATTTGCTTTAACTGGTATCTAACTTTTCAAAGAGAAACTTTTCTTCAAAAACTGTGTTCTCAGGTCCTCGATGTAGACTAGTCTGTATTTACGAGCTCAAAACAAATATCCATGTGGAGGAGCTGCAGCTAAATGTAGGATACTTTCTTGCCATCAATGTATTTATCCTGACTCTCTCAACCCTGTAATTCACAATGATGAGATAAAATATATGGTGGTATAAAATGATTGCACTTTGATAAACTATATGGCATCAAGGTGTCTTGTTCATGGCTGTTGAATCTTAATGAAAACTATGAGATCAACTGAGACCCTCTCACTGATAGGAGAGCTCAAACATGTGATTGTACTGAAAGCTCCCACTTGGAAATTGATGTATCTTTTCATAACTGTTAAAGGAATTAAATGTTTTTGTTAGTGTTCACGTTTCAAAAGTGGTGAATATCAATGTAAAATTGATAAGGCAGTTCAACATATTTTTCCTTACTAATGACACTTTCTTAAATATTAGTGGTAGCATACATACTTTTCTGCAAGAGAGTTCTCTGAAAGAATGTGAATAGAACTTACAGCTGTGACTTTACCTTCTGTCATTGTCTTGCAGCAACCCGTTATACTCATACGATTGATGACATGTACACACTATTACTTGGAGAGTACAGCCCTCACTGTCTTGCTGTAGACTGAGGGTTTGAACTCACACAACCGTGGGACAAAGCTGAATGTTTTTCACCGACTAATTTCCATTTGACTTTATAGTAATTATTCATTATGTGCCTGCATCGGCAGGTATTACTTCGTACCGTGATGTGCAGTTTATTCCTTTGAGCATTAGTGCACAAATTAAATGGCATTGCCACTAATCATAATCCCACTATATGCTTTCTCTTTGAAGGTGTTTTATCTATTATTTAGCTTTCAGGGAAGCTTTTCTAATGACGTTCAGCCATAAGTTCCGAGATACCATAGCACCATGCCATAGAGAAGAAACGTGAACTATCATGCTTGAGGGATGGGTAGCTCTATTAGGCGCCAATTTGTTGCCAAGGCCTAGCTCAGGTAATATAATATAGCCTTAGAGCCTGCTGTAGCGGGCTCAGCTCTACCGGTCATTAAAGGCCCCCTCCAGGGTTACAGGCCCAAACCAAAGGCGGGGGACTTTAACACAGAAGGACGGGCCTTTAAGGGCCGCGAGGAACCTGCTACGGAGGGCTCTAAAGCTATTAGAACATTTCCTCCCTAGAGGGCAGAATGTTCTAATTTGTAAAACAAAGTCCTCGTGGAGCCTGAGGGGGTTGAAATCCCCTCGGGCTCCGTGATGCCTTTTGTTCACAGAAACAACTGTGAACAAACATTGGAATGTTGGAGCCTCGGGCTTCTACCGGCCATTAGAAGCCCAGAGCACTCCATTGTTTTTAAAGGAGCTCCCAACAGTTCAATTTTCTAATTTCCCAAAGGTCTACCTCAAAAGTCCTAGTGTCTTGGACCAGGTATGACCATCTGTTCTTTGCTGCCCAGTGCATTCAATGGTGGGTTGAAAATGCATTTTAAAACGTTGGCTTGTAATATCTCCTCCTTGTGCTGCTAGGCCATTTGCCTTGTACTTAAATCCTTATTGGAAGTGGCAGGAATGTAAAGTTCTTACACCGAGAATCCACTAGTTCTTCAGAACAGATTTTTTCAGTCCATTATTTTCTAGATTCAGTAATTCATTAACTGTTAGTGGTTTATGTCAAGTAATGACGCTAGTTGTTGCCTAGCTTCTGGTGGTTAATCTTTTAAAATTTAGGGAAGGATTCTTCCTTTTCAGTCAAAATAGTTGTTTCTTTGGGGTTGTTTTTCTTAATGGTGGTTAGCTTAGTGTTTGAACATTTAGTTGTTGTGATGATGGATCCTGATAACGGAAAGAGACTATTAATGTATGAAAGCAGGTTGTCTCACATGTGTTTAGCAGATAGATTTTCGAACTTTTGAGATTTAGTAGGGATAGACATAATATTTTTGTTTTAATTTATGGTGTGCGTTATTCCCTGCTCTCATCTTATCTTTGGATTTGTGTTATTCTCTTGAGATGCAGACACCATCCTGGTTTCTGGCTATAATTAAACACTCTTTGTCTTTATCTTCTTTGTTTTCGACCTTATTTGAAACCAGATTAAATGCATGTTGGCCTCTGAAAGGGGTATCTCAAGCACCCCAGCTTTCAAAATCACGTGCTACTAGCCTGAGTGCTGTCTTCGGGTTATGGATATGTTTGGTGAATGCTTTGGATGTGCAAAATAGAATTTTTTTTTGATTTTTAAAGAGAGACCAACATTATTCTAATTACATGTTTTGTTGAATGGTGTTATTTATATTGATTTTGGGCTTATTATGGACAATTCATTTCACGTACTGTATATCTTTGGACTTATTTTTCAAACAGTAGATTTAATGAAACTTTAATTGAGCATTTAGTTAATAAGTGACACTTTATGCACCATGACCTTTATAGTAAAAACATATATATTTGGGAAATCGTTTTGCCACAGCTTTCTCTTTGCGTACCGGTTAATAGTAATCCATAGCTCTAACTAGTTTGCAGAATTCCTTTTTTTTGGTTGGTTGTTTTTTTCTTTAAAGACAGGCATACATATCAAAGGGAGAGCGTTCAGGTACAGTGGGAAAACCCGCCTTGAAACACATGCTTTGAGGATTAGTGTTACATAATGCACTGTAATACAGCTACCTCAGTGTGACCTTTAGGCAATAAAAGCTTTAATTCTTCTTGGTATTCTGATTTCTATAGTAACGGTAAGACGGATAAAGGCGGCATATTAAGCTGCTCGTTTTGGAGCAGCAGGGGTTTATTCCCTCCATGCTGTGTAGTACAGATAATGTCATGCTGGTGTTTATCATTTCTGTACTACAGCACACCCACGCTTGATTGCTCGTGTGCAGTGATATTGGTGCTGGTATACTGTACGTCCATAAAATGTTAACTAGGCTGGCTACCAGGCTGTATTACTTTGCCCTAGCTATGAATAATGCTCTAGAAAAGTTCTTTCCCAAACACGTTCTCTGGAATGGCTTGTCTTCCAGCACATTCCCACAATTGAACCGTTTCCCAAACAACGCCAGTGAGTATGAAAATCATGTTTGTGTGTTTTGAGCATGGAAAGCCAAAGTATGGCCCCAATAAAAACCAATCAGTCAGTGGCATGACCTGAATTGGACGCCTTTTCATGCAAATAAAATCATTTCAGCCACGTATTCTACATCCTCATGGGCAGAAGCCTCTCAGACTTAGGAGGGCCCGGTGCAGTAGAGTACCCCCTCTTGTGCCGACCTCGTCTGAGAAACATCAGTAGGGTTTCTGACAGAAACACTTCACAGATTGTAGCTTGCAGTACTCCAAACAAGTCCAAGTGTAGTGCCTGCATCCAGGATGGAGGGGTCCTGACCACTTGTGTGCTCCCTTAACATTTGATGTGCACTGCACAGCGCCTTATGAGGTCTAAGTCTGCCATGTGCTTCAGATTCTATTTTTCTAGTGTGAATGAGGTCTAAGTCTGCCATGTGCTTCAGATTCTATTTTTCTAGTGTGAAATACGGTGCACCTGAGCGCTTCACAGTATTTGTAATGTATGCATTTTAGTGTACTGTAGAGCAGTCTAGTAGCTGATGCCCCAATTCCAGGTACGTTACAAAGTGATGACAATGATGGGAAGAAAGGCAAAAAGGGAAGCCTATGTAAAGTGGAATGGAGGCAGTCACAGTGACTGCAATCGTAGGTGGATCGAAACGGGGCTAATCAGACCTTCACAGATTTGGGTTCCATGCTGAGGTAGAGTGGCAGACGTTTGTAGAGTAAATGTGCCGTTACAGAGTAGTTCATAGTCCAAGAATTAATGTAAAATACCAGCAAACAACAGACACCAATCTCTCTGTTATTAGGGAAACTAAACTGTAATGCCCTTCAGTATTCCTGCAAGTAGATACAGACCTCTAAAAATGTCCAGAATTGTATTTGTGGGAGCAGAGACCCCATTGATTGACAGCTTCCAGGTACTCTTTTACAAGATCTGAGTTATGTCCCTATATTCTATCATACAATCGGTTTCTAGATTTATTGACCAGTGGTCTAGACCTCTCTATTTCACAGGACAATATGCCATTCCTAAACTACTAATATTACTATAGCAAAAGCAAGGCACTTAAGACCCTTCCTTTATGTCCTGTTTTAAAATGTGGAAGTCCCCTTCTGCGGTCAGCTTTCATTCAAGCGGTGACATAAAGTTTAGAGGTTCTGAAATACAAATTCGTCACTGGCTTGTATTCTTGCCGAGTATTATGGTAACTTTTGTCAGAATCCAAACCTGCTTTTGTATCCTGGGATAATGCTGCTGAGGTAATTCAGTAAGTAATTAGGCTTTATTAATAACTTCCCAAACCTAGACCTAATTTTCCACGCAGCAAAGTTTAAATTTTATTAGACGCCTATGTATTTCAACACTGTGGCAGATTACTCAGTTCATGTGTGGTAAGTAAGTGGTGTGTCTCTCAAGGAGACTGGTTGTGGGTAAAGTAACTTCATCATTACATTACGTAATTACAGCGCCCCTATTACAGTGGGAGTGAAAGTAATAGTTTGTGCTCAAAACTCTTGCAGAAGTTGTTCAGGTGTGTTGTGTGATGGTGATTTACCTACGAATTCTTAAATGGGAACAGGAACCAAGGCCATTTCTAGGCCGCAGAACACTAGCCATTACTGGAGTCCTGATGCCATGTTATTACTGTTGTAAAGTGGCTGGCATGAAACCACTATTTTGGGGGTAACCTCTGGCATATGAGGTGTGTCCTGAGTCACAAGAGCCCTCTGATCGTACAGAGTGATCCAACAATCATTTTCCGATTAGATCTTATGTCAGGTAAGTGTATGTACTTTTGAAGTGTCACATTTGTTTTGATTGTTTTGTGTAACTGCTGATTCTGCAGAGCTGTATTGGTTGAGAAATGTATAGATTTGAATGGTGGAGTTGATGGTTGTGATGAAGCTCTCAGACATCTCGGTTGCCAGAATCTTTCACATCTCTGGACACATGGGTATTGAGAAATGTATATTCATGATTTAAGGCTGTGGTGAGTCAGCTCAGTTTCTTATTCAGGCTTTTGTTAAAGGTGTGTTTACAGGGCAGGAATTTCTTTCTTGGTAGACGTTCCTGAGCCAGAATGCATATATCATAATGATAGATCAAATTGCTGCTACACTTGATTCGCCATCTTGATATAGGTGTCAGACTTGCACTTATTTGTCTCATTCTATCGATCAGGGTTATCCAAAGTCGGTCCTGGAGGGCCGGATCCATGCTTCTGGGAAAGAAGCAGCTCCCCAGGAATACCGGGACCTTACTAAATTAGGACTATTTCCTCTTAGCAAAAAGTGTACTATTTATAGTGAAAGCAATATGGCGAACCTAATCAGATAGCCTTTATGGAATACAATAGATCCTGCACTAAAAATGTAGTGTCGGACAGCCCACTGTGTCATAATGGCCCAGTCATCATTTTTCTGTTTTTACAGAGACAAAATAGCAGTTTCCATGCCACGTTGTGAGTTTCCAGCCTGCACATGGGGTGCATGTTGTTTTGTTCTTGTTCACGACCTCCTTGCTTTTCGTGTCAGTTGTGAACAGGAAAACCAGCATCAGATGGTCAGTTTCAAAGAGGTGTAACTGCACTGTTAAGGAAGCAATTCCTCAAGTGGGCATCCAGCTATTTCTGATTACTGCCCATCCCTAAATGACTCCCTTGTTTGTTAGAGGCTGACTGCTGAAAGGGACACTGGCAGAAAAGTAGTTAACACATCATATAGCTCCTTCAGTTACCACCGTCCTATGGCATCATCACCTTACCTGGTAGTAGTTGTCGTAGTAGTATTCTAAGGATTTGTTGGCAGGCCGAAGGACAGGGTTCCTGGATAAAGACCTTTCTGGTTCGAACGAGACCAAACATTGGAACTGTCACTAGAGTCACCACTAGAGTCACCCTTCACTTCAGACTGGCGGATGCCCTGATAAAGAAGTCCTCGTGGTGATTGAGATGGAAGTTAAACCCACAGTCCTGATAGCACTGTTGATAGTCTCACGGGGTGCGAACACACTTACAAAATAATAAATGCTTTCATACAGAGCAATCCATTTCACGTTAAATATATAGTCCATCTACCGCATTATCTTGACCCAGACTCCATCCCATATCTTGGATGTGATCTGAACTTGCACTGTAGGTTTCAGCAGTGTGTCGTTGTGTCGTTGATGGGAATTTTCTTGAGTGCTTTTGCTGATAAAAGACACGATAACTACCCAAATAAGCATACAACTTTGCTTTTTGGTGATAATTTGAAATATTTTCCTCTGGGTGCAGCTTTATTTTGACTACACAAACTCTTCAAATGGCTACAGATTCATTCCTTGCCCAGTAGAGTATAGTATAAAACAATAACATTTTCTGTTCACTCTGGTAGAAGCTAATAAGGAAAATGTTAATGCAGACTAAAGAAGTTGCACTTCACAATTGTGTGATTATGTTGTACGTATTGTATATATTGCCTACTTTTGTCTCACATACATGTGAGATTTGTCAAATATTTTCATCAGAAACTTTTAATGATTGTGAAAGATGACTGTATTGGCCTACAAACATGCTTCTGAAATGATCTGCTATGGAAACACCATCAGTGACACAGCATCCAGAGATTTTGAATACTGTGAGAATTGTGTAAAAGATAATAAAATATGTTTTTTTTTTTAAATCAGTGACACTGCATCGAAGAAGATAGCACTGTTACTAAAAGTAGCAGTGAATAACATATCCATGTCCCAAGTAAGAACATGATTTTTATTCAAAAAAATTTAAACCCTATAGAAACTAATTGTAAGTTTGGAAGCCAAACTAAGACCTTAAGAATTTGCCAAGTATTTTAGCAAAATTGTATTCACATGGTTACATTTCCCAATGTGATCTCCTTGTCCAAAAACGATTCCTAGCTCCTGTAGACCATAAAGGTGCATAATTCCAAAGCACAATACATTATTCAAAAGAGACACGATCTTAGACTATGGATTATAATACACAACATTAGAAATTCAAAGTTCTACCTTTCAGCCTGAAGTCGGTTCAAGTATATTTATCAAATGCATGGCTCCAGTTGCAAGTACTCTACAACAAGAAGGTCAACAGGTTCTTTCTTGCCCCAGAAACTGGGTGATAAAAACAGCAGCAGCTAAACTCACTTTGATAACAATAGGGACAAATCTATACTCAATGCAGGAAACTTGTACTATGAGTGAATCTGCAAATGTCTGTTCTAACACCAATGCACTATCTAAGACTTATGAGGACAGATGAAGGAAAAGTTCACCCCCTCAGCTGAACTAATATCAGGGCTAACATCTTTGCCTGCAGCTTTGCAACACAAAAAAGATAAGTTCTATCAGACTTTACAAGTCTCTCCTCGGAAACATGTCTTCATACATTCTTAGTATTCTTTTGTATCTGAAAATGAGACATATTGAAGACTAATTAGACCGGTTGTCCCCAACCAGTGGATCGCGAGCTACCAGTAGCTCCTAGACACCTTCAGAGTAGCTCACAGCTGTGAGTTTATCTTTTAATAAGCACAAGTCACATTTTCCTTTTAAAGTTAAGGACAGGCTGTGTTTATTTTACATTACCATTAGGCTGCAGATAGCAGAGCCTGATAATGAGCAGTGCTCAGTCATATTTATGACAAAGGCTGAGGCACAGAGGTGAAGAACTTAAACAGTGAGGTATTTAACTTTTTAATAAAATTCCTTGTCAACTCAATATCGGAGCAGTGAACAAAATGATGTTTCTGAATGCTTTTAAATAGGAGAAAATTAAAATGAAAAGTCATTTGATGATTTAGTTAACTCTTCATTTTAATTTTCTCCCATTTCAAAGTGTTGCATTTACAAACAGCAGGCCTCCTGCTCCTAGTAGCCAGTGGACACTGTGCCATAAGTATAACTGAACTAGAGGTAGCCTGATGGGAGGTTGTCCTCTGCATAGGTCATGCATTTCATGATCTTGTCCCCACTAAAAATCAGTGCTCTCGCAGAATGGAGCCCTCAGCTCCTTGGTTCACTGAAGCCCCGAGGCTTGAAAAACAAGCCTGTAGAAAGAAAGAAAGGAGCTGGAGGGGGAAGTATGAAGGGCAAGAAAGACAGGCTTATAAGATCGCGCTGGCTAAATATAAATACCTTATTATTAAGGAATAATGTAAATATTACACTTCCTTGATAGGCAATGCCTCTAATTCTTCCAAGAAATTATTTTAGGGTGTCAAGAAACTTACGACAACCTCTAATAGTAATAACTCCTTTCATAGTCAGATGTTTTGTAATGCTCTGGCAAATTCATTTAAAGAAAAAGTTAAGAGAATCTTTATAAACTTTGATACCCACAGCTCGCCATCTCTAGAACAATTCAATCAGGATGGACAGGTTGACTCTTCCTTTCACGATGTTACCGCCACCACACCAAAACATGTGATCTCCTTGCATTTACAAAGTAAATCTAGATCCCCCTATGACCCCTGTCCAGTAAAGATATTGAGACTGGCCCCAGATATAATTGCCTGGAACCTGTTGAACTCCTTCAACAACATGTTTTCCACAGGCATATATCCGCAAATTTAGAAACAGGCTTCCATCCTCCCACTATTAAAAAAAATCTTATCTGAGCTGTACTGATACTTCCAACTGTAGCCTTATTGCACGCCTGCCTCTTCCTGCCTAAATCTGGAAGGAATCATGAATATAGAACTATCTAAATATGTTCAGGACAACCGGCTCTTAGACTCTACCCAGTTTGGCTTTAGACCAGGTCACAGTACAAAAACTGCCCTGGTCAAAGCTACGGAAGAGGTGAGGGTGGCAGTGGACAAGGGGGGTTCTGCAGTCATGGTCCTATTGGACTTATCGACTGCGTTCAAGACGGTGGACCATTGGAAATTGAGGTGAAGGGTAATGCTTTGGATCTGTTCACCTTCTTTCTTAAAGACAGAATACAAACGGTATCCTTAGCGAAATGCAAATCTACCCCTTACTCCTTAACTTGCGGAGTCCCCCAGGGATCATCATTGAGCCCCACGCTTTTTAATGTATATGTGGTTATGCTGGCCTTGCTTATTAAAAGTTTCGGAATAGAGGCAAAGTCATATGCTAATGATACTCAATTGGTAATCTCGGCGGCTAATAATGATCCTTCTGGCCCTCAAAGATGTCGGAACTGTATCGAGGCTATCAGCAGTTGGATGAGCAAACACTGCCTGAAATTCAACTCAGGTAAAACTGAGATTATTGTATTCCGGAAGCCTTCTCCAGCTTGGTCCCTTAACTGGTGGCCTGAGCATCTTCCTCATACCCCCCTTCCTGTCACCAAAGCCAAGAATCAGGGAGTCATCATCGATGACAACCTTAACATGGATGCCCAAGTATCGGCGGTGACCTCCTCAGCCTACTACATCTTAAAAACGATCAGGAAAATTCTGCCCTTTATTCCTGACAACTGTAGGAAAAACCTGATCACTGCACTAGTCCTATCAAAATTGCCTTATTGCAATAGTCTCCATCTAAACATACATGAAAAGCATATGAGACTGCTGCAGCTGGTTCAAAATGCTGTGGCTAGAACGATCCTTAAGCTTCCTAAATATCTTTCTATTTCCCAGGTACTTCGTAATTTACACTGGCTTCCTATTTGCAGCCATGCAAAATGTAAAGCCTTATGCCTTGCGCATAAAGGACTGCATAACACAGGGCCAGAATTTCTCAAGAAGGCAGTTATGGTTTACATTTCTTTATTAAGTTTGCAACACACAAATATGATCACGTATCAAGTAGGCATTTAAACGGTAGATCCCCAACTGAGATCTTCGCTCCACTAACTCTACACTTTAGCTGTCCCAAAAATTAAAAAAGCACACTGTATTAGCAGAAGCACCATCCATGGTACAGCCAAGCTTTGTAATAGCCTGCTGTCACACATTAGAGACATCCCTTCTTTGCTAGTATTTAGGAAGGAGTTCAAAACGTGGCTTTTTAATATATAAAACACTTTATTCTAGCCTGCTCTTTCTCAGAGAGCGCCAAGACACCCTTGGGTATACGCGCGCTTTAAAAATTCCCTGACGTAACATGTGGGGTGTGTGCCACTGAATGCACATTCTTCCACTTGAATGAGTGGGTCATCTCATTTATCAAATAGTTACTCATTCAGTATTATCAGATGCCTTATCAGTAATCCAACAGTACATTGGCCATTCCCAACTCGCCATCATGGGCTGACAAGACAACATTATCAATGGAGACGCAAGGTAATATATTCCTCCTTACTATAGAAATGAATGCAGCTCTTCAGTGCTGTTCCAGGGCCAGGGGCACCCCTTCGAAGATAGCCCCTCTTTCTGAATGCAAATTGAAATAGCATTGCTCAGTTACTCTATTTGTAATGCGTGGCAATTGTGAGTCACAATATGTCAGGTGCTGTTGACAAAAATACTCGGATGGTCAGAAGCTGTTGGCTACATTGTGAGGCAAATTAGCAAGTACTTTTGTGTGGGCCTACTGTGTTCTCTGTTTCACTCAATGTCAGGAGAATATTTGTGCACCTCACACTGTGCGTATTTCTTTGCTGCTTTTACATTGATTTGTGGCTTTTTATAATATCTTGAAAAACAAGGAGAGGGGCTCACAGAGTCCAAAGAGACAGAGCACCTGTACTGACAAGTAAAAAGAAAGGTTCCCTTTGGACTAACCAATTTCAGCTTACTCTATTCACACACAAGGCAATCACTGAGATATGTTTCATGCTTGGAACACCTCCATAAGGAATACAAGAACACAATGATTAAAAAAATATAGTATGCATTTAATGAGACATACAATTAAAAAGTCACAATATCAAATCATTAAAAAGAGTACATCATAAAAACATTTTTCAGAAAAATAAGACTTACCAAATCTTTCGAAAATAGAGACTATGTAGCCCCAGACAATATCACAGGACTGAGAGGTAAATCCTCTTATACACCACCTATTGGATCGGTGTGCAAAAATGTGGAAACAAGCGAACACACTGTTGGTACTAAAATAAAAGGCATTATAATATGCCTGGGCCTTTTGTGGCATCTTAATTACTGTCAAGCGTAGGCGTTGTTCCCCTGGTAGATTGTGTCAGAAAATAAATTAGAATGTTTCAGACTTTTGCTAAGTTCTGTGGAATGCTCACAACTTCAGAAAGTTGCAAAGTTTTAGGCTTCTCCAGTTGTGCGTGAACATAGTGACAGTTTATGTCGCAAACGACCATTACATTTAGAAAAATTCTGCAAACAATTCCCATTGCACGCATACATGTTCCACTGTGCTTAGAAAAACCATCACAACATGAAAACCTGCAGAGAAATCGTCTTCACGCGGTTTACATCTTTGCTGCGTGGCTTAATGTAAAAATTGCCTCATAATGTAGTGAAAATGTCCTAGAAATGCGAGAACATGTAGGCCCGTAGATGACCTTAACTTTCCAGACTTTATGAATAGCGAAAATAGGAAATGTTGGAAGCAAGTCTGACGGCTGCTGCTGGACCCGGCCTGGGAGCAGCTACAAGACACCTGTGTCCTCCAATGATGATTCATTAAAGTACTCATGTAGCGTAGCCGGCAACATTTGTCCCTAATTCGCACAGAGTAAATTAATAGCCTCTTATCTCCTAAATCTCTTAAATGTGTGTTTCTCCCGGAGATTAATTTAGAGAATCAGATTTACCCCTGCTCTTTGCTATGTCTTTAGGTCGATATTTGCTAATGATTTGAATTCTGCACACTGCAACTAGGATTTAACTCACAGAGGTGCATTAATTATGAAGCGGGTGAGCAGGTCTTTCATTTACATAGGCTGTTCTCCACCCCCAAGCCAAATCAAAGTTTATTTATTGAGTAAACACAAATCAAACGCTAGGCATCGCAGTTTACAGGAGCGTTTGGTTTTGGCAAACTGGTGCGACAATTTCACTCTGTTGTTGTTCAGAAGGTCTTCTGATGCTGTATAGTTGGGAAGCTAAACAACTATAATCTTTTTAGAGCTATCTTTTGGAACTGATAATACTCCACCAACATACATACAGCCTTTAATGGCCCTGACTTAATTACATTCCAGAGCCCTCTAGATATTAAATGTTTACCCTAAAATAATTAATTGTGCTCTGTAAGATGGGCAAAAGAGGAAAAGTTTTATCTCATATGCTGATTGTAGTTATACGGATTTCTCCTCCCTGGGCTAGTGCAACAGGCGTTACACTCCCTTTGACTATTGATGACATCACGTGCCATTAGCCGTCAGCAGCCTTTAATTTTCTTCTGAGGGGCTAGGCTTTGGCATGGAGTTGTATTAAGTCAGCAAGACTTGAGAGCTCTTTATAGGTAATGGATTTGCTGCTGCATTTGTGGTCTCTTGAGACCATGGGGAGCAAGACCAGTGTCATGGGTACCAATGGGCAAGCATAGGACACAACTCTAAACTTTGGATTCCCCAAACGGATGTTCATGAGAGAGAGGGCAAGCACCTCAATTAGAGGTTGTTTGAATCTTCAGGTTTCTACAGCTGTTTCCACTAGTAATCAGAGCAGTTTTGCTCAGTTTGTGGCACCCACTCGCTGACTTGTGCCCATGTCCTCCACCCCTCTCCCCTGCCCCCTGTTGAGAGGTTATGACTAACAGAAACAGTAATAAACTTGCACAATGAGAAATCAGATGAAATGATCTGCATGACAGATTGTAGAAAGAAAAACAAAGATTGATTACAACCTTTGCTCTGGACAAAGAAAGGACACTCTAAGTAATAACAGCTTCCTTGGAAAATTACTGTACTAAGCCAATTTTAGACTTAAGTTTCAATATGGATTACATGCTATACAGATTTTCTTTTGTATGGTATTAATAATGTAAGTCTGCTTCATAGCTGGTCCCTTGAACGACTAAAGGTAAAGAAAGACTTCAAAATTAGTCTAATTTCAGTGTAAAATTATAGTTCCTTGCTTTGTCAACCCTTTGTAATTTCTGGGGTGAGTGACGTCGCACTGTGTGACATCAGGACATTTGATTGCTATAGGGTGAAAGGACAATGTTGTGGGCAATTTTGTCTGGTGTGCGAATGACCACTATAAAACCAAATACGTATGTTTAATGTGCAAACTTAAAGCTGTAAAATGCCTACCCAAATGTAATGCTTTTGTCTTGACATTCCCCAGTCCAGTTGGTAAAAATCAGATTTTCCCATTGCAAGTGTGGTAATACTGGTCTGCATTAGTAATGCAATGTGAATGTCTTTTCCATGTTGTCTAGCAGCACATCTGCTGTTCAGCATGGCTGAAAGTCACTGAAAAAAGCACAATGATGTGGCTAGCACAGGCCACGTCATAGCGTTTTTTTGTGTTAGCAGGGGCAGGACAATAAACTCAACATGGGTGGGGGCGAAGAGACTCAGCGTCGGCTCAACATCCTGTGCTTCTGGGCTTTCAGTGACTTTCAGCAATGCTGAACAGCGGATGTGCTGATAGACAACATGGCTAAAAGACATTCACATTGACAAGGCCAATAGCTTGAGCATTGCTGAAACAAATTGACTTGGCCAATGCTTGTTTATGTACTCGTGCTCCAACAGCTGCCTAGAGACACGGTGGCAGTGGCACACTGCCAGGCGAACAACTCTAGTACGCGACTGATAAATGGAGACGAAAAAACGAAGGTAAACCTGGTATGCATATGTAAACACTAAAAATTATAATGGCTGCAACAGGGGAGTTTTTACTCTCATACAATAGAGCTAGACAAAACGTTATATAAGTATGCTAACAGTTTCCATATACTTTTGGTTGTTTTTGTGCAAACGCTCCATTGCATGGTTATTCTATGATTTTGATCAATCTTTGCTTAGTACCCATGTCAGACGTGACATATGATTGATAAAAAAAACTAATGATGGTTAATTCATCGACCCAAAGGCGACCCTCTTCTGTTACCGACCTCCTGCTCTGCACTCTTTGGTGACTGGAACCTAATTCCTCCTTTTCAAACCACATCTATTTTGATGTTCCTTCAGACATCATATTGTGCTGTTTTTTCATCTAGTACACCAAAAAGAGTTTTTGCAAAAGTTCTCCTGTGGTTTTTTACATCAGCTATAAAACATAACCAATGCTCCCAGGCAAGAGAGCATTGTGAATGTATTTGAAACAAACAGTAACAAAATAGGTTGTCTTAATATTATATTTTAACAAAAATTAAAACTTGTAAAATCACTATTACTCATATACATCGTAATTAAGGTCATCTTTTTTTTACTTCCAGGGAGAGGATGCGCCAGTCTGCCATGTATGATCTCTGCCAGGGTATGCAGCAGGTCAGCGTGGAGTTTGGGCGATTGCAGCTCACTTTTGAAGAGTATACGGTAATGAAGGTGCTGCTTCTATTAAGTACAGGTACGTTAATTGTGACTATTAACCTTACTTTCTACCTAATTTTGTTACAGTTGCCTTGATTTTAAGATCTGGCTACAGACAACTTTAGATCTTCCCCTGAAATGTTGTTATTATGTCTTTAATAACAAATTCTTTCGCATTAACGCCATGAGGGGAATGGCTCTTCTCATCACTCACCTCCTCCCTTGCTCCCTCGGGGGGCCAGCTGCTTCACCGCGCCGCCGTGAGGGGAACGGCTAGGCAGTCGCTCAGCAGGGCGCCACTTGCGGACGTCCTAGGAGGGCGCAGGAGGAGGCCCTCATATTCAGCGCTGCGCTCCCGCACCGCGGGCCTGTCCCGCGCCCGTCAGGGACCGGAGGAGGCCGGGCTGGGCCACCCCCCTTAATTCTGACTCACTTTTAATTGGAATACCAGCATTGCTACAGATTGTAAAACATTGGGAAAAAGATCGGGGGCTGGGCCCGGGCACTATCATCGAACGGCCTTGCATCACACCACCAAAGGCCAGTAGGCGGTCAAAGAGCTACTCCCTGATTTTATGGACCCTGAAATTCACGAGGGACACTGGACTGAGATATTACAGAAACACTGTAAGGTACTGGTTTTTCGTGCTCTTAAACAGCCCTTCTTCTGTCTCCTGTCATACTGAGTTTATTATAAATCTATCATTGTTGAGATGAGTAAACGCAAGGCAGTAAACTCGGTGGTGAGGGGGGGCTAAAGGGGACCCTGGATGCTTTTTTAAATAGGGCGGAGTCCCTCTTAAACCATGAAATTCAGTTGACTGAGAAAAGACTTTCCCTTGATACGCTAATAGAACATAAGAGATCCTCTATGGGTCCTATAGCTAGGTGTACATCCCCTCTTACTGGGATCCCCCCAGTCAACTCAACATGGTAACTGATAATAACAAAGGCTATAATTCACACTACATCATTGCCACAGGGGGTGGTTTTATCACCACGAGACACTCAGTCTATTGACGCAGATTGTAACCAGACCCAGACTGCCATACATGAGATAGAGGGTCCCACCGGTCGCATTTCTATGACACCTGTCCTGGTAGGATCAGGGGATGAAGAGAGTGTGACACCCCCAAATACGCCAGGCAAAATAAATACTCCAAGGAATTGCGGGGAGGTGGTTACCCGATCAAAAAAGGCTCTGCAGGTAAAGGGCACACCATTTACGGCCATCCCTCTGGCAGATCCCAAGGCCTCAGTCAATTGTTCAAGAAGAGGGGGGCATCACATATCGAAAAAGTCCATACAGAGGGGTGCAGCCAAAGTGAAGAGGGTTGGTGAAGCAGGGGTGCCTGTAATCCCCGCTCAGTGTCAAAACTGCAGGGAGACAGAGATGAGGCAGGAAAGGGATAGTGAATTATGGTCTAAACTAGAAATAATGTCAACCACCCAGCTTGGGCCCCTGTACGAGAGACTGAATGTGATTGAGGGGTAACTCTCCTGTTTACTCACACAAGGTAGCATTGCATCCTCATTGAAGAGGGGGTTAGGGCCCAATGGGGCTGGGGCCGACGAGATTAGCACACATGCCAGGGACGCCCACACGTCAGGAAGCATGGGGGGGCCAACAAGGAGCGTGACCTGTCCACTGGTAGGAAGGAGGTGGCAAAGAAAGGCCCAATAGAGGGAATCAACAAGGGTAAGGCTTCAGGAACATCAAGCACCAGGATAGACAATGGGCAGACAAGGGAGGAGAGGCTAGAGCATAGATCCATCACCCTTCTAGCAACCAGACCCCCCTAGGGCGGACCTGCCATATCTAATGAAACAGGACCATTAATAGCGGATTATGCTCCAAATACCAGGGGTCTCCCTGTACTTGATCTCCCACCGGCTGCAAGCCCCTATACCGTGGTCTTGACAGGGATTCCGGCATGCAGCGAAGAGAGGGAAGAAACTGCGCGCTCTCTGATTAATAAGGCAGTTCACTGGCTGGTTAAAAATGTAGGCTTTAACATCACACATCACAGACATGTCCTCATGGCAAGTAGGATATCCTGGATTGGAAATAGCAGGAAGGCTTATCCACAGCTGGCAAGAGAACTTCTTGCCAACCAACGGCAGGGGATCTATCAGGAGGAGGGTGGCACAAGTATCAGAATGCTCCCACTCGGTTTCTTTTACAGGGACCCGATGCTTTTAAATAATGGCGAAGACCCAAGGCGACACCCACTCAGGCTCAATGGGGAGGGCCGGTTAGCTTCGTCAGCTAATCGGTACGCGCCGCTCCACAGTGCTTATGCTCTAAACGAACTGGACTGACTGACTGGGGGGCCATTGCTAGGGCACGGGGTTGGCCGGGAGGGGGTGCCTCCTAAGGGAGACAAACGAGGGATAGCCACGCCGACGGCTGAGGTACCCACATCACGTAACGATCACAGAGACCTTAGTAGTTCAGGCCCAAAGACAAACCCTCGCATCCCCCCTGCACCTCCAAGAGCGCATACTAGTCGTAGGTCCGAAACCCCACTCGAAGGAGGGAAGGGAAACATTGACATAATTTCCTGGAATGTAGCAGGACTGTCCAGCAAACTAAAAAATCATGACTGGTTAGTCTACATTAAAAGATTTCACATCATTTGTCTGCAGGAAACGTGGGAGGTAAACTCTGGCACATTAGCACTGGAAGGTTACAAATCGTATTTTGTCCCAGTGCGCAAATCCCCATCAGAGCGAGCTAAGGGAGGCCTGATCACCTATGTGGCCCTGAGGCTGTGGGGGAGATGGGAGGACCTAGCTTGGGACTCAGATTGCATACAGGGGCTACGGTTCATGACAAAGGGCCTAAAATTAACCCTTATTAATTTTTACAATGCTACTTCAGGTGGACAGACCCTAGCTAGTTTGGTCGAGTTGGAACACAGGCTGGCAGGAATCGAAGCGCTTGGGGCCCGAGCGCTCAGTTGGTATTATTAGGAGATTTTAACTGCCACTTGTGCCTCCACCTAATTAGCAGTGAGGGGGAATGGTCCTTTTGTCCAGTGGAAGCGGGACTGCACATGGAACACACTAGGGAGGGAAGTGAGCTAAGTAAGCTCCTGGGTACAAATGCCCTCACACACACAATGGATATTGTGGTAAATGCTTCTATGTATTTTCCCTCTCTACCACTTTATGAGAATGTCCTGTGACATCATGGAATGTTAGTGTGCCTCCCTGTGTAAAGATTGTCAGTTGGTCATCTGAGGCTGAGAGAGCTACCAGCTCCTCAGCCTCAGATGACCAACTGACACGCTTGAGTTTCCTGCTTTTCAAATTGTCTCTTGACTAGCTCTTGTGTCTACAGTCTCTTCTGATTCCTTCTGCTCCGTCTTGACTTCTTACTTGCTGTTGTTTGTTAACGGAAGAGGATGTGTGGTAAATGCTTCTATGTATTTTCCCTCTCTACCACTTTATGAGAATGTCCTGTGACATCATGGAATGTTAGTGTGCCTCCCTGTGTAAAGATTGTCAGTTGGTCATCTGAGGCTGAGGAGCTGGTAGCTCTCTCCTGGTGGGGTTTCTCCCTGTAACTTACTATCCTGTAACCTGCCACCTAACTACCTGTCAATAAAGAGGGATCTTCCACTACACCTGGACTACGCATCATTGTTTGTGTACTACAGATATGATTAGAGTGGGCATGGACCATCAGATTAACCCAACATTTAAAGGTAAGGGAAGGGGCACTGTTATTGATTTTATTTTTGTTCCAGGCACGTTAAAGTGCTGGATCACACGTTTTAATATAGAATCTAGTGCTTTCAGTGACCACAACCCCTTGGTTTTGTCCGTATGGGATCCTGACCAGGCTAAGCACCCATGCCGAAAGCAGTTCGGTGGTACAATCTCAGCCACCGACCAAGGAAGGAGACTGAGGTGGTCTAATGTTAACAGTGAGATGTTTTACAGGGCGCTACTCACGGAGAACAACCAGTTGGTTTGGAAGTGTCTTGATCCATTGGTAGAGGGGGTAGACCTAATTACTGATTTTGAGGGAGTTGCCAAATGTATTAATGGTTTGCTTAGGCGCACAATGCCAAGAAAGGAACAGGATACCCCCAGGTGGTTTGATCGGCAATGTTCCATTGCCTTGAGGGAACTGAAGGTAGCTCTAAAAATTGTCCCAAAAGACAAGATAGTGGTGTCCGCTTGCAGAGGGCAGTATAAACAGGCATTAAAACACCGCAAAACGTCACTGCAGCAACTTGCATGGGAGAATTTATGGGAAGCGGCCGAGCTAAGGGACACATCGGCTTTCTGGAAAGTAATAAACAAACCTTGCTTTCAAGACTTCAATAAACCCAAGCTTGTATGTCATGTCCTGCCTGAGGCCTGGGAGGAGCACTTTCAAGGCCTCTACAACCATGGTAGCAACAATGATTTAGCACCACCGGCAGGGGAAGGGAACCTATGTGCAGTCCAAACTTCTTTCTCTTTGGGAGAGATAAAAGCAATAATTGTGGAGGAGCCAAGACGGCGACCAAGATGGCCGCCTAAGCGCCCGGCTCCGCCGCTCGCCCTCGCCTTCCCCAATATCCTGACATCCATCCTGCATTTCAACCGTACCCCCATATAGCTAAGACGGTGCGGTGCCTGGCCCTGTAACTCCGGGTTGGCGGCCGCCCCGGACGGCTGAGAGACATCGTCGCGAAGATCGCGGCCTGAGTCGATGGGAGGCCGGGACCTTGAGTGGTGACGCGGCCGGTGAGGAGGCGATCTGCAGCAGCCCCGGCCGGACAGGGAGGACTGGTGATTCTGGACGGAAATCATAGCTCGCCGATTTGAAGGGCGGACATGGTCTAATCACGGCGCAATAACCCGGATCCTTGCCGCTCCCATTTTGCTGACTCCCTCTGCAGTGGCTGCCCTGGGGATCGAAGTTTGGCCCTCCGCCCGCATCGGACTTCTTCGTGGGTTGACCGGGAGTGCCCTGGGCCTCGGAGTAACCGCTCGCCAGCTGATGCAGGCGTTGAGATGTGTTCCTTCTCCTGGATGCGGTCCGCACGGGGTGGGCGGTACGGAACGATTGCATGACTTTACTGTGCTCCGCCATAAACCGCCCGTCCGCCACTAGCAAATAATTTTATCCTGTCTACCTGGTACGCTGTGCTCTCTCCCGTCTGAGGGGTCCCCAGGGACGAAGAGCTCGGCCTATATCGGCGGAGCAGAAATGGAGCTCACACTGAGGGATGTCCTTTTGGCTCTCAAAGACTTTCACTCCTCCCTGAACCACCGATGGCTGACTATCCACGACTCGTTGGCGGCCATTGCTCCTGAGATGGGACCTGGAGGAGCAGAAAGGGGCATTCTAGATCTGGCGCACGGCTATACCCCGTCCCTAGACACCGATGACTCCCAGGGGCACACAGTGTTGGATGCTGAGACTCATGACCTCATCGGTCGGATTTGTGCATATACTGACTTTTCTATTCTCATAACTATTGTGCCATTTATAACACAACGACGACGTAATTCTCCGATGCTGGAAAGCGTAACCTGGAGTAGGGGAGACGACAATATGCTGCTGCCTTTGCCGAGTGCCTGGATTTGTTCACCAGGCCTCGCCGCTTTTGGATCTATCGTTCCGGAGAGTGTGTTTACTTCTGTTCGAACTGGCGAGGGCTGAACATTGACTGCTAATTAGACTATGTGGAGGATCCCGGTGGAGATGCAGGGCTCGACTTGCTGCTGTGACTTTGGGGGGGTTGAAATGGACGTACAATGCTGCCCGCTTCCCATCTTGGTGGGCTCCTGCATATTTTTCGGGGACGCGATAGAGGTGGGGGTGGGATTGGGGGCCGGCGCGAGGGCCCTCCTCCTTTTCCTATCTTTGGGGTTTCTTTTGTTGGGACGACAGGCATGCCTATGGGGGAGGGGGGTTGGCTGTAGCCTTCCGCTGGTATGCAGGGTGGGGGGTTAGGGGATGGGGCTTGGTTTTTGTTTCTCCTTTGTTCCTATGGCCTTTTTCTTTCCTTCTTTCTGTCTTTCCTTTTTCTTATATGTCTTTGTTTCGATGGGGGGTCAGGTCTTATTTTATTAGGAAGTATTTTACAATCTGTGCTCATGTTTTCGCGCACTGTTTCCTGATTTTCTGGGTGGGGACTTGATTTTAGTACATAGTTACTGAATGCTTACATATCCTGCTTTTTACTTCCCGCCTACGTTTTTATTGTGGATGAATATCCTATTGCTTGGCTTGAACCATGTGAGACTTTGCTTCAATGTATGTCACTGGATTCTTTTATTCACACTATCGAATTGACTCTTCTCTACTCCTGATATATCGTGGACAAGTTTGAGTATAAATCCTGAGATGATATACCGGTTGGGCGGGCACTGACTGGCGCAAACTGTAAATCCACGCTTGCTTATCCTGCTTGACGTATCTCGAGCCAGTCTCCCGATTATTGCTGTTCCCTTAGTGGATATCCTGTCGCATGGCCCGCCCTTTCGGCTGTTTGGTTTGCATATATATGACACCTGACCCAGTCCTTTAATATTATAAAATTAAACCTTTTATTGGATCCTGCTACATCGCGGATGCATGCGCTTACGACTGCTGTTCTGAGTATTAACTACACCTTGAGATGCGAAAGTTGAATCGTGTAATACTTTATTGCTATGTTTCAATCTGTCTAGTGACCGGCCATGGTGGCTGTGGGCCCGTGATTGTCTTTGATTAAATTGTTAATAAAGGTTTTCAAAAAAAAAAAAAAAACCAATAATTGTGGGCCTGACTCGGAACAAGGCCCCGGGTCCTGATGGGATTCCCCCGGACCTTTTTCTGAGTCAAGTAGAACTGTGGGCTCCCATTTTAACTAGAGTGATAAATACAGCAGTGTAATCATGTATGCCACCTTCCTGGTCTACCGCAGTAATTGTACCGATCTTTAAAAAGGGTAATAGGGACAATCCACAATGTTATAGACCTATCTCTCTCATCGATGTAACAGCGAAAGTCTTGGGGTGGGCTATTCTTAATCGGTTAATGGATTGGGCGGATGAACATGGTGTCATCTCTGATACCCAGTACGGTTTTAGGCCGGGCCGCTCAACCACTGACCAATGCCTCAATCTCTATCTTCTGGTATCCATGTACACTGTCGCTAGTGATGAGATGGTGTACTTGGCATTCATGGATCTCACTGCAGCTTTTGACCGAGTTAACCGCAAGAAGCTGTGGGAGTCGATGGGGGACATGGGAGTTGATTCAGGCCTGGTCAACATTTTAAGTACCTTGCATCAGTATACCTCAGCCCAGGTCAGATTTAATGAGGAGGGAGACACCACCGATCCCTTCCCATGTTCAAGAGGAGTGAGACAGGGTTGTATCCTGGCGCCATATTTATTTACCTTATATATTAATGGCTTAGATAAGGCGCTTGGAGCACTAGGGGTGGACTTCCCGAGGATAGGAAGAAGAGGAATCCCGGTCCTGCTTTATGCGGATGACACAGTGCTTCAGGCACGCACTGCACGGGGTCTCCAGCATCTTATAGATGGCTTTGTCAACTTCATGGAGAACCTGGACTTGTCTGCCAATCTTTCCAAGTCTTACATCATGGAGATGGGGAAAAGACCATGCAGGAAATTTAACTACAGGATCGGCACCCACTGTTTGGAAAAAGTGCAGGCATTTTCTTATCTGGGAATTTTATTTGATAGTCATGTCTGTTTTAAGGTATTGGCAGGTGAGAAATGCAGAACCCTAACTAGTTCTACTGGGGCAATTATGAATTTTGCACACAGGTTGGGTCATTGGTCACCGCAGCAAATCTTGAACCTGTACAATGCCATTTGTATTACTAAAACATTATATGGCAGCGAGGTTTGGAGCTTCATTGACCTCCTGAGGATCCAAATTGAAGAAAACAAATTCTTACGACAGTTACTTAGGGTCCCCCAGAGTACATCTTCTCATTCGATTCATGAAGAATTGGGCCTCACTTATATTAGAGATAGGATCCAACTGAAACCTATTACCTGCTGGCTTAAAATATGGACAAACCCCGAAGCGGTCTTAAACCAGCAGATAATATCGGATTGCATCGCCCGGTAGCATGGGCGGAACATTCCCTGGCTCAAATATGTGAGGGAAACCCTGTCAGGCCTGGGCCATGCGGATTATTTTAATCACCCGACAAAACTACTAGCTAGGGACAAGGCCCTCATTAAAACAGAATTTCTACAGAAAATGGCCTCTACCAGGGAAGACATGGAGTTGGTCAAACCTTCGGTTAGAGCACACCTTTTGGCCAAACCCAGCATAGGAATGGAATTGTATTTGTCCTATTTTTATAATGCTCAGGACCGATTTTTAATGACCAGATTTAGGTTGAATCTATTGCACCACACACTGGGGGATCCTTCGGGGTACATAACATCGATTGAGTTGAGGGGTCCCTGCGGCTGCGACCAAAAGTCTCCGCAGGACACTCTCCACTTTGTTTTGTTGTGCCCCTACTACGCTCACCCCAGGAAGTTATTTTTAAAAGGTATTTTAGAGGACGCTGGGTTTAAACAGGCAAAGGTGGCCCTGTTGTTTTTAAAACTTTCCGCAGAGGCCTTAACACGCTTTTGCACTGATCACTTTTTAAGAATGGCCGCAAGACTCAGAAACACAAAAGATGTTGGATGATGGCATTTGTTGTTAATCTCTTGCACTAGTAATCACTCTGCTTACATAATGAATCATGCTGGAGGGGGGTTCACTTTGCACTTTGTTTGACTGATACCCTTATCTCCCAATCCGGATGGATCTTAATGTAACCCGTCCAGGAACCCCAGATTTCCCATTTTTAATAAGGCTTTTTATCTTTATGACTTGAGATGAATTCACAGCTACCTGTTAATATTTCGTATGGATTGTAGATATATTTTGTATTAGGTTTTAAACACTGTGATTTTTATTGTATTGTACTTTTATGGTATTGCTGTATTCCGAATAAAGTATTTTGATGATGATGATGATGTCTTTAAAAGATTCAAAGCGGCCTTTGGCTCTGCTCAAAAGAGTGTATCTCACCTCGTGCTATTGGCTGTTTGGTCTATCATTCCACCTCTTGAGGACTGCTTGCATTGCAGTGCCTTAGGTACTACTTTACATTTAAAAGTACAGTCCACCATCACACTTTTTGTCAAATTCAGTTCACTATCTCGCATATCACCACCAATATCAACACCAATAGCACACCACCACCAATGTCACACACCACCAATACTACTGGCTCTGATACCACCACCAATACCATGACACAACATTCATCACCGAAACACAAATGCCACCAATACAGATACCACCACTAATACCTCAACCACCAATAACACCATCAGTACCATAACCAGAGCCACCAGCAATATCACCTCCAATGCAGACATCGCCACCAATGATTGGTAGAGCTAATTTCTCTGCCTTTAATATGCTATCGCATTGGAATACATTTCTGCATTCCTATAAGCTCAACTACATATTTACATTCCTGTGTCTGCATGCATTGTGACATTAAAGCCCGATCTATTGGCTTTGGCAGTGCTTGTTTGTCTTGTGTCAGTTTTATAAGCGGGAAGCTGGGAGGGGGAGGGTTGTATTTTCCCAAAATAATATCTTTTCATTTTTTATGATTTGATGCTTAGCTATTCCAGTTTATTCCACATTGTTACTTATTGTATTCCATGTAATTGTTTTTATGGCTTCATTGTGCTATTACGAATTGAACATTCAATAGAATGTTCACCTTTTTATTTAGTGAAGGAGACCTTTGTCTGCAAAGTTACACCACCAATTTCATAGAACAAAAAAAAGACCTCAAGGCCAGTGGAAATTAGAGGTGGAATAAATGAATGATAAATTCTTCTGTAGCACACGGCTACCCAAACAGAGTGTGCCAGCGCTGTTTGGGCAATTCGGAGCCGAACAGAGGCATAGACCACTGATCGCCTTTCATCATAGCAATCTGAATGAGAGGATTTTCAGCTTTTTTGTAAAATGATGCTTCTTCCGCAATGGACCTCTTGCTCAGGTAGCTGATTCCAGATACCCGCCACTCTAACAGTGAAGAAAGAACCTCCCCTTGGTAGTCTTTTAAAACAGGGAACTACAATTGGTCCAGCATTGCTGGATCGCAGGTCTTGTGAAGTGCTTGGTGCGTCAGGGTCAGTTCATTATACATTATGTGTTTTCGAACTGGCAGTCAATGAAGTCTCTTCTGAAATAATGATACTGATGTGTATTTAGGTATTTTATACAGAAAGCGGACTGCCATATGCTGCATAACTTGTAATCGCTGGATCGAATATTCAAGGATGCCTTTATGTAATGCATTGGCATGTTCAGTCTTGAAGGATTCAGTGCCCTGACCACTGTGACTTGGGGATCTTGCAGAAGCAAGTGAAAAACTTTTTCAGCATGCGAAAAACCCCAAGCATGTTTTCACTACTGCTGATGCCTGTGCTTCAAACGAAAGTTGGGTGTCCAACACGACACCCACATCCCTAGCCACCTGGGTTAGATGTGGCACCGTGTTGGGCCAAGCTCCTACCCTTCCTGGAAGGGAATTCCGCCTGAACAACAAGATTTCTGTTTTAACTGGGTTGCACTGCAATTTATTGGCCTTCAGCCTATCGAGCAGCGCTACCATACAGCGAGAAATGCATCCTTCGCATTTATGGAATCCTCATCATATGTGAGCAGGAGTTGGGTATCATCCGCATATGAGATGGCCTTGATGTTAAATGATTCAATCAAATATACTAGAGGAACCATATAAATGTTGAAGAGTGTGGGGCTTAGGGAGGAGCCTTGCAGTGCTCCCCACATTTGCTCCTGATGCATACGGCTTCTTCCAAACAACTTGCTCATGTCGCTCAAGTAAGGAGGAAGGCTTATGTGAATAGAGAGACTGGTCTAAAATTAGCCAGGAATTCAGGGTTGGCTTGGCGTTGTTAAGCATTTGCTCTTTTCCAATTATATGGAAGTACCCCGGAATGGAGTGAAATGGCAAATACCTCCTGCTATATTGGGGTGATAATATCAGAGATGGACCTTAAAATATGAGGGGGTATTGGACCTCCACTATACGCTACTCCACTCTAGTGTATACTACTCCACTTTACGCCACTCCCTTCTACGCTAGTCCATTGGACGCCATTCCACCTACGCCGCTCCACTGTATACTGTTTTACTCTACCCCACTCACTGTACACTACGCCAGTTTACAGCACTCCACTCTATGCCACTCCACTCTGCGCTTATCTGGTCTACACCACTCCACTGTACTCTACTCTGCACTATTCCACTATACGCCACTCCATTCTACGTAATTACATTGTATGCAACTTCAATCTTTGACCCTCTACTGTATGTTATTCCACTATACCCCACTCCACAGTTCCACTGTATGCTGTGACACCCTACCCCAGCCCACAATGCACCACTCCAGTCTAAACCACTTCACTGTGCGCCACTCCATTGTACGCTACTACACTTTACGCCACTCCTCTGTATCTACTACACTATACCCTATTACACTCTGCTCCACTCCACTATACGCCACTCCACTATAGGCCACTCCACTCTACGCTATCCAGTCTATGCTATTCCACATTATCCCACTCCACACTTCTTCACTCTATGCCATTCCAGTGTACTCTCCTCCACTCCATATAACCCCATTCTACAAAACTCTACTACAGTCTATGCCACTCTAATACACTCTGGTCCACTCACTGTCCAAATTTGCACTCAACTGTGTACCTGCATACTCTACTCAACACTCTACTCCACTCTTCAACAGTTCCCAACACAGTATGACACAGAACTCCACTCTACTATATTAGACTCCTCTCCAATTTATAACAGCTTCCTGGACTCTACGCTATGCCACTTCAATGTATGCCACCCCACTCTACACTAATCCACTGTACTCTACTCCACTCAACACCACCTCACTGTACACAACTCCACTCTAGGCTATTCCACTTTACGCTTGTACTCTACTCCACTGTACAGTATTCCACTGTATGCTACTCCACTTTACGGTAATGCACTCTGAGTGCCATTGTACGCCACTACACTCTACGCTGCTCCATTGTCTGACACTCTCCTCCATTCTACATAACTCCATTCTATAAAAGTCTACCACTCTATGCTCATACACTCCAATGTACAACACTATTCCACTTCAAGAAACTTTTCTATACGACATAGCACTGCTGTATGAGACCCCACTTAAATTTATACCAGTTTACTACCTATGCTACACCAGTACAGTCCACTCCATGCTACTATACTCTACAACATGCCAATACTCTATTGTACTTTACTCCATACTACGTTACACCACTCCACTCGACTCTACTCCACTGTCCGAGACTTCTCTCACTCAATGCTACTATAAGAGCAATCGAATCTGCACAGCTCCACTGTTTCACACACTTCTGTACTCTCTCCAACTCCCCTCTGCAACATTCTTTTACACTGTATGCCACTCTCAGACACTTTACTCCTGCCTATACTCCTTCACTCCACATCACTGTACCGTACGTTTACTGTATACTCCTATCACCCCAGAACTATTCCAGGAACTATTGATAAGAGTGAAATCAGGCGCCCCTTCCGACAGATGCCCTCCTTACATTTTAAAAGATTGCTTATCAGTTATCCCGGCACCCGCTTGTACCCTTCTGAATAGCTCACTGGCCAGTGGACAAGTCCCACTCGCATTCAAAGAAGCAACAGTGATACCCCTTCTGAAGAAACCGGGCGCAGACCCCACCTGTAATGTAAATTACCGACCAATTTCCCTCCTTCCCTTCTTAGCGAAGGTGTTGGAGGCGCATGTTGCAACTGGCTGTCTAATTTTATAGAGACATCAAATTGCCTAGACATCCATCAAGCGGGCTTTCGCCCAGCCCACTCAACGGAAGCAGTGGTAGTGGCAGTCATGGACACCCTCAGGGACTGTGCAGACAATCGCATTCCGCAGGCTCTAGTGCTCCTGGATCTGTCAGCCGCATTTGACACGGTCGATCACACCATTTTGATCGACCGTGTCGCCCAGGCTGGCATCCGGGGCTCGGCAGCCTGTTGGCTGAAGTCCTTTTTAGCGAACCGCTCTCAGGCAGTTTGCCTGGGCAATCTAGTGGGCACTAAGCAAGCCATCACTTGCGGCGTACCTCAGGGCTCGTCCCTATCACCACACCTGTTCAACCTTTACATCTCTCCTCTAATCCAGGCCCTTAGGAAGAAACAGGTTACGGTGCTGAATTATGCGGACGATCTACAGCTCCTATTTACAATTGATAACTCAGAAACGTCCATCGCATTTTTCCAGTCAACAATGAGGTTCATCCAAGCCTGGATGAACCAGAATCATCTGAAACTGGACCCAGGGAAAACCGAGCTGGTCCTGACTGGGGACAGTGTTAAGTACTGGGGCCCACACTATTGGCCAACTGACATGGGTCAAGCCCCGACTCCCTCACCATCGGCAAAGACGCTTGGCATCACCTTAAACAGCGACCTCTCACTCAAAACGCAAGTAGGTCAGGTGGTCTCCAAGTGCCTTTTCCAATTGAGGAAAATCCGGAAGGTTCGTCGCCTTCTGACTCGCGAAGCCCTGACACAGGTGGTGATCGCTACTGTGATCTCTCACATAGATTACGCCAACTCGATTTACCTAGGTCTCCCTCAGTTCCTTCTGAAACGACTTCAGATGGTGCAGAATCATGCTGCAAGACTAATTCTAAGCCAGCCTAGATGGCACTCAGCAACCCCTCTTCTAAAAACACTGCACTGGCTCCCGGTGGCCCAGCGCTGTACCTTCAAAGTCAGCTGCATGATGTTTAGAGCACTCTATGGCAAAAGTCCCAAATTCATTTCTAATCTGATCGTAAAATATGCCCCGTCCCGAAGCTTACGTTCAGCACATCACTGTCTCTTACAAACCCCCTCATTCAAACGCAAGCGCACTGGCGGATGCAGATTTGGCACCCTGGCACCTCGCTTATGGAATGCCCTTCCTCTTGAGATCAGGCTAAGCCCTGACCTCATGTCATTCAGGAAATTCTTAAAGACCTGGCTTTACCAACAAGCATACCACTAATTCCATAAACTTTCAACTCTGACCACTCTCTGTCTCTATAGCGCCAGGAAACCAACCGGTGTCAGTGCGCTATACAAATCATTGTTAACATAACATAACATACCAAGTGTAAACTACACAAACTTAAAAACTTCTAAAGTTATACTTATAAGGTTAATTTACAATGTATCCACCACCTTCAAATTATTGTGATTAGCGGACCTTGTTGCACATTCTTTTCAGCTCGCTAAACAGACAACAATAACTATTACTCGCCACTGTACCAAGCACTGTGTTCTCACAAATAATGATACTTCACTGTACAGCACTACACTGTATGAGACTCTCTGCCACTCTATGCCACTACACACTGCAAGTTTCTGCTACACTCTATGCCACTCTACGACACTCTACTCAATGACAATCCACTACACCAGACTCCATTTCATTGCACTCCCGTCAACGGCACTCCACTGTACAACACTTAGCTATACTCTTCGACAAGCTACTACACTGTACATCACGCCCCTCCACTCTACGATACTCCACTCCACGATATGACACACCACGCCACTCCACTGTATAACAATTTACTCAACTGTACGCTACTTCACTCCATTCTACTCTACTCCACTCTACAGTACTCAAATGTACAACAGTAGACTCTACGACACTGTCCTTCATGTACTGCACTTCACTTTACGACACTCCTATCAATATACTCCACACTATGATTTGAAACACATTTTTAGTAAAATAAATAAAAAACATTTACCATACAATGAAAAAAATAAAGGTTAAGGATAATTTATAGTTAGAAATATCTTAGGAATGAATTATTTCTATTCAAACCCGACCTAAAATACACAAACATTACCATTTGTAAAGTTATAGTTATAACGTCTATTCATAATTTATTCACCACCTTCAAATTACTATAAGTCACGCACCTCTAAACACATACATCCAGACGCTCCGGCGAAGGCAGCACCAGCGCCAACTTTGTCATGGCGGGCTACAGCGGGGTGGTCCGGTTAATCCAACAGAAAGTTGTTCAGGTTATCTTGAAAAACAACAAATCATGAAATCATAAAAATGCTCGTATAGTGGTACATAATAACTCATAATTTATTGTCATTAATAAAACCAAAGGATATACAAACGTAATTTGTTTTAGACATGTGCCAAGATTGATAATTTAGAAACGCCTGTCATTTTCACATTTAAACACAACTTATAATATACTGTGCTCACGAGTATAACGAATACATTACAGTCACTCTGTCGTATTAACCTGTAAATCCGTCCCATGTGGGTGCAAATAATAAATATTAAAGCCCAAAACAAACTTTATTAATAAGTAAAGTCGGAGACTCGAACCCCCGTCTTCCGACATTTAATGTTATCAAAAGAGGTTCGCATTGCCGTGCTCCTGACACTTGACGTTATAATTGTCATGCGTCACAACCCTACGTGCTTCTTATTTCGTTACCAGCCCAAGTGGGCAATCGATCAATCTCATGACATAGATTTAGTATTAAACCTCTTTACCGCGTATTTTATACCTCATTGTTCAGTGCCACTTACTACAGGGCTCATAAACAAATTCCGCCCAAGTGGGCTCAAACCAAATTAGACTTATTGTCTTACATTTTTCTGATACATGTCAAGTACCCGGACAACCTGCTCCTCCCACCAGCCCAGTTGTAAAACAGTGAAATTGTCAGGAGATTGCGGCACATTTAGGATCACAAAACATCTATCCTGTGAAACTGAGTATGTATTATTTACACCCACATGGGACCGATTTACAGGTTAATACGACTGAGGGACGGTAATGCATTTGTTATACTCGTGAGCACAGTATATTATAAATTATGTTTAAATGAGAAAATGACAGGATTTTCAAAATTAGCAATCTTGGCACATGTCTAAAACTAATTAAGTTTGTTTATCCTTTGGTTTTATTAATGACAATGAATCATGAGTTATTATGTACCACTATACGAGCATTTTTATGATTTCAAAGTCTGTCTTTACTTGTTGTGAAAAACTATCACATGGTGTGACTTGTCAATATAAATGTATCGATTGAATTTGCACCCGTACCCGTGAACAAGCAGTGGACGCTGCGAAACACGTCTGGTGATTGAGCCGAATAAACTTCACTGAAGAAATGAAATGGGCTGCAGCTTGTTGTTTTTCTAGATAACCTGAACAACTTTCTGTTGGAGATATATATATATATATATATATATATATATATATATATATATATATATATATATATATATATAGTGCAAGCTCAAAACTAACATTTCCTGCGAGTCTAACGTAGTCAGAAGTGGAAACTTTCCACATTCTGGCCAGTTGTACATAGGCAGAAGTACACTGTTACTTCGATCAGAACAAGTCCTTCTTATGTGTATGCGTCCCTTGGAAAATTGAGTGAAATGCAAATCACATTCCACACAAATATATAGCTTCCAAATTGTAGTTATAATTCTTAAATTTAGCAGACAAGTGCATGTTGAGGTTACTTTTAATAATGGTATTTTTTAATTTGCGTAAACCATCGGGGAAGGGCACTTAAACAGGAGAGTCGAAAATATGTTCATTTGCTAATAAGTTTGGCACTGTGACCTGAATCTGCTTCTAAACTTCTCCTAAATACCTATTATTCTCAACTGTATTCCCATTTTACATTGTTACTTAATTTTTGTCTCCAATATTATATTATCATTAATATTATTAATTTGCACCAACATTTACAAGCATTATATTTATATTTTTGTTTCATTATGAAAAAAGTTTTTAGGGAAATTATTTTAATTATAGTCTATATTTTAATTATACATAATGTGATATATACACATATCCTGATCTAATTGTACCAAAATTGACCTTCCGATATAATGACTCCTGATGCACTGTCTGCTACTTAAACGTTGTGTGCGTCATACACATTTGGATTAGTCTACAGGACAGACTTTTGTTATTTGAGATTTCAGGTAATGTGAGTTATGGCATTTAGATATTTTGTCATGCGCTACACAGACCACCATTGGAGCATTTGTGGGAAAAAGTAGTGAGGTCAAAGAGCTTGCAATAGAATTTATGGCACTTGGCGCCAGAGCAGCATCAAAAGTACTCTCTGGTGTCAAGCCCAGTTCAGACAGTATTATTTATCTGTATACCTTCATGGCAGCTTTCATGTTAGGTAACTGAAGTGAAACAACCAAATATAAAACATAATATGAAGCAGTAAGAAGTGGGGGCAGTGATGGACGTGGATGCCCATGATGGCTTATTGTTGCTCCCATGTTGATATGATCAAATTAAAATCTAATAATAAGTGGATGGATTTCATCAGGGTTGTCATAGTTTGTGTGCTTAGTTCCCCATGTTGTAAGCAAGGGTTTGCTGGTTGGATTCAATGTGTTGCTGATGATGAAGGAGGGTTCGGGTTCAAAACATGTGTAGATGGTTGCTATTTTGTTATAAAAGTGGTCGCCGAGGGAGTAGCAGAGTTCTTGTGAGTGAGGGATTTTGTTTTCTGTGGCTATGGTGCAGGAGAACTCTCTGACGATGGTGATGAGTTACTTGGTTTGGTTGGCGATGGTTTCGATGTGGAGTCTTAGGGACTTCTTTTTTTTGGCTTTGAGCTGGCTGTGGTAGTTTTTGAGGGTTGCTTTGTAGTTGACTCTGTCGATGTCATCCTTGCTGGTTCACCAATTCTTTCAAGTTGTTTACATTGATATTTCGATAAGCAAAGTTCTGATGTATACCTGCTGGCACTTTTGGTGGGTCTGTTCCTCTTGGGTGGTTTGGTGGGGGTGATTTGGTTGGTGGTGTTGGTGATCCAGACGTAAAAGTTATCTACTGTTTGGTCTAGGTTGGTTGTGATGTTTGACTGAGAAGTGCTGAGGGTGTCTGTTCTTAGCTGCTGAGTTACTTTGGTCCAGCAGTGGTAGGTTGTCTCGGATGGAGGTAGTGTGTGGAGGGCTGGTGAGGGTAAAGTGTACGATGGCGTGGTCCATCCAGGTGAGTTCTGTTGTGTGGCTGTATCTGATTAAGTTGCTGAATGTGAAGACGGGGTCTAGCGTTTGTCCTGCGCTGTGTGTGGTGTCAGTGACGAACTGCTTCAAGACAATATTGTTAAATCTTTCCAGGAGGTCGATGGTGTTGGTGTCAGTGAGGTCATTCAGGTTGAAATGTAGGTGTCCCAGGAAGATGTAGTGTTCAGAATTTGACAGCTAGAAGGTCGATGAATCCATATATGGCATCGCTGAGGCCGTTTCGTGGTCTGGCGGTCTGTATGCGAGGCTGTCGCAGATGGTGGTTTTGGCGTCTGTGTGGAGCTGGAAGTTCATGTATTCCATGAAGGCAGGTGTTGTCGTTAGTGATGGTGCAGGTGATAGATTCCTTGTGTACTATTGCGATGCCTCCTCTATGTCTGTTAGCGCGGTCTCTGTGTTTTATCTTGTACTCGGTGGAGGTTGCAGTGGCGATGTCGGGGACCGATGTGGGGTGAGCCAATTCTTGTGATGAAGGTTACCTCTGGGGCGAGTGTGTAGATGGCATCCCAAATCTCGGTAGAATGTTTGCAGAATTATCTTTCATTGATCAGGAGGCAGTTGAGCTGAACTGGGGGTGGGGGGGGCGGCGTTGGGGTGGTGCAGTTCAACAAGGTGGTGATTGTGTTGAAGCGGCAATGGATGCAGGTGAATAGTGCCGCTGTGGTGTGTGGTGAAGCAAGGCAGCAGTTGTTGCATGCCGGGTCCAGGGCATGGAACTCTGCTGCGGAGTACCTGGAATTGCTGGGGTCCTGGTGCTGGGCACAGTCCAGGCGCAGACGGGCTTGCTGAGGCCTCTACTAAGTTGCCCTGGGATGTGGAAGGGGCTGTCGGGCCGTGGGTAGGGTGGGGATGTGGGCAAAAGGACAACGCAGGTGGGGCCGGTGAGAACAGGCTGGGGCTTTACTAAGCCAGCAAGCGAAGAAAAGAAATAAAACAATTCAGCAATGAGGACGATAGGATTTACAGTTCTGACAATGCAACACAATTACAATGAGCAACAACAAGTAATGCGGATATGCACGACAATGGGAAACAAATTAATACACTTTTAGTCAGTAAATGGCAAAAATAAACAATTAGAGTTTATGATAGTGGAAAGACAGACAGCAGGGACGAGGGGCTCAAACTTTGTGCTAGGTAGTTGGGAGGGCAGGAGCAGCGCCTCTAAAATACTCGGCCTGCCAGGACCAAGGGGTAAAGGGTTTTATTGTGTTGTACTGTGGTTGTTGTATTGCACTCTACTTGGGACTGTGTTGTTGTGTTGTGCCCGGGTATGGTTTGGCTGTCCTGTTATTTTGCTTTGTATTATGTTATTATGTCTTCCTGTGTTTTTTAATTTAGTAATTTCAACACTCACTGCAACGCTTCACCTTTAACGTTCCTGTGACAGTCAATAAATTACCACTGTCTAAGGTGGTAAAATATCGATGCTGCAGCTCTTCAAGTATTTTAATCCATTATAGTCTACACATGTTGCTCAAATACTCTCTGAAAGATGATAGGATAGAGTTATCGATTTTAATTAACACCATTTGTTTATGTCAATTTTTCAAGGCTTCCCTTTTTTGGGGGCCTTGTATCAAATCGTAAAACAAGCAACGGTTTATTATGGAACTTTCATGATGACCGCATCAATGCAGTTTCAACATTGCTCACATGTGGAGGAAGCCGCATGATTCATCTCAATTGCTGCGGTTTCCGTCCATTCTCTGTTTCGGTCTCGCTCGCCCCAAGATGCTTTCTTAGCTGGACCTCAAACGCTGAAAGACATCCAGTCGGCCCTGAGGCCTCTGAGAGGTCAAATCAGGGCAGACCCCAGAATGTAGCATCTCAGCGGACATTGTTCTTTGCAGGTTTATTTCACCCCCCTTCTTCTTTTTGTCGAACTCTGATGGTATGCTATAATTGCCTCATGCTGCTTTTAAACAAAAGCAACGGCGCTTGATAGCACAAGAAAAGGTAATGCAGGAGCCCCGAAATGTTTTAACCGCCACCACAAACCTTTAAATGTCTGCGCGCATATTCAATCCTCATTACCAGATTTTTGAAGCTTCTCGATACTACTGTGGAACGCCATTTTACTGCAACTGGCGCATCGTTTATCCTATTTATTGTTTTTCCGCCTCTCCATTGGCACTATTTAAGGTTTGTGGCATTCCACCTCCTTTGTAGTACAACCAGTTTACGACATCCTTCTGTTTCGTCTGAAAGTGGACATAATCTAGCAATTAAAGGCGCCATCTAGTGAATGAAGTCACATGACTTTAGGACTCTTGTCCAGCGTTCTATTGGGGTGTGCGGGTTGCGGTGTTTGAGCCAGCCAATAAGACTCTTTATAGGAAAGAGATGCTGTCTCCTGATTCTTCTGCTGTTTTCACAATTTTCTCTAAGGAGAACAGCACTCTTGTGTCTCCTGTGCAATAAGTGGATGGAAGAACCCAGTGCCTTAATTGTGTGTAATTGAAACAGTCATGTTTTCTAGTAAGTCTACTTGAACTCCTGAAACGTGAGCATCTTTTGGTTGGTGAACATGAGGGATTGCCAGCTAGTCGCCTGCCTCCCACTGTTCAAAAGGGCCCGGATATTGAGCAGGAATTAAGGCTGACTATGGGAGTATGGGTTGTTTTAGTCAGGATGCCGAGGTAAGCGTTCACTGATCCATCGTCTTTGGACTTCCAAACTAAGTCCCAGATGGATCTACCTACTACAGCATAATCCATCCGACCCAATGCTTCTCGGAGGCTCTGAGGGACCAGTCTGCAATGATCCGCAGCTTTGCCGCCTTGTAACATAGTACAAGTCTTGAAGATCTAAACCCTCTCCGGCATAGGGTTCCGCAAAATGTTATGGGTTATTTGAGTTGACTGATCCTGCCAAGGAAAAGGCCGTGTCCAACGATCGGAGAAAAAAGATGCAGGTACTGACATCCGAAGGGCTTGAAAGTGAGCCTTTTTTTAATGAAATCACTATTGATTCTGCGCTATGTTCTTATTGCCCTTGGCATTGTTGGTTGGTGCAGGCACGCGGGATCTGTCTTGGCTGGCAGACTGCTGGGCGTAAGGCCTGATGATTTTTTAGCACCGTAATGCAGGTATACTTTATACTTCTCCTGTTGTTTCGAGTGATGTATTTCCAATATTGATATACTTGCTAAGCAGATTACTGTTTTCTGCTAGCTTTAGCCCCTAAGACTGTGGTGGAGTTTTTACAATCGGACTCCACCTTGTTTAGGTACACGTTCATTTTCAGATCGGAATGCTTTTCTTTCTACTATACAGGTTTTTGGTTGATTGAAAGTGAAGCTGGAACTCTGCCACACATTTACTAATTTAAAGTTGATGCAGTGAATTACATGAAAAGGAGAGAGTAGAACTGTGATATATCATTTAAGATATAGCACTATATCTCTCTGTTCTTGCTTGGTGCACTTTTGGCTTCCTTGTGCCACGCAGACCTTTCACCATAGTGCATAGTATAGCATAGGTTTTGTACGGGAAGGGAAGATAATATCCTTAGTTATAGTTTCAAATTTGTAAGTGTGCTGTACAGTTCAGTACGAATGTAAATTTGGAAATGTTTGGAGAAAATAAAACTTTACTCAAACGCTACACCTACCTTGAGGAGGCATACATTTTTAGAACAAAACCTTATCTACTATTTCTAGTTGATAGGGTTTTGGGTCAAAATCATGAATGGTTGCATGGGAACGACCAAAAACAGCCATGGTAACCTCTTGATACAAAGGAGCGCATAGCCCTGCTTTGCGTTACTTTAGTGATTTAGAGCTGCTTTTCACACAAAATAGTTTAACAAGCTGGTAAGTACATCCCAATTACAAATTTTGTGTTGGGTTTGCGTCCCTTTTGTGACACCAATGCAGAGCAAAGTGTTAGTAAATATGGACCTCTTTGTGATATCCACTTTCCATCTGAGGTTTTGTCCTTATCTTGTTCATTGCCTGCAATGGGGGCTTTTTGCATCTTTCTATGATTCTGTTATCCTCTTCAGAAGTTCCGACAGTGTCTCCGTCACATGGGAGTACTATGGATCTCCAACTTGAAAACATGTTTCACGCTGGGAAGTAAATCCCAAATCAACACTTTTTGTGGGTTTGTGTCATGGTTGGTGACTGACTGGGGCGAAGTGTTGATAAATGCGGCCAAAGGAGCAGAAGCTCTCTGATATTACCATCAGGATGTCAATTTTGGATCTCGAACCAAAGGCAGGTGCTCCTACTGACATCAAACTCTAAGGCTGAATCTAGAATCTGAAAGTTTGGGGTACTTTGCTTTAGTCATGCCTACTTGTCTCCAATCAGGCACTTGACTAGCATTGTCTGTATTTAACTGTAACTTTCGTTATCCTTTCTGGTAGTAACATTTCTAGATTCACATCTTGTGGACGCACTTTTGCCTCCATTCACTTTACTTTTAGATGCAGTGGCATTATTTTCAAGCAGAATTTACCAATGAAGACAGCAGCAAAATCCCAAGGTTATTTTTAGGTCTCTCTGGAAGACCATGCTCGTAGGGCTGCACAAGCAATCTGCAAAACATAAGCATTACTTTTTACTTGTTTTTCTTGGCTGAGTCAAATTTGAAGTTATGAAACTGATTATTGCATATACCTTCTTTTCTTTCCCTAATAGTATACTACTCCTTAGATTTTTTTGTAGTGGTGGAAGCAGCCAGTGTCTATCGGCAATTTCTATGTTGCAGTCTTGCTACATCTTTCCCCAAAAAATCATAATAATATACATAATGTTTACATATAGAAGTTTTCTGTCACCCCTCTTTATCCATTTGTCTACTGACGTGTCCTTCACATTTTGCTTCCACAGCACAGAGCAGTAAAGGTGCCCACTCACCCATTGGCTCTCTTCTCTGTGTGTGACGAAAATTTCCATAGCCACCTAAAAAGTGATCACTTGACTGGATGAGCTAATTTGTGCGTTAGTTAATTTATTTTTGCTATGGATCATGTTTTTACTTTTATTTTTGCAGCTATCTGCTCGCAATCTTCAAATGGTACGATTTTTATTTTTCATTCCTTTTATGTTTTAATGGATAATACAAATGTTTGCAGTGAAATAAAATGTCAAAATGCAATGAAGACTTGCAAAAAGGTCAGGACTATTGGCTTTGGCAGTGTTTGTTTGGTTTTGTTGACATTGCGTTTCATTTTCAGCAACAATGCCATGATAAACAGAAAAACCTCCACAAGCAAGGAAAGGTACTTTTAGATATGTGTGCATTCCTTTCTACATTTGTATATACATTGGCAGATTCCACTGTTGAGGTTGATGGCCATCATCTTCTCTATTTTATAGTTATTGACTTCAGTAGGAACAAGTTTAAATATTTCATATATCATGCGAGAAAATGTAGCAACTGGTGTTTTTGTTTCCTCATTCAACAGTTCCCAAAGACGGCCTAAGATGCCAAGCGGCATTTGATGAAATGAGGTCAAACTACATTAAGGAGCTGAGGAAGCTGGTAACAAAGAGTCCGAACACCTCCGGGCAGAGCTGGCAGCGGTTTTACCAACTAACGAAGCTTTTGGATTCCATGCACAATGTAGGTATCGTTCACAAAGAAACACCATGGTATCTTTCCTTAAGTTACTCAAATAAGTACAAAATTGTGGCGTAATATGGGCTGAAAGGTAGTTGCTTTATATTTTGATAACGTTTTAGGATCACACTGAAGGGGACTCGAAATTGTTTAGTAAATACGCAGCAGACATCACCTGTTTAACAACCAAGCTAAAGCCGTCTATATTGTGTTCAGCAAAGTGTGTTTCACACGACTACAAGACCGAACTGTGCTGTTTGTCACAAATATTTGTGGCATTAAAAAGCTGTTGGGAATAAGGATTTTCATTTATGTATAGCATAGCATACAAAAATCTGTGTATAAATGTAAAAGGAAGTTTATTTGTCGTATGGGCTGTTCAAGTTGGTGCATATATTTTCTCACCCCTACCATGTTTCGAACATTTCTGCAATGTTATGCCACCCTTTAAAGAAAATAACAAGCTCAGTGAGAGGCAGAAAATATGATTGACTCATTACTGAGCCAGTCATTCGCCCTGGTCAGAGAGGTTATAGCATTGCACAGTGGGGTGTGGCGAAAGAAGGCTGGGAGGATTAGCACACGTGGAACCCGGAAGCACTTAGCGTGGACCTCCCAGTGCTGGCTTCAGTTCTCTCTTGCACTGAGGTAAAATTATACCAGTGGAAGGGCGAGATTTTGATCGATACCTTATATCTATTGATCCAAACCTCGATCTGGTCGACTGAACCTTTGTTGCCTGTCTTTGAGGAAGAAAGTACATCTATTTCCAAGTTAGTTCACCCAATTAGGACTCTGCTCCCAAAGATCACAAACAACTTCTAGCTTTCAAAAGTTTATTGTAAGGATATGATAAGCTGCAAATACAGGCATCTCAGAATGAGATTCACGAGATACACAGGTCCAACTACATACATGTGCTCTCTGAAAGCCCTCAGACGAGCAACGGAAATTACTAACACAAGTTCTAAGAATAATAAAGCTATCAGCATTGACGCATATCTCTCCTTCATTTAAGTTGGAGGAAAACGCACAGGTTAGGCTGTCCCTACCCTGCTCTAGATGGTATCCCTACTTAACCAAATCCCAACCTAACGAAGGTGTCAGCAGTGAATGACCCCCTAGGGAAGTCACTCACTCTTAGTCTCTTGGTGAAAACCTATAGTTCTCCAGTCATGACCCCTCTCTGCCTACCCATCCGCTCTCTCATGGGTCCTCAGGTATCTGCTCTAACTCCACCCAGGGGTGCTGTCCCTAATACAAAACAGTCAACAACATTTGAGACGCCCCTTGCGAGACGCCCCTCACGTGGTGTAGCTTCTGGCTTTTTCCATGATGCTTTGTATTGGGCCTCATACGTTGGAGTTGACCTTGCTTCTCAGACTCTTCTCCGGCCCGCTGATACCCCTTAAACATTCCAGAACCCTCCTCCATGTCTGGGCCGTCTCCTGAACAAACCTCTATTCATATTATTTATAATTGGATTCCCCCTTTTCTCTTGCAGACAGACATCTGCAGCCAAGCTCCCAACTCTCATAGACTTCCAAAAAGGTTCGCAACAATTCTTGGCCCAGACATGTACGTGTAAACCAACGTTAAAACATTTCAGGCCTACAGCATTTCTCATAATGATTATAGCATTCAACTTCTTCATTAATTAAAGCATGTTAATACTCTTATTCTATTATTCAGTAAATACATCTATAAATCATGGCCCATTAATGCAATGACCAAAACATTAGTACAATCTATGTCGTGAAAAGAAACACCTTCCCCTTCCTTTCTAGCTCTGGCCCTGAGGCCTACCACATTCTGCGTTTAACCACATGCCATCTTATATTTTAACAGCTACACGACATGGATTCAGGAATAATCACATCTAATAAAATCATATAGTGTCACACATTTTCTGTATTAGTTCCACTTCTACTTAAATCTCTACATTAGCTATACATTCAGAATATAATTGCAGATACTATTAACACTCATGGCATTTCTCCTCATGATTTGTGCTTACTACAGGTAAGTGTGATGCACTCATACATTTAGGTCAGTTTGCGCTCTCTCAGTTCCCCCCTTTGATGACCTCTCGGGGTCATCACTAACATTTAAACTGCAGTTATTGGTAGCATAACTTGTCTCTGCGCTTCCAGAGCCCTCAGACTCCTGTACTGATTATCTTGTATGGCAGCCAATCTCTGCAACTGCTCTCTTTGGGCCTTTTCTGACCTTCTTGCTCTGTACCATTTGAATACCCTCACCAATCCCCACACTATGATCCCACAGATCAATATTATGATGATAGGTTTTAGTATATACCACACAAAGCTTTTGCCTAGGGTGGAAATCCACCCTCCAACTGCACTCATTCCGTGGCCCACCTTTTCCCAGACATTTTCTCTACTCAAGTCTTCGATCTCTTTGTGAATATCAGTTAGGTTCCTAATAACTTTCTCAAGGGGCTTTGAATTGTCTGGAATGTAAGTACAACATTCCTGGACCTTCAAAGCCTTACAGACTCCGCCCTCTTTTGCTAGTAGGACATCTAACGCAAGACGGTTCTGAAGAACCATAGCCCTTATCGATTGCATCTCTCCTTCTACCAGCATTAAGGACTGAGCAGTGCTGGCAGACAACCTGTCGACGACTGTTGCCAGTCGTCTAATTTTAACATCATTAAGGATTAGTCCCAACAGAGGGAACATAGCTCCAAAGACATCTCCAACCATTTCTGCATCTCCTATATCTCTCCTTCCCCTCGATGATGTCTTGCCCTCAATGATCTTTAAGTCTTGTGCATGATATATTTTGGGGAAGACAATTGCTAGGTAACATGATCCATACCAATTGTCAGGTAGTCTCACGTAGGCATTTCTCCCACATACAAAATACACATTTGGAATCACTTGCATTCCCTTCAGGAAATCTTTAGTATAGTACTCTATACTGAAAGCATGTTCACAGTCGACTTCTCCCACGTATACATTTTCATAATACGTTTTGGCTCGGTGAAGACATAGCTTTCCTCTCTGCGTCTTATCTAAAGCTATTGGACCACTACTACCCTTTCTCTTGTGTGCCTTCTCTTCCTCGGTCCAATCTGTTTTCCATTGTCCTGATTTTTTCAGAATCTTTTGTCTCCTGTAACGATCATCCACCTGCCCTATGAACTTCTTCTCAACTTCTGACACCTTGCATGTCAGGTTATTTCTACGGGCATGTGAAGTATCTAAGGTAATCCAAGGAATGAAGAACTTGGCCAATCTGTCTTCACTCTTCCAGTAGTCCCATTTATTCATCTGCTTATAATTGGGGACTTCTGGTAACACTGAATCATAATTGGAGAAATAGTATTCAAAACTATCTCTCGCATAAAATATACTAAGCAATAAGCTACATGTAATGCCATATGTCAGCGGGAGGTGATGATATCGAATGCCTTCATCTACTGACGCCGGCAACTGCATGCAGACGTAACAGTCCTTAACCTCCATGGCATCCACGTATTCATATAAAAGTTTAGCATAAGCATTTGACCTAAAGTCTCCTTGGGACTCATCTACGTGTAACCTGCGGGCTTCTGCAGCTAATAACGCTTTCTCTTGAGTGTTTTCCCTTTTCTCACCAGCAACAGTAGGTGTAAGCGTTTCTACAGATTTCACATCAGTTACCTTCGCCTCTTCCTCATGTCCCTTTACATAAGAAATTGTTACCACTAAAGCTATCAATATTATCACTCCTACTATTAGTGTACCTATTATACATTTAGCTCTGCGGTTCTGGGTGCCGGCCTCCATTTCGTCAGACAATATGGCTCTCTCTTATCTTGGCAAAAAGTTCTTTCCTTCTCGTTCCTTTACAGTCTCTTTTTACTCCTTTTGTCTTTAGAATCCACACAACTGGAAGCTGACAACCTTCTCCGCAAAAGTCCTTTAACAGTTCAATAAAGACAACCCTAGCCCTTCTCCATCAACTCAAGGGAAGTTCCCTATTATTCTCTGCTTCCTGGGCGCTAGGTAATCTTCTTTTTCTGCTCGCTTTATTTACAAAGTCCTTAACAGTCTACTATCAGGTTTGTGCCTGCAGCTTCGATAGCATAGTTCAGTATTTCCAAACGAAGATTGTGCTCTTCATGTGCTGTTATCGTTGTACCAAAGTCGGGGAATTGCAATTCTGAGAGAAACATGTGTTTTAACTTGCTGAGGCGGGGAGGTCTGGGGAGCATGAATGTTAGTGACCCTTCTTGTTCGACTCCGGGTACCAACAGTCGTATTTCCACGGTGACGATGGGCTCAGAACTGGACACCACCACCGCTCGGATCCTCCCTGTCTCCTGTTTCACAGACATTTGTCGCCAGATATGTCCACTCAGGGGTGGAGTATCTTCTGCTAGGCACACGCACTCTTCTTGACCTTCTTCGGTCCGGTGCTTCAGCGCCCTGAGCACCTTCTTCCGGGTCTGAGTCTTCTGATATCGGAGGAAGGGTTACCTCTGGAGTCGACCTCAGGCTAGAGCTCCTTCTTTGCGGCCAATTAGCTTCTCCACGTGCCCTTCTACTCCTTCTCCTTCTTGTCTGTTCTCGCTCTCTGTCAGACCTGTCAGTGTCTGACTCGTACTCCCAGCTACTTTCTCCTTCTGTAGCGTCTTCTGTTTCGCTGTTGTACTGACCGTCCTCAGCTTGGTCAGACTCGTTCCCTGCTTCCGCTGGCACCTCTACAGCTTGGCTAGCCCCCTCTATGGCTTCTCGGTCCTCTGCTGGACGTCTATCCGAGAGAGGAGCTGTTTCTTCCCGAGGTGCTGGAACCCTTCGCGTATGTGACGCGTGGATCCAATTGGGCAGGCCTCCCACTTTCACAGCCGTGTTCGTGATCAGGATGATCTGGAAAGGCCCACGCCAACGAACATCCAGGCAGCTTCTTCTCACATGTTTTTTCACCAGGACCCAGTCCCCAGGATACAGGTCATGACACGGGCCCTGGCACGATGGAACCTCGGCAGCCTGCACCTGAAGGGACACAGAACGAATGGCGTCAGACAGCCCCTTACAATAGTCCAGGATCATATCATCTGTGATATTTAACAGTGCAGCAGTTGGGACAGATGGCAGCCTCATTGCTCTCCCCATTAACACCTCATGTGGTGACAACCCTGTTCTTCTGTCTGGGGTACTACGAAGGCTCATGAGAACCAATGGCAGGGCGTCAGGCCAACTCAGGGTCGTTGAGGAACAAACTTTTGCTATTCTGGCCTTGATCGTGCCATTGATCTGCTCCACAATTCCTGAGGCTTCTGGTCGGTAACTGCAATGCAACTTCTGATCGATATTCAGAGCTGCACAAATCATCTTCACAAGCTCGCTGTTAAAATGCGTTCCCCTATCTGATTCCAAAAAGGCCGGCACCCCGAAGCGCGGAATAAGTTCCCTAAGCAGTAACTTGGCCACTGTGAGGGTGTCGCACCTACGTGTAGGGTATGCCTCAACCCATCTGGAGAATACACAAACAACCACCAGGACATAGCGGAGGCGGTTGCACCTTGGCATTTCAATGAAATCTATCTGCATTCGATTGAATGGCCCTCCAGACCTTCCTATGTGGCTCAGTGCAACTGGTGTTCTCTTTCCTACGTTCAGCTGCTGACAGGTCACACAACGCTGGCACACTGCTTCTGCTGCTATTCTAAACTTAGGATTGTACCAAGTCTGTCTAAACACTCTCAGCATAGCATCTCTCCCTAAGTGTACAGGACCATGTATGAGTCTGGCCATTGGGCTCACCATCTGATTGGGCAACACTGCTCTGCCGTCTGCTGAGATCCAAAAATGGGACTCACCCATTACACATCCTGCCTTTTCCCATGTTTCTTTTTCAAAATCAGGAGCATTTTCTTGCATGTTTGACAGTTCATCCCAAGTATCAACAGTTTCCAATATCATGGCTAATTCAGTCCTTACATTTATTCCACCCACTTCCACCTCTGTGAAAGAGTACCCTTGCTCCGCGCAATACCGCGCAACTTCATCAGCATATCTATTGCCTTTCGAAACGAAGTCCTCATTTCTGGTATGTGCGGTGCACTTTACAACTGCGATACCTGCTGGGCATTGCAACGCCTCTAACAACAGGCGCACAAACTCTCCATTGCGAATGGGAGAGCCTGAAGAGGTCATGAACCCTCTTTGAGACCATAACTGCCCGTAATCATGAACCACCCCATAACCATATTGGCTGTCGGTGTATATGGTGACTCGAATTTGATTGCTTGCCAAGCAAGCACGTGTCAAGGCAATAATCTCGGCTACCTGAGCGGAGTGTACTCCTTCCAGGCACCCAGCTTCCACAACTCCAGCAATTGTACAAACAGCATAAGCTGCTCTCAACTGCCCAACTTCGTCTCTTACACATGAGCCATCGACAAAGAAAATTTCGTCTGGGTCGGTCAGTGGCTCATCTACGATGTCGGGTCTGGGTTTGGTGCATAGTTCAGTCACATCGAGGCAGTCATGGTCTGTACATTCATCATCATCCTCGATATCATTTGGGAGTGGCATCAAGGTGGCAGGGTTCAAAACAGAGCATCTCTTGAGGGTCACATTCTCTGCAGCAAGAATAACTTGCTCATAGCGCGTGAGCCTGCTGTTGGTCAGATGCTGTGTTTTGGTCCTGGTCATCAACAGTTCAACAGAATGGGGCACGCACACCTCTAACGGGTGCCCCATGACGATATTTTCACATCTTTCAATGCTGACACCCGTTGCAGCAACGGATTTGAGACATCCGGGCAACGCTGCGGCTACTGGGTCTAAAGTAGCCGAGAAATAAGCAACTGGTCTACGGGCATTCCCATGGATTTGGACTAACACAGACAACGCGCAACCTTCTCTCTCACAACAGTAAAGAAAAAATGGTTTATTGTAATCAGGCATTCCCAATGCCGGAGCACGACACAGGTCCTCTCGCAGCTGTAAGAATGCCATCAAACAGTCTTTGTCCCATGGTACCGGATCGCTCACCTCCTTGTGCGTCAGTTTTTGCAAGGGCTTTGCTTTCAGTGAAAAGTTCGCGATCCACTGTCGGCAATAACCCACCATCCCTAGGAACATCCTGACCTCTCTCTGTGTTTTAGGCGCATTCATTTTCATGATCGCCTCTATCCTGTCTGGTGACACCTTTCGTTTGCCTTTCTCTATTCTGTGTCCCAAGTACTGCACTTCTGTCAGGCAGTACTGCAACTTTCCCGGGGACACCTTGTGCCCATTGGCAGCTAGGTGATTTAACAAAGCAATGGAGTCCTCCCTGCAAGCTTCTTCTGTTTCTGACGCCACGAGGAGGTCGTCTATGTACTGGACCAGAACTGACTTCTGGGGCAGCACTAGACTTTCAAGATTTTTCTTCAAAAGCTGGTTAAAGATCGATGGGCTCTCTGTATACCCCTGAGGGATACGACACCATGTTAGGACGCGATTTTCCAGCTTAAATGCGAAAAGAAAATGGCTTTCTTCGTCCAGAGGGATCGAAAAGAAAGCCTGACAAAGATCTATCACAGTGAACCACTCAGCTTGGAATGGAATCTGAAACAGTATCACTGATGGATTCGGTACCACTGGACAACACGAAACGACTATGTTATTAATCTTTCGAAGGTCCTGCACTATCCGAAATTTCCCATTTGGTTTCTGCAGACCCATAATCGGGGAGTTGCATGGACTACCCACGATTTCTTTCAGTATTCCCTGTTTAATCATGGACTCGATCACGGGTTTTATGCCTGCAATCGTTTCTGGAGTCAATTTATATTGGGGTGTTCTTGGGAACTCAGCATGCGGTTTCACTACAATTTTCACTGGGTCCACCCCTTTGACCAATCCTATCTCTTCCCCAGTGAAATCCCATACTTCTGGTGCCACTGTCTCTCTCAAGTCCCAGGGGAGCTCATCTACTGTCAAAGTAGGGTACAGTTCCACGCATATTCTTGAGTTTGCAACTTTGAAATCTGCGTCATCATCATTGGTCAATACCTCCACTCCCTGAGGTGTACAGTATATTGTACAATTCAATTTACACAACAGGTCTCTCCCTAGCAGACACACAGGACTTGAATCGCAAACCACAAACTGGTGCTCATCGCTGTACTTCCCTATTTTCACCTGTACCGGTTCTGTCAATTGGCTGGTTATTCTCCTGTTTGCGACCCCTACCACTTGTATGGTCTCTCCAGACATGGGCAGGTCTGGAACTGCAGCTGATCTGATCGTGGATCTAGTGGCTCCTGTGTCCACCAGAAATGTCGTGGGGCACCCTGCTACTTCTGCTTCAACATAGGGTCCCCTCTGGTCCACCTCTAAGGCTGCCCCGAGGGTGCAGTCTTCTCTTTCCACTCTCTGTCCGGTTAATGGGTCCACATAATAGCACTCTTCTCCTTCTACAAACAGGGGCATCTGTCTATAGGTCTTACCCATAGTCCCTACTCGAGGAGGTTGCGGGAACTGGGCTCGGGGAGGAGCCCCCCCCCCTTTGAGCACCTTTCCCTGGTATGGCATCACCCCTCTTGTAGGTGCGCTCTGGACCTCTTCCTCCTCTATCTCTTGTTCTCCTATCTCTACATTGTAGGGACACTCGCGTTTCCAATGCCCCACCTCGTTACACTGGTGGCACCTAGTCGTTTTCTTCAAGGCAGTTATGTCTATTCTGGGTCTAAAGGTGGAACTCTCCTCATTGCCCTTGTTCTGACTGTACTGCTTCTTTCCTCCTGTACCTGTTCCTTGCTGCTGTTGCTGCTGTCCCCCCTTTCCTGCTGCCTGCATCTGTACCACCATCAACTTTTCTTTTAGTTTCTTAGCCTTGGAGTCTATCTCATCACAGCAGTACCTGGCATATCTCAGTATTTCGTCTAGGGGTTTACTTTGCCAACAAATCGAGTGTTGCTGAATCATTAAACTAATATCCGGTCTCAGTCCCAGGACGAACTTGGACACAAATTGCCCTATGTCTTTTGGATCCATTACATCCAGGCCGCTATACTGTTTAAACGCCTTCAGCAATCTCTCGTAATATTCGTGGACTGTTTCTTTGGGTTCCTGTCTGGTTCGGTCTATTCTGACCCAATCTATGTCTTGCATTGGCACTTTCTCTTTCAGCCAAGTCATCACTCTCTCGAATTTTGCCATTACAATCTCGGACGGCCCATTAGTCTTAGCATCTCTCTCCGGCTCCGTTGTGGGCCACTCAGCGCTAACCTTGCATGCTGTCCACAGATCTCCTGGTACTACAATGTCGAACAGCGTGTTCAGATCTATCCATAGGACCTTTGAGATTTTTACAAACCTCTCGACTTGCTTGTACCACTCCACTGGGTTTTCCCGCAATTTGGGGAAGGAGGTGGTAAAAGCAGCTAAATCTCCCCTACTCCAAGGGACATGCACATAGTTCCCATTTGCGACTTCACGCAAAGGGTATGCTTCTATTCCCTGCAGCCTTCCTGGTGTCATACCAAGCGTGCTCTCCTGCCGGTCCCTTTCTTGGACCACCTCTCTTCCCACTTATCTAGAGCCCTCCATGTCCTTATTCCAGCGATCAGTTCCCTTATGTGCGTTTTCAGCCCAATCGTTCTCCTCTCATCTAGGTCTCGATCTGTGTAATGTAGCCTGTGGTTACCCTGTAGTGCTTTGGTTCTTGACAGGTCCACCATATATTTGCCTGCTAGTTCGACTAACTTCTCGTGGACTGCTCTCGCCTTTCGAGTGATGTCCTTTGCCATATACAGTATTTCATCCTGCTCATACATTTCCATTCTTTCTAAAGGCAGGGTACCATCTATCATGTCATCCAGGTCTGACCTTAAGCTGGCGACATCAAGTCTCTTGGCTTTTATCTCAGCTCGCAATATGTCTTTCGAAGGGGGCTCACTGGTCTCCCTACCATCCCAACTTCGAGCTCTACGTTTGGGCTCGGGAGAGTTAATGGGTGCTCTCCCTTGCTCCCATCTCTCCAGGTCCCATGCTCGGCCATCCGATCTTGGAAGGTGATGGAACACGGGCCTGTTACCCCTACTCTTGCTCTGCCCACTCTCTTCTTCTTCTCTCCTCTCACCGTACACCTCTCTGTTATTTTCCCTCTGGTCGCTACTCTCCCTTTGCCTAGTATCACTCAGTATCCGATACGATCCTTCCTGGTTCCCCATATTCCCTGGGCTGCGCTCATTTCCGTCATCACAGGGACTATGGTGCGACCTCTCACAACTCCCATTCAGTTCTCTGGTGCCGGGCACACAGTGTGGACACTTAAAGCTGTTTCTGTACTCTTGCGCTCTCCTCTCCCCTTCACTGAGTATTGGGCGCGCCACCCTTCCACTCCCGGGGCCCCCGTTTTCCAGGTCTGTTCTATCTCCACTCCGGGCCCAATGGGTGACTCCCCTACTATCTCTCTCTCTACAGTCCCACTCCGGGCTGCTCTCCCCAGCCCCGCAGTGAGTCCGAGCTCTGCTGTCCTGACTTTCCCTTTCAGCTTCTGCAGCTATGATGCTCTTGTGAGCCTCCACTGCCTCATCCCACTTCTTCATGTACTCATTTAGCTCTTGAAAGGATTTTCGTCCAGATCCCCTCAGATCCACTGGCCATCTAGGGCCCCCAGGATCCCCTCCTGGATCCCCTGCTGGGTGCACCGGGGTGCTCCATTCTCTGGGTATCGGCATCTGACTTGGGGAATTAATCGTATCGTTCCTCCTTGCCGTCCCTGCTCTTTCTCTGTCCTTCCGTACCCGTTCTTCCCCTCTTGCTCTCTCTTGGTCATATATCGATATTATAGGACCTATGGTAACAGGTACCTGTAGTGCATCTGGTAATGCGTAGGATGTGGCGCTCTCCGTTTCCGGCGCTCTTTATACCACAAACCTCCCGACTACCTGTTGCACCTGACTAGGCTGGGACAGCTCTTTCTTTGCTTCAGGATCCCACTCTGAACTGGGAAGCGGTCCATGCTCTCCTGCATTGCCCCCCTTTTCTCTTTCACTATGCTCGACCTCTCCCCCTGCTCTATTATACGGGGGTGGCCTGTCTGTCAATAATCTGTTTATCAAGCTGTCCTCTGTTTCGCTCTCATCATCTTCTTCTAGGGGGCTTTTATTTTCGGGCACCTCTAACACTGGGTACAGTTTATTTATTTCCATGTTATGCACTCTCCATCTTTTAGCATCCGCATCCCACCTGGCATCCTGCACTGCCCTTACCGATCGTTTCACCCTTTCTTGTCGTCTGTTCATATTCTTTTCATGCGCTGCCCTAATCCATGCATCAAGAGCTTCAAACTGGGTCGGTCTAGGCAAGGGTCTCATTGAGGTCATGACTGATTTTAATCGATGTAACACCTCTAATCTGAACGTCCCGTACTTCGGGAACGTCAGTTCCTCATTTCCTTCCGTAATCTTACTCCACTCTGATATCCAAAGGATCGTATGCAGCCCAACATTCACTGCCATGTAACGAGCCGGTGTACCCTCCGGCGGGGCTTCTTCCCCTTCATACGATCCCCGCTTCTCTTTTTTAAACACCGCTCTCAGCCATTTAAAACACTTCATAATTATGCGCACAATATCCAGCCTCGCTACTCTGTTTACTTCCTGATGACAATCCACCAATCCTGTCGCGGCTTTGCTAACTTGGCCTATCGCAGCGCGGTCTTTCTCCGGTCGGCCAATCACGTCGCGACCCTTTCTGACGTCTTTGCTAGCTGGCCTATCACAGCGCGGTCTTTCTCCGGTCGGCCAATCACGTCGCGACACTTTCTGACGTCACTTTTCTCCGCTTCGCAGCAGCACCCCTCCTTTCTCAACTCGTCTCCCGGTTATGCATGTGTCCCATTCATACACCGAAAAATGACTACTTCCGACCAAGCGGTCACTTCCCTCGACTGTACGTCCACAGTCTATATGTAATTGTCAACACAACTGACGAAATGTCTATCGTCTCTCTGATAGGTTGCTTACACACACAGTAACCTCCGACCAGCGTCCGTTACTCACGCACTCACTCTTACGTTCCCCCTATCTCGGTCTTTCGGGTGATCAATGGTACCTCATGACCCCCTTCACACTATTTGACAATTACTCTGGGTGTCCGATACACCCGAACCACTTAAGCTCTCCTTGAACTTAAGATTTCCACCGGTTGCGCGCGCTCACAACCTGTTCCACAGTCACTCTACAGACATTCAACTCCGCCAGACATTACAACATAGATACAATACAAAAACACCGCAATCTAACACGCATAACCCTTTATACTCACTCTCGACCGATACTGCTGCTTTTTCTGTCTCACGTCATCCGGATCTTCTTCAGCGGGCGGTTCTTCCGATCATCGATTTCTAGGGGCCTTGGGGTAAGCTAACCTGGCCTAGGTTACCGTCCTCAAGAAGGCAACCATCCTCTATAGCTACCAACTGGAAGGGCGAGATTTTGATCGATACCTTATATCTATTGATCCAAACCTCGATCTGGTCGACTGAACCTTTGTTGCCTGTCTTTGAGGAAGAAAGTACATCTATTTCCAAGTTAGTTCACCCAATTAGGACTCTGCTCCCAAAGATCACAAACAACTTCTAGCTTTCAAAAGTTTATTGTAAGGATATGATAAGCTGCAAATACAGGCATCTCAGAATGAGATTCACGAGATACACAGGTCCAACTACATACATGTGCTCTCTGAAAGCCCTCAGACGAGCAACGGAAATTACTAACACAAGTTCTAAGAATAATAAAGCTATCAGCATTGACGCATATCTCTCCTTCATTTAAGTTGGAGGAAAACGCACAGGTTAGGCTGTCCCTACCCTGCTCTAGATGGTATCCCTACTTAACCAAATCCCAACCTAACGAAGGTGTCAGCAGTGAATGACCCCCTAGGGAAGTCACTCACTCTTAGTCTCTTGGTGAAAACCTATAGTTCTCCAGTCATGACCCCTCTCTGCCTACCCATCCGCTCTCTCATGGGTCCTCAGGTATCTGCTCTAACTCCACCCAGGGGTGCTGTCCCTAATACAAAACAGTCAACAACATTTGAGACGCCCCTTGCGAGACGCCCCTCACGTGGTGTAGCTTCTGGCTTTTTCCATGATGCTTTGTATTGGGCCTCATACGTTGGAGTTGACCTTGCTTCTCAGACTCTTCTCCGGCCCGCTGATACCCCTTAAACATTCCAGAACCCTCCTCCATGTCTGGGCCGTCTCCTGAACAAACCTCTATTCATATTATTTATAATTGGATTCCCCCTTTTCTCTTGCAGACAGACATCTGCAGCGAAGCTCCCAACTCTCATAGACTTCCAAAAAGGTTCGCAACAATTCTTGGCCCAGACATGTACGTGTAAACCAACGTTAAAACATTTCAGGCCTACAGCATTTCTCATAATGATTATAGCATTCAACTTCTTCATTAATTAAAGCATGTTAATACTCTTATTCTATTATTCAGTAAATACATCTATAAATCATGGCCCATTAATGCAATGACCAAAACATTAGTACAATCTATGTCGTGAAAAGAAACACCTTCCCCTTCCTTTCTAGCTCTGGCCCTGAGGCCTACCACATTCTGCGTTTAACCACATGCCATCTTATATTTTAACAGCTACACGACATGGATTCAGGAATAATCACATCTAATAAAATCATATAGTGTCACACATTTTCTGTATTAGTTCCACTTCTACTTAAATCTCTACATTAGCTATACATTCAGAATATAATTGCAGATACTATTAACACTCATGGCATTTCTCCTCATGATTTGTGCTTACTACAGGTAAGTGTGATGCACTCATACATTTAGGTCAGTTTGCGCTCTCTCACCAGTGAAGAAGCGCCAGTACCTTACTGTGTGCAGAGGTAGTTAATCTAATCGCATTTTCCACGGAAAGAAGCGATTTCATGTGGTGAATTTTTTCTTCTAAGCTGTGTACGGGGGTGGGGGATGCGAAATCCATATCCTCGGGAAAAATGTTCAGACAACTAGAATTTTTGTTGTAAAGCTTTTAGCTCATATTTATTACATGTAAATGTCAAGGATTTACAGAAAGTACTTATGATGTTACGTTTTTTTTTTTTTATATAGCGCAAACTCGACCCGAAGGTATTAAAGCTCTTTACATGAGCACCAGTTACATTGCACAAGGCCACATTAAGCTTTTGAAGGCACAGGGAGATAACGTGATGTGCCCAGAATCATAGGATATGGACCCGACACCGAGACTAGCTCCTGGTTCCCCAGTTTTTAAGGTCGACAGCTCTGGCCATTAAGCCCCATCCTCTCCCATTAATGACTGAACATATACGCAGAGATTCAACACAGCAGCCAAGTTGCTATGTTGGGGAAAAAGCAGAGCAGCGTCATATCAACTAAGTTATGGCATTGTTTCTCAGCCTGTGCAGGCACACTTTTGCCTGCCTTGCTCGACGCATACACTCTAGAACCATAGTGCAGTGGTTACTGCATGATGTCTAGCATAGGTTTTATACTGAAAGGATACCCTTCCAGTACTAAATACTATTTCTAGAAGTAGTTTTATACTTTTCCAAGTTTGTATGTGTGCTGTAGGTTCAGCGCACAGAAAATAAAACTTTTCTCCAATGTTAGGCCTGCTCCTAGCGGGCGGGTCAATTTTTTGCCACAGATCTCTGTCTAACAGTGTTAGTAGATAGGGTATTGCGTCAAAATCCATGGGTGATTGTATGGAAATATCCATGTACCACAAGTTGTACACTCCGTGACAGAAAGTAGTACATAGTGCTGCTTTGCATTACTTTAGGGCTATGTTCCAGGACAAAACAAGTTTTGCGCTGGAAAGTACATCTCAATACAACACTTAGCGCAAGTTTGCGCCGCTTTTATGATGCAAACGCAGCACAAACTGTTAGTAAATCTGAGCCTTAGTATTTAAGAAATTGGTTTAAAGAGCTCTCTCTCTTTGGAAAACAATCCATTTGTCATACAAAACTCCCTAGAAATGCTGAAGAAAAAACAACGCTACTGCCTCTCAGTAGAGTAGAAGGTCTGTCACCGTCGCAACCTAACTGCGCTGCTCCTTATCTGAGGATCATGATTACCATGCTCTCAGTGATAGATTTGCTAACGTTATGCATGGCCGCACACGTGTTGCAGCGTAACGCAAAGTATAGCAGTGATTTACCATGCATTATAAAAGCCCACCATGCAAGGGCCCTTGCAAATGTTAGTAAATAATCTACCTGTATAGGTGTAACTTATAAAGAGTAAACTCAGTTAGAGAGTAATTGATCACTGTACAAAAGACAAGCATACAGTACGGGTTGGGCAGGGGATGCATGGCGAAGCAAGGGGAATGGGAGTTACAGTGTATTAAAAGGATGTACTCTGTAGGCCAAGGAGAATGTGTTGTGAATAGAGAACTGTTAGAAGTGAGGACCACCAAGCTGTGCGATACTGGAGGCAAGGAGTTGAGGATTGAGTACTCCTTTGAAAGTGCCGCAGTAGAGAGATGTATAATGCAACAAGGTGCTGCTTGAAAAAAGGGCATGACAGCTTACCAGAAAACTCTGTAAATAAGTAGTTATTGACCTTTTGACTTCTGTGGACCACCACATAATCATTACAGGAATTCGAGGACCTCTGCTGAATCTAGGGACCCCCCCCACTGAGTCATTACTGGAAGCCGTGGACCCCGCAATGTTCATGAATAGCACCGCAAAACACTACACAAAAATACAGAAACATCGATTCATCAAACAAATACACAAATGATGAAATATTTAATTTAATTATAAAACAAATAAAACATTCAACATTTTCAGTTTGATGCATTTGCACTCATCCCACAGATCAATATTAGGACACCAACTTCATTTTTAGCATTTAATTTCCAAATTCTTCACATTTACAGAACAGTTTAAAATATTCAGTTATATATATATATATATATATATATATATATATATATATATATATATATATATATATATACACACTTTAATATTCTGTTAATAATGTTTAATTTTCTAAGCAGTTGCAGACCCTTTGAATAGGCCTTATGGACCCCCAGTGGGTCTCCGGACCACAGGAACTGCTGTAAATGATTTTTACTATTAGTTTTTTTTTTTTTACACCGTTGCATTTTTTCTAGCATCAGTGTTTGCTGCACCGGTATTGAGACTTAATACATGTATTTTTCAATAAAATGTTTTATTAGCGTTTTATATTACACAGTGTAGCAAATCAAAACTCTCAAAACTTGGAAATATAAAGAGTGGCAAGCATGGCATCCTAATACATTGACTGCACTAAAACTGCTTGGGGACAATAATACTTTTGATCATCACTCTTAGATTAAATTTCCCATCTTTACTCCAAGAGGGTTACACTTCTCATTCAAGAGAAACTCCAACGTTGTTTTGTTATCACTCTTCATTTAATACAGTAAATATAGATACACCTTTTGTTACAGCCAGCCCCCAGGACCTAACCAACATGTTTTGTCAAAGGGTAAACATATTTTAAACAGGGATGAATGGTGATCTAGGAGTGTGAGCTTCCACCGTTTTGACACAAGCACCACTGAAATAAGTGTGCTTAACACCAAATGCTTTCTCAACCATAGCCTAGGGTTCTGAAGATCAAGACTGAGGGAGAGTTAGCATGGAACTTGCTTGTTTGGAGTGGCTTCAGAGCAGTCCCAAAAGCATATGTGTAGTGTGAAACCACTCGTAAGGGCAGGTCCCATTTAACTCAGATGGCATTTTTCCAGCGGTTGGGGGGGCTGGCATTCTTTCACACTGAGCATTGGCAAAGCTTCCTTGGTCCCATCCACCTTCATATTACACTGCCATTCACTAAATGTCAGCTAGTGGCAGTGTACTGGGGTAACAAGGTAAATACGGAATGGTGCTAACCTATTAAAGTATAAAAGAGCTTCTATAGTTGCAGTCTCTCATCCATTGACTGTAGAACGTGTTCTGTTGGGCAAAGGGTAAATGATCCAGCATTTCTTCCTCTTCCATATGCAGTAACTCTCTTTGGCTGCTGGGCTCCAAGGTGCTGTCAATGCGCTCTGTAGTCATTCATTAGACAAGAGCTGCAGAGTGGTGGTGTTGCTTGGGGATTTCATGGGCCGTATGAAATCACCCATGCCCCCACTGGATTACTACCACAGAGGACAGAATGAAATCTGGAGTAGGACAATGTCCAGCGTGGATAGATATGTCAGAGTGAGTATCAGCAAAAGAATGGCGGAGGTGGGGTGTCTGTGCGTGTAATTATGTGTTTCTCAGTGCCTGGCATGTGATGAGCATCCCTGATTCACAAAGGTCACATCTACCACTGATGAAAATCCCCACCATATTGTGACAATCTCTGACATATACTGGCTACCCATGAAATGACATGAGCCTTCCTGGCACATGGAAGATGTGCCTTGCATACAGTGGTTGCTCCTTGCCCGCGGAGGCCCTCTGAACATACTAAAAGTCCTGACACAAAATGAACTCTCCTCGCATTGACACAAACTCCGGGAATATAATGGCAATCTCTGTCATCCGACGAGCAAGCCCTAGCCTCTAAAAGGCATCCGGGGTCGTAAGAGGACCTTAACTTGTGGGTCTTATGGTGATATTGACATGTGGTGATTCTACCAGGCACATTGGGGCCCTCTCTATCATATAGTGGGTATCTCTGGCATTTACGTCAGCCCAGGCATTTGTTGGGCACCTCTGCCATGTAAACATCTGGTGACCAGTCCTGCTATAGTAGCAGTAAAGCCAAAGGCTCTGGATTTGTTATCACTAGAAGAAAACAGAAAGTTGTTTTTAATTTTTTAATAAAAACAATATACAGCATGAAAAACAAACATTTTAAAATAGCCTCCGTTTTTACAACTTGAATAAATCTTCAGTTTACTGTCCAAGTAAAGTACTACTTTGATTTTTTTCACTAAAATTTACACTCAAATATTTCGAGAATATGGAATTCCTTTACGTTTATATTAATAAGCTCTATAGATTCAGGGTGTACTAATACTTATAAACACCATTGCACAAAACTGTCAAATTCAGGATCACAGTTCATAATGACAGGAGTGTATTTTAAGTAGTAGAAGTATTCCTATTATAATTTCCTTACATCTGAGCCAATTCTTCATATATAATTTCATCTGTGATAACATAATTTTAGATAAACAATTAGTTTTAGCTTTATGAATAGATTAACAAGAATATTTAAAAAATCTGAATTTATTAAAAGAAATGCCTTATTTGATGTAAAAGCCTAGTTCCTATTTGTCATAACAAAATGTTTGTAATTCTGCTTCCTTGTTGAGTTGTCTAGTTGCTGCCTGCAACCTTCTGATGCAGAAAGGCTTTTATTACAATTTCTGCTCTTTAAAACATGATACATTTTAACGTAGTTAATACACGTGAAACAAATATTTTGAATATCCTACTGGTGACATTTGTCAGAATGCACATAGATAGGCTAGGTCGCGTCTCCAACGATAAGCCTGTGAGCTACTGGTAGCTCTCCAGCTATCTGTTGTTAACTCTCCTGTGTGCATCCCAGTCTTCTAAAGTGGAACATTTTGCTTGGTTAAATTAACATATGTATGACAAACATGTGTATTCCATGACGTATTTGATTTTGAGTGATAAATCATGTGCAGAGACGTATTTCTAATATTTTTACTTTTGTGCCAGGGGCACTGAGGCTGGCATGCATTATCTACTTAGAGGCATTCCAAATTGACAAAGCCGTTGTTACATTACTGCTGGTAACCCTGCTAATGTACAGAAGTGATCACTGCTGGTAAATGTGGACAAGGTGGGTACTAATGTAACCTTGTCTGATGTGGTCAGTTACAACACTAATACTATTAGCAGCTCGCAATGATTTTCGTTTAACATAAATAGCTCTTATTACACAAAAGGTTGGAGACCCCTGGAGCCGTTATTTACTATCACTGATTTTATTTGCCTCTTATGTGCCCGTTCCATCTCTCTTTTGAAGTTCTAATTGTCAAACCTGCATACCTTGTAGAGCATGGTATTCATATTGTAGTCTATACACACAGCATATACTGTACCACAATTACCTGTCGAAAACGTTCGGTTGCTCTTTGTTCCTTGACTGCATTGCTAATAATATCAATTAGAAAAAGTAGATCTTACATCGTCACCTATTTTTTATAAGTGTAACTTGGTTTTTGGGGGATAAATTCTTCAATATGTAAATCCAGTGTAGAAAAATGGCAATGTCTTCTTAACATTGCTTAAATGCCTTTGCTTCCTGCACTATATTTTTGTGCTAAAGCTCACTATGTTTCGCCACATTTTGTTTTCTTCTGTACAACTGCATTACAAACTAACCTAATTTTGGATATTAGACTTGCTTGTTTCACATCTTTGTCGATCAAACATCTTTTATAATCTATCTTAAAAAATCTACTAACTATATAAAATTCTTCAAGTTATTACGTAAATAAGCCTTTTTTTCTTGGAAAAACTCTCTCTATGGGATGTTTTGAGTCTCATGTCGCGGATGACTAGATGTAACATGTAGTACACTATTTGCATCTGTTTCTAGTCTATAAATCCGTGCGTGAATAGTATTCTCAACTCTATATTTTACACAATCTATAAACCATATTCTTTTATTATTCCATTCCACACTAAAGTCCATATTGAAATCATTGTATTCAAATGTTTATGTAAATGTTTCAAGTAAATATTGAACATTTCCTAATTCGAAAGATGTTGTCAATTACCAACACCTTGAAAGATGACATGATAATATTTGAAGGAAATAGAGGGCCTGATCTTTGGTGGAAGGGTTATTCCATCACAACAGTGGTGGATATCCTGTCCGCCTTTTTACAAGTGCATTGCATTCTATGGGACGTGTAGTAAGGCAGACGGGATATCCGTCACGATATCCATTGTGACGGAGTAACATGTCCACCAATCTTGAAATAAGGCCCATAGTCTAGACACATCCAAGATTCCAAGAATTTCGTGATGGAACCCCATAGGTTGCAATACATAAAAAATCGAGGGCCTCATTTTTGGAGATTTGGTGTAGGGCAGTGCATCAAGGACTTGCTGCGCTGCCCTACATCGAAGTGAAAGGGCAGGAATGTGCAGTTTTGGCAGCCTAGTGAAAACACATGCACCCTTGCCCCATGAGAGGCTCAATCCACTTTCTATGTGTTCTGCAGAATGCAGCACACATGAAAAGAGGAACACACAAGAAGAAATAAAGTGTATTTCTCTGTTTTGGCGCATCCCCACGTTTACATGGTTTTGTAAATCTGGGGAAGCGTCAAACTCTGTGAATGTTGTGTGGGAACACCCACGGCAACACCCATGGAACATCTCACTAACCCACAGTAAGGCAACACAACGATTTGTGCTGCCTTGCCTTACTCCGTATCTATGAGGACATTTAAAGCCATGAAAAGTGGCTTAGCCTGACCTCATAAATATGATTTTGTAGTTTGCACCACTGGAGCATCACAAAAAGTGACACTACGTTAACAAAAGGGGCTCATAAGTATGCCTCTTGGCACCGAAGTACATATAGGGCACACTCCCCTACTTTGTGGCATGGCACACCCAGTCACACAAAAAAAATAGCTATTCCCAGTGCAAACAAAAATTCAGACTGTTTGTTAATGTGTTGCTTTGAGAGCAACAGTGAAAGAGCGAGCAATGGTTAGAAACTTCAACTCCCTCTTACTCTAGAAGCAGAACCGGCCTCGTTGTTAAGAGGGACAGTGATCTCCTCATCAGGGGGCTGCCGGGTGTGTACCTGTGGCTCTTGTGCCTCCTTCTTAAAGGATGCCATTAGATTTCTCACTGTGTATCACATCATGTGTGGCTTACAATAACTGCACTTCCTGACAGCTTCCATGATCTTGCGCCCTATAATACAGCGTGGGTGCAAAGGCTATCACTCATTTTCATGGGGGTTGCCATTGGTGCAAAATGTTTGGAGGTATAATCCCTGTATTTCAGAAGAGGCCACACCTGCATCTGCAGCCCCTTGTGTAATACCAAAGTGCCCTTGGGATGCAGGCACAAAGCCAAATGCGTTATTGTCTTTGCAGTGAGCTACATTTCCATGCGAATGAAAGTAAGTCACCTTGGTATTGTGCTTGTGAAAAATGTATGGCAGCGTGGTACTTCTATGAAATAAAGGGTACTCAAGCATCTGCAGCCTCTTCCTCAACCAGCCTCAGGAGTGCAAATAGCGAATGCAAATACTGATCTCACCCCGGTTGGACCACGTGTAATACTGCTCCCGAGTATCAAAGTGGTGAAGAATGGAGCAATGTCAGAATTAAAGCAGTTGCTGCATTTCCTTTGTAGTTAGATATCATGGATCGGGTCTTGGAGCCTATAATATACAGTGTGGCTTACAACTTCACTCTCTGAAGGTGTCCTTGTATTTACACAAGCTTAGGTACACACGATTAACAAAGGTATCTGGGAGGAGCTACGCTAGCAACCAAGATGGCCGCCTAAGCTCCCGGCTCCGTCGACCTCCGTCGCTGGCGGACCTATCCTGCAATTAATCCTGACCTCCAGCCCGACTCCCGGGTGTCTGAATCGTTGCTGAGCGCAGGGGGGCATTCCCGGAGTTTTTCTCGCACTGATTGACGAAGTTACACCGTCTTTCATTTTTGTGCCTACTCCAGTGTGTAAGCCGGGGCCTCGAGTACTGACCCAGCCGGGTTTCAGTTGAACAACATCGGCCGCGGGTGCCTGGCGGAGTCCGGTCTCATCGGAGGAAAATTTTTTCTTCGATCCTGGTGGTAGTTTCTGGTCCCGGCGAATACTAGACAGACGGCGACGAGACGTGTTTGCTGAGGTGGGTGGGGGGGCCAGGTCCCGGGGACCCTGTAGCGTCCCGCGGTGTCCGTGGGTGGGGCCCCCACTCGCGGCAACAGTGTAAAGATCACCAAGCCTACAAGTCGCCCGTCGCTTCCGTCCATCCTGCTCCTGTTTGTTTCCCCGGAGTAGCCGGCCTCCGGGGTTAAGGACCTGTTCTGTTATCGTGCAAGCAGCGATGGATCGGACGACGTGTGGACCATCACTGGGGACCGTAATGGCCGCCATTGGGGCTCTTCACTTGCAAATGGAGGCTCCCTTCTACAAATTGGCCGTAAGCATCGAGACTGTGTGTTTGAGACCGGACTCCAGCCCTGTGTCAGACCTGCAACATACGGTGACCCCCGCGAAGCTTGATCTAACTCGAGAGGAGGACCCCGAACGTAATCGAGACCTGGTGCCATTTGTCTATGCACGAGTGCGACGGAACGTTGCCGGAGCCCTTGAACAACCAGCACGACCGACAGAGTCATCGCCCGCGCAGGACTCATCTTTTCCTTCGCTTCTGGAGGCTTCCTTTCATACTTTTCTGACTGACTTTCGTGTATCCGGGAGACTTCGAGACTTAACATTTTTGACCCTTTCCAGCAGTATAGGTCTTCTTTTCTTACAACGTTTTGACTTGTTTGCTACTATGTCGGTCCTACCGGATGGGGTTTGTGCGATGGATCGTGAGGGCCAGGGCTGAATTTGACTGTCTGAGTTCGGCACAGTGACTATCTTTTGGCTCTGCTGGGTGGTGTCTGTGAGCGTAGGGGCCAGATGGCAGTCTGATCGTTTGGGTTTGGTGCAATTGCTCTGTTTGATACGGGATTTGCTGCCTCTGTTGTGCCGGGGGTTGGGCGGGTAGGTCTTCTCTCCATTTTTGTGACTCCCCTATCTGTTTGCTTATTAGTCTGCTTTCCTTCGCTTTGTACGACGGTAGGGGCTGTCCGCTTTGGCGGGGGGGAGGGGAGTCCGGGAGCTCGTATTGTATTGTATGATATTTCCTCCTCCATCTTTTCCCTTCCTTGGGGTTTAGTTTAGTGGGCGATAGGCACGCTGCTAGTGGGGTTAGGTCGTAGCCATCTGCAGGGGTGCAGGGTGGGGGGCTGAGGGTTTTTTTTTTCCCTTTATTATGTTCTATGGCCTTTCTTTCTCCCTTTTCCTTTCTTCACAAGAGATGTGGCATATTATCCTGAGCCAATTAGTTCCTCATATCTGGGTGTCGAATGTTAGATTTTAATATCCTGTCTTCTGGGCGGGCGGGTTCCGATGCTGTTCGCTTAAGATTATCTGTACTGTATTGTTTAGCCCCAGCTCTAAGCTGGTATTGCTGATTTTCAGATGTCTATAACTGCTATGTATATCCTTAAATCATTTGCCCGTTCGCCATAATTGTATGTTTATCCAACTGACACCCGATATGTACATTTCTTCTCTTGTGTTATAATTAATAAAAATAACTATAAAAAAAACCAAAGGTATCTTACACTTTTTACTACATTTAGAATGTTTTATTATTTGTAAAATCTGAAGTTACTAAAGAAAAAAAGTGGTAAGCCAGCACCACACATTACCAATCAGTCGCCCTGCAATGGCCTCCCATAGAAAATAAGGACGGAAGGGAAATAAAATAAAACATAATAAGAAATAGTGTTCATTTAAAATATTTAAAAGAGTTAAAAAACATAAATAGATATCATTTAATGTTTTAAAAATATATTAAAATAGTACATATGTAATATTTAATTTGTAAATATTTTATTACCTTATATTAAATTGAACAATAATTGTAACTACAATTTTCTAATAATATATAATGAAATTAATTGGAATTTAGTCTATACATCACCTTTAATAAATAGTAATACGTAATCATGTTTTTTGCCTTAGGTGGGACTTTATTTTTTAACATAAATTCCAGAAAAAAGTGTAATTTAATGTAAAACAAAGTTAATAGTGCAGTTGCATTTTTTATGTTGTTCTTTTAAAATAAATATATAACATATTTACAATTATATTTAATATCAAGTATTTTAAATATTTATTTTGAAGTTAACACACATAAACGCAACTAATGGCTGACAGTCAACGAGGGCAGACCTGAGAAAACCGCATTAAAAGACATGCAGCAGATGATGAACAGGTACTGGGTTTCCAAAGGCACAAGTAAAACAGTGGATCTATTTTGCTGCTGGGAATGGAGGCGTAAGGGGAAGAAACCAGCCTCTATTCATAACTGTAACTAAAATGTGCTGGTGTATACTTTACACTGGCATTATATAGTTGTAAATTCTAATCACACATTAGAATTACGGAGGTCAAAGTAAGTTATCTTTAGATGACTGTGAGTGGGAGATTAAAGGTGGGATTGTAAACCCACATCTATATAGGAGTAAGAGATCTAAAATGGGAGGGCGAGCTTTCGGCGGAGCAGCAGCTCGTTTATGTAATAGCCTCCCCCCGGAATGGAGGTAAATACAGGATCTGCTGCTGTTCTGAAAGAAAGTTAAGATCTGGCTTTTTCCCAGAGTGTAACCGGCTGGCCGGTCAGTTTCTGCAGCTGCGTTTTTTAAACTTTTTTTTACTGTGTCTCAGCGCCAGAATGCCCGTAGGGTTACAGCGTGCTTTATAAGTGCAAAATACATACATATACATGGCTCTAGTTAGCAAAAAGCAAAAAAAGTAAAGTTTCAGAGGATATTTATACTCTACACATTTTTGTTGTTCACTAACATTTCTTGTGTTACACAAAGGACAATTGAAGGTCTTCGAGTAATGAGCTCGAAAACTTGCCAGGAGCACTACTGGAAAATTCTTGTGACTAAACCCAAGGGCACCTATAATACATACCCTGAAACTCCTCTCAGGGGGAACAGTGCCTCATCTGTAAATGCACTTTTTACGAGGAGTATGTATTTCCTCACAGACCCCCAGCAAGTCTGGGGTGATCTGTTCCCCTTCATATCCTGGAAGTGGATTTATTTCAGCCCATTGCTGGAGCAATTCTCTGGACGTTTTCAGGGTGGAAAGCGGTGTCAGAGTGGAGTTTGGGAATATCCATAAATGTACATGTTCATCGGAATTCCCAGATTTCCAAGGCAAATCACGCCTTAATGCACCTACTTTGGATGGATGCTTTTACCCTCAGACTCTTCACCTTTTGAACCCTTTCAAGTGTCATACTGGTTCTGGAAAACCACTTGCCATAGCTCTGCATTCTGGTGGGGACCGCCCCCCATTGGCACCGGCTGACCACACTTGGAGTGCCCCCTTCTGCCACTAAAACCCGGCTGTGCTTCCATGCCTGTTACCTGTGCTGGACTGGCCGAAGCGGGCATTGGGTTTTTCCCTGGGAGACTTTTATGGGTGGAGGTCAGTTGTGCAGCGGTGGAGGCCTGTTATGTTACTGGGGGCTGGTTTTGCAGTGGTGCTGCAATATCAGCTCCCAGTAAAAAAAGCACCAATGCTTCAGACTTGCACCCCGCCTCCCTCGGGGGCTGGTCAACCAAATTGCCAGGACGGCTTTTGGTTCCCAATCCGGCACTGCCTGTTATAGAGGCCTCACTGGATGTTGCTTTATCAGCACACCCACTCATTGGTTCCAGGGAAGCTGATACCAAATTTGGATTGGGATCCTTTATCAGCAAGAGGAATTTACCCTATGTCTCCATAAAAACGTGCAACCCTATGCTTCAATTAAACATTTCTTAATTCCAGCACTTCAGCCCATATTCCAATGCCGTTCAGATACTAGTTGACTTGGATTACGAGGAGGAGGCAGGCAACTTGCTCCCCCTCCACATTATACTCATACTAACCTTTACCTGAATGTACGAAATGCAGGTGGCCTTGACACCACATCTCTTTCAGAACTTGATTTACCACATATTCTTCCTACTGAGGAGAGTACTTTAATTGCAGTAGTCATTAGGAGAGCTATGGAATTGTTAATAGTCCCTCTCTGTTAGAGGAAACAAAAGCTAATTGTCTTACGGCTTGAAGCTGTAGTTGATCCTATCTTGGCACTTCGGTATAAGCACTATTTTGCCCTCGCTGTTAACTGACCCATTGCCAGATGGCACAAAAAGGCATTTGGACACCCGAAGTTATGGTCACATCACATATAACTAAGAGCCTTGTGGTGCAATCCTCCACTTGTAAGATATAAGCCCTCCTTTCTTCCCACTACACGGGTCATGGAGTCAAAACAAATTGATGTTTGCCTCAGGTTGGCTGTTGCCACATCCATTGAGAGATGGCATGGGAGTTTCTGCCAGCACGAGTATCCCTTGTGCAAACATGTCAGAATGCATGGGACACAGCCAAGCAAATCTTGCATTGAATCCATAGACTTGGTTCTCTGTGCCATTTGAACCACTGTCATCATAAACAGACATGCCTGGATGTGTTTTATGGGAATTTCATGAGACGATCTGATTTCCTTGATAGATATACCCTTTGATGGGCCTTATTTGGGAGAAAACGCTAAACTGGAGAGATTTAAGAACAGCTGTGTAATGGAACGTTTTATGAGTTTAGTCTCCCCAGTGCACCTATTCCGCCAGCAGTATCAGACGTTTTGAGATTACTCCAGGGGCCTCTGTGTCCATCTACATCAAATTTCACAGCCTATCCCTCAGCACCCGCAGAAGCTTCCAGTCTTTAGGGGCAGATGTCATGCGACAGAGAAGGCCATCAGCAATAGCACTCTTCCTCCTCGCTTGCCATGATAACACAACCACTTTTGTTTATCACTTGGTGAATACGAGCATCCACATCAAAATATAAACGTCCTCCTCCTCATATTCCTCTAGTTGTCACACCATTATGACGGCTCATGCTTAACTCCTCTTTAGGGAGGTGTTTGTGTGACTTGCAAAGTGTGAATTCAAGAAAGTACCTTAAGCAGAACAGAGGCTCGGATGTTATTCCTGTTACTTCCTGATCACTAACAATAGTGGAGCTCTGCAGCCGATTCCGGACCCCATAGTATTAAATTTGTCTCTCTGGAAGGAGAAATTCTACATCATAAGCCTTGTGCAAGTTCTGCTGACCTTGCACCATGTATACTGGACGGTATCCCTGGACCTGCAGGACATGTACTTGTATGTGCAGGTCCTGCAGCCCCACAGCAATATCTGTGTTTTGTGGCTGATTCCACTCACTACCAATTTTTGGTCATCCCCTTTGGCCTTACATCAGCACCTCTGGTGTTTACAAAAGTGCAGGTCAAAAGTGTACATGTTCTGGCACCTTGTTGACTTGATGTTGAAGGTAGGCTTGCCTCAGTTAGTCTCAGACCTCCTGGACCATGCAACCACTGTTCAGCCTTGGAGTCTACATAAACGAATCCAAATCCAACTTACCACCCAAGCAGAGGTTACCAACGATGGCACTAATATGAATCTAGTCACTCTGAGGGCCTTTCTGCCACTATAGCAGGTCAAGAATGGGGAGAGGAGTTGGCCTAACAGCTAGGCGGTCGACCTCGAATCTGGGGAACTGGGTCTGAGTCTCGGCAATGACACTGAACATCCTGTGATTCTGGGCTAATCACTAAATCTCCCCGTGCCTAACCAAAATTAATGTGTCTCCTCATGTAACTGGTGCTATGTAAAGCGCTTTGATACCTGATTCGGGTCAAGTTCGTGCTATATAAAACTCTGTTAGGTTTTGAAGAAAGCAGTTCCTACATCTCTGATACTTTTGATACTGCAAGAGCAATTTGAGAGAATATTGTTTACAAAACTATCACCCCATTTAAGTCAATAACAGAAAAACTACACCGAATGGAATTATATTTTTGTAAATGTTATTTAGGATGCTATATATGATATTTGTGCATACAGTATTGTGGCACACAACTGAGGTACTATGTGAATGCAGTAAGATTGTAGATATTGGCAGTGTCTGGTAAAACCCCTCCTACCTTTGGAAATAGAAATGCCTCTGGAGGCAATAAAAAGTCAAGTGAGACCAATGTAGAGGAAGTATCAAGGCAAGGATATGGAGGCACAGCATGGGAGGTCTTTGTAGATCATGGTTATTGACTGAAAAAAGCTCATATTATGACAAGTGGTCAAGTGATGGTGACAGGTGAACACTCATGATTTCCTTGTTCATACTCTCTCTAGTTTTTGGAGTCCGAAGGGGCAACTGAAGAAAGGAGCTTTTGCCCCATAGATCTGGTTAATGTCCTCTAAAACAAAACTAACATGTTTAGGCAAAACTAATATATTGAAGAGTTTTTAAAGCTGTTGCTTTATGGATTTTCCACAAGGGTTCTAGTATTCGTAAAATCAGCTCCAGGGATCTCCCTGTATCTGGTGCAGGTCTTTCATAGTCCCCCCTTTAGCACATCAGATAACTAGGGTCCAGTTAACTAACCCTCGTCATTGACCAGCTTTCTTGGTTGGACGCACCCCAGAGACATATTTTCCCCCAGGCAGCTGACTTTTCCTCTCATAGTAGCTCAAATATCCTTGTTTACCAGGTTAGGGAACTGAATTACCTAGTTCTTGGAATCAGTCCTTTGTGTCTCCTTCATAGTTCTTGGAATACGTCCTTTGGGACAGATTCAGGTAGAGGAAGGTGTCGTAGGCAGGAATGACACACAGGCTGATGACGATTTAAGTAGGATTATTCACAAGCACATAGTCGCAGCGTCCCTCACGCGTCAGCCAGCAGCAACTGACATAACTGCCGAGGTAGCGAGCAACGTCACGCAACAGTAGAACATTAAGGCAGTGACATTCTACAGAGGCGCGCTGCCTCAAACACAGGAGAGATCACAACATACCCCCTTTCTTACACGCAGGTAGAATCAAAAACTGAAGAACAGAAGGCAAAGAAAGAGAGGTAAGTGGTGGAGATAGCAGAAGTGGAGGAGAAGATGGAGGTACAGGAGAGAGAGAGAGCAAAAAAAAGATGGGAGGAGGCCACTGAGCATAGAACATACAAATGGAATGTTGAATTGGAAGAAGGAGGGCTAACTCACCAGGAAATCCTGTAAGTGGTGAGGGGGGCCCCTTGACCCGTAAGGGTCTTTGGCAACGTTGAGTGGTTTGGGAAAGATGTATATTTTGATTATCATCACTGTACACCCAAGTTGTCACCACTGGGACCGGGTGCTCTCATTTCAGCACAAGAACGAGAACTATTCAATAATTGGTGATCATGTGCCAATATATATCCTGAACAAGAATCTCTACTCACACTAGAGCAGGGGTGGATTGTCTTGTGAGCTGTACTTGGCTACTCTGCTTAGATCTCACTTCTCTCCATTGGTCAAAACAACGTACCACTGGTGGACTTCTTTAACTAGGAAAGGGCCACAGAACTTACACACATCCTTGACCCAAAAACCAGATCTAACTTTGACCCAATCTCCCACTTGAAGACAAGTGTGGGACATAGACTGACAATGGACAGGAGTGGGTGCAGAAGTGGATTTGGATACATCACCAACACACACACTCTTCCCTTCTAATAACTCTCTGACCCAAGAGGGTACGAGCTTGGTAGAGGGTTTCCTTCCACGCATGGCAACAAACGGAACAACACCATTAGTGGTATTCTCAGTAGTACGGTAAGCCCACACTAATTCATTCAAGGTTTCTTCAACATCCAGGTTATTGGCGATAGCAAGACCTATGGCACCTTTAATCATACGGTTGGCTCTCTCAACTATACCATTGGATTGAGGATTATAGAGTGCAGCGAGGGAATGTTTAATCCCACAACGGCGTAAAAATTCACACATTTCACCATAAGTAAGCTGAGTGCCATTGTCTGTTATAAGAACACTAGGATAGCCTTCTTCTTTAAAAATACAGCGTAGCACTTTTGTGGTGACTCTAGTGGTAATTTCAGGAAGAAGGTGCACGATCAACCACCTAGAATGAACATCCATCAAAACCAAACCAAATCTCTTGTTGGGATGTACTCCTGGCATCGGTCCAATGAAATCAAGACAAAGACTATGCCAACTTACACCCGGGTCATGGATGGAACTCGGGACAGACTGTGGCCCGACCTTCAATCTCTTCTCACACTCTTTGCATGCGCTGCACCTTTCAATCCAATCAACCACCTCACCATCCATTCCCGGACATCAGAACTAACTCCTCAACCTTTGCTTAGTAATGGTCTGTCCCATGTGTCCTTCGTGGGCTATGTCAAATAACTTCTTACCAATACCAAACGGAGGAACAATCTTATCACCTTGCATGACAATCTGGTCTGCAACAATGGATAATTCGTCGATAATGGCATTGAAAGGTCTGACATTACAAGGCAATGTGCTCTCTCTTCGCCCACCTTTGGTTATAAGGTTGAGAACAGACTTAAGTACCTCATCTTGTGACATGGCATTCGCCCATTCTTCTTTGTTGACCACACCACAACTCCATTGGACAACATCATTCACCCAGGAAATGGCATCTTCTCTTGAACTCTTAGTCACCCCAATTTTATTTACATTCTCCCACTCTAAAGGCAGACGCACTTCTTACGAATACCAAACGGAGGAATAATCTTATCACCTCGCATGACAATCTGGTCTGCAACAATGAATAATTCGTCAATAATGGCATGCTAATCCATTGAGCTTTGCACGCCTGGGTTTGTAACCCATTCTCGTCGCCAAAAGTATGTTGTAGGCAGTAATGACACACAGGCTGATGACGATTTAAGTAGGTTTATTCACACGTAGTCGCAGCGTCCCTGACGCCTCAGCCAGCAGCAATTGACATAACTGCTGAGGTCGCGAGCAACGCCATGCAACAGTAGAACGTTAAGGCAGTGACATTCTACAGAGGCGCACCTCAAACACGGGAGAGATCACAACAGAAGGACAACTCTGTCCTTTGACAGCCAGGAAAGTCTTACTCCACCTTCTTCGTGGCTGGTCCTGATGCCCTAGTGGGTCATGAATGCACACTTTATAAAGGGCAATTAGAATGCCAATGGTAGAAAAAGGCAGAGAACCCACTTCCTAAAAGGTCCCCATTCACCTTCACTTTACAATGATGCAGTTCCTGTGCCAGATGATAGCAACGTTAACCAGAACTATTTGTCAAGCAACATTCTGATGAACTCTTCATTTCATCCCAGTTCCACCTTTCTTCCTCCAACCACTTCAGCCCAGTACAGTTCAGTCTTTCTAGCACTTTCTGTTGGCACTTTCAGTTAGCATTATCCATAATACTTGCGGAGTCGGAAAGTCTGTCACAGCCTGGAGATGGCAGGACTATTCACAGAAAAAATGTTTTGAAAATGACTGCTGTTCAGTTCCTTCCATGTGTTTGTGGATAAACAGGGGCCGAACAAGAGTTGGTAAAAGGAGTGAGTCGCGTGATGCCCTCCAGATATAAGGATGACATTAATCTGTCTTGGGTGCACAGCATTTAATGTCTGAAAAGTATCTAAACAAGTAACTCAAATCTGAAGGGATATTTGAAATTTTCAGGCCAAATTACTTTTAGGATTTAGTCTCAGCATGAATGCCTGCCAACATCTTCCAAAGCCTTCTGTAATGTTCTTAACAAAGGACCTGCAGCAAGGTTGTCAGCTGCCGAATGGGCACTAAGTTTCATACCGGGTATTTTAAATTGTGAGCATGATTATCCGGATTCGTGACTAACCCAGATGCCTGAAATTTGATAATTGCCTTAAAATTGGCTAATTATTTATATCACATTATTTTCCAGTGTCAGTTTAACGCATTGACTGCCCCAGTCACACTTTACCGTGGCTATCCGAGAGAAGAAAGTCACATTATTTCAGCAAAGCGCATGTGGCTTGGCCTGTTTAACAGGCCTCAGACCAGAGTAAAAGATATATGAAATTTCCTATAACAGGTCTGATTTTGCTTCCCCACAGTGGCTACTTTATGTATAATTAGACATAGACACTTGACTGTGAAAGCAGACAGACGTCTGCGCTCATTAAATCTAGCAATTGCCATGCATGATGCAACGGTCTACTTAGTATATCTTTGCTTCTACACCACTATAAAGATGTAGGAATTTAAAGCAAATAAGAACTTCATTTCCGACTTAGTTTGCCATATGCCTGGCAGCTGAAACATGATAATTATACTTAGGGGCAGATTTATTAAAAAGGTTCTTCAACGCAACAACCAAAGTTGTGTTGCACAAAGGGGAAAACGCATAATAGAGCCATATCTGCAAATCTGACGGTGGTGGTGCTGTAATCCCAAGGCATTCAAATAGGCTGCCTAGCGCCACCCAACACCTGTGCATGTTAGTGCAAATGTGTGTGTGTGTGTGTCTGTGTGTGTGTGCGTGCACACATGCCAACATTTTAGGGCAGGCAGTGGGAGATTTAAAGAAAATAGTCGGGAGAATGTATTTTCCCCACTGACGTGTAGAAGCAGAGGCAATCTGCCTGAATCTGGTCTATTGGTATGTGTGGTGAGAGAAAATCAGCATTTACTCTTTGGCAGTTTATGCAGCAGATTTCTAAACTCTGTTTTGTTTGCGCTATGTAAAAGCTGGCCAAAGAAAAATCTCGAGGCCTGTCACATGCTCTAAGCTCCCCCTCCAAGAATTAAGGACAAAGCGTTACCCTTTGATGTCACATGCTCTAAGCTCCCCCTCCAAGAATTAGGGACAAAGCGTTAACCTTTGATGTCAGAGATATTTCTTAGAGGAGGAGATTGGAGTGAGTGTGTGTGACTGACATTAACATTTTATTTTTGCCGGTGTTACAAAACTTGGAATCGGGTTTCTGCATGCAGGAATCGTGAGCAGGAGACTACCCTTGAAATCGGTAGTTTTCCATCTGAATCGGGAGGGTTGTAATGTATGGTGTGTGTGTGATGTCTAGCATTGATTTTATGCTGGAAAGGTATACCGTTACAGTACAAAATACTATGATACAACATACTTTAAAACTTTTCGAACATTCAACAGTATTTTATTTTTATTTATTTATTTATTTGTGCGATTTTATATAGCGCAAACTTTACCCGAAGGTGTCAGAGCGCTTTACATAGGATCCAGTTGCAAACATAAGGACTGATGGTTACATGCGGAAAAAAAATTGCACATTTTTGACTTACATAAGAACCAGTTGAAAACATACGGACTTAGGGTTACATGCGTTATAAAAAAGGTACAAACAGAAAAAATTGCAAATGTACAAGAGATAAAGTCACACAAGGAGATACAAATGGATAAACTCTAGGCATATACTAGTGATATCTCTATCTACTTAGGGAGGGGATACACATGGATATACTCTAAGAGTCACATAGGAATGGTAGAGAGCACAGCAGACTCCTGCATAAACTAGTGATTAGAGTTATCTCTATATACATAGGGAAGGGGTAAGACTAGATATACTCTAAAAGTCACATAGGAATGGTAGAGAGCAACGCGGACTACTGCATATTCTAGTGATTAGAGTTATCTCTATATACATAGGGAAGGGATACACATGGATATACTCTAACAGTCACATAGGCGACTAGTCGTTAGAGTTATCTCTATATACATAGGTAAGGGATACACATGGATATACTCTAACAGTCACATAGGCGACTAGTCATTAGAGTTATCTCTATATACATAGGAAGGGATATGACTGGATATACTGTAAGGGTCACATAGGAATGGTAGAGAGCACAGCGGACTACTGCATATACTAGTGATTAGAGTTATCTCTATATACATAGGGAAGGGGTAAGACTGGATATACTCTAAGAGTCACATAGGCATGGTATATGGTGCAAGGTCTAAAGCAAATACCAGTGATTAGAGTTATTTCCATAAGTCAAAGAGCAGAGTTCCATAAGTGTGGATGCAGTCACAGCACAAAGGGAGGGTGGGAGGGATGCAAGGGTAAGGAGAGAAGGGAAAGCAGAAAAGGGAGAAAACGTTTGAGGATCATCCACGGGGAGAAGGGGTTAAAGGGCGAGGGAATGGAAGGAGGGCTAGAGTCCAGAGAAAACTGTCCAAAAACAGCAGCAAAGTGTAGGCCAGGACAGAACAAAAAGTCAAGAAGTCCAGGAGAGAAGGTGGGAGCCCAGTTGGGAGATGAGCTGGAGGCCAGCCGCAGGCGTGTCACCGTCTTGGAGAGCTTGCGGTCATCCGGCTCGGTGGGCGTGAGAGTGCGCAAGGTGGTGAAGGTGTTGGTGCGGTCACGCGTTGACCGTGAGGCGCTGTGTGGGGTATGGGTGAGTAATCCGGAGATCCGGCCCGTGTTGCAGGCCCACAGGGCATTCCGGAAGTGGCAGTGGCCCCCAAAACGGCAGCAGGTCGAGTGGCAGGCCAGACAGTCTGAGCGAGGGCCGCAGGATAAACAAGAGGCCGGAGAGAAGTTGGGGCGAGCCAGAGGAAGCGGCGATCGCCATCCGAAAGTCGCCGCCGGCCGCCATCTTGGAGTCAGGCAGGCGCTGGGAGCATTCCCTCAGTGGGGGGTGCCGTTAAAGTATGGCTAGATGGTGCTATGTCCCGTCAGCTGCTCCGACACTCGGCGAGAGTCTGGGCAAGCCGGGGGAGCGCAGGTCGCAATCCTACCTCCCAGCGGCGGCCGCAGTCAGCGGAATCCACGGCGAGGTGCTGCCCGCCATTTTGAGCGCCACAGCCCTCTCTTCCTTCTCTTCGGGAGATCGGACCTGTCCGCCTAGTTAGGAGCGATCGCTGTTGCTCCGCAAATGCCCCATTCGCTCCGCTTCATGTGGGGAAGAAGGGCGATCGGAAGAAGGGCGATCAGAAGAAGGGCTGTATCAGCCTAGAGCCGGGTTCGAGCAGCTCGTGAACCGGGAGCCGAGACGATCCACGTCCACTCGGCTCCCGGCTCCTCCCATCCCAACAGTACATTAGAGCACACATGCTTCGTTTCAACTGTGTGGTGAAAATAAAACTTTTCTCCCTGTTCATGCCTGCCTCAAGGAGTTGTTATTTTTTGGCACAAAGCACTGTCGACCAATGTAAGTAGATGGGGCTTTGTGTAAAAAAACACGGGTCATAGCATTTGAAATCCATGTACCACCCATGGGATCCCACCTTGATGCAAAGTAATGCAAAGCAGCACAAACTACTAGCATTATTTTGGGGGAACATTCAGCACAAAAAATATTTATAACAAATTAACACTTTGCATCTGTTTGCATCACTTTATAACAAATCATAATATTTGTACCGCTTTGCATTACTTTGGTGACTTTGCACCAACACAAATTGTTGCTAAATCTGATCCTAAGTCTTCTTATGTATTTGCTATGATTCTGAATTTGAATATATAGACATCTATAAATCAGAACTGTAACTAGGTAAGTGCAAATCAATCATAGCAGTAAGTCTATTAATTCATATTCCAAATATTTTAACTCCAAAGCCGAGTCTGCTCTACAGAGGTTGAAATACGGTCACTATGAACAGGGAGAGAAGGTGGAACGGCTACTGACAGCGCAGCTCAGGCAGAGGGAGGCAGGCATTCCCATTCTTGCTATCGTCTCTGACTCAGGGGCGTTAGTTACCAAGCCCCAGAAGATTGTAAATACATTTGCATCCTACTATAGGGCCCTCTACTCCCCGGAAATTATTTAGGGATAAGTGTAGATGAATGTTGTTTTTTGGAAGGCAGTCGACTACTTCAGGGCACAATCGCTAAAGAGGACATTGAACAGGACGTCTCTGATCTACCCTATCATAAAGCCCTGGGCGAATACGATTTTTCGGCAGTGTTTTACAAATGTAACAAATCCGACGTGGTGGATCTTTTCCATGAGGCCTTTGCTGAGGCTTATTGCACAGACTGCTTGGGTACAGTTTCCAAATTGGTACAGATTTCGGTCCTTCCCAAACCATGAAAAGACCCTCTTCTTTGCAGCAGTTAACACCCCATATCCCTGCTCAATGGAGATGTTACGATATTGCCCAGTATTCTAGCCACCTCCCCACACATTCACCTTTTGCAAGTAGGCTTTGTCCCAGGCAGCTCATTCCTTAATCATCTTTGCACATTAGCTCATGCAGTCTGGCTAGCAACGGATCTTCCGTGTGAGGCCTCGACACTGTCGTTGGATGCCACAGAGGCCTTTAATAGGATAGAGTGGGACTACCTGCATGCTGCACTCCAGAAATTTGGTCTTGGTGACAACTTCATCTCCAGAGTTAGGTGGCTCTATGATTCCATGTTAGACCTGGCATGCTTGGCGTGGTTTTCATCTGTATGTTTGCCTCTGCCTCCTGTGTTTTGCTGGGTGATGGACTTCGGTTTTCGTGCCACTGCTGATCAGTGCCAAAGTGCAAGTGCGCCCTCTGTAAATTGTGAATATGGATTGGTGTTTCCATGATTGCCTTGCTTGACTTACTACTAAGTCCCTAGTACAGTGTACTGTGTGTTCCCAGGGCCTGTAAGTCAAATTCTGCTAGTGGGCCTGCAGCACTGATTGTGCCACCAACACAAGCAGCCTCGCAAAAGGTTCTCGGACCTGCCACTGCAGGGTTTGTGTGCAGTTTGGTACTGCCATGTTGACCTTGCAAGTGCACCGACGTACCAGATGCTAACCTTCCCTTTTCTTGCATGTGAGTAGGCCCAAGGTACCCCTGTGGGCAGGTTGCAGTGTATGTGGAAGGTAGGACATGTCCTGATGTGTGGAATATGTCCTGATAGCAAACTACAGTGAATTTCGTATTTCAATATTGAAAGGCCATCTGTCTCAAAGAATAGAATGGGAGTTTATATATAACATCTTATAAATATAACTTCCTGTTGGGACAAGATGGGAAGGTGAAGTTTAGTATGCCTGAACTCAGAATCTAAAGATGCATTATTTAGTAAGGATGATTTTTACATTCTGTGTTTGAAAATGCCACTTTTATAAAGTAGGTATTTTCTTGCTTAGCCATCCTGTTTGCCTCTGCTGGTTTGTGGATTGACTGTCTGGCTTTGGAGTGACAGGGGCTAGGGATGTGCATTCACTGTAGACTGCCACTGGTGGGGGGGGGGGTGAGGAGTGTCCTGCCTTTCCTAGATGAGTCAAGGTTGGGCTGAATAGACCTGGGCTACCTTTAGAGTAGGGGGAGGAGATTTCCTTTCACCTGAAGGGGTCTGGTCTGCCTTACACAATGATGTCGCCTCCTCCTACCGGAAAGCTGGTTAGAGAGGACAGAGCTGGTTTTGATTGAGCACAGAGCCTCTCTGTCATAAGAGAACAAAGAAAAATGCTGCATAAATATTGGGGCCCGGACCCCAGAACTTTTAGATTACTTCCGGACTCAAGCGGAACTTCTGCCAAGGAGAAAAGCTGGGAAAACTGAAGGAGAATCCACTGCCCCTTTGCTGTGTGCTGTTGGGGGTGGCCTGCAGTGGCTGTTTCTGCCAAGGAGAGGACAAAGACTTTGCTGTGTGCTGTGTATCCAGCTTGAAGATCTGCAAGGGCTGGAAGTAGAGCTTGCCTCCTGTTCTGACATCTCAGGGCCACAAAGACTTTACCACCAGCTTCCCTGTACTTACTTGCTAGGAGTTCTGACCTGCCAAGAGGTGCCTTTTGCTGAGTTGGGCCTCTAGAGGTTGTTCCTGCTGTTGGGAGCAACTACAAGAAGCACAATGCTTCCGCACCCATTTCCGATGCATCGCTGCGTGCGGGAAGAAATTCTATGCATTGCTATCGTGCCACTGATGAAACCGATGCAGCGCCTCCCTGCGCATGGAGAAATCGCTGCACACCAAATCCTGTGCACTGATCTCTGAGATCACTGCACCCATTCAGATGCAGGCCCTGCTGTGCGGCTGCAAAACCAAAGCATCTTGGGACCGCGAATGGAGAGATCAACGCAGCGCCGCTGTCACACTGAGAACAGACTCATCCCTGATCCCAATGCATCGCATCCGAGTGCCAAGTCAACATCAACGCTGGGGCCTCAGAAAGAAACCAACGCCTCACTTCCTGCACAGTAAGAAACCGACACATCACCTCCCCTTCAGTAAGGAACCAATGTATCACCTACCCTGTGTGGCAGTAACAAACCAACGCATCACCTTCCCTGGTGTAAGGAACCGACGCATCACCTTCCCTGGGTGTAAAGAACCGACGCATCACCCTCCCTTCGGCTGTTCTTGTTTATGATTTTGACGAATCCAAGGTACTTTGTGTTGGAAGTGTTGCATCTATAGTTTTCTGTGGACAGAACTGTTCTTACCTTCTAAGGATTACATTTCCGATTACTGTTTGGTGGATTTTGTTGTTTTGGTCTTGTTTGGTTTAGATAAAGATTACGTATTTTTCTAAACTGGTGTAGTGTTAATTTGTAGTGTTTTCACTGTATTACTGTATGTGTGCACAAATACTTTACACACTGCCTCTGAGATAAGCCTGTCTGCTCGTGATAAGCTACCAAGGGGGTGAGCAGGGGTTATTTTAGAAGTCTATCCCCCTTACCCTGACTAGAAAGAAGGGCCCCTACTTGGACAAAGGTGCAAACCATTGCCCACTAGAGACCCCAATTTCTAACATTCCCCCTCAGCACAGGTCAGTTGTGAGGGCTTTCTTTCTGATCTCTTCTCAGTCCACAGGGGTACCAGTCAGAGTTGCCCACCCCCCCCTGCTATTTCTCCTTGCGATGGAGCCTTTAGCAACGTCCCTATGCCAACCAGACCAGATCATAGCTATCCCCATGCCCGAGGTCCCTCAACACTGTATTTATATGCAGCTGACATGCTACTCACCCTATCAGCCTTACCTTCCTCCATTCCCGTGGCGCGAGAGATCATTGATGCTTCTCAGCAATATCTGGCTACAAGGTGAACTGGGGAAAGCGCGAGACCTTGCTGCTGTCCCAAATCCCCACATGTGCCGCCATCACTGGTTATCCATTCCAGTGGAAGAATTCCAGCCTTAGGTACTTGTGCATTCTAGTTAACAGAGGCCTGGAGAGCATGGTAGCGAATAACCTGGACCCATTTATGGAGCGAATGTGATTGACTTCGTGAAGTGGTCCCACCTGAATCTCTTGCTCTGGGTATGGACTCAAGCAGTGAAAATGGTTACCCTCCATGGATTCACATATGTGTTGGACATGCTTCCTCAACTAATACCCCTCTTGACCCCCTGTCAGATAGACAAGACCAACAAGGGATACATCTGGGGTTCAGCAGGACCTCGCCTGGCAATCCGGAAGCTTATCGCCTATAGATCAGCAGGAGGACTGGGCATTCCCTCTGTGGAGCATTACTGTCTAGCCTTACACTTGGCACAAATGGCATACATGCACCCTCAGGTCCAAGACCCCCGTTATGGGTTGCAATCAAAAGTAGACTCCAAGAGACCTCGTTGGGACTACAGATCCTCTATCATCCTAGCCCAGGCGCTGTATCCCTCTACCCTATGCTAAAAGACTCGTACACCACCTGGATACGGGCTCGCAAGCTCTTTTCTGTTGATGCTGCTCTCCATGACAAGGCTCCCCTCTGGAACAATTCTGGTATTCGCATTTCGGGGGGGAAACCTTGACTGGGGCCCCTTTGTGGACTAACCCCACCCCCTACTTCTCATCATACTACCCCTTGCTCTCCACTCTGGTGCTACTTTGTCTCCTCTCTCCTTGCTCCACCACATCAACTGCACAGTTTTGAGCCATCTCCACCTTGCCTCATCCCGTCTCATCACCAAGTCCCCCACCACCAGACAACCCATCCCCCACCCATTGGCATCTGTGAATCCCTTTTTGTAAATGTCTCCTGCAGCTAGGCTATTCTCTGCCAATCGCACAATTAGCTTCATTCATTCAGTGGAAATAATATAAACTGAGAGATGAAGAAACATTGTGGGCTTCGTTCTCATAGCATTCTCAGTTCGCAACTTGGACCTCTGTGGTGACAAACTGGGACATTCACATTCAGAACCTATCCCTGCTTCTGAGAGACAGGATCTGCATAGTTGTGCATGCCGAGATGCCACTGGAGTGCATGTCCTACCACATATTCCGGTGTATTCCTAGTGGGAAAGGCTATGAAAATGAGCTGAACACACACAGTCGTAAAATTATGGGCACGGCGGGACTGGGATGCACAACCGGCCCTGGCAAAGTGCTCGGCCGCCCCCACCCACCCCACTCAGGGGGGTTGGAGGTGCCGCCGAGGTCTTTCCCAGGGCCGGCTATGCTGCAAAAATGGCCCTGTAACAAAAACGGCCCCCACCCTTGCGGCGCACAGGGGGATTGCCCGGTGCCCGCTATGGCCGGTCTGGCCCTGATTATGGGTATTCACAAAGATTTGCAGTACCTTTCCCTGCAAGAGTAGAAAAGTACACAGAAAACTCCCTATACTGATCTCATATAGAAATGTTATCCAGTTAAAGAAAATAATGTATTTATACATTTTCATATGTATCTTAGCTCTGCACACATGGAATTTCTAGTGTAATGAATGTACTAGTAGAGATGGGGCAGACAAATGTTTACTAAGGAAGTTGGCAAAAATGTAAACTTACCTCGTATAAGCATGCTATTTCTGTGAATTATGTAACAATCATAAATATCTGCTTATTGTGGATTTAAATCCACGAATATAGATAACTAGAAAGTGTCCACAGCTGGCCGTTTGTGTTTAGTATATTTTGCCACCTCTGCAGTTTATACTCTCATCTAGCATAGTGAGATAGAATTTTGAAAACTAAAAACCAAGACTTTCCACAAACATACAGGTACAACTGTAATTTGCTCTCCAGCATACCGCACTCACCAACCTAGAAAGCACAGATAATGTGGCACTAACGAGAAGTAAGTGCAGCCTTTACACATAGTGTAGGCTGTCAACTAAAAGCCTTTCTGTTCGGGACTGCTAACTAATTTTGCACTGTGCTCGCTCGATCTTTACTGAAATTTGGTGAGACCGATGCTGAAAAACCAGGAGTGTCCCACAAATATAGAATGCATGACTACACTATCTCTAATCGCACCGCTGTACTGACCTGTCTTGATAGCCAAGGAGTATGTCCTCAGTAAGTAAATACTGGAAAAATAACGTGTCCTCTTTAAATGCTGCATCTGAAGACAAGTGTTCAAATGTATTGTGTTCATCTGCCTTTCTATGTGAAAGATTCCGAAGCTATACTCAATTTCCTTGCACGTTTATCCAGGTTTTTTTTCCTCGTTCATAACTGAGATCTGTCACATCTTGGTCGTACGTACCCCTAAGAGGTTGCTGCAGCAATCACGTCTGTGCATAGTCGTGCAATGGTCACCATGCTGAATTCTGGCATATGCAGATCACCAAGCATAGCAATAGAAGCCATGCACATTGAGGCAGATATGTTTGGTTCATTATCAGGGTATCTTATTAATAAAAATAAAACTCACATTTTGGCCAATCAGTATATGCAGACTACAAGACTCTGGGAAAGTGAATAATGCTGTTTATTTTGGGGTTAACTGGACAGTGGACGTTGGCAAGATTATAACTCTGCTTTCAATAAGGAGCTACAGAGGAGGGCAAAACCGTGCCAGATCACCCTCCAATCAACATCTATCCATACATCAAAGATCTGGCATTCGCAGGAACTTTCTCAATTATTTATTATCTATAGGATTAAAGTGAAGAAGATATTCTTATCTATACCCACGGCCAGCTATTCAATAGCACACTACGGCCAACTCCTACGTGCCCACTGGTTTTAAAACCAAAAGAGAAGTCTCCAATAAAATTGGGCTAGACTCGCACACAACCTTATCACTTTTATAGCAAACTGTGAGTCTGCACAAGGTTAAAAACACAGCATGTTGTAGACCACTTCAAGGATGGCCAACATGTTTCACTGCCAGTTAATCCCTTCCACGCGGGGCTAATTCCCCCGCAGTGCGGGGGGAGGGCCGCGCGTGGCGGCTCTGTGCTCATGACGAGCCCAGCTCGTCATGCTGCACAGTGGAGCTGTGCTCATGACGAGCTGAGCTCGTCACGACTCCGCCCACTCCCATGGAACGCCCGCACAGGCAGGGAATAAGCCCAGAGTGGGCCGTCTGCGGCCGTTATGACGAGCTCAGCTTGTCATGAGCACAGCTCCACTGTGCCTCATGGTGAGCAGAGCTCGGCATAAGCACGCAAGGGGTTAAATATTAGCGGCAATTTCATCAGGGCACCGAGGTCAACAACCACCTCCCTGGACATATAACATCAAAAAGAGTGACTGACAAACACACAAAGAAAAAAAGGTTTTGGTGAGAGAAAACACCCCCGGCTTCAGGCTGCTTTCAGTACAGGTATAGAATAAAAAAGGGACAAGTCGCTAGATATTAGCGACTTGTCATGTCTTAAAATTGTGGTATTTACCTAGCGGGAGCCACGGGCCCACATACCAGCTCCCACTGAGTCATAGGGATGTATATCATTTATACTTTCTGTCCCTTCATATAGCACTGTTGTTGCTTATAATTTTATCCGTGGAAAGAGACATACATCATTTGGTGTGTTTACATTGTACCATCCTCTGGTGGTGCGCACGTGAGATACTTTCTCTTTTGTCTACACATTTTTCTAGCACACATACACTGAAACAGAAGGGGTATGTTATGTTTTGAGTAAATTGACTGACCACTTCTCTTTTCATTATTTTTCTGCTACGGTTTTAAAACCAGTGGGCATGTAGGAGTTGGCCGTAGTGTGCTATTGAATAGCTGGCCGTGGGTATAGATAAGAATATTTCCTCACTTTAATCCTATAGACAATAAATAATTGAGAAAGTTGTTAAAGATCAATTCAAATGGTCAGGCGATTTCAGTAGATGTTTCCTAAGTTAAATTTGCCCGGCGTAAAACGCCTCTAATACCATACGAAGTTATTCAATAAAGAGGCAGGCGCTGGAGACAGGAAGACAGGAAACAAGTTTATTCCGTCGGAGTGGAACACATCAGATCAGACAACAAGGTATCGTCTCGAGGTGCTCTCCCAACCTCTCTGAGACCTGGTCTTTTATACACTGGTTTAAGACATGTGAACGTCCTTTATTACAACAGGGACATTGTGAAGTATGAGAACGACATCACCGGCACCCCCCCAGTTCCGGCCCATTCCAACACATGACAACAGTAGAGGCCCTTTCCCCTCATATGATTGGGAGGGGCCATCACGCAGCTGAGTGTTCTGCCGATTCCTTTGGAATGTGTGCGCCTGATCGAATCTCAGGGGATGGGGAGGTCGTGATCAATAGTGGCTCCTTTCAGGAGAGGCGAGTGAATTACAGTAATGGGCAATAAACTGTATCCTCGGGCTAAAGGATGACCAGCGGTTCGTACAGGCAGTCGGGCTCAGAGGAAGGGGTCATCAAAGGAGGGGTATTCATGGACGGAAAGGAGGTGTTGGTCAGGCGCGGGGTGTGATTCCTTGAGACAGAGTCATGGGAGGGGAGGGTTCATGACTTGCGCGTGTGAGTGCGGGGGCAGCCAGGGTGCGCGGGGAAGGCTTGCAAGGTTCAGGGAAGTGTGCTGACGGGCGATCGTGAACAGGGAGACCATGGTACCAAAAATGGCTGTCGTGTATGCTCATACGTGAGTCTGCAAGATGGCGTAGATGATGTTCAGTACACAAACTAAAATTCCACAGTCCTCCCTTTAACATGTCTCGCCAGCTTGTCAGTTCGGATCAATCCCCATGAGACCACGCACCTCTATCTCGTATAGGGGACTCATGTGCTCAGTTTTAAAGTTCAAAGTCTTTGGGCACATACAGTTGGAAATGAGTGCACATAAAGGTGGTAAACATTGAATACCTAAGCAACACCCACACAGTATCATGATTGGTATCAATAAAAACGTGAACAACCTCCATCCCCAGTTCTTCAAAGTGTCCCAGAACCAGCCTCCAAGCGACCATCCTTCCTGCTCCTGGTGAACCTCTGAGGACAGTCTGTGGAGGTGTTCGATTGCCTTGTAGACTGAAGGCGAGTTATCTGGCACGTAGGTGCAACAGCTGGAGCCGATGATGCGGCATGCACCTCCGCGGTCGGCCAGAACCACATCTAGAACAAGACGGTTTTGAAGAGCCACCAGGCGGACGGCCTGAAGCTCAGCCGTGTTGTTGGCGAGGATGCCAGCGGTGATGTTAATGGTTGTTTCTAATGCCTGAGTCAGGTGTCGGATAGCGCGGCTATTTGCCATTGGTCCCCACAGAGGAACAAGTCCCTTTGCTGCATCCAGGAACTGTGCTCCGGTGGAGTCGGCTTGTTCAACATCTCCGGCGCGCTTTTGCCGGTGGTGGTTGGCTGGAGCCACATACGTGGGAGGAAGAATGAAGGGGAAGTAGCACGTACCCCTCCAGCCTCTTGGGAGCCAAGTGTAAGCTTTGGTGCCACAAACAAAGTACATATTCGGGGAAGCGACAAAGGTGGGGGGGTCAGCTGAGACCAATGTTTTGGTGATGCGACAAGAACTGTGACCCACCAGCTGCGTTCCTTGTCCTTCGAGGCATACAAGTCCTGTGACATTGATGACAGACAGGGCCACAGTAAACGTAAACGTAAACGTAGTTACTTATATAGCGCACGTATCACCCCCGCAAAGGGGTCTCACGGCGCTTGCTTAGGGAACCCGTCCTGGTATTCCCCTGTGAGATAGCCCCAGGCAGGGTATCCGCAAGGTGAAAGCCAGGCATCCCGCCGCGAGGGGCCGTAGTGGAGATTAAGCAAGCTATTGCCCAGAGTCGCAGAGTGTGACCCCGTGAGTCGAGTAGGCACCGAAGCGAGAATTATCGAGTCCGTGGAATTTTTAGCCCAAGACCCGCCGAGGCGGGGAATTGAACCCTGGTCCAGGACCGATCTCAGCTTCCAGGTCTGCCGCCTCTAACCCCTGAGCCACACTTCTCCACAGTCAGGGTGGCAGCCGTTTGTTTCCGCAGGTGGGAGAAGGTGGGTCTGGCTGGATTGTGGAGCACTTGCATCTCGACCCTTTCTTTGGCAGGGATGTTCGTGAGGAAGGTTGAACCTGAAATTGCAGGACAAAAGGGTTTTCCTGTTTTGTTCAGCCAGAACCCATAGTAGAAGTGTGACACCGTTTGACCAGAAGTTGCGTTGTCCTTGTGGCTTTCCTGCATGAGGATCAACCAGGCGAGGCAGGAGCCGTGAACTGAGAAAGGAGAAGGGATGAAGGGGATGGAGTGTCCGGTAGCATGTGGGAGCAACCCACAGATCCAGCAGTTCGTGGCATTTGCAGCAAGGTTGTGCTGGTGCAACAGTTGTACGAAGGAATTGTTCCAGAACTCCCTACGCCTTTCTCGGAGCTGAGGTGGAAGGGTGATCAGGTGGTGTTCTTTCGCTGTTGGCTGGACAGTGGTTGGCAACATCTGGTGAGCGGGTGTGCTTTCCTCCAAGATCCAGAAGGAAGTCATGAGGAGGAGGCAAAAGAGGAAGACAATGAAGAAAGCGATTGTCTTTGATTTGTGCAAATTGTCAGTCTTTGGGTTCCTGTAGTGGGTATTTCCTGTTGCTTCCGACGTCTTCTTATCTGGCGCTTCCATCATCTTCTTATCTGGCGCTTCCATCATCTTCATCTTCAAGGTGCTCGGTAGTGGGCAGAACCACAGACTTTGTTTAGCTTCTCTCCGGGTAACCCTTGGTTGCTTTGGGTCACCTTTCTGAGATTTTTAACTTAGTCAGTGGCCTACTTAGCCGAAGCTCCCTCCTTTCGACGCAGGAAATACCCTTCTCGAGATGGCACAGTGGGATCAGAGTGTTTTGCAAGTTCAAGTGCCTCAGTATCAGGATAGCAGTTCAGTGATGGTCGGTCTTTGTTCAGGAGCTCTTCTTGGGTGCTGACGTTGTCTGTCGTGGCCAGGGTCGAGGAAATCTTCTTGCAGTGGTGTGCATGCAGCCAGTTCTTCTTCCCTTCCACTCGAAGAGCCGTCCGAGTGGTGATCAGCACTTGCCAGGGGCCCGTCCACCGGGGTTCCAGACTCTTCGCTCGTTGAAAGTTCCGGATTAGGATGTAGTCCCCCGGTTGGATATCGTGACCGGGACCCCTGGAAGCATCGGGGATGGCCTGCTGCACCTGTTGATGAATGACAGACAACGTTTTAGTTAATTTGCATAAATAATCTGACAGCAGGACGTCGGGGACGTCGTGAATGGAGGTCGGTTTGGGGGCAGTCCAGAGGTTCATAGGCCGGCCAAACACAACTTCGTAGGGGGTCAAGTGGTGTTTAGTGGGAGTGGAGCGCATCGATAGTAATGCCAGTGGAAGGGCATCTGGCCACTTAAGTCCTGTGGTGGCCACTATTTTCGACAGTTTCAGTTTCAGTGTAGCGTTGTGTCGTTCGACCAGGCCAGCAGATTGGGGGTGGAAGACTGCGTGGAATCTTTGTTTTACCCCCAACCCCTTCAGGATTAGTTGGATAACTTCAGCTATGAAGTGGGGGCCATTGTCGCTCCATAAAATTCGACAAAGGTCGTAGCGGGGGAAAAACTCTTTCAGTAGTACTTTGGCAGTAGTCATGGCAGTGTTATCTCGGGTCGGATAGGCTTCCACCCATTTGCTGAAGGCACATACAATGACTAATACGTACTTCAAGCCTTGGCACCTCTCTAATTGGATGTAATCCATCTGAAGGACCTCAAAGGGGTGGTCGGGGATCCCAAACCCTCCCCGGGGTACCACAGTTCCTTTCCCGGGGTTGTGTTGTAAGCAGATAAGGCACTGCTGGACTAGGCGTTTGGCCGAGTCGGGGATCTTGTTGTTGTGCCAAACTTTGGAAATGAGTTCAATCATGGGGGCAGAGCCTATGTGTGCAGGGGAATGTGCCATTGTCAGTATGGGGATCAAATATGCATCAGGCAGCAACCATTTGTTCGTGTCTTTTGTCCGCCAGCAGTCTTCATCGTCCCTTAGACCCACCCGTGCCCACTCAGTCAATTCGTGTGGTGTGCTGGCCGATTGGATGTCCCTGATCGTTTCCCTAGCGTCAGTCCATTTTTCTGCTTGTGACCTGGTCACATACATGCGTGTCGTTGTCCTATTCTCAGCTGTGGTTCGAGCAGTGATGTCGGCTAGTGCGTTTCCCTGTCCAACTAAATCTGTTACCTTCTTGTGTGCCTGGCATTTGATTACTGCTAATCGTTTGGGGAGAAGAACTGCTTCAATCAGGGCGGAGACTAAATCTCCGTGGAGGATGGGCGTACCGTGGGACGTCAGGAATCTCCTTTCCCTCCACAGGAGCCCAAAATGATGAACCACCCCGAAGGCGTACTGGCTGTCCGTGTAAATGTTTGCCGTGGTTCCTGCTGCTATGATACATGCTCGTGTGAGGGCAATTAGTTCTGCTGCCTGTGCGGATCGTTGTGTGATGCGAGCTGTTTCAACTACTGTTCGAGCTGTCGTCACCGCATAGGCAGCAGAAGTGGTGCCGTCTGGGAGTTTGATACAAGAGCCATCTACCCATAGTTCTCCATCAGGATCTGTAAAAGCAATGTCTCGGAGGTCAACTCTACTCCTGGTCTGTTCGTCCGTGAGGGTCACACAGTCGTGTATAGGGGGCACATCGGGGTCATTTTCGGGCAAGGGTAACAGTGTAGCAGGGTTCAATGTCGTGCATCTCTTCAGGGTGATGTGGGGTGCTAGTAGAGTCAATTCGTACCCTGTTAGTCGTGCGCTAGTCAGATGTTGAGTCTTAGTCTGGTTCAAAAGGGTGCCAACTGCATGGGGCACTAATACCGTGAGGGAGTTTGAAAGCACAATTCCCTCACTCTGGCGGATAGAGACAGCAGCAGCGGCTACTGCTCGAAGGCAGGCAGGTAGAGCTCTGGCGACTGGATCAAGAGTGGCAGAGAAGTAGGCACAAGGGCGTTGTTTGGCGCCGATGGGCTGAGTTAGAACAGACAATGCGCATCCCTCCCTTTCGTGAGTGAAGAGGGAGAAGGGCTTGGAGTAATCTGGTGTTCCTAGAACGGGTGCCGAGCAAAGGGCATCCCGCAACTCCTTAAAGGATGCTTGGCATTCGGGAGTCCAAGGGAGTGGGAACGGAACATCTTTGGCCAACAGGGAAAGTAGGGGTTTTTATAATGAGACTGAAATTTGGTAACCATTGTCGGCAGAAAGAAGTAAGGCCCACTAATGAACGGACTTGCTTCTGCGTTTTTGGAATGGGGGTGTCCAGGATGGTTTGGATTCGGTCGGGCGTAAGTTTTCTCCCTTCTTTGGACAGGAGGTGGCCTAGGTATGTTACTTGGGGCTGACAGAACTGCAGTTTCTTTTTGGAGACTTTGTGGCCATTCTCCGCAAGAAAGTGCAAGAGTTGGATAGTGGCTGTGATTGCAAGTGGAGTGGAGTCGGCCGCCAAAAGGATATCATCAACATATTGGATCAATACCACTCCATCCGGTAGCTGGACGGCGTCCAGCTGTCTTTTGAGGGCCTGGCTGTAAATGCTGGGACTTTCAGTGTAGCCCTGGGGAGCTCTACAAAATCGGTATGAACGGTTTGTTAAAGTGAAGCCGAAGAGATAACGGCTGTCTGGATGGATGGGGATAGAGAAGAATGCATTTTTAAGATCAATAACGGTGAAGGTGGTGGCAGTGGACGGGATGAGAGTCAAAATGGTGGCGATGTCTGAGACTACGGGGTACTGTGGCACCACCACTTTGTTGATTTCTCGCAGGTCGATGATGAAGCGGTATGCTTTCTCATCTCCCTCACCTTGTTTCTTGACAATGGGTAGGATAGGGCTATTGCAGACATTACTAACCACTTCCTCTACCACTCCTGCGTCCACCAAGGACTGAATAATCGCTACCAATGCTTTCTCGCCTTCGGGCGATATCCGGTACTGTGGGAGTTTCGGGAGTCTTGCATCCGGTTGAACAGTTATGTGCACAGGATCGATCATCATTCGTCCTACATCCGAGTCGTTTCTGGCCCATAGGTACAGGGGTAGGGTATCGAGCAAGGATAGGTCAGCATCTGTTATGGTGTACATATGTCGTGCGGGGTAGGGTCTGGACATGCTCGGGTTGTCGTACAGGATGACTCGGACTCCATCCGGGGAACACCTAATAGTAGCTCGGAAATGTTTCAGTAAATCAATACCCATAATGGCGTCAGGGGAGTGGGAGGAGAGCAGAAATGTTTTGTCAGTGGGATTGTTTCCTAGGTCAAAGGAGATAGGTACAGACAGGGGATTAGTGGAGGGCGTTCCATCGAAACCTATCGAGGCAATGTGTGAGCCAGACAAGGGTGCCCTTGGAATCAGTCGCTTTGATAATACACTACGTGTCGCTCCAGTGTCTACCAAAAATGGAGACTTTGTACCCAGGACCTTAGCAGTGACGTAAGGACCTTGCTGGTCAACACAGAGCTCGACTGGATCCCTCCCTTGCCCCTGGCAGTCCTATGCAGAGTCGTGAGCATTGTTGCAGTCGGACTGTTGGCACTGATTCTGTCGGGGGCGGTCAAATGTGTTTGGTCTGTCAGATCGGTCATTGGTGGTGTCGCGGGTCTGCCCTCGTCCTTGCCCTCCAGTTCTGGGGCCATTTGTCATGTCCCTGGTTTCTTTATTTTTAATCATTTCCCGAAGGGCCAGGCATTGAGACTTCCAATGCCCAAATTCTTTGCAAAATGCACACTGGTTCTCATCGAGGTCGGTTCGTGGAGTGCCAGGTGTGGGGTTGCGGTCTCTAGGGGCCGAATTCCTAGGGGCATTCGACTGGTAATTTCCCCTATACCGTTCCCTTCCTGTAGTCACTCCCTGTAATTGAGCAATCATTACTCGTTCCTTTAAGTCCTTTTTCTTTTTCTCAGTTGCCCTTTCGTTCTCGTTCTTTTGGTGTTCGTAATACTGAGCCATCTGAAGGATAGCTGCAGGTTTAGAGGCTCCCCAACTACTCTCGCTAGTCTGTAACTTTTGGGAGACCTCTTGCGATAGCCCCTTTACGTAGTTTTGTACGAATAGGTGTTGTCCGGTTGCGGTGGCCATATCTTGGCCACTGTAGTCGGAGAACACTGTTTCGAATCGTGAGAAGTATTCTGATACATCTTCCTGAGGTTTCTGGCGACAGGCCGTGACTACCGACCAGTCTACCTTCTTTTCTGGGATCAACGTCTTTAGCTTCTGCACTATTTTGTCGGGGAGTTCCAGTATGTCCTTTACAGGTTTCTTTCCGGGCTCTCGCTGCCTATCTAGGTCATCGAGTTGTTTCCAGGTGTGTCCGAACAGGTCCGTGTGGTCGGCTTTCCGGATTTGCTTCCACACATCAGCCGGCAGACACAACCCGAAAAACAAATCAATGTCCGCTAGAGTCATTATGGTTGAGCCCAAGGCTGTGCCTAGTTCTGTATAAAATGCTGTAGGGTTTTTTCGTAAATCGGGCAGGGTTTGCCTAAAAGTTAAAATATCTTGCCGATCCCATGGTTGGTAAACCCAGTTGTACACAACCCTCCCTTTTGCATCTGCGTGGTTGATATCATCGTTTGTTCCCTGACCTCTTGGGGGAACCCAATAGGGGGCGGCTTCTCTGATAGGCATCATCGTGTTGGCTGCTTCTAATGAGGGCTCAATCGTCTCAGGGACTGTGATCTTGACCTCTGGTTTCTGTTCCGCGAGGTGGCGGAAGACCTCAAGCGTTTGCATGAAGAGGTCCGTCACATCGCTCTCAGTTCGATCTCCAACATCGACCCTTCTATATAGAGCCGTCAATTTTGTTGGACCCTTATTCTGGTACCTATCCTCATATGCGTTCAGGGTGTGGTAGCTGAACCGTAAAATGAAATGCCGTCTATGACTACCGGCATGTGAATTGTGCATATTCATCGTATATTCTTCGCTCTCCTTCCGTTCTACCAATGTTTTTGCTATCTTGTCGATTCCATCCCGCTAATCTTTGCTCAACCTATTTGGTCTGGCTGTTAGGTGCCTGCTAGTCTCATGTTCGTCTGCTGTTGTTACCAATGCGGCTGGTGCGAAGGCCGTAAGAGCCGGGGCACTAGCGCTAGGGTCACCCATACCTGCACTTTGAGCTGGTGAGTGTTGTGCTAGAGGCTGGCTGGGAGCATAAGGAGGAGGCAAGTAGATAATTGGAGGTCCGAGCAGTAACTCGTCATTTGCCCGCTGTTTGGAGGGTATCTCCGGGTAGAGCGCAGAGGTGGTCCTGACAGGGCATTGGCCTGCCAGTCCTGATTCTTGCGTTTGTCTAACTTCCTCTCTTCTTCTTATTTCTTCATCTAGTTCTTTTGCGGCCAGATGGGCGTTTTTTCGTAATTCTTTCACTATTTTCGCTTCCTCTCTTTTCCTGCGATGTTCTGCTTCTTTGCGCCACATGCCAATACTATCAAGCATAGTGGGCGTTGCCTTGTTTATTTTTACAGCTGCTTCTAGTGTTTTTATTTTATTTTTATCAAATGAACCTATCAGTGGCCATTGATTTTTAGGATCCTTTTTTGTATATTTATGCCATAACTTACTATAAGCTATAGCGACTAGTCCTTGCTTAGTAAACATGTCCTTATTAGGGGTGCCTTCCAGTGGAGCTGGATGGTTCATCTCTAATAAGCGGTCCGGGTTGACCCAACTATGAACCAATGGGGAGAAGATAGGCATGACGGATTACAATGGGGGGCAAAAGCCTGCACTACCTATCTTTTCACTACTTGCAAAGACTGGACAGAATATTCTATTCTATGCTATTTGCAAATAGAGAATACCTCCGAAAAGAACCAATTCCCAAAACAGTCAATGTTCGGGCAAACAATCAATCAATGAGGAACGACATAGGTACGACGTGTTAAAGGTTTGCGTTACCTACCCTTCACTATCGGCAAAGGGAGAGAGAATATTCCTATTCTTCCCCGTTTGCAGGCAGAGAAGATCCTTAAGAGAACTAACTTCGAACAATTCAATGCTCGATTCAATCAATCAATCAATGAGGAGAAAAGTAGGCACGACGTGTTAAAGGCTTGCGTTGCCTACCCTTCACTATCTGCAAAGATTAAACAGAGTGTGGCGATTCTGTGCTTGTTTGCAAATAGAGAATTTCTCAGAAACAGTCAATAAGTAATACTAGTATTTTCAAACAATCAATCAATCAATTTCGCAATTTGTCGTGTGTCACGACCTTACCCGGACCGCATGGACAGTTTCTCGTCTTCCGCTTCCAGCGCCCGATTGTCCTCTATTCTCTTGTTGCTATCGCGGCACTCCTGGTGGTTCCCAGTCAGGACCGTAGATCACTCGGGAGAGGTCTGCTCGGAATCAGTGAAGTTCAGATGATCGGCTGTCAGACGAGGGTCTATCGGACAGGAGCTCTCCCGATCGTTGCAGTTGTTCACTCTGTCGTCGGGACCTCTCCCACTGGATCCACGTGTCGCTGATGGGCACCGCGTTTGGGACGCCAATTGTTAAAGATCAATTCAAATGGTCAGGCGATTTCAGTAGATGTTTCCTAAGTTAAATTTGCCCGGCGTAAAACGCCTCTAATACCATACGAAGTTATTCAATAAAGAGGCAGGCGCTGGAGACAGGAAGACAGGAAGACAGGAAACAAGTTTATTCCGTCGGAGTGGAACACATCAGATCAGACAACAAGGTATGGTCTCGAGGTGCTCTCCCAACCTCTCTGAGACCTGGTCTTTTATACACTGGTTTAAGACATGTGAACGTCCTTTATTACAACAGGGACATTGTGAAGTATGAGAACGACATCACCGGCACCCCCCAGTTCCGGCCCATTCCAACACATGACAACAGTAGAGGCTCTTTCCCCTCATATGATTGGGAGGGGCCATCACACAGCTGAGTGTTCTGCCGATTCCTTTGGAATGTGTGCGCCTGATCGAATCTCAGGGGATGGGGAGGTCGTGATCAATAGTGGCTCCTTTCAGGAGAGGCGAGTGAATTACAGTAATGGGCAATAAACTGTATCCTCGGGCTAAAGGATGACCAGCGGTTCGTACAGGCAGTCGGGCTCAGAGGAAGGGGTCATCAAAGGAGGGGTATTCATGGACGGAAAGGAGGTGTTGGTCAGGCGCGGGGTGTGATTCCTTGAGACAGAGTCATGGGAGGGGAGGGTTCATGACTTGCGCGTGTGAGTGCGGGGGCAGCCAGGGTGCGCGGGGAAGGCTTGCAAGGTTCAGGGAAGTGTGCTGACGGGCGATCGTGAACAGGGAGACCATGGTACCAAAAATGGCTGTCGTGTATGCTCATACGTGAGTCTGCAAGATGGCGTAGATGATGTTCAGTACACAAACTAAAATTCCACAAAGTGCCTGCCAGATCTTTGATGTATTAAAAGATTATAACTGTGAAATATGATCCAATGCTGCACAAGGTAATAAATTGTTTGAAAAGATGGAATAATTTGCATCTTGCGCTAATTAGCCGATTTAATATAATTAAGGTGTCAATTTTACCTAAAGGACTATATCTTTTTCGTGCATTACCGCTTCATCTACACATCACATTGTTTACAAAACGTGATTTGATGTGTAGTATCATTAGAATATGGACCACATCATAGAGCTGTGAAATACCTTAGATTCCAATTTGCAAGAGGTGGTTTGGCACTCCCTAACTCTAGGTATTACTTCTTTTCAGATATGATATATCATGTAAAGTTCTTAGTTATGGGTCACAGCTCAGCTAAGCAGATGGTGAGTAATCTGCCCTCAATTCATTATTTGAGTTTGGGCAATAATGCTAAGACTTATTTAATTAATTTCACAGAACCAAGTTACTCCAAGAAAGTTTGAGTTAATGTAGTCAAAAGCGCTATCAAGCTGTGAAAGATAAGGAGTGATATATTCAGTATCACTTTATAAATTACTTTTCCCCATTGTGGTGTTCTCTGGCTTTAACCCCAGTTTTTCAGGATGGGCATTCCTTAACCTGGCAAACCACTGGGATCAAATAGCTTGGTGAAATAAGTGAGGAAACCGCAATACATGTATTTTCTCAACTACAAGAACAATATAAATTACCAAAACAATCATTTTTAAATACCTTACATTTTGACATTTTATACAAAAAAAATGGAAATACATTTAGTTTGTCACAATGATCTCTACTTTGAAACATTACACTTTTAGAATTCAAAAGATTAAGAAATATTATAAAATAGTTTCTGAATGTAATATAGATGATTTAGACACCCAAGCAGCAAATTAGAGCAACATATTAGGGACTAACGTTGCTGTAACAATTCTGTGAGGCTAGAAAGATGGGAAATGTACACCTGCTTTCTGCCAAACTGACAATACGATACTATAAGATATTATATAATATTTATTATACACCAGCCTAACATTTTTTTCAAGGGAATATATTAGTTGTATGCATCGAGCAAATAAAAACACTGGGCCCCAATACTGCCCCTTATGAAGGACAAAACAGAAAAAAGAACATCCAGAATACCCCCTCACCTCATAACTCCCCAGTGGGTAGCAGGAACACACATCAAGGCAATCTCCATGCTAATATACATGTTGTTTATTCTAAGCTTATATTCTCAGGGGCTGATCTACAAGGAAGTGCTGCAGCGTGGCACCGCAAGCCCTTTGGCTGCACCACGCTGCGTCACTTCCTAAGCACAGGAATGCAACATATTTACAATAATGTGTCGCATTCCTGTGCTCTCCCCTGCGCTGGTGCACAAACTGCAGCCATGCGCCGGCGCAGGCACCCTTGCACCATGGTGCAAAGATGCCTGCGTCGTGGGGAGATTGTTTTTGTGCAGGAAGGGGCACCTTCCTGCACAAACACAACAGGAATGTTCCTCTTTCAATGTGTGCTGTAGAATGCAGCACACATTGAAAGAGGAAAAACGAGGAGAACTGAAAACATTTCTTCTCGTTTTGCCCCACTACGCCTCCCCTCGGGAGGCGTAGCATTGACACACATTTCCAGATTTACAATTCCTCGTAAATCTGGAAATGTGTCTAGTTCCATGGGTGTTGCATGGGAACACCGACAGCAACACCCATGGAACGTCCCTTCCACACAAAGTGCTGCGTGTGAAGGAGCAGAAAAGTCACGCAGGGTGACTTTACCTCTTCTTGTAAATATGGAGACGTGAAATGCGCCTCCAGTACGTCATAAAAAGTAACGCACTTGTGGCTCAGGGGGCTTGTAAATCTGCCCCTCAATGCCTCCATCTCATTAAAGTCCAAGTTTCCTAACTGTCTCAATTATCTCAAGTATTACAAGCATCACATAGTTATTGTTTGCGTTGACAGATAACTCCACTAGAGGACGCCATGTTTTGTTGTATTTGAGGCCCATATAATGAATGTCCCATTTTAGTATTTCCATCACCAATAAAGTCCATAACTGACATTCCCATTCATGAATTATTGGCATCATCATTAACTTTTATCTCTGTGCTATCAATTGTTTAACTGCTAAAATCATGCTGGTTACTATCCTCTAGTCAGTTTTGCAAAGGTGTTTGTAATCCTTGGGTGAAAGTCATATCACGATGATGGTAGAGTTCGGCTATATTGGATAGCCCAGTACTCCGCTTAAGTCACTACTAATTTTCTTCCAGAACTTTTGCAAGGGGGAAACAGGACCACTAAATATGTTTTTCATCTCCCTCTTGGTCACACTCACTCCAACATAACCCAGATGCATGTGTATACATCCCTTTCAGTTTCATAGGCTTGATGTGCCACAGTGGCGCCTATTTATAAAGAGGAGATTCCCTATTTTCGAGACCTCTGAACATAGAAGGTATGTCTGACCAGAGTTTCTGCCACTGTTTTAGCGGAATATCGTGGAGGATAATTTTCGACCGCCTCACATAAGGCCATTGTACCTTGGGACGTGTTGCCTTAGTGTTGAATAGATATTACATATATGCCCTCTAGGTGATGTCAACACAAATGATAACTACACTGGTGTTAATTCAAATAATGTCAAGCAATAGTGTTCCACCTCTTGCAGTTTCACTGCTCAGAAACGACCAAGCATGTACAAAACCTTATTGCCGAGGGAACACCCAAAATCTAGTGATAGTATTTCCATTAACATGTAGAACAGTTCATAACATAGTTTTCTTCTTCTGATCCATATAGGAGGAGGGAGCCATACTTAGATTTTTCACAAAGAGAATATTTATTTGAAATACATCTATATGGTACTCCTCCGGCCAGCCCAGCCAACGCGTTTCATCCTGTCAGGGTTTGCAAATATGCATGAGTGATCCGAAATAGGCTAGCCCTTGTATGTTTAAAACTGATCAGTTTCTCCCTAGTGGGTTCTGCAGAGTAATGCCAAGAGGCATGTACTTATTCCAATACCAGGTAGATGTCTTTTAGACCTCTAGGTGATGTGTAGGTGGGGAAAAGTCTCTCCTAATCAGTGAGCAGTCAAATAGCCAACTCTCTATTATGCAGGTGAAGTCTCCAGAGTTGCATTTGCTAGTACTTCATTTGGTCAGTCTTTCCTGTTCTCAGTTCTTTCCTACGTTGCTCGAACAATTTAATCTAATCTTTTACAAAAGGATCTCTGAGCATTCGACAACCTTCCACCACCCAGCAACCTGGTCCTTCTCATTTCTTCCTTAACACAAACTCTAGGTTCCTTCACAATGGATTAAACGATGAAGGGAGCAAAGTCAAAACCTTCTTTCTAGTAACTATGTCTCAGATTCCCATTACGAGCCTAAGTATTTTGGGAAAATAACACACCAATGGTCCAGCATGTTTTGCCAGCCAAGATGTTGCTCACAGAGCCTGGTCCAGGACCACTGCATCCATATGGATCCAGTGTCTATTTGTCTCAAAGAGAGAGCATTAAAAAAGACTCAAAGCTGGGAAGCATAGTAATATTGCCTAAAACTGGAAGCTCGAGCCGCCCAAATTTTCTATGGGTCTGTAACATCTTCCTTGATATTCGAGCTGTCTTCCCAGTCCAAATGAAGGCATCAACATCACTCTGCAGGGTCTTCAAATATGTCTCTGGAATGCGAATTAGCAGGGCTTAGAAAGCATACAACAGTTTGGGAAGGATATTCATTTTATTTGCTGCTACCCTACCATGAGAAATACATGGTGTTAGAAATGGGGGTCTCCATTTGGCAGAGGTAGGTACCTTTGTCCAAGTAGGGACCCTTCTTCCTAGTCAGGGTAAGGGGGATACACTTCTAAAATAACCCCCTGCTTACCCCCTTGGTAGCTTGGCACGAGTAGACAGGCTTATCTCAGATGCAGTGTGTAAAGCACTTGTGAACACATACAGTAATACAGTGAAAATACTACAAATAGACACCACACCAATTTAGGAAAATAAGTAATCTTTATCTAACCAGAACAAGACTAAACGACAAAACTCCACAATACAGCTATCAAGATATCCTTAAAAATTGGTTATTCACTCAAATAAAGTTTGCAACAACAAATAACTCCACCTGGAGTTATTACAACGCCATGACAGATGAAAAATTCCACAGTTTGGTGCCGACTGCGAAGTGCGCGGCGTCAGTCACGGAGTCAAGCAGACCCCCAAAGAACAGTATCTTGGAAACGATGACAGCAAAGATGGTGCACGGTGTCGGGGAGGATTCATTAGCGCAGGGCGGCGTCAGTTCCTTACAACCCCAGGGGAGGTGAAGCCTCTGTTCCTTACTGCGATGCTGGGGAGGTGAGACATCGGTTCCTTACTGTGTCAGGAAGGTGATGTCACGGTGGCGGCGAGGCGACAGTTCCTTACAACGGTGCAGTGTCGATGGATTCGGGAGTCCCCCACGGCGAGTATCAGCTCCGCGTTGATGAAGCACCGGCGTTGGTGAAGCCGGGGCTGCAGTATGAGTCGGGATGCTGTGTCATGGATGTCACGAGTGGTGTCCACGGCTCCGGTGCAGGCAGTGGCCTCAGTGATGTCTTCGGAGTCAATGCAGCACGGCGTCAGCAGGTGTCGGGCCTACGGTGCAAGTCAGGGCAGTGCGTCATGCTCTTCACAAACGGTGCCCATGGCTTTGATGCAGGTTACGGCATCGCTTGCCGGCCTCAGTGTTGCAATTTCCTTCTGTGGCAGCTAAAACTGCAGTTCCAGATGCAGAAAGACAGAAGAAATAAAGTCTTTGTGTCCCTGAGACTTCAGAATAGGAGGCAAGCACTAGCTCAAGCCCTTGGAGATCTTCCTCAAGCAGGGGACGCAGCAAACGGAAAAGTCCTTCTCCTTTTCTTGAGAGCACGTAGCCACTGCAGGCCAACCCCATACAATACGGGGGCAGTATTCCTCATCAGCTTCTCCAGTTCTTCTCCTTGGCAAAGGTTCCTCTTGATTCCCAGACATGATCTAAAGTTCTGGGTCTGGGCCCCAATATTTATACTACAAAATCCTTTGTTCTCTGGTGGCAGAGAAGCCCTGTGCTCAGTCAAAACGAGTTCTAACCTATCTGGTGCAGCTTCCTGGCAGGAGGTGGAGAAAGCATTGTGGAAGGCATACCAGGCCCATTTGGAGAAAGGAAATCTCCGCCCCCTACTCTAAATGTAGCCCAGGTCTAATCAGCCCAGCCCTGACTCATCACACTCTCCAGAGCCACTGCACCCCCTCAGGCCCTCACACTCCAAACCCAGACAGTCAATCCATATCCTAGCAGAGGCAAACTGGATGGCTAAGCCAGAAAATACCTACTTTAAACTAAACGTGGTAGTTTCAAACACAGAATGTAAAAATCACCCTCACTAAAAGATGAATTTTAACATTCTGAGTTCAGGCATACTAAATTTTATTTTCCTACCTTGTTCACCAGGGGTAGTTAGGCTTATAAGATGTTATTAGCAAACTCCCCATTCAATCCTATGGGGACAGGTAGCCTTGCAATAGTGAAAAACAAAATTGGCAGTATTTCACTATCGGACATGCCACACACACCACGGAATGTCCTACCTTTCACATACACTGCACCCTGCCTGCCTTAGGGGGGACTAACATGTAAGAAAAGGGAAGGTTAGGGCCTGGCACACTTGCCAAGTCGACATGGCAGTACTAGACTGCCCACTGGCACAGCAATGGCAGGCCTGAGTTACATTTACAGGCTGCTTATGTAGGTGGCAAAATGCATGCTGCAAACCTACTAGCAGCATTTGATTTACAGACCCTGGGCACACACAGTGCACTGTACTAGGGACTGACTAGTAAATCAGATATGCCAATCATGGAAACACCAATCCATAACAATAATTTAGAAAGGGAGCACTTGCACTTTGGCTCTGAACAGTAGTGGCAAAGTGCCCAAAGCATCTAGACCAGCAAAACGGAGTCCAACACACAGCAAAACACAAGAGGTCAAGGCAAAAAATGCAGGGGAAACACTCACCAATGATGCCAGGTCTAACACATGTCCCCTCCAGCTGAAATGTGGGGACAACTACCCACCCTCTTGGGAGTTCTCTTCACTAAGGTGGAAAAATCTGGACTGACCATCAGCATTGGCTTGTTCTGTACCAGGGCATTGTTCCACAGTGAATTCCATCCCCTGTAGGGAAATTGACCACCTCAACAGCTTTGGATTCTCACCCCTCATTTGCATCAAACATCTGAGGGGCCTGTGGTTGCTCTGAACCCGGAAGTGAGTCCCAAACAGCGCCCACACCACAGCAAATGCCTCACGTTCAATCACACTCCACCTCTGTTCCCCTGGAAGTAACCTCCTACTAATGAAGGCTACAGGACGGTCTAGGCCCTCCTCCTCTAGCTGTGAGAGCACAACCCCCACACCGTGCTCTGAAGCATCTGTCTGCACAATGAATTCCCTTGAGAAGTTGGGAGCCTTAAGCACAAGCCTCCACACACATGGCAGATTTAAAGGCATCAAAAGGTTTCTGGCAGGCTTCAGTCCAGTTCACCTTCCTGGTCTGCTTCCTGGAAGTCAGCTCTATCAAGGGGGCAACAATGGTGCCATACCCCTTGACAAATCTCCTATAATACCCGGTGAGTCCTAAAAAGGCTCTCACCTCTGTCTGGGTCTTGGGGTAGTTCCCAAGCCAGAATGATATCAATCTTGGGCTGAAGGGACGCCACCCCGGCAAATATGATCTGTGTACATGGGAGAAGGACATGTATTGCCCATAGGACTCTTATCCCTCAGGAGATCTATACCGCCTATATCTTTGAGTTCTCCCAGTAGTAATGGCACATGGCCTGAGGGTGCCTGTCTATGTGTACTTGTGGGGCAATATTAAAATCCCCCACCCAGAAAAGATAACTTGGGTTCCTTTTCTTTATTTCAGTGAGCACGTATGCCAGAAAGATTCCTTGAACTACGTTTGAGGCGGAGGTATTAAGTATATTAAAACTCCCTGTAGGACCTCAGCCATCGATTTATAGGAAGTATGCCTCCCTCATATCCCTCACCAGTTTGATTTATTCCAGGTGGAAGTAACCTGTAGAGACATAGCACGACTCCCAATTCTTACTTAGAGCGGGATACAGTTTATCTCATGAGGTTGACGTCCGAGTGTCTAAGGTCATCATAATAATTTAACATTGAAGTTTTACATGATATTTAATGTATCTTTGGCATTCTTGTCTAAGTATATAATGTGAATAAAACTGTGGGTTTTATTCTTCCCAAAAATAAAAAAACACCCAACGGGTCATCATCAAAGAAACAAAGGTATATTCTACATTTCTTATCAGTGGTTGTATCGTGATGATGCAAGGTTGGGTAAAGAGTAATTGATTTTTTTGTTTGACTGGATGGCTCCTTTTGCAATACTGGAAGGTACTGGAAACTGTCACAAAACGAGCAGTCCACTGGGTTCTTTGTTTAGTGAACCTTTTATTTAAAAATACAGTCATTGACTATTTTTAAACTTAGAAGACATACTTAGCAGTGCATTGAAGCCTACACTGAAGTTGGAGCAAATTTATTAGGCAGCTTTATTTTCTTATTACTAAAACGTTCGCCATTTGTTTTTGTTTTTCAGCTTGTTGGAGATTTATTGGAGTTCTGCTTCTATACCTTCCGGGAGTCTCAGGCACTGAAAGTGGAGTTTCCAGCCATGTTGGTCGAAATAATCAGTGATCAGTTACCAAAGGTGGAAGCTGGGAATGCAAAGCCCCTGTACTTTAACAGGAAGTGATGGAGATTGTCTTAACAGAAGAACTTTGCCTTAAGTTTCCCAATATTATTCCACGCCTAAGAAGGACCTAAGAAACCACATTTTTAACAATGTGCAGTTGTTTCTGCAGTTTTTAAATAGTTACAAATCATGTGAATGGGCTTTGGCTAAAGAAAGAAGTGGGGTTCTTCCGGACCTGGAAAGACTTGGATGTTTTTTGGCAAACAAGCCCCAACATTTTGGAAAAAGCCCCTGTTCCTATGGATGAAAAGCCATAACTAGTCAATAACTCTTTGATTTTGATATTATAACATGTTGACGTTTTAAATATGCCATGGAATTTCTGGTGTTGTTTTGCTCGTTTCAGAAAGGTTTGAGAAAACCGAACTTTCTAAAAGTGTGCCCTTGGTTTGCACACAAATTGTACAGTCAGTATGGGGCATTAACTTTTTTTTCTTGTTAAGAAAATAAAAACTATTGTGTACAGTAATAAAGCAACATGGTGTAGAATAATTGCATTATCACACTTGTGGAATTTGTTATCCCATATTATCCACCATAGTTGACATACACTGTGTTAAACATTCATCAGTTATTTAAGGAAATGGATTAAATGTTAAAACGGATGCTCCAGCTTCAGTTCATCGTATCTATTGTGCTGGCTATGGGCACCTTATGTTGCGGTCTTTGCTTTACTGTATATTGCTGTATGTATAAATTGTGAAGGACCCGATTCAAGCTGTATGGAGCTTTTGTAAATGAGATCTTTAATGGTTAGGACGAAGGGGAAAGTATTTTTGGAAGAATTCTATTTTGCCGGAGACTATTTAAGTACTATCTTTGTCTAATACAAGGTATTTTTTTTTCAAAGTGAAATGTTCTGCATGCACAACGAACTGTTTACAGTGTATTTAAGAAAGGGAAAGCTGTGCCTTTTTTAGCATCATTTTTAGTTTGCCATTTTAAAGTTTCTATTGTAAATAGCCTCTCTTTGTCCATTTGTGTTGTATTTAAGCCTTTCTACCTTTTCGTGAAACTCACCTTTATGTTTTCTGGTTGCACATTTTTGTTGTCTGAACAATTTTTGGATTTTCTTTTCCTATTGCCCTCAGTGAGGAAACAAAGTTATATGTACAACTTTATGGAGGTATCATTTAAAAAGGAACTCTGATGCACCGCATAGCTTGCCACCCTCAAGACACACTAAATATCTTCACAATAACTCAGTTAACTAGAAGAGCCAAATAACTGAAAGTATCAAAAATATGAAGGAATGGCGGATACCCCTACGTGAGTTCTAGTCCAATGCCATATATGTTCCTTAGTTCCTTGGTTGAGGGATGATTTAAGCACTTCTCTGCTTTTTTAATGAATATGTTGATGTTTTATTCAGCATATTTACCCTCCTGAATCTAGTCTTAGGCATTCACAGGTTCTGACCTATCTGGTGACGGCCCAGATCGGCTGTCTTTCACTCGAAGAAGTGCATGGAAAATTGCAGTGCGGCATTGGGTGAAGGGTAGAAAATAGCAAAGCACCAGATTTAGTAAGAGTCACTTGTTGATTATTTCCTCAGCGACACTCTTTAAATCTAGCTGTTCTGCATCATGCAGAGCACCATGCTTTGGCACAAGGAGACTGCACTGTCTAGCCTGGGGTATGTACTGGAGGTATAGCCTCCAGTACATATTCCTAAATGTAGACTCCAAGATAGGTGTCAGATCAGGGTAAAACACACTATGTGTAGGTAGGTTTAGCAGTAGATACATCACTTGACTCCCTGCTTGCAGCTGCTTTTCTTTTGTTTCAGATTTGCGAAAAAAGGCAGCGCATGCGATTTTAGTAAATCTGACTTTCTCCAAAACCTAAGGTTTTTCTGCTGGCTTGCCCCAGATATGTCCCACCTTGCATAGATTAGCAAGGGATAGCACAAAGTGATTTGGGCAGAGCTCGAAATTAACTTTCAGGACACAAAAGGTTTTGTGTGTGAAAGATAATCCAGCTCTGCTGTTTACAGCTTTGTAATGCTTTTCAACACATAGTGCTGTAAAGTGTCAGTGAAAGTTCTTAGCACATCTGGCTCAACAGGTTGTTTGAAAGCTTAATTTTGGTTGATTATTTGTTTTTTGTTGTTTTTTTTTTAAACTGCATCTCATGGCAAAGAGGCCTGCCCAAAATGTTTGCTTTGAGTTGATACAGTTTGTCTTAAAGATATTTTGATTTATTTTAAATATTCATAACATCTCTTATACAGCACTTTATTCCCGTTGTCCAATGGATTTTAAAGTGACTGAAGTCATAGGAAACCGAAAAACACTTTAACTGCGGTGTAAGTGCTGTGAGGTCAAAGTATGAAGATAAACACCTTTACTTGTAAAAATCAGAGTATTGATATATCATTAGTCACATGGTATAATTTAAGTTATACAATTGAAACAGGAACTCCTACACTAAAACACTTTTTTCCACATAAACTAGTGTAGAATTACATCTGCAAGTACTATTGATTGCACAATTCCTGATACAATTGTGTAGCGATATATATGTGCAATGCTACTAATGATACAGTAAGTACACAATAATGCATGTTAATGTGTGCTCTAATATGTAATGACTTGGTAATTACCTTGTAAATAAGTTTCAAAGCCAGTTAGATGGTTCTGTTTGAGAAACCTGTGCAAGTCATAAGGACCACAGATTGGGACACTGGAAGTATAAAGGCTTTTTTCCTAACTTTGCCATCTTGCACTGAGATACCTATACAAATGGAAAATCTGTTACCAGTTGTTTAGGATAGAAATATATTCATCTATATATTTCAGTTCAGAACAATAATAAAGTATCTGATTTCCCTGCATTTTCTTGTTCCAAACCCATTAGTTTAGTTTGACCACCTAAATACAATTCGATAGTTTAATTTGAACACTCAATATATCTATTTTTTCCCAAAACAGTATAGGAGACGTTAACTTATTTTCTTCTATATAGAATCCTAGCATATTCGCAGGTGTGGGAACTGCTTACATGTGTTAAATTTCACCAAGAAGATTGAGTGGCAGTTAGTAATGTTGTCATCTAAAAACCTGATATTAAAATTATCTCAGGACAACAGTAATATATGGAAAAAAAAAAAACTGTGTTTGCACTTACTGTTGAGTTTTTCGCACTTTTCTTTAATATTTGAGTTTTTTCCTATAAATTGATTTCAAGATCTTCCGCTGAAATTCACAAACATTTGACAATTTGGGAACTTTTTCACAATTGGCCTGCAAAAATGTAGGTGAAAGAGGAATTCCCACAAAAGGACCCATTTCCTTTTTTGTTTGTCTTCCTTGATTTTCATCCTGTAAATTATTTTCAGCAAGATTGCGTCTGTTAAAAGAAGATGGAATTAATACAATCTTGAATGAGTAGAAATCATTTAGTAATAAATATTGCTTCATAATTACATTGCAAATGTTATTGAATCTTCGGAATTAATACTATTAACGGATAGCAGATGTAAAACTGTAGCTTAAATATTATATAATTCACATAAAACGTGACAGTGTAGTATATTTTCAGCTTGTCCACAGCAATTCAATGTTCGGGTTAGTTCGGACATTGTGTGACTCCATAGTCTACATTTCAAAAGTAAATGCCATGGGTTTCTTTTCTAATTAAAAAGTGCACAGGATGAAGAACATAATATGCCTTTTTAAATGACACCTGCATCATGTTATGATGGATTATGTAATGATAAGTACAGACCAGATTTTTTAATGTTTTCTTTTATTTTTTTGTAAACATTTTCAAGGTTGTTGGTCTAGTTGACAAAATGTATTTTAAATACAGTCAGCTAACTTGCACAGAAATCAAGAAAGCCAGACTTCCACATGAAAGCAGAGCATGCAGACTGGTGGCGTGTACAAGGACTAAAATATCACAGACCCATCCTTATATTTGCACTTATGTTTTCCTTAAATTGAAAACTGCATTCCAAGTACTTTCCTTTACTGTATTTCTACAGCATTGATGACTGGCACTTCTCACTGTATGGTGAAGCTTAGTAAAAAGTGAAAATAATTTATAATATATACAATTCAGCACCATGCCCTTCTTTTTAATGCACAAAGAAGCCCACTTGCTGCTAATGCCCATTTAATTTAGCTGGTGCTTAAGAATATTGTAAGCAGCATGGTCATTGTTTTATATTTTACATTTGCTTGTAAGGTAATCACTGCAAGTGGCTGTTGCATGCTAGATTCCTACAATTCCCGCAGTTTATGGTTGTTTGAGGCTGTCTTTCTGAAGAGGGACTTTGTCACAAAAAATGGGTGAGAGACATTATTCTTGTGAGAAGACTGGCCCACTTTAAGATGCAACCATCTTGTTGCTTCCATTACAGTAACAGTAGATCAGTCTTCTGTGTCCAGTAGCCCTGATATTTTGACTTGATGGAAAGAGCAACAGAAAACAGAAGAGTGGGTATTTTCTTTAGATACCTCTTTTATTATAAAAGATAGGAAAATCAGCATCCTGGCAGATTCCGCTCCACTAAACTGTAGTACACCGAAACATAGGGATGGCCAAAAGGGGCAAATTAGATGCATGGAGATCATGAAGTGGTATCAAGTAGATATGTGGGGTTAACCATGGGTGAAATCATACATTAGAGATGGTACAAGTAGCTCCATAGTGAGAGTGAAAAACAAAGTGATAGATCACTCCACCCCCTTTGTATTAGGGCTTCTTTCTCCTGTAACTGGCATCGTACATATGCCCCTAAAAGTGCCTGGGTTACAGGTAAATGTAAGCATTTTTTGTAGATGATATTGAAAAAAACGAGTGATCATCTCTGACAGGTCAAGCTTATCTTTCATCTGAACAGAGCTAGTGCCTACGATACTGTCTCAGACCACTAAGCCATATTTTCAACTTCCCTTTCAAATACCTGCCTAATTCTGAAATGTTGTTCCTTTGAGTCCATTTGTATAGATTATTGCTCTAAAGATCTTTGCTTGTACAATCCACAAAAAATGAGTCAATATTGATGTTAATGAGAAATACAGTTCATATTTTTACTTAAAAATATATGTCTGTCTTTGTAAATAAAAATTACGAAGATTATAAATATCTTTTCCTGTAATCACCCATTGTGCCGACACCATTTGTTGTGTCATTGAATTTATAATAGTGGTGTAATACAACTTGGTTTTTGGCTTGGGTATCTTTCCAGGATGTAGCATTGCTTCGCTGTGATTCAGTGACCAAAGCATATGATGAAAAGTAAGAGAAGGTAATAAGGTTAAACTGCATTTTGTCTACAAATATGTACGTTGGATGAAAAGTAGCTACATTCAAATACAATGGTAACAGATACTTGTAATTATAAATAGCAGTGTTGAACATTTGGTATAATGTCAATTTAAACTTATCTGTGATAGAGTACATACCTAAAATTAAACACAGACATGACTGTTTTTGTTCACTCCGCTTTATAATTTAAAGTGACAGTGGTCCTAACAGTTATGATTACGTTTTCACTGCCTAACGTACATTGTTGTAGCTACTTCTACTTTACACCACCTGTCTTGTTCAGTAAATCATAGCTAAAGCATTACTTTAAATGGGGTAACACTGTCAACCTGTTAGGGGTTAGCATGTTGCATTATCATTATTCATCCAGTGAGTGTCAGCCTGTAGACACTAATCTTGCCAGGGACCAACAAGTAGAGTCATGAACTTGCAACCACCCACCTCCTAGTGGTAAGGCATGCTCGGATCCACAGTGATATACAAGTTGCACAAATACAGGTAATATTTAAACTGAACTAAATTGCACTGTTATAGTGAGTATTGGTCAGGAGGGTCTTTAAGTTTACAAAGGAAAATTACTGAAACCTTCCAAAGATGATGTATCTATCAAGCTTGAATTTCTTGTACTGTAATAGGGAAGGTGTACAGAACCACCACCAGGGCAACTGGGGAGAAATTTGGGCTGGAGGAGCTTTCTGCATTCTGTAGTGACATTATTCCTAAACATAATGTACATTTTGCTCGCACATGTTCAGAATTCCATCATATGTATTGCACTTACATCCATCATATTTACATATTATGTGAAACCCTAACAACTAAGTCCCCCTCCACAGCCATCATTATAGTTTCTCGGGCTTAGACCATACAATGCATTGACCTGATAGATTTGTTTTGTTAGTTGTTTGTAGCACATTACACGATCGAAGCCCTTCATCACTGCTGACAGTGTTTTCTTTATTTTTCTACACAGTAATGCTGGATGTTGACTTCTAATGATCTACTACTGTTCCTGCCCTGGTGGTGCAGCATTTGTTGCTGCTCTTCACCATGAGTAATCATATTACAGCATTAAAAAACGTTCATACGCAGGCAATGTGAGATGTTATTTAAAACAGGTATACACACTAACTAATAATAATTCTTTCAATCTCACTTACTGACATTAACAGTCAACTCTACAATTTACCAAGTGCTTAATAAGCAATATGCAGCATTCAGATGCTCCAAGAATGCAAATCAAAACTGTAACGTAGCTTGTATGTGTTAGTAATTTATTGAATGATTGTACATGGAGGGCCATCACAGTTTTTATTCTAGTGCACGAAGGCAAGTCACTTTAAAAATATGAACACTTCTCAAACGCCAGCAGTGCTGTGGTATTACTGATTGTGTTTGGTAGAATTCCATTAATTTAAACACTGCAAGACCTTTTTGTTCATCCATATGCCACAATCTGTTATTGAAATATATGCTGTATGGAAAATAAATATTTAACTACTTTTCATGAAAAATACTACAGTGTATTTTGCAAGAATGTTATTTTATTTGGAAATAATTTGTCCTCTTTTCAATAAGTAGGAAATATTTCCAAAATTAAAATTTTTGTCTGTTGCCACTAAGAGCGGATTAGATTTTAATTCATCTACTGCAGTGGACTTTTCCAGATTTCAAATGAAGTTTTACAATACAAAAGGGTATGTTATTGTTTGGACATAATTTTCGATCCCTCACCCCGAGATTCTTTGACCCTCTTTTATGTTTTTTTATTGTTCCATACTAGGTTCAGTGGAAAAGTGGTACCACACCTATTACCTGCTGTTGATAGACGCCATACCCCTCTTCCCGTTGTCCCCAGCAGAATACACCCAGAAAAACACAACAGCAGCAGGGGGGTGGATCAGTAACGTCACTTTTCCCATCATCTGCCTTCAAGCAAGATAGATAATATCTAATGGATTAATTTTGTCACAGGTAACAATTAATAATACTAATTGCAGTGAGTCATAGCCCCAACTGAGATCTTTACACTGAGAACACATCCTGGTCTTTCCATATCTGAAAGATAAGTGTGAGTGATCCCTGTTACACAGTGGCATGTTCACTAAAAGTCAAACAGAGATAATACCATTCATAAGAATAAGTTTAAGTTTCTCAAAGTGGCTACAGTATTTGCTGGTAGCGACAACCACTAAGTACTATGGGCCGTTTTAAGGGGATGGGCCAGTGAGCCAGTCAGTCTTACTGAAAGAAAAGTAGAGGACTTACTAAAGTCAAAACATTTAGTGATATGTTCATCTTTATAGAAAAAACAACCAGTTGATGCTGAAGAGTAATAGCTCAAAGACCGACAAACGTGACAGAAAATTATTGAGGAATGCTACATACTTTGGCAAAAGATGTATGTGTTCTATTCTTTAGAGCTCAGACAGCTTCAATTGTATAATATTTCCAAGATGGCTTTTTAAAGATTTGTGTGTAGTTCCTAATTGGGAATAAGTCTTGGAAGGAAGTTCGTCTATTTGGCTGTTGGTTCTTTCAAATCCATTTTTCCAGAAGCTGAGATTCTTCATATCTGGTCAGCTGTTAATAGTGACAGCTTTTTCCGAGTGTGAAAAAGACCTAGAAGTTGGAGATCTCTGCATCAGTACCTTTTGACATAAGAAGTGTGCCCTTGACCTAGCTGTCCAGTGATTCCTCCTTTGAAATTAGATTGCAGGTTAGTGCTGCCAAATGGCAATATTATTATTTTTGATATATTTATTTTGTTTTAAGTTCTTACAATTTAAACAACTTGGCAGCGTTTAAACAATATATTATCTCTCTAAATGTCAATATTAAATATTTGTTCGTTTTGATTTTTTTGCAATCCTGAGTTGATGGTTTCAGTTTAGTTCCAGTTTACAATCACCAAGTATTCACCATACAAATACATTCCATCACAAATTAGCACCATTGTTTGTAGTGTCAGCGTATCTGACACATGTGGGCAGTGTTATGGTGTTTGTTTTTTTATGGATTACCAGAACTTTTTATGATACCTAAATTCAAAACCAATATTATGCAAATATCAAGTGTGGATGCCCTGTGTCCATAAGTGGGCATGCATCAATGACCAGCACTTGTGACTTTTTGGCCTTCCTCATGTAAGGCTAGAAATTGAGGCTGTGCCCCTTCAGATTCCTGTCTCATTGTAATCACTGGAAATAGCAAGCCTTCTGCTATTGAAACATATCGATTTCAATTGCAGATTCTACTTTTAAGATAAACGATGATTATTGCGGCTATCATGCAGAAGAACAGTATAAAAGAAGAATGTTAACTAGATGATAATGAAGGACCACGTTTGTCCTTCATCAAGTCTCATATATTTTAGTTCATGTTCAAGACACCTGTGCTTATGTTGTTACATTTTGTCGGCTATGTGATTTCTTTATTTGTGCTCAAGAATAATGTACAACGTCTGAGAAAACCAGTTTTCTCTCCCATATTCTCTTAGGTTGAGTTTCTTACCAAAGCCTAGATTACGGCTAAGGTTTTGGCTAATATTGCATCAGCAGCAAGCAAAAACAACACTTTAGGATTCTTAATTATAGCAGTCTCTAGCGCATCAAATTTTATTTCCGAATGCCTCCAACTTTATTTTGAGAAACTAGTTAATACGGGTTTAGTAATGGAATTTGTTGATCAATGGACAATAAAATACTGAGCAGAAAAGAAAATATAACGTCCAGTGGCTGCCAAAAGTTTTATGGGAAATTTGTGACTGAGGGCCCAATTGATGGATGGTTCATGCAGTACACTGTCTTCTGCTTTCACGCTGACAATTTGCAAAATGCATTTTATAGTACATACTACAGGAGAAATACTCACATACTATAAAATGCCACTCACAAAACTTTAGCCGGAGACCTTTGCCTTCACCTCTCCTATTTTTTCTTGTATGGAGGCATCTACTCTGCAACAATGTCCATACAATTAGATATATGTTTCTGTAGTGAATGTGGGGCGGATAAGGGGGATGTGGTTAGAAAATGCTGCTGAATGGGATGGCAATAGGGAAGTAGGAAAAGAAAGTTAGAGAGGAACATACTAATACAAAAACACACCTAGAAAGGAGTAAGACAATTGCAAATAACAAAATAAACATCCAAAGTTACTACATTACTAGAGGTGTAAAAGCAGGTGCAGATGTATTCCAAAACAGACTATATCAAGTACATTAATCTATCAAATTAAGGCTCAGATTTACAATTTTTTTGCCTCTGGGTTATGTCACTTTTTTGGCACGGCCTGTCGCAAATTCTATTTTGGGAAGAAAGTAACGCAATGATGTGCATATTGCGGCACTGCGTCAGCTAGGCGTTACAGGATTAAAGTATAGGTGTTCACATGCCTTCATACATGAATTTTGACTCAAAACTAAATTTACGAGGACTAGTGAGCATTGGTTTGTGCGAATACCATATTCCTGTGGCTGGCATGACAAGGAGCCATATCATTATTTCTCCTTGTTAGGTTCTCTTTGCATGTGGGCTGCATTCTGACGCCCAAATACAAAGGGGTATAGGCATCAAAGGATATTTTTTGTGCAGAAAGGTATATTGCAGGAACACTATCCTTACCACAACGTAGGCACCCTTGCAACATGATGCAAGGGTTCCTGCATTGACACTCGACACCCACCAGTCGGCCAGCGCTAGAAGAGAGCAGAACTGTGCCATATCTTTGTAAATATGGTGCAGTTCTGCAGTCTCCCTTTCACACAAAACAGCACAGCAACTTCTGTTGCTGTGTTGCGTGAGATCTTAGCAAATATGCCCCTAAATGTGTATTAGATAAATACACAATTTAAATATATGAATTTAATTTATTATTAATATTATTTTTTTAACTCATATTTTTTTCTTTATTTCATATTTAGTAAGCTTGGTTAAAAGATAAATATTTAAATTATTTAAAAATGTTAACAATGTTTAAACGTTTCATGTATTTATTTAAATTAAACTTGTCTTTACATTTTTTTTAAATATTACATTTTTAACTACTTTAAAAATATACATACATATAACATTTGAAATTCTGAACATGTAATTCATGCACCATTAGTTTAAATAGGATGTTATTTTAATTCCCTGACTCCTTTGTTTTTTTTAGGGTGTGTGCTACAGCTAAAGTACATTATAGCTTGCTTTGAAAGCTCTCGGCCTGTAGTAACTTTAGAAATTAATTTTGGGAATTGCAATTGTATTACTCTTATGTGCTTTTTTGTATTAACATGTCTATCCTTCAGCCCATCCCTCTAGTTCCCTAAATTCTCCTTACCAGACCAAACGAATCACTAGATATAATGGCACCAAATATTATTTGCAGACGGTCCCACTGTCTTTAGTGTGTTTCACCAAGTTTTGTGCAATTTTGTTCATTAGTTGTGCTGACATTTTTAAAATACAATTTACAGATATCTGTGCAAAAATGTAAAATTGTCCGAAGACCTTCAATGACATAGTGGCGTTCAGGAAGGTGATTGGCTACAGGAAAAAAACTTCTCCATCTATCTTTTTAGCTCATGTAACTTTAAAAAAATGAGTGCACAGTGTGCTACAGTAAATCTGCAATAGCCTGTATAGAGGCATAATATATTTTCAAATAGCAGAAAGTACTGGAGGTTGAAAAATGCCCTCATTTGTGATGCAAATATTTCTCACTTTGGATCTGTGATACAAGGACTCCTTCACAAAATTTCTTAATATTGAAAAGGTTGAGGACATCATAGATAAGGTGACCTGTTTAACAGAATTTATATTTTTGACATTTACATATGTAACTATCCATATTTATTTAAAGTAATTGTATTTTTATTTACCCACATCTGTATTTTGTTCAGTGAAAAAAGTTGCAAAATGTATTTTCCCACATTGAACACTCATTCTTGACTTCTAATAGGCTGTTCATGCTATATGAAGTAGCCATATACAATACTAACACAGTTGTTAAACTTTTCAATGTACACTGAATTCCAGTCGCAGTTAAGACCAAAATATATTCAAGCACTCTGCATGTCAGTGGTTATGTGTAAGTTATCAGATTATACATACTGGAAACACATGGAGAAGTCACAGTCATTGGTCTAGGAGGCTTAGTGAACTTCTTGGGAAGTTAATCAGAATACCCGTTACCCATTTTTTTTGTTTTTATAAATGATACAGACAGGGAAACATCGTTTTCAATCTTTATGTGTAGAAATCAGTAAAAACATGAAACTTGGAGCTCTAATCAGAGATTAAAGGTAAGGCTACTTGTATAGAAAGTGACACATTTTAAAATAAAAATATTTTTAATTAGAGACGTGTGTGTGATAGTAAAAAAAAAAAAGGTATACAACTTACATCTAAGTATTAAATCCTCTGAAAGTCCCAAGTCATGATTATGGTCACCGGCTCTACCATAAAACATCTAAATTACACACTGCATTGTGTTTATAGTGGTGACCATAAGCATCTGCTCTCATATTATAGATAGTTTGTGTCTGTGTTTGAGAAATTTAGAGAGAATCTTATATTAACGGTTGTTTACCTGTAACAACATTTGGGAAACTAATTATGTTTTTATCCAGTGTGGGGCAGAATGGTCAGGGGACAAACGTAAGAAAGCTGGGTATTCCTTTAAACTTCTGATGGGAAATATTGTGTGTGAAAATATGACAGCATGCTGAAAGATCATTTTATAGGAAGATTTTACTCACCATTATTTAGATTTTGCTAGGTTTGGCGGAAAAGTCTGGAGAGTAGATGCTACGTGCACTTGCTGGTGATATGCATTTCTCAGCAAGAACATTATTAACAACAGCAAATTAGAATTTTGTAATGTTTGGCACAAAAAATATATATGCAACATGCAAATTCTATGCAAAATAGGGATGACAGTGTTCCCTTAGAAATGTAGCATTTGACATTTGTATCACACCACTTGCAAAATTACCATATATTGATTTGAAAAACATTGTTTAGGAATGAATGAAAATGCTTTTGACTCCCACCTGACTTAATAAAGATGACAAAATTCAATATTTGTTTTTTAGGTAAGCTTCTCAAACTGATGATCGATTTCTAAGTATCCAAAGAAAGTATGTGAGATGAATTAAGATGAAAGACTATATACTATACCGTTTAAAAATGCAAACTAGTTTTTGAAATACAAAAGTTCTTCAAAGAATGTATTGTGTAAAATAACTTTGCTAGTTACATACAATGTAAACAGAATGAAAAAAGAACAACTTTAAAAATAAAAGTCTATTTAAAAATCAAAATTGAATTTATACAAAAGTATTTATACAGACGTGTGAACAATGTGTGATTGAGATAAAAGAAATTGTGAAACAGTAATGTTGGCTTGGCAGAAGCCCTGTTTAAATGGACTAACAGGAGGGGCATAGAATACTAAATAGCAGATGAAAATAGGATTCCTTTCAATTTATCAAGAATCGTATGATATATATATATATATATATATATATATATACACACACACACACACAGTAGTAAACCTCTAAAAAAGCTATGCATTAAATTCATTTGTAAAAACGGTGACCTCTTTATTGAAAGCTATTAACATGCATAAAAGTGTTGTTTGGCCTCTGTATCAATGTGCGAGAACCTAAACAAACGATGTGGTGCATTTTTGTTTTACAAACTGCAAAGCTATACACATTAAAAGGTTTTGTATTACATTAGCTATTGTACCTTCATTTCAGGGTGCCATTATCATAGAGTTGGCAATCCCTTGAAAGAAAAAATGTACTTCAAAGCAGTATGTGCGCAGGTTGAAGCGTGAGAGTTTTCTTGAAATGATTTCCAACAGTGTCTGTTCTGCATATTGGTAGAATATATGGAGGCTGTGTTTCAAATAGCCTAAACAGGCTAATTCGTCTGTTTATTCTTCATCAAATGGGATGTTACTGTCTCAAAGTGGTCTAAATTGTGCTTGTTTTTGGTACCAGGACTATCACCGAACCCACTTCAAATTTATTGTGAGCCATCGTCCTGAGTTGCCCAGTAATCCTGGTAACTTCAGCCCCCAGAGATACTGATACCAGGGGTACCATTAAATCCAGAGGGCTGGGGTTATCAGGATTTACAAATGGGACCCGAAGAGTCCCCTTAGAATTGAGGAATTACTGGGGGACGCTGTGAATTCTGTGTTTGATTAGCCCAGCAGTTTCTAATTTTTCCCCAGATTTCCACACTGAGATTTCAGTTGCTTATAGCTGCTCTCCAGTGTGGCTGTTGACTGCAGTTACTGGCCACATTGGAATCAAAAGGTCTTTCATAAAGAGGTGTTCCACTTACCAAACATGGCTAAGAGTAGTACAAAAAAGTTATTGTCCCATAATATGACTATATATATATATAATGTGACCAAGCTCCTCCCGTGGAGCGAAACGCGTCGAGGAGAGCACTTGCTCTGCACTTTTGCAATTACATTTTCCACTGCCTTTATCTGATGGTGTGATGGCGTTTTACTTTTGAGCCAAATCAATTCAAATTGAGAGGAGGTCTGCGCCTGCTGAGTTGCCGCTTTGTAAGCGGTCAGGAGTGCTGTTTGATTTTATATATATATATATATATAATGTGTTTCCACACAAAAAAAAGGTATCGCGGCACACCTCTTGTCACGTTCTGAAATAAAATAACTGCTTGTAACCCAAGAAGTGTGCCGCGATACCTTTTTTTCGTGTTGAATAATTACTAGACACTGCCCTGGTCTCAACGCGGGCACCCACTGAACAGTGCTCCCGCTGCTACAGGACAATTTGTATATATAATGTTACAACAGTCCCGGTTAGGTAAAGGCTGTCAAAAATGGGCGGTCCGAGCGTGGGTTACCGGCAACCCCACACTTTCAAAATACTTTCTCCACTGTAGCAGAAAAAAGCTTGAACACTCTAGCAAGATGCAAATAAAGTTTAATGGCTCCAAATGACGTGTTTCAGCTTTCGCCTTGTTCCCACTCAGGAGCGTGAACAAGGTGAAAGCTGAAACGCGTAGTTTGGAGCCATTAAACTTTACTTTCATCTTGCAAGAGTGTTCAAGCTTTTTTCTGCTACAGTGGAGAAGGTATTTAGCATATATATATATATATATATATATATATATATATATATATATATATATATATAGAGAGAGAGAGAGAGAGAGAGAGAGAGAGAGAGAGAGAAAGTTTTAATAACACTTAGTTGAAAGTGCTTCCTTCCAGCTGCTCTTTGGGGCAAAATTACCCTGCATCAGTAAATACTATTAGCATGTTGACCTAGCCTGGCTTTTAACAGCTGCATCCCACTATAGGCATGTCACTGCTACAACATATTTTCTCACAGTTATATAGTGATATTAAACCAGCTACTCCTTAAACTATGTACGGTCTATCACAAAAGGTTGGTTTGTTTTTGCTGACATGTTTAATTTGCAGTCATCCCATCATTTCCTGCTAGTTTCATGAGGAAAATGTAGACTACTCCTTTTGATTACTCCACCAAGTCACATGGTTTAACGTTTTCTAGTAATAACATCTCAGTCTATGATATTTTTGCCTCTCCACAACGTCATCATAAAAGAGGAGGATAAATATCCTGCTCGAATTGCTTTACCATGACCTTTAATGGAGTGTCAGCATACCTCATCCAGTTCCGACATGGGTTCAAGAACCAACTAGCTACACAGAACTGATATTATAAGATCAATCTGACTACCACCAAATCATTCAATATAACTGCACTTGTACCTAGCAGGAATCTCAGCGGCACAAAAGGTCACCCTAAATGTAATCTCCTTTGGATCACTTTGTAACACAGATATTGGTACACAGCACTTCCAGTGTCCATACTGTTACCTGCTCTCCTCCTGTTACCACCCAAGACAGAACATGTTCATGAATGCTGCTATCTCCACACATGTGCAAGAAATCAAACCACACTCAATTCCATGTGAAACTTTAGCATTGCTCATCGAAAACTAGCATTTCCTGTCGTTCTTTTTTTAAAAGAAGGATAAGTATCTAAGCCTGGCGTCTCCAATGAGTAGCTCGTGTTGCTACTGATGTAGCTCTCCGGTGTGTATGCCAGTCTTTGGAAATTAGAACTTTTTGCTTGGTTAAAGTAACATATGCAAGACAAAACTGTGTATTACAAGACATATTTGATTTTGAATGATAAATCATGTGTGAAGACTTATTTCTAATATTATTACTTTTCGACCAGGTGCTCTGTGACTGGCATGCATTACTTACAAATAGGCATTCTAAATTGACAAAGCCTTTTTTACATTAATGCTGGTAAGGAGAAACTGAATCGCACTAGGGAAACAACTCTTATTTGGGCATTATGCACTTTTTTTATTTGGCACAATGCTGGGCATATACAGCTCAACCATTTTTGTTTTAAAATGCTGCATTACCTGTTCATGCCAAAGCGACCTTTTGATTGCCACTTCTCTCTCAATTAGTCTATAAGAGATTTTATAAGTCACAAATATGTACTGTACAGCTACTAGTTTGTGGCCACTCCTAGATTAATCCAGACATGTGTATCCATGTAAATAAATGCAGGATCTCTCTACTTAGGGCCTGATTTAGGGTATGACCAATGGCAAATGTGGCACATATCCCGTCCACCATATTGCAAGTTTCATAGGCTATAATGAATTTGTATTATGGCGGATGGGTTATCCTTCATGTTTTAACTGAAGTATGCCATCCATCAAACGCTAACGCAGATTCTTAGTTTCTTCTTACATTAATTCACCCACACTAGTTCTAGCATGTTTCTAGTATACTACACCTTTTTGGTTTAACACAAGAAAATGTTACTGAGAAATGTATATGGGTCAATACTAAATGCATATCACGTCTGCCCGCTTATTTTGAATGCAAACATGCTTCCCTGTTTGAAAAGCATTTAACAATTTATATACTTTAATCCTCAAATAATTATTTTTTAATGTCACCTGAAGAGCAGGGCGCGAAACTTTAAAAGTTGAGGCATGCCTGTTCTGTTTTTTGGTGCATGTCTCAAACAGACTAGAAAACTGCTTTTCAAGTAGTTCAGTAAGAAAAAGGTCTCCAAATACCAAACCAGAAGTTATTCCCAGACTACATTATTATATTTTAACACTAGGTGTATGTTATTTTCTAAATCAGTACCCAAGAAGCAAGTTGGTCAAATAAGTATATGCACATGCTTCTACATTTCTAGTAAAGGACCAGAAACAAAATAAATAAACTGTTTCCTCATATATGTTTTGCGTCTGCAGGTAGTGATAGTTGGATTAATTACTTATAGTTTTTGTTACTTCAAGTCATAGTCTTCCTCTTCATAGTGCTTATTAATTGAGCAATCTGCCTCAAGACAGGCTCTTGTATTGCCCCCACACGGTTGTTTGATAGATGCATGCATTGCTAAACCACACATGCTTTTACCACGCAGCCAAAACCACAAATGCGTCTTAACTACGCATTCCTTTACCAAGCATGCCTTAACCACTTAATTTCGTGTTAAAGGGTGCATGGCTAAGGGTGCAACCCCCCAGCCCTGCCCTAAGCCACAAACTCCCCATCCACCCCCCATCCTGAAGTCCAAATATTACAACCCCCTCCAAACCCCCATGTTGTCCCTAACCCTTAAACTACCTGACCCCCTCCCACCACCCTGCGCTGTTCCGAAATCTACCCCAACCCCTTCCACTGCCCTTAGGCCTAAAACCCAAACCTCTATTTTAAAAAAATTACCCCATCCACTCCCGAGCCCTAAAAACTACCCCGCCCTCCCCTAAGCCCTAAAAACGGCATTGACTACACCTTCCCCTCCCCTGCCCAGAGGCATAAAACCCTGTCCCTTAACAAACACAACCCTGACCCCCTCACACCTCCGCGCTGTCCCTAAAATGACCCCTTCCACTGCCCTTAGGCCTAATACCCTGACCCCTATCCACGCATATGCATGGTTAAGGCAAGCGTGCTAACACTTGCGACGTGGGAACACAAGTGGATGAGGCTGCAGTGTTCCAACTGTCACCCCCACACATATTAGATGTTAAAAAAATTAATTTAAATTCTTCAAGTTTTAACATTTCATCATTGGGTCTCCGCTTTTCTCCTTTGTTCAAGTTACTCACATCCAAGTCAGCTTTCTTGTCATTCAGTAAAGGTTTCTAGCCACACCTGCTTCCTGTTTTCTTGATAGCAGCGGTGCAAGAAGGGAGGATGTGATGGAACACATGACTTTGAAGAGGAAGGCCTCCTCCACCTCATTGAGGACTGAGAGGTAGTTTCCACCTCAATATAACTAACCAGAAACTTTCAGATACAAAGTGTTTTATTCCACACAAAATCAATTATTTATCACACCTTTTCCACATGATGCAGAGGATCCTTCACGTATCTGCAAATGATAATATCTAACAAATTTATGAGCAATGGACCATATAGTGGCCAAACAAGCATTCTCTAATGATAATCCTCAAGAGAGTGAAGCTACCATTCTCCTAGTGGAACTGCCATGAATATTTTTTGGGACAATTATTTTTTTATTCTAAATATGATTCAAAGATTGCCGAACTCAGCCATTCATTCAAAGAAGCTACAGATGGCTCCTTATTCTTTGCCAAAACAAGCATAAAGAAGATCAGTTGAACGAAAATAAGATGCTTTTTGCAAATAAATAGTTAATGTTCCAATCGTCTAATGTATGCAGTTTTGCTTCCTCATAAGAGTTCAGATTCTGGAAAACAACTGATAACATAATTTCCAATGGATACTTCTAAATGCAGATTCCTCACCATTAGCATATTGGCAGGTACAATACTGGATCTGGAAAACTTCCCAGCAGTTCTTCTGCCTGCTGCTAGATTGCGTTGTGTGACTCCACATTGTCTTTGTTGCGCCCCAGAAGTGGCAGAGTGGAGCCGCATATAAGCACCACCCCTGCGTGCTGACGAGTTTCTTTCTTTCTGTGCCTTTGAGTACAGATATGGAAATCTGCTCTCTTATTCAACATTTTGACAAGTTTTCAATTCGAATCCAATGTGCAATGCAATGATGTCCCAACTTAAAACTACTGGGTGCAAACCATGCCATGACTTCAGATATAGACGTCAGTACTGGACTGGCACAAGGTGTTCCTTTGGTGTCTGGGCTTGGGGCATGAATACAAGTTGTGCAAAGAGTGTATCCTCATGCACCGGGGGCAATTTGAGACCACAAAGTTGGATGTCTCTGAACATCAAAAGAAGTAAATCCCATTCCAAGTCAAGGGCGCTGACCCACTCCCGTGCTGAATTTCGATCCCGGGACAGATCTTAACCATGGTTGAAATCATCATGTAAGTCAAAGTTCAAATCAAAAGGAAACATAAGAAGGGAAACCGGGACTCCCAATACCACACTCTCCACTGAAAGAAAAGTGTTTGGGGCATATTATCAAGAAACGGTGTTAAAATTATCGCCGCTTTAGCGGCAGGAAACTGCCGCTAAAGCGGCGATAATGGGCTGGATAATATGCCCTTGTGAATTCCCATAGAAGCCCATGTTCTGGTGTGAACATGAGCTTTTATAGCTCCTGAACCATGCTTGGGGAAGCCAATTCTGCAATTGTTCTTAATGAGCCCGGGTTCCTTGTGCCATCAGGAACAACACAGCAAGGTGAGGCCTTTAAGGAAGCCGCGCCGTGTATTTTTGGTAGTCTTCCTGCTCCTTCTGGTGCATCTTACGGCCCCAAGGATCTGCAGGGACCTCCAGTCAGGTTACCATAAGCAGATGTGAGCCCCTTGAACTTGCCTTAGGTTCTGCACTGACTCCAGAAATGTGTTGACCTCCATTCCAGCTCGTAGACCTGTACCTGTCCCTCTTCCATCGACACTGATATCAACATCACTGAAGGGGGATCTGGTGCCAACTTTGATGTGTGACCCTGAGCCAAATCCATATCATCCTCAACCAATGTCACACTCCAAACGTGCTCCAGTGTATCCAGTTCCTTTAAGCCTAATTCTGACATTGTACCGCCACTACTACAGAGCAGTCCTGAGAGGGTCCATCATCTTTTTGGTTCTGATTCAGATCAGAGTCTACCTTATAGACAGGACAATGGTGATAAGGTAGATGATTTAACCCCACATTTCAATGATGACAGCTTATATATGGACCAACAGGAGGCAAGTGGGCTTAATATTTCCCTTGATAGGGAATTGTTTCCCCTCTTGGGTGAGAGTGCTTCATTTGCTATTGTAATTTGATATGCTGCTGTGGTCCTGGATTTACAACTGTAATTCTGTGAAAGTTATAACAAATATCTTTACAGACGTTCTGCAGCCTGGTCCTGCAGCCTTTGAGTCCTTACTCCCATTCAATAAAGCCCTAACTGATATTCTGGTGGACACTTCATCAAAGTCTCACTCTTTCCTGCCGGTGAAAAGGCAGGTGGCCTGATGCAACAGGCCAGCACCCGCAAACCGGATATTTTCCATAGAGTTTGGTAGTCCAGGCGTGTACCAGCAAGAGGAACCCCAATTTATTCTGTACACCGTCACCCCCGGACAGGAAGTCAAAGAGGATTGAGGCGTTCAGGTAACAAATGTTCTCTCACGCGAGCCTAGCTTTGACATTGCTGTTTGCCTGTTACACGCATGCCCTCTGAGATATAACCAGTGAGATCTTGGTGGCAGTCCTGGAATAATACATGGCTTCTTGGCACAAATCATTCAAGAAGCAGGCAAATACATGATCTATGCTGGTCTGGATACTACCGTTTGTCTGGGACTAGTGTGGTTTCTGAAGAGACGTGCGGGCATCCCATATTGATATGCCTTTTGATGGATCCCGCCTATTTGGCAAATGAGCTGATGCCAACTTAGAATGTTTTGAGGAGAGCCAGGGCACTTCTTAAAACCTTTTAACCCCTGACAGACATTTCCCCCACTAGTTTTGGCCTTTCTGGGGCCACCCTAGACGGTTGGCATAAAAACAGTGCCAGGCTCCACTGACTCCACAATAGCCTATCCAGTTATTTCGTGGCCGGGGTTCAGGCAGGCACAACGCAGGTCACCAAGGGCACCAGTCTTCCCAGTCCCCCTGCCATATCAACTGGCAACCCACTTTAGTTTGCTCTTAGTGGAACATACCCATTGTGTTGGAGGAAGGATCCAACACTTTCTTCCATTTTTTTTGTTTAAATATATTTATTGGCATTTTTACATTTTACATTACTGTCATCATTGATTCGTACAGAGATGTTTGAAATCTGACATCAGAAATATATACTCATGGTCAGAATAGCATTACATTACACAGCAACATACAAACAACACTATGTGCTATTCACCAGTAGAAGCAGTTATATCATACATGAGAATATGCATTAGTGCCCCTGCATGCCATTGCTCACGGTATGACTGTATCGTACGTTATAGAGTAGTGCTGTTGTCGATCACCACTTACGTTAATGACAGTTTCTCTAAGCAGCCCTAACAAAATTCCACATACGTGTACTTTTCACATATAAAATTGTGACAGTCGGGTCTTATCGTCTATCCCCTACTTAATAGGAGAAAGAACTTGAGTGACGATAGAACCCAGATAATGAGCACCTATTTACACCAAGAAATCTTTTTTTTTCAAAAACATTTGAAATAAACTGAAACATAAAACGTATAAAGAATGTCTGCCATCCATTAAATACAAAGAAAAACATTGTCCTGGTTCATCCTTGAGGTACAAGAAAGTTATTGATGCCTTTTCGCGTTGCCGCAAATCCAGCGAATAGTTGAAATAATGCACACAACAGGGCATATTATTTTGGCCACAACTGGGATCGGTATGCCTAAGGGAAGGTATGATTCAAGGGGTTATCTATACCAGGTTAGGGTAAACAATAATTACCCCAGTCTATAGTTTTTGAGGTTCCAGCACTTTTGTCCATGATGGCAATTCATTACACCCGGCAGATGTGTCCTCCTGATCATCTAGCAGGGCCATGCCATTCGGTTCCTTTCCAATCCACCACAGCTTCTTCCCACTTTAGAGCAGCTCTCAGAGGAACACCTTTCCATCTTAGTGAAAGAGGTGTAAGCTTTACTTTTGTAAATGGCAGTTGAGAGAGTTTCAGATGTAAAGATCAGAACAGGTTGTTACTCCCACTAATTCCTTGTGCCGCAGAAGGATGGAGACCTCCACCCTATATTAGATTCAAAATGATTAACAACACGTTTAAAATGCTCACGCTGACTCAGGTTCTGTCTACATTGGATCTGTGTGACTCGATGGTACCTGAGACCTATAGGATGCATACTTTCACATACTTGTCCTGCATCTCCACAGATGTTAGCTGCGGATAACGGTAACCGATGCACCTCTGGTGTTCACGAAAGTGATGGCAGTGGTTGCTGCCCATCTTTGGAGGTTGGGATTCCGATTTTCCCCACACTAGACTATTGGTGGTTATTGGCTGTTTCGCCACAGTCAGTTAGGCACCACTTACCAGTGATGGCTGTAGGAATTTGGGGTATTAGTTGAGGGGCTGGGCACTCATCTCAAATATTAATCCTTGTCAGAGTGAATCACTAAAGTCACTAAATAAACCTGAGCCAATGGCTATGGCACAGAAGAGCCAGGCTTAAATTAGAGGTCATGTAATGTATAAAGAAAATGTTTAACAGTACACAAACAATAATAAAGTGAAAAACAACACAAGAAAAATCCCAAACTTATTTATAAAAATAGAGAACATTTTAATAAAATGACACCATATGATAAAAATGAAATAAGTACTACCCAAGGTATGAATTTTTTAAGTTGAAGTTCAAAATAACACCAACAAGCACAAAGCACCAACCGGGAGTATATGGTTGCGCTAGACTGAGTCAAAGTATAAAGTTGAGGTTGACTGCATGGTTCACCAGTCGGGTAAAGGGACCAGGTTTGCCCAACTACTAATATGAAGAATGTTAAAGACTTGTCAATTTGGTTGGGACTATGATGTGTATCCGACAAATGGGTGGCTTGCTGTTGCTTCAATAAAAAGGTTCATAAAAATAAAACATAAAAGTTTACCTTCTGACCTAGAATGTTTTCTGGTGAAAAAGTGGTTGTTGATTATTCATCTGGACCTGAGGAATGGCTCAATTACAACAGGGAACTGCTGTACGATGTCATGGAGTCCATTGGTGGTTGCCTGACGTCAGGTCCAGTAAAGGTGTTGAAAAAGATTGTCGGTGCCGATCAGGTGCTACTTGACGCTAAGTCCGATAACGCCATTGACGAAATCTGTAGGAGTCGATGCTCGGTCTCAAATCTAGGGAAGTTTGCAATTAGGCTGGGAGGAGTAGACTCTGACCACAACCAAGAGTCCAGGACCTTGTGGAAATTACTGACAGGACTGGACACCCTCCCACAGAGGCCAGCAGAGGGGATCAGGGAGGTCCAGTTGGGACTGGTCAGCTGGAAAACCGGTAAGGCCTCTGGAAGCTTGTGTCCCTGTAGATCAACCAGTAGGTGAGTTTATTGACCCTAGAGTCGCTTTTGGGGTCGTGGGTTCAATGCGAGCAGGTCAAGTGTTCCTTGAGGATTCAGGAAACTCCTCTTTCTTCACAGGTTCATGGGTGTTCTGAGGAGAGTTCGGAGGATGCTATTTTTATGCCCAGCGCCACCCTATGAGTGGAGGGAAATCCTTTGTCCACTCTCTAACCCAGTTCAGGACAGATCCCCCTTCCAACTGAATTTTGAGCTAGCTTCACTAGAAAGACAAAAGGGAGGCAGGACTATGTGTGAGCTTCATCTGCCAGTGACAGGGTAAGGCATCCTTTGCAGTTTAGGTAGTGGCTGGGATCAGCCCCCCAAGCCATCTTGTTAAGGAGGAAACGTCCCTTCTCATACCCAGCACCTATTGCCCACTGTCTAGGAGCAATACACATCTCACCACAGGAGAGCTATCAGTTGTCAAGCGACAGTTGGACACTGACAGAAAGGCTTTTTGCTTTTAGGCAGGAACAAGACACCTTTCTAAAAGTGTATTTATCTAAATAGTAATATAAAATCTGACTTCACCATTATGTTGGATTTTAAATCACCATTAAAATTGAGTCACTCATTCATTTTTGTAGTTACTCTCAAACTGAAATCAAGCATTATAAGTTGTTTTTAACAAAACCCAGTATTTTTCTATGAGAAAGCTAGCCTTGCTACAGTGAAAAATGGCTTTGGGCCAATTTCCCTGCTAGGGCATGTATAAACTTTGATTTCTACATGTCCTATTTTAAATACCATGCACACAGCCTTAGAAGGCAATAAGGCCTACGAAAGATTTCTTAGGGATGACTTATAGATAATAAAAAGGAAGGTTTAGACCTGTGAGAAGTTTTTTTTTGACAAGTTGAAAAGGTAGTTTAAATATGCACATCCAGTCTGCAGTGGCATGCTTTATATGGCTGCTGTGCGTAGCACAATGAGTGCTTCAGCATAATAGTAACATTTTATTTACTTGCCCTCGGTACAGGTAGTACTATACTACGGACCTATCAGTAAATTAAATGTGCCAATTAATGTATGCAATTTTTCCCATATTTGAAAAGGAAAGCACAAGCACTTTAACCATTATTGGTAGGGGTAAAGTGCACAGAGGTCTACGGCCAACAAAAACTAATTCAGCAACAAAATCTGGAGTGTAAACCTCATAAAAGATGACAATTTCAAATATGTGTCAACCACAGCAGAAGGTGGGGAAACTCTCAACCCTTCATGGGAATTCTTATCAAGGGGGAACAACCTCCCTGGTCAACTTACCCCATTGCAACCCACGGACGATATTTAATATTGACCAACTGGTGGTGTGATTGGAGGTGGGGTTGGAAACGATAGGGGACTGCTATCAGGAGAAAGTCTTAATGCCATTTGAGGACCTGGTTGAGGGATGTGGCCTACCACCAGGGTAGTTCCTTCGATATGAAGCTTTGGCCTGAACTTTCGGCGCACTGTTGGTGAAGCGCCGGAAGGAACCAGAGACCCATGCAGTACTACATTCATTGCTCACACTAGGTATGGCCAGCCATCAGGTGAGGTGGTTCTATGCCTCACTGATTGGTGCACCTCTGGCTCCCCTACATAAACAACGGAGACGCTGGGAGGAGGTCCTGCACAGGGACTTAACTGACCTGGAATGCAGCAGAATTCTGTCCTCCCACAAGAGGATTTCCCGTAACACTAGGCAGAAGTACATTCAGTTCAACTATGTGCACATGACATACATGACTCCCCACCGACTCCAGGTCACATATGGAGGTGAAACGCATAAATTCCCAAGATGCAGTCGGAATGACGCAGTCTTTATACCTATGACCTGGCTTTGTGTCAGACTGCACCCATTCTGGGACGAGGTCTTATTAATGATAAATACCACGGTAGGGCACACATTCGACTCTATGATTGAGATATGCCTGTTGGGACTCTTTCCCCGACCTCCGAAACGAAAGGTGGGCAATAGATTTATCGACATGGCCATGGCACTAGCTAAAAGAAGGATAGCCATGTCTTGGAAAGCCACTACCGAACCATCTGTGGGACTCTGAAAGTGAGATGTCACTTACTGGGCGGGGCCGACGGCAAAGTTCTAGCCCGGGAGGAGTCTCGAGCCCTGAAACATCATCCCATGGCTGAGCAATGGAGGGAAGTATTGTTTAGCTGGGAACACCCGATGCAGTCCCAGGAAGACGAAGATGAGACTAGGGACGGGGATGAACCACAGAGAAATGACACTGACGAGACATAAAAAATACATTATGTGTATGGACGGCTGCAAAGGCCGGGTCGACAATTGACATTGGACGTGTGGGAAGGGGAGGAGGTGATGGCTAAAAGAACCACTACACATTTGTATCTGCATCCTCACTTTACTCACTCACGTGCTGAATTTAATAAGTAGAAAATGGTGAGATAAGTATAGACCTAATAAGGAACCATAAGTGTGACCCCCGACCGCTCGCCCCCTGTGACTTACATTTTCAGATTGAATACCCGAGCTACTGGTAGAACTGACCCCATGCATGTTTTTCTATGTTTTTGTTTGTTTGATTGATCGTAGTTTTATTAAATAGCAAACAGGTGATACTTCTGCAAATACTCCCAATAGGTGGGTTGAGCAAATATGAGAAGGCTAATGCACATCACCAATTGTAGTTTATGTCCACATCTATAGAGACAGGAAGCGATACCACTGTGAAATGTCAATGCTGTACATAAGATAGTGTTAAAAGAGGTGGAGATACTAGATAAGAATGGAATACTCATTTACTCCTGTGGCTAAAGGTCTCATGCAATATGCCAAAAAGCGATGGTCATAATGAATCTGTAACATTGTCAGTAATTCAAATGCCAATAAAAATATGTTTGAAAACAAATGAAGGGGGAACAACCTGGAAAACCCGTCAGCATTTGTGTGGTCAGTCCCAGAGCGATGTTCCACAGTAAAGACCTTTCCCTGGATGGAGATGGACCACCTCAACTGTTTTGGATTCTCACTACGCATTTTCATTGTCATTTGAGTGGTTTGTGGATTGTCAGAACCCGGAAGTGAATCCCAAACAAGTACAGTCTCAACTTTTTCAGTGCGCAGATCACTACAAATGATTCCTTTCAATTGCCCTCCACCTCTGCTCTGTGGAAAGTAGGCTCCTGCTGATGAACCCTACAGGTTGGTCCAAGCCCTCATTGGTTAGCTATGACAAGACTGCCCCAATTCATGTTCTGGAGCATCTGTCTGAACTAGGAATTCAATTGAGAAGTTGAGTTTGAGCATGGGTGCTTTGCACCTGGTTCCTTCAAGGTGTCAAGAGCCTTCTGACACACCTTTGTCAAGATCACTTTTTGGGCAGCTTTTTGGAAGTCATCTCAGTTAAGGGGACAACAATACTGCAATAACCCTTACCACATCCCCTGTAGAACCAAGTGAGGTCCAAAAAAGCTATCACCTGGGTCAGGGTGTTGGGAGGTTCCCAAGCCATGATGTCTGTATCTTGGGCTGAAGAGTCGGAACCTTGCCTCTGCTGACTTGGTGGCCCACGTACACCCTCTTGCAGTGCCTGAAGCACTTTCAAATGAAGGTGAAAACAGTAATGTCATCCAAGTAGGCAGCGCTGACATTTTCTAGCCTAGTCAGGACCCAGGTGACCAACCTCTAGAAGGTGACGGGCATTCTTTACTATAAGGGGCATCACACTAAACCCTTGTGCCCCTTGTGATGGAGAATCATGACATCTCCTTGGATCCTCAGTTAGGACAATCTGTCAATACACTGACACTGACATCAAGTTAAGGGTACTGAGGAACATGGCAGCCCCCAACCGATTAGTGAGCTTATCAGCTCTGGGGATAGGGTGAGCATCCATCTTGGTGACTGAATTGAGATCCCTGGAATCCATACCGAACCTAAGTCCTGGGTTGGTGCCCAAAGGAGCAGCCTCAGGTACCAGTACCACTGTTCTGGACCAGGGACTACAGGGGGGGCTCAATCACCCACAAATCCAACATCTTGGATACCTTATCCTTGATGCTGGTTCTCACTTTGTCAGACCGCCTGTAGATTTTATTTTTAACAGGCATGCTGCCCCTCATGTGTATGTCATGGGAACACCAATCAGTAAGCCCTGGGGGAAGTGAGAATAAAGAGAGGAATTGCCCCAATAAGTAATGACAGAGCCTCTGTTGCTCTTGGGCCAGGGTAGGGGACAGGACAACTTCCACTTACCTATTTTGCTCCAATCATCACACTTGTAGGAGTGTGGTGGTTAGTAGTTGTGTGAGTACTGTCACTGACATTGCTGGCAGTGGCAATGGGTGGAGCTAGCTGCAGACCTCAAAATGAAGGCCATGGCACTTATGTTTTTAAAAATTAAGCACTGATGTTGTGGAGAATTAATACGTTACCCCACACTCATCCAACATGGACTTCATATGGGCATACATGAAGTTACTTCCCCTGCCAGATGCTACCTTCTTGAGGAACCCCACATGTGTAAATACCCCCATTCATGCCCTGTCCATCACAGATGCAGTCACTGACCTCCGAGCTGTGGTGTCAAGGTCTCCTCATTACTCCTCCATTGGGAAAGCACATTATTTTGGTGCAAATCCAGGTTTACAGGTCTATGTAAATCTGGCTTTGAATTAGAAAAACATGGGTGAATGAATGGGAATGCCTATGCTCCAACCATGTACCGCCTTTACAACACAAAGAAAAGCAAGGCAGAGCTATGTGCTGCCTTGCATTACTTTATATTTGCTAAAGCATGCACAGTGGCTTTGCGTGGCTAAGTACATGCCAAAAAGAATTTTGCGTCAGGCTGAGCCACAAGAGTGACACAACACTGACGCAAAATCATAGCAAATCAGGGCCTGAGAGTCTTAACATGCTCCAAAAAATAATTTCAGCAGGAAGGGGAAAACCTGGAGACTAGAAAAAAAATGACCTGCTGATCAGGCCAAGTAGCCTGTTGACGAGTAGGAGAATAACAACAGGAACTGGAGAAGGCAGAGAGTCCATCGAGTCCAGTGAGCGAGCAATGATGCAGAAACAATTGGGACACAATTAGACTCAAGATTGACTCTCCTTTTATAGTGTTAAAACAGGATGTGATTTGAAACTGAAAGAGGTTGGCCATTTTGGATTAGAAAAATAAACAACACGATATGAGCACAATTATGATAATATCAAGGCAACAATTAGGGTGGTAAGACTTAATAAACAGAATAAACTTAACATTATTTCCCGAATACTAGAAATTAAAATTGTGCTAAACTGGAAGGAATAATGGTGTATAACCTCCTACAAGCGCATAATAATGCCAGCAAGTACAAAGGTTACTGTCCCAGAATTCCCCAGGGCCTGTCTGGGCTGCAGATGAGGAGGAGGACATAGCTCTAGAGGATACCATCGTGCCATGCAACAAATGCCCCTAGGCACTGGCAGGAGCCAGATACCAGGAGTGCCAGCAGCCGTGCCTGAGTGCGACTCGATATAAAAAAGTCTTTGGCACCTGTTTCGGAGGACGACACGCGGTAAGGAAAATATTTTTTGATAAAAAAAGGATCCACGTCTGCTGGTTTCCATGAACAATCACAATCCTTCCAGTCAAATAGGTATTGAAGTTTTCCTTTAAAGTCCTGGGAGTTGATCTATTTCCAAACGACATGTTCCTAGCTCCTCCAGATCAAGACCCCCCTAGAAACACTCCCCTCGACATTTTTTTATACTACCAACTGCGCACGACCTCTAGAGCATTGTTTGAAACTTTCCCGAAATCTCCACAGGCACTCGCAATGCTGGAATACAGTTACCCTGAATGACCTCCCCCCCTTATTACAGATAGCATTGAGATGCTGGAAAGCAACACACAGCTATTAGGTATCCCATTGGCAAGCGGCAAGCTCACTAAACGCAAACTAGTACTCTGGCTGGAGGTGGGTATTAGCACAGTGGCAGACGAATTTGGAGAGTAGAGGCTGCCTGACCATGATCATAACAACACACAGAGGGAGGGGGGGGGGGTGGTCCAAGGGATATTTAAAGACCTGCCTTGGTTCGTATCCCCATCCAACAATCGTAATACAACCAGAAAACCAGGGGTCTAAGAAAAATGGATCTATTCATCCATTCAGTAGGCGCCACTGTAATTAAATCAATGGAGGATTCAGGGATTCCTATTGAGCCTAAACGTAAAGTACACGACAATGAACTGTGATAGTGAACACAGGTGAATATCAGTGAGACTCAGTGAAAATGGATTCCCATCAAATGTCTTGTGATGATCTATATTCTCATCTGGTCATCCATGGCCGTGGGGCGGTCTGTCTCTAGATCATTGAGACCATCTCCACTCCCACTCTGTGCTGACCATGAAGTAGATAGAATCAATATGGGAATCAGTGCAGTGCAAAGAACGTGGTGAATTAAAATAGAGTGGCAAAGACAGGAAAATAGGACATTTTATTCTATGAATTGTTTTAGCCTCTAAATAAAAACAAGAACAGTGCAAAGAACGGCAGTCTCAAACAAATATTTGACTACCAAAAAGGGCCAACATGTTTCAGCCTCTGGGGGAATAATGTCCCTAGGCTTTCTTCAGGGCCTCTGTTCGAATGATTTGCTACCGCTGGTGTGAATACAGAGAATAAAGAAAACAAATGAAATATTATTGTTCAAATGTAAAGGATATAGATGGACATTTTAGTCCATAATCGTACTCCTCCGTGTCAAACTGGTGTGTCTCACAACCAGATTGACCGGGGACTAGACCTCACCTCTCCTGGACCCTGCTCAGGAAGATGGAGTCCCCGCTCTGTCCGTCGTTACCTTTATGCAGACGCCGAGTCAGCCCTGACTCGGCGTCAGCACAGTGATTATGGGCTAGACTCACAGACTCCTTTTGGCGAGTGGGAGTGGAGATGGTCTCAATGATCTAGAGACAGACCGCCCCACGGCCATGGATGACCAGATGAGAATATAGATCATCACAAGACATTTGATGGGAATCCATTTTCACTGAGTCTCACTGATAATCACCTGTGTTCACTATCACAGTTCATTGTCGTGTACTTTACGTTTAGGCTCAATAGGAATCCCTGCATCCTCCATTGATTTAATTACAGTGGCGCCTACTGAATGGATGAATAGATCCATTTTTCTTAGACCCCTGGTTTTCTGGTTGTATTATGCTTGACCATGATACCTTTATAAATGAAACGGGTGCCTCGGCACAACTATATTTAACACATGCAGCAATGATTTGGTACATAAAAACACATTGGGCCCCACAGAGGAGGGCACCTTCCGATAACTAATTGGTCAAAATGGTACATTACATGGGCAGAGGGCGCCACTTGATTAGATGGCTATATGCTGGTATTAGCTCCCACACACGAGCATGCTTAGATGCGCTGAAAGCTATTTGGGGGGTAGACATAGGCAGAGACCTGACAGACAAAGAATGGTCAGCAGTACTTGAGTACCCTAGGAAAGTCTCAAGGAACGCCTAGTTTAAATTTATCCAGACAATGGTCCTACATCGCGCGTACCTAACTCCGAATTGGCTGGATAAGATGTTTCCCCAGACACAACACTCATGCCCGAGGTGTATGTCAGAAGCGGCAGATTTACTGCACATGTTATGGGAATGCTCAAAGATAAGGGGATACTGGGATGCGATTAGAAGAATAACCGGGACGGCCGCACACCATGTCATAAATAACACAGTAGAGGAATACATATTAGGTCTCCACGTTCATTTATCCAAACACAAGGTACAATACCGGTTCATAGACCTTGCATTAATACTGGCTATCAGAACCGTCACTATGAGATGGAAATCACGTAAACCTCCTGATGTGCATGCTTGGTATACAGAAGTGTTGCAATGGAGTGGAGCAGAGGGCGCTACGTTGCGCAGGGAAGAGATTAGAGGACTGCGTAAAACGCTAATTTCACTTGAATGGGAAGTTATGTTGGAAGAGATGAGGTCACAAAACACAGATCCAGAAGATTAAAACGTTGTACACTTCGCAGGGTAGGATGCCCATACCACTACTACATTGTATATCATGCGGAATTGTGTCCCTCTGTATGCATTGTTTATGTTCATATGCTGACAGGAATGGCTAATGTATATATGTAATAGACAGACTGAGACTGAGTTTCGGGGGGTGGAGGGAAGTTGGGGAAGATTTTTATGACTACTAAGATTGTGTATATGTATATCACCGCAAAACACAGCAGATCCGTTAAATGCCGAAGAGCAAAATGTAAAGTCCATGATTGGAAATACTGATATTATTATTCCTTGGAGATGTGCATATTGTACGCTGTAATATTACGAGATAGAATATATAAGCGGATTGTTTGCAAATAGATGTATGTCATATCTTGCAAAAACTCAATAAAATATATTTTTAAAAAACTAAAACCGCTGGAATACAGTTACACAACCAACACTGCACGGAAATTAATCACTTCATTGTACAATCACATGCAACAGTCGATGCCTGCAGCACTCACACCCGCCTGCGAAGCATGGGATACAGACCTTTAATCACCCCTCACAGACAAATAGTGGGCATACTGTTGTGGCCAGTTGGAATCTCTATCGCCCACCTATAGGTTGCGGCTAATTCATTTAAATTTTTTACATTGCATCTACCAAACATTGGTACTAACATACCGCATGGGGCTCACCCCAGAATCTCGCTACAATAGATGTTATTCGCCTGAGGCAGATTTTGTACACTTAGCATGGGATTGCCCAGCCATCGCCGGATATTGGGGAAAGGTATTTCACATCATCGGGACCATGATCAACACATCATTAAACTCTTCCCCGCTGTTGGGACTGCTGTGTTATATGGCAGATGTGGACCGCTCGGTCCGCAGGTTAGTCGCGATGAGTTGCTGCTTGCGTAGCGCAGGGTTGTGATGAACCGGGGACGTCTTCAGGCTCCACGGGTGCGGGATTGGTTCAGGAATGCCACATATTGTCACGAGCAACTAGATAACTATTGGGAACTGATGCCGCCGAGATCCCGTCCTCTCAATATCTGGGAACCATTCTGCGTGTATCTTCAACAATTGGACACCATTACGGGGACCACTGCTGAACAGAGAGAGGCTGCAAAACCCTTAGAGCACTGACCAATCCGGCTGCCCACATACCACGTACTTGTATGCCTGTGACTCTTCATCAAAACACACACGACAAGCGGGGCATTTATAATGGAGTCATGATAGACTGAGTCGGGAAGGGTGTGCAGGGAATTAAGAACTGGGATGTGGCTTATTAGTCGCACACTCAGGTTCTGGGTGTGCCCCCTCATTCTGCTTCTTGACTCCTTTCTCTCTGGATTTCTTGAAACACTTGGACTCAGGGTGGGACTTGTTACCTCAGAAAGAACAGGAATGCTTGAACCTACATGTACCTGGTGCTCTACTGCAGGCTCTCTTGTTGTAGTCAAAACAGACACCCTTTCTCCCCGTGCCCCCTTATTTACCCGCGACGCCCCCCGCGTTACCGGAGGGGCCCGCCCTAAAGGGCTGAAACCGCCCGCTGGCTTGTGTCTGCGCCCGCATGTTGTCTGATGGGCTGTGGACTAAATGTTTCAGATAAATATACATATCAGTCTGGTTCCATCCCAGTGATTGGTCCTGCGCCTTTGGCCGTCTGAAATCCTCATCATATTCCTTCCACCCATCGCCCCCCTTTGTTGCATGCGCGACGGCGATCCTATTCTGGTAAAGTGCTATTTCAGACCCAACCTTTGGGAAACACTCTAACATGACTGCCATGTATATAGTGAAACCTTGTATCCAATTGGCCACGTTTTCTTCTACCCTGTATTTCAAAATTATGTTTGCCCACTCTTTGTGATGTGTCCATTCTTTGTTCTTCCTTGCCTACTCCCTTTCTGCCTCATCTTTCAACAGGGAAAAAATGCTGACATATGCCCCCTTCCAGATCTTTTGTTTGGTTTCCTGAGATAAATGTCGCCCCATCTGTTCCCTATCGGAACGCTTCTCCCCCTAGCCTAAAGGAGGCAATGTCTTACTCATACTTGCTGGTGCTGCTGCATCAGCCGTCTTTTGTGCTCCTGTGTCCTTTGGGGTGCTTACTGTCGCCACCACGCCTTCGCCACCATTTGGCCGGCACCGTGACAATGGGAGTTTCATTCCCCGCCGGTACTGCCGGCACTCCATCCGTCTTCTCTTTTCCCAATTCAGCCATTATTTGTCTGGCCCTTTTGACTGCATCGCCTCCGCTGCTGGATGCCCCGCAGCGTGAGACCAGTTCCCCACCTTCTCTAGCCATGGGAGTACTGCTGCCAGGTTGGATGCTATGTCCGGCTGCTCTGGTGTGGCCCCTACTGGACTTCCCCCCACTGGGACAAGAGCCACGCCCTCTGTTGGCCCAGCAGGCACTGAAATACTTGGCCACCCCACTACCCTGAGGGCTTGGCACGGGTGCAAGTGGTACCGGCATAGACTCCCTTGGTGCCAGCCCTGGGCCCCCCGTCCCTCTCCCGTTGGGCTTGACCCTGTTCCGTTTCGGCAAATGCGGGGAGTAGGGTCTAGGCGGAATAATAGGCCGTCTGGGCCTCCCTTCTGCTACCCCGGGACCATCCACCTTCTCCTGTAACCTATTGAGGGCTTGCCCCATGACCTGGACTTGCTGCATTAAAGCCTCCAGCATAACGTCAGTGTGTGACGGCTTCTCATTCCGCCGCACCTTAGGGGCCATTGCGGATGCATATTTTTTACTGGGTCTGACTGCACTTAACCTTTTCTCACGCCCTGCCCCACAGCCCGAAACGACCGTGTCAACTCTTACCTGGAAGAAGCAGCATCCCCAGCCAGCCTGTGCACTCATGCAACCAGAGCCACGACACACTGGCTAACCCAGTAGGCTCAGGTGAGTCACCCACTCAAATCCTCTGTGGCTCCCAGAAGCAGTGAAATGCTGGCCAGCGAGAGCTGCCCACCACGGAGATAAAAAAAAACCCGGCTCGTCCACTGTCCAGAAGTGTCCGTGTTGCGCCGGTAGGTAGATGATCACTTCCAACCCTTCATTGTGTTTGTCGCCCCCCACCGGATGGCACTGTATTAGAAAGGGAAAGCAAGAATGCTGTTTCGCAGCGCTTGCCCCTTAAACCTGTATCCAACCAGGCACGTTCCCAAAATCCCTGTGCCCCAAGCACAAAACTGGCACAATACCACAAGCGTGTGCCCCTTACACCTGCATCAAACCTGGCGTGCACCCAAATACCGCCGTGCCCAGTGCACCCCAAATTGCCACAGCATCGCTTGCAATTACAGACTAAAATGGATGTCTCAATTGATCTGCTCCAAAATGTATTAATTAATAATCAAAGTGCAATATCAATTATATTGCTATTGCTATTCCCAGTATCACTTGTTGCACTTTTAATAACTTGTGCTATCTCGCCCCCCTGATCCTTAGGCTCACCGGGTATGCTCACTATGCCCTGCATGCAATGCCCCAGACAAAACTACTGCCCCTGACAAAATTCCAGGTTCAGGCGCTAGAAGCACGAATACGGTGGGGAAGCGCGACACTTAAACGTGCGGCCGTGGGCAGACTTGACAAGCATTGGAAATGCAATAGGTCTCGCATTAGAAAAGTTGGAGCTATTGGTCTTGTAAATGATAAATATTTTATTTATGTGTTGGTTTTTAAAATAGCTAAATGGATAGCTTTGTCATTTACAATGCCAATAGTTATAACTTTCGCGAATGTGACACCTATAGCATTTGGAATGCAACATGTTTTGTATTTACGTGGCTTAGATGGCAGCTCTGGTCATTAGGCCACATCTCTAGAGAGCACGAGAGTGAAGCAGGGGAGAGAAGCACAGAGAGGGAGCAGAGAGTGCAGCAAGGAAGAGAAGCACGGAGAGGGAGCCCAAGAGTGAAGCAAGGGTGAGATGCATGGACAGGGAGCCTGAGAGTGCAGCAGGGGACAGAAGCATGGAGAGGGAGACAGAGTGTATCAGGGGCGAGAAGTACGGACAGGGAGCCCAAGAGCGAAGCAAGAGAGAGAAGCAGGAGAGGGAGTCTGAGAGTATAGAAAGGGAGAGAGTGGAGTATAGAAAGGGAGAAGATGAGTTTGGGAGAGAGGCATGAGAGGTGGAAGGCAGAGCAATGGAGATAGACCTGGGAAAGGAGTAACCATGGGGGAGATAAAGATGAGAATAACCACTTCCATGCTCATGAATAATCGAGTGGTTTTCGCACAATACATGTAATTTTTGAAAAAGTAACAATACTGTGCGAATCAGATTTAGCTTGTGTAAGAATAGCAGTCTTTTTAATTATATCATCAGCAAGCGGTGTGTTGTAAATATGGCGCTGCAGAATTCTTTTGCCAGCACTCTTCTTTGTTACACACTTGATAGCAATTACTAGGCAGTTCTGGAAAGCTTGGGAGCTTTAAAAATAATAGGTGTGTCTTTAGTTTGTTTATTGTGTGGAAGAGCCTTTGTTTATCGCTGCTGATGTCTATGATCTCACCAGAGGGATTGTTATCTGGATTCCAGGTCTCGAGTCTGGCCTTTTTATTACAAATTATTGTTATTTGGTTCATTAGTCCAATCCAGTAGCATGGCAGAGCCTCGTAAGGGTGCAGCTGATTTACATGTGCTAATTAAATGTTTTACTAGTACTCGTTTCAGCTGCGCTTTCTGTATAGGGTGCATTTAATTATGAGTCAATAGGGCGCTGATTGTTCGAGACGCTTCGATAAATTTACGTTGCGGACATTGGCCTGCTACACACTCCACCTTTGAAACGGAAGTATGGCATGTTGTCATTGTGACAGGAATGTGCCTTTAAACTTGATAAAAAAATAATTACCAGCTTTCTCGTCACATCCTTTTGAAGCTCCAATGGCACAGGAGAAGCATAGGGAGGAGGCAGTTGTGGCCGAGGAGAGGGAGCGAAGAGTAGCTGCTCGGAATGGGAAGCAGTTAACAAGGGAGGAGTTGCAAGACATCGTGCAGAAGTAAAGGCGTGTTAACGAGCAGTGATCAGCTCTGCAAGGGGCACCAATTATGAAAAATAAAGGCATGCCTAAAGTGAAAGTGGAACTTTTAATAAAGACCTGATGTTTTTTAAAAGTGAACACATAGAGCCGCGGATACAGAAAAGGCACGCAGCCACAATTGTTTAAGTGAAATGAAAAATAAAGGCATGCCTAAAGTGAAAGTGGAACTTTTAATAAAGACCTGCTGTTTTTTAAAAGTGAACACATAGAGCCGCGGATACAGAAAAGGCACGCAGCCACAATTGTTTAAGTGAAAGTTCGGCATGTTGCGCTTTGAAAAATAAAGACTGTGTTTTATAATTGTAAAAGAAAACAAGTTTAAGAAAAAAAAAAAGTACACTGGGAGGGGGGAGGAGAAACACGAGAGACGGCCTGCGGCCGTCAAAGTGAAAGTACGGCCGGCGGAGGGCATTGCTGTGGGGAAGGGGAGGAGAAATGCGACACGGCGGGCAGGGGAGGGGGCGGAGCGGGGAGAGCGGCATGAGGGTGTGAAGCAGCAGGGGCCTTTGAAGTGAAGCTAAGCTTCACTTCAAAGGTGTGGGAGGAGTGCTGCTGGTGATTGACTGGCGATTTGATGATGTGCACGCGCATTTTAGGTCAATGCGCTTGCGCATTGACCTAAAAGCGCACGGGCACAGCATCAAATCGCCAGTCAATCGCCAGTCTAGGTAAAGCTTATTTAAGCCCCTATATATCTCGCTCCCGCTCAAAGCGCATGCGCATTGAGATAGGTCGCGAGACCTAAAAAACGCGCTAAGAAATCAGGGCAGCGTCACCACTCAAACAAAAGGCACACCAGTGGAGCTATTACACACACCCGCTCCTTATGTCAAATGAAAACTGCACCCGCCGCCGCCCCAGCGTCTCCGATCACTGCAGACGCGCCCCACAAATACAAGCGTCTATGCTGCCGGCCCCCGCACCACTTACCGGCTTTATTAACACCGCTGTTGTCCCAATCTGCAGCTCGATAAACATGACGGAATTCCAACGTTCCACCGCACTCCGCTGCAACTCGGCGCCTAACACACGATGTCCCGAGGTGCAAACAAGGATCTCTGGCATCTTTCCTAGCAACGGTGACTCCACTGCTCCCCCTTTGCACTGTTGTTGAAACCAGTAGGGGAAACAAAGAATGAAAAGAAGATTACGGGCCACTAGAGGCCCAGTGTCCTATCCTGTGAGGAGCAAGGAACAAGAGACTGTTCTGCTCCCCACTACCCCCTCTTAAAGGGGGAGCCCAGGGCACGCTGGTCTAGACCGGTCTGCTGGGACGTCGGCTCAGCGTTGAACCCGAAGCACTAAAGTGCTTCCGGTTCATACTCTACCCTAAACTCCCTATAGGTCAGACTGGGGGTGGGAGCGCCGTGCCATCAACTGGCACGGCGACCCCACCCCGCCCCCCTTTCCCCGGGGTCTGGTGCCCATAGGTTGCGGCTAATTCATTAAAAAATTTACATTGCATCTACAGAACATCGGTACAAACATACCGCATGGGGCTCACTCCAGACTCTCGCTGCAGGAGATGTTGTTTGCCTGAGGCAGATTTTGTACACTTAGCATGGGATTGCCCCGCCATCGCCAGATATTGGGGAGAGGTATTCCACATCATTGGGACCATGATCAACACACCATTAAACCCTTCCCTGCTGTTGGGACTGCTGTGTTATGTGGCAGAGGTGGACCGTGCGTTCCGCAGGTTAGTCGCGCTGAGTTGCTGCTTGCGAAGCGCAGGGTTGTGATGAACTGGGGACGTCTTCAGGTTCCACGGGTGCGGGGTCATGATAGCCTGAGTCGGGGAGGGTGTGCAGGGAATTAGGAACTGGGCACTGCTACTCCTTGTGGATGTGGCTTATTAGCCGCACACTCAGGTTCTGCTGCTGATATGGTACGGAGTAACAAAATACTATGTTTATAACTGTTTATTACTGTATTTGCATGCTTATCCGTAATGTGCGCAGTGTCATTGACTATGTTGAGCGAACCAATGTCTGTATTTATTGCCAAAGCGGTACAAAAGGGGGTGGTGATGGACGGAGCATCTGAACCAATCAAACACTCACACCCAGTCAACAGATCTGGGTTTGATCCATCACCGTTCTTTAGCCCACTATGCCACCCCAGTTCAGACATGGCCATATGCAAATCAGTCTGACCCTGTGCCTCACGGGAACAGTCCAGCCCGAACTGCCAAGTCATGCCTTCCCTGGACCGGACTCAAGCTTCCTAGGACCGGTTTCTGGCATTACAGCCGTCTTCAGCCAGGCTTGCTTGAATCCAGTGGCAAAGTGAGCAAGGGACTCACGTCTGAGCATACCCTGCCAAACTTATGGCGAACAAAGCGGTACAAAAGGGGTTGGTGATGGACGGAGCATCTGAACCAATCAAACACTCACACCCAGTCAACAGATCTGGGTTTGACTGATTTGCATATAGCCATGTCTGAACTGAGGTGGCAGAGTGGGCTAAAGAACGGTGATGGATGAAACCTAGATCCTTTGGCTGGGTGTGAGTGTTTACAACGTGACGCATCTAGGCAGATGCGTCACTTTGTAAAGCCCTGCGCCACATGAAACCTGCGTCAGGTTTCATGTGGGTGTTCTGTCGCAGGGTGGGCGTTCCCTCGCAGGAAAGCCCCGTAAAACTGACGCAGTGAAATCTATAAGATTTCACTGAGGCAGTTTTACGACGCTGCTGCGTCAAATCCTTAAGCCTGCTTGAAGCAGGCGTAAGGAGTGACGCACCACGTTGAGTATGGGTCGCCCCTGTGCATTGCAGGAGTTGCGTCGCGCTTGCGACGCGACTCCAGCAATGCGCCGCCCATACGCCACAAGATGCGTCACGCATCTTCCATTCCTTGCACCATGGTGCGCCGCATTGTAAATGCGGTGCTTCTGTGGTGGTGGAAGAAGGGGATTGCATGACGCATCTGTTCTGGCGCATCCCTGCTGATTTGCAGAGATGCGCCAGAACATGTAAATATGCCCCTAGGTGTATAACATTCTTTAAAGACACATTACCTTACATTTCATAATATTAAAACATCTACACACTACACATCCCCCTTTTTATCGGGAGAATAAACTAAGTTAACAATTCTAATAAATTAAAATTTTATAAAGCTGAATAAAATATACAAAAGGAATAAATATAAAGAAATAATAAAAAAACGGAAAATATACAAATGAATAAATTAATTCATGACATAATCACGAAAACGGAGAGGTGCTGACCTGACTCTTGCAAGCCCATTCATTCTACCCCTACCATCTCCCTCTCCTTTGTGAGAAATTAATGAATGTGAAGGAGAATGAGAAAGTATCATATTTGAATCTCCTTCACCATATGAAGTAGAACTCATTGGAATATGAGCATGAACATTTAGATCTTGACTGTTAGGTAAAATAATGTTGTCACCAACACCAAACCAATCTGAATTGGAATTGTCAACAACATTAGTATCATGTTTGTTCTCACGAATAATGGCAGCGTGTTTATTGGTTATTTTGATGAGAGTATTTTTGTTCCACCAACCCCTGTCCTGCAGAAGCACTGCCATGCGTGAAACTTTTGTAACTTGAACAGGAGCAGAAAATTTACATTGACCTTTAGAAACTTTAACAGGTTTCCTGATGATAACCCAATCACCTGGGAATGAAGGTTTGTCCGTAACATGCATGCGTTTATCATAATCATGCTTGTAATTTTTTTGTTTTTTCTTAACATAATCTCTAATCTTGTTTAAATCAATAGATGTGTGAGACAAACTTTCCATTAACCAAGCAGGATTAAGTTTAGCAGTAGGTGTGCGACCTCTTAACAAAACAAAAGGCGACACACCTGTGGTGCTATGAGGTGTACTATTGTAGTTCCAAACTTTGTGAAACAAAAATGAAGTAATATTTAATCCACTAGCTACAGCCGTTTGTACAGCATCTTTTAACAAACGGTTTGCCCGCTCCACAAGTCCATTAGAAGTGGACTGTACAAAGGAACTAAAGTATGTTTGACATCTAATTTGTTAAAATAAAATCTACATCATGAGCAGTAAAACGGTTTTCCGTTTATACTGATTTGTACAGATAATTACAGACAGAAAATAATTTGTTTTCTGTCTGAATTTATTTTTAAAAGTGGATAAATACAGAAAATTGGGCTTCTTTGAAGGGACTTTGTGCTGTCTTTCATGAATTGTAGGCCAACACATGAGCAGATAACCAGCAAGGGAAATTAAAAAAACAGACTGCAATTTCATTAAATAATTCATTTGTGGTATAATGCTAATGTTTACCAGTGGATGTTTTGTTATATAAAATTTAGCGTTATAGTGAACAAAACGGTTCTTAGCTTATTTGCAAATCAACAAACCAATGCTGTATAGAGACACAGTGGAAAACTATACTTGTTATAAAATTTCCAAACCCAGCCGGGAAAGGATTTTATTTTATAAAGAAGCAATGTTCAATTCAGTAATACATTTAAAAATCACAAGACACAAGCCTGTGTCGTACATGAAAAAGAGGGAAATAGAGAGATAGTATAAGGGTGGAAGGGGTGTCTATCAGGCAAAGAACGAGAGCAGAGACAGGGTACTGTTTATAAGTTAAAAATCAAAACACAGTATCGCCTGGAGTGGAACATAAACAATCTTATTACTCAATATTATAAATATGAACCCACTCATGGGTGTCGACGTTTCGATCCCTATTGCTCAATAAGATACATGGGATCATCATCAGGACATTTGTAATATACGAGACATGCCTGATTGTCAAAGAAGCCTGTTAGGGAGAGACGAAGAAAAAGGATATTTCAAACAGCTTACGAGCAGTTTTGCAGACGCATACCAACTATACATCGGAATCGCAGTGTGTGGCCAAGTGCACAGTGGGTGTGACTCAAACACGCATCCAGTAACAGTATTTACAGCAACTCGGAATCGCAGTGGCGTGCGTGACGGACTGCAAGAATCACAATGACGTGACGTGAACGTGCTGCCTTCAATTGGGTATGGGGATTGTAAGAAAGAGTGTCCGTGATAAAGAATTTATTATTCATTAGGAAGGGGTCACTTATAAGAACATGCGGTAGTAACCTTAATGTCTATTGGTATGGAGACACAATGGAATGAAGGGCGCAAGGTTGGTAAGCCCCGCGTTTATTTAAAAAGGGGTTTGAAAGAGCCCGTAATTACTTAGGCAGGAGCGCTAGCTTTGCGGGCTAATTGCAACATTGCAAGGTAAGCTAGACACCCTCGCGCTTATTGCCGCCCTTATTCACAGAGCCGCCACTGCAACCAGAAACTTAATCCGCTTTTCTGTTTTCAGCGCCACTTTTACGGTGGAACACGATTAGCATTGCCTAACAGCCTCCTAAAAAACGGCACGGACCCCCAAAGTAACTCCCATGCCTTTCACTAACTGGTATGTTGTCTCGCGCTAGCGCTCCTGCCTAAGTAATTACGGGCTCTTTCAAACCCCTTTTTAAATAAACGCGGGGCTTACCAACCTTGCGCCCTTCATTCCATTGTGTCTCCATACCAATAGACATTAAGGTTACTACCGCATGTTCTTATAAGTGACCCCTTCCTAATGAATAATAAATTCTTTATCACGGACACTCTTTCTTACAATCCCCATACCCAATTGAAGGCAGCACGTTCACGTCACGTCATTGTGATTCTTGCAGTCCGTTGCTGTAAATACTGTTACTGGATGCGTGTTTGAGTCACACCCACTGTGCACTTGGCCACACACTGCGATTCCGATGTATAGTTGGTATGCGTCTGCAAAACTGCTCGTAAGCTGTTTGAAATATCCTTTTTCTTCGTCTCTCCCTAACAGGCTTCTTTGACAATCAGGCATGTCTCGTATATTACAAATGTCCTGATGATGATCCCATGTATCTTATTGAGCAATAGGGGATCGAAACGTCGACACCCATGAGTGGGTTCATATTTATAATATTGAGTAATAAGATTGTTTATGTTCCACTCCAGGCGATACTGTGTTTTGATTTTTAACTTATAAACAGTACCCTGTCTCTGCTCTCGTTCTTTGCCTGATAGACACCCCTTCCACCCTTATACTATCTCTCTATTTCCCTCTTTTTCATGTACGACACAGGCTTGTGTCTTGTGATTTTTAAATGTATTACTGAATTGAACATTGCTTCTTTATAAAATAAAATCCTTTCCCGGCTGGGTTTGGAAATTTTATAACAAGTATAGTTTTCCACTGTGTCTCTATACAGCATTGGTTTGTTGATTTGCAAATAAGCTAAGAACCGTTTTGTTCACTATAACGTTGTTATACCCATGGTACTTAGCTATCTGTTGGGTCTCCCTTGTTACTTATAAAAATATAAAATTTAGCAGCTGAAATTGCTAAAACAGACAGATATCAAAGTATGAGTGTGGGTTAATCAGTTAAATAAATATGGAAATGTACACTATTACAACTTCATTTATCCGGAAAATACAAAATAAATATAGATAAATACATATAAAGTGGGCAAAAAATAAATATGGATAAATACAGACGGAAATGCTAAAAAAAAAAAATACCACAAAACCGGGAGCCCTAGTTATGATTTCCTCAGGTGTGCCTTCAGTGTAGAATAAACGTCGTAAAAACAAAATAACAGAGTTGGCATCTGCACAAAATAAATCCATTTTGAGAAATAATCAACAGCAACGATTAAATATTTCTTGTCTGAATTAAAAACAGAGAAGGGGCCAGAAAAGTCTAATCCAATTTTTTTCCAAGCTCTACTAGGCCACTCAACTGGACATAGAGGTGAATTGGATGACTACCAATGTTTGCTGAGCAAAGACATTGAGGCCACTGGTTAATATGTGTTTTGACCAGATTATCTATACCAGGCCACCAATTGTTTAATTTTGTTAACAGTAGCAGCGGTACCTGGATGCCCCTCGTGAGCTAAAGAGATGATACAATCTCTAATACCTCTAGGAGGAATAAATTTGTCCTCGCCCAATAAAATATCATTAGAAAATGATAATTCAGCAGCAACTTGAGCAAACATGTTTTCTTCTATAGATAAGCTTCTATCTGTAGGCCAACCACTAATCAAATATTTTTTTACATTCTATAAACAATCATCTTCTTCAAAACTGCGGACCCATTCTTCTTGTGTAATTTTTTAATTTTGCACAACATCTTCGATTGAGGAGTATATACATTCAATGTCATCTTCTGAATTAACAGACTCTTGAATGGGAAGAGGGACACGTGACAGGCAATCTGCCCACCTGGTAGATATTTAATGTCAAAATTAAATTCTTGAAGTCTGGCCAATAATCTGACCAGTCGGGAAGATGCTTTACTAAAAGAACTATCACTTAGCATGTACAATAAAGGTTTATGATCTGTATATAACTGAAATTTTGTTCCCCAAATGTACATGCAAAACTTCTCTACAGACCAGGTGCATGCTAAGGCTTCACGCTCAATGGTGCTATAATTGAGTTCAGCAGATGACAAAGCGCGAGAAGCAAATGAAATGGTGCACTCTTGTCCATTAAACATCTGACTGAGAACAGCACCAAGCCCTTTAGCACTGGCATCAACCGTTATAATGCTTTGAACACCATAAGTGAAAGGTTTAATAGCTGGAGCATTGATAATTAAATTTTTAACAGAAGTGAAGGCATCTTGTGTATCAGAGGACCACTCAAATTTTGCATGTTTTTTTAACAAATTCCTCAAAGGTTGTACAACAAATGCATACCCTTTAACAAATCGAGCATAATATTCGCTCAATCCAAGAAAATCTCTTAAAGAATCCTTGTCAGAAGGAGGAGGCACATATTTAATGGCATGCAGCAAAGAAGTTTTAGGTTTTATCCCTGCACTAGATAAGTTATGACCTAAATATTCTACATATTGAGCCAGAAAGTTACATTTTTTTATATTGACTGTCAAACCATGAGTTTGTAAAATACTTAAAGCTTTCTCAACTAAAATATAGTGGTGCTCTAATGTTTCTGAATGGACCAAGATGTCGTCGTGAAAAGCCTGAATGCCCAGTACAATGATCAAAAATGTTGTCCATCAGCCTTTGAAATATGCTCGCTGTCGATGCTAATCCAAAAAGAAATTGTTTGTACATATAAAAAACAAATGGTGTCACAAAGGTGGTTAGGGGGTGTGATTTTACAGACAAAGGAATCTGGTGATAGGCCGAGCGTAAATCTATGGTAGAAAAGAATTTGCTGTGACCTATTTTAGCAAGCATATCATGAATTTTTGGCAAGGGATGAGCATCAATGACAATATTACGATTTAAAACCCTTAAATCTGCACATAGACGAATCCCACCAGAATGTTTACGAGCTACAACAGCAGCGGAAACCCATTCAGATGATTCAACCGGGCAGGTTATGTTTTGAGAACACAATTGGTCAAGATGTTTCTTGAGGTCATCCTTGACTGAAAGGGGAACTGGGCGTACTTTCTGAATTACAGGAAAAACGTTTTCTTTTAACTTTATAGTATGTCCAAAATCTTTGACTAAACCAATATCATGACTGAATACCGCTTTGTCGATATAAAATAATTTGCATAAAGTGGAGTCCTGTGTTTTATTTTCAAAAACAGATAATATTGGTAAATCACCAAGAACCACAGGTTCAAGATGACCAGGTTTCAATATTATCCCTAAACCAGCTTGATCACGCCATCCTAAAATGTCTCTACCATTCAGTGCCACATAAACCTTGATGTGAATGACTCTACCTTTGAACTCAATGGTATCAGGAAAATATCCACGCATGATAATATTGTATTCGCCAAATGCCTTGGGATTAACATCAGAGGGCAGTAACTTTGTGTTAGGCCACAAATTGTTAAAAGTTTTTACATCTAAAATAGTGATTGGCGAACCGGAATCAGCCATTACATCAATTGAAACTGGGCCTATTAGCACTTTACAATTCGGTTGTTTAACCTTATTACTGTCAAGCGAATTAATGTGAATAGATAAAGGAGCAACATTAAGCGCATCACAAATTTCATCTTCCGTATAAACAAGATTAACTTTCCCTTTTTCTTTTGGTACTCTACACATGGAAAAGACATCCCCAACTCTTTTAAAATTATTATATCTCTTGCCTTGAGCTGGACAATTTGGATTGTTGCCAACATGGAATTTGGAGTCGCACCTGTAACAAAAAATGTTAGGTTTGCGTTCAAAAGTTCTCTTATCTTTAGTACGAGAGGTGACAGCATTCACATTGATTCACATTGATCTCACAATCATTATCTTGAGAGATGTTCATTACGTTAGTATTTGAATTAGTAGTAGAAGACTCAGCTAAAATGTTTGACGATGTGACTGAACATTCAATACTCTTTGTAATTATCACGACTTCATCCAACATAGGATGCTTGCTGCATCTGTGCAGAGTAGGTGCAGGTGAGTCTAGCGGTCTCTGACTAGTGAGTGGTATTGTTTTATAGTTTATAGGTCTTTGTGTGATTTGTATTGATTGACTTTACCTTGCAACTGCTATATGCCAGTAGTTTTTCTTTTTGTTTTATAAATCCACACTTTGTTTATTACTTTTCTTATACAGTGTTGACTTATTTGTCAAGTTATTTGTAAAACTAAGGATTATGGCTAACCACAGGATGACCACTCAGAAGGTTGTTGGTATGCTTTTAGAGTCTTCTTCTGACCATGATTAAAAGACTGACTTTGCATCTGAGGCAGAGGCGGAAGGCCAGGATTCTGGCAGTGAAATTTCTGTCAGAGAGGAATCATCTGATGATCAAGCCACTCTCAGTGCGGATGAAGTGCCGCTTTTAGAGGAAGACACTGGTGTGCCTATAATGCAGCAACAGACATCTGGATTGCTGCCCAGGTCTGCAAGGCTTCCCATTGGAAGTGCTAGACTCAGGGTTGAACCAAATATGGTGAGGCTGATGTTGCCTGCCTTTAGTGGTGGTGTAGAGTGAATTGTGATAATTTTTTTTATTTTTTTGCCTATCAATTTCTTTCAGTTGTTTATGAACGATGTATTTTTGGCTGAGATTGTTGAGCAGACTAATTTGTATGCTGAACAGTATTTGAGGGACAACAGTGCCAGACTCAAGCCCCTCTTTAGAGCTACGCGGGGGCTCCCACAAATCTGGATGAGCTGAAGAAGTTCTTAGGTTTAACTTTTTTGATGGGCCTGATAAGGAAGCAGTCACTGTCTTCATTATTGTCTATTAATCCCTTGATGGCAATGGCTATATTTCCTGCAACCATGAGCTGTAATCCGTATTTCCTTCTTCTTCTATGGATGTTGCATTTTGTTGATAAGGCTTTAGCATTGCCACAAGATCACCCTGACTGTGACTGTCTTTTAAGGTTCAGCCTGTTCTTGATCACTACGTAAATCAATTTTCAGAGATATATGTGCCTGGGAAAGAAATAGCTGTGGATGTGGTCCTGTTCAAGGGCTGATTGTTTTTAGGCAGTACATTTCTAGCAAGAGGGCACATTATGGAATTAAGATGTATATGCTGTCTGATAGTAGTACTGGATATGTCTATAATTTCAGTGTCTACACTGGTAAGGATTCCAGCATTTAACCCCCTGGTTGTCCATCCACTTTTGGAGTTGCAGAGAAAATTGTGTGGGAACTTGGTAGAGGACTTTTTAACAAAGGTCACCATTGATATGTAGATAACTTTTAGACTGGTGTGCCATTGCTCAGGGAATTGTTCAAAGTGGACACTGTTGTCTGTGGCACAATGTGCTCTAACCATAAAGGTTACCCAAAAGAGCTGGTTTGTAAAAAATAACTTGTGAAGGGACAGTGCAGTGCCTTGCGTAGTGATGAACGTCTAGCTCTGACATTTTCTGTCAGGAGAGATTTCTATATGCTTCCTACCATCTATGATGAAAGTCCTTCACCTATGACTGTTTGGGGTCAGGTTGCGCAAGTGCACAAACCTGTGTGCATTTTAGACTACAATAAGCAAATTTAGGGGTGTAGATTGAGTAGATCAGAGGTTGGAACCTTACAATGCTGTTCGTAAGGCGTATGTTTGGAATAAGAAGTTGGCTATCCATTTATTCCATTTAGCAAGCTACAATGCCTTTGTTATATTTAAGGATTGTTCTCCAGAGTCAAAGATTACATTTGTTCAGTTTCATCAGTCTCTGATATGCAGCCTTGTTTTAGTGGAACAGGGAAGAGTTCCTAGAGAAGCAGTGGTGGAGGATGTGGCTAGATTGAAAGATCGCCACTTTCCTGATCACCTTCCTCCCCCGGCCAAAAAAGACTTTTCCGCTAAGAAATGTAGTTTGTGCCCAAAGAGGTATGCGGCAGGAGAGTCGAATGTACTGCCCCTATTGTCCTTATAACCCTGGGCTGTGTATACCCACATGTTTTAAATTGTACCACACGGAAAGAAGTTATTGGTTGAAAACCATAAACATAAAAGTAAACTGACTGGTCTTTATCATTTTATAATTTTTGTTCAGTTTTCATGGTTGGCATTAGTGTGATGTATTTAGTTAGAGCTGTTGGGTTTGTAGTTATAGTTTTGGATCTATTGCCAATTGGTTTGGGTTTTCTTTTTTGCATAAAACATGAGATGGCAGTGTGCGTCGACTGGTATCTTGGCTGGCAGTGTGCGTGGATTGGTGCTTGGCTGATAGGTGTGTTTGGACAGGTGCTTGGCTGATTGTGTGTGGACTGGCGCTTGGCTGGCAGTGTGTATGGGCTGGCACTTGGCTGGTGGTGTGTGTGGGCTGGTGCTTGGCTGGCAGTGTGGACTGGCACATGGCTGGTTGTGTGTGTGGGCTGGCAGTCTGTGTGGGAATCACACTTGGCTGGTGGTGTGTGTTGACTGGCACTTGGCTGGCGGTGTGTGTGGACTGGTGCTTGGGTGGCGGTGTGTGTGGATAGGCGCTTGGCTGGTGGTGTGTGTAGACTGGCGCTTCGCTTGCAGTGTGTGTACTGGCGCTTGCTGGCTGAGTTCGTGGGCTGGTGCTTTGCTGGCAGCGTGTGTGGACTGGCGCTTGGTTGGTGGTGTGCATGGACTGGCGCTTGGCTGGTGGTGTGCGTGGACTGGTGCTTGGTTGACAGTGTGTGTTGACTGGCTCTTGGATGGCAGTGTGTGAGTTGTGGCTCACTGCTGGTCACTACACACACTGCAAGCCAAATGCCAGTCCACACACTCCATCAGCCAATGTGGTGTTCGTGTCAGGCAGGCAGGCGTATGATTGTGATGGGCCCTGATGATGCTGCATGTTGATGTGAGTGTTGTGATGTGCTGGGTCCGTGGCTGGCAGTGTGAATGGTCTTGTTTGTGTCACAAATTAAAGGTATGTGAATGGCCTGTAAAGAGGTTGGTTCCTTCCTGTGGCTTTACAGCTCATGAGCTGTGAGTCAATGGTTCAGGTTTTTAACCTTTTGTTTGAATCTCTTTTATTACATTTTCAAAACAAAGAAAAGAAGTTAAGAACACGGGGCAATAGGCAGTGCTATTCAGACAAAAGTACAGTGTATATAATGTTGGTCAACATCATTAGGTTACGTAATATACAACACGCCACATAGCCACATAATACAGTGAATAGGTACTCAGCAAAACATGAGTATGAGGGGGAGACGCCTCCCAGTGTGTAAATACCTGTGCTGGCTAATCAAAAATATGCTCTCCATTTCTCGAGCCTATAATGCCTGGGCGACTCCACTTGCGACTACTGCTTTCTTATGATGTATGTGGTGGTCTGATTGTGAAATCTAGGTTATTAGTACTATACAACCAAGTAGTGAGATATAGCAAAAAGATACAACTTTTGGGTAATGATAGCAGTAGCATTACATGGCTGAGGAGAGTCACTGCTGCCTCAGCAGAGGCAGCAGTGACTCTCCTCTGCTGGAGTACCATGAGCGGCATGGAACAGCAAACAAATATATACGTCGCTTTATAACAAGCCTTTCAAGGACCAACAACCCCTAATCGCACATATCTCAACCTGTAACAAAAGATAAGAGGAAAACCCCCTGCTCTGCCAGCCTGCAAAAGAAGAAAGAAACGGGAAATAGCAAAGACTTAAATGTAAAATAAAGGAAAAACAAAAAGGGAGGAAAAAAGGGGGGGGGAGAAGGTGGAAGAGCACCTTGTTTGCTGAAACAGGCTGAGTTAGAGGAGGTAAGGTCCCACAGCCAGAGCCCCAGGTACAACAACAGCACACCCTAACCTAGTTTTACCCCAGCGCTTCCTCATAGGATTCCCCCCATGGGGAGTAGGGGGTCGTCGAACAGCTGGAAGGCCCGCAGGGGGGGAGGAACAGATCAAGCATGTTCCAATTTAGATAGGTGTAACACCAGGGGTTGCCTAATGCGCTTGAATTTAGTGTTGGTATGTGCCAGGTGATGAGAGAGGAGTTCCATCACCATTACCTGCCATAGGCGGGTGAACCACACCGAGGAGGGAGAGGCCAGAGCCTTCTTCCAATGTAATGCTTTAACCTGTTTCGCCGCATTAAGCATGTGGAAGATCAAGCACCAGTCTGAGTGTGTCATTGCTTTAAGAGACTTCGGCCCAAGTACAAGAATCACTACCCCTGGGGCACTCTGAATGGGAAAACTACATCTGCAAACCTACTCAAATTGCCTGGTTTTAAACTTAAAACTCAGGGAGGGAAGTCTGCAACTGTATTAGGTGTAAAGGCTTGGAGTTTTATGCTAAACAAATTGAGATCGATTGAATCTGAAATGCAGTTTAGGAAGGCCCTAAAGACCTGACAAATCTTGCCTTGCCCTTATCTAGGTCTCCATTCTCCACTGCTAAGTTTGTTATCTGTACAGCACCTGGAGGCTCCTTTGGGAGTGACAGTTCGCGCTTTATAAATGCCACATTTCATTTAATTTAATTTAATTTAATTTCATTTCATATGGCTCAACACCTCCTTCCAAAAGAGTATTATACGCGGACACGACCACCATATGTGCATAAAGGAGCCTGGGACGGCCTGGCAGCGCCACCATAGGGCTGTGGAAGTGGGAAACATCTTCTGCAGTCTGAGGGCGGTATAATACCAACAAGTCATAATTTTGTAAGCTGCCTCCCGTTGTGCAATGCTTTTAAAAGTGTTGGGGATATCCCTCTGCAGTTGTTCCCAGTGTTCTGGGGAGGGGGGTTTCTTCCTCAATATCTGTGTGCCAACATTGCTGATAGACGTGTGGTGGCAACGCATGTGACTGCTGAAGGACCTTATAAGTCTTGGAAATCAAGCCCCGGGAGCGGTCAAAGGAGCGGACTAACGACTCGAATGGAGTAAGTTGACGCGTGGCTCCCTCCATGTACGAGGTAGTACGCAACCTATATTGGATCTGGAAGCATTCCAGACACGCTGTGTTGGGGAGGTGAAATTCCTGTCTGTATTGATCAAAGGATTTAAAAGACCCTCCCTCAAATAGATCCGCATACGTACGACATTCTCCGGTAAACATCACTTACAATGAAACTTTTACAACGCACTACCATTACAACGCGGTCATTACAACGCAAACTATTATAACGTATTGCGCTGGGGGGCGCTCTAGGATAGGGAATAGGTTAATTTACTATCCAAAAACCTTCCCTAGTGTCCACGGGGACTGGAGTTGGAATAGTAAATTAAACTATTTACTATCCAACACCCAAAAGCGCTATGCGTTGTAATGGTATGCGATGTAAAAACCGCGTTGTGAAGGCATGCGATGTAAAAGCATGCGTTGTAACGTCATACAGCCACATTCTGCAACTGCCCATGCTGGGAAGGATGTAGGCTGGAGATCCGGCGGAAATCCCGGGTTGTGGGCCAGTGGCGTGTTAGAGGAGGGGTAGGTGGCAAGGCCATGAGCAACTGCAATTTTGTCCCATATCTCTCGAAAAGTTTGTGTTGGAGTAGCTATATAGGCGCTGCGATGACGTGCCCCCCTCGGTAACCAGGCCAAGTCCCAGAGTGGGCAGCAAGCTACCGCTCTGTCCATATGAAACCAGTGTTTCTCGCTTTCGTGAGCCACCCACTCACAAACAAAGCGTAGGTGAGATGCCCAGTAGTAGACAAGAAAATCAGAGCCACCAATCCCCCGGTCCCTTGGTAGCATTAGGAGCTTTGTGGCGAACCTCGGTCTCCCCCATCCCAGATGAACGTGGTGACCTCCCTTTGAAGGCCCAAAATGTCCCTTTGGGGGATAGGAGTTGGGAGAGCTTGAAAGAGCTATAGGATCTTGGGGAGAACAGACATCTTGACCACGTTGAGGCGGCCTCTCCATGAAATGGCTAGCGATTTTCATCGCCGTAGGTCGTCTCTGACAGAGTTTCTACAAGCGGGCCAATTTGCCTGAGTCCAAGAGTCCAAAGTGGCCGTAACATTAAGACCCAAGTAATGAATTGATTGTGGGGCCCACTGGAAGGGAATACTGCCACCGAGCTCCTCAAGCTGCTGCGGTAAGAGGGTAAGATTGAGTGCCTGAGACTTAGCAAGGTTGATTTTGAGCCCCAATATCCGCTCAAAATTGAGAGAGTATAGCAAGCAGCACTGGGAAGGAGCTCTTGGGGTTAGTAAGAATCAAGAGTAAGTCGTCGGCGAAAAGAACAATCTTGTGCTCATCCCTCCCAAATGGTATGCCTTTAATTTTCTCCGACTAGCGTATTGCTGTCGCCAGGGGCTCTATAGCCAAAGCAAAAAGTAAAGGCGATACAGGGCACCCCTGGCGCGTGCATCGGTGGATTGGAAAAGGTGGGGTAAGGAGACAGTTAAGTCAGATCTGCGCTGAAGGAGCCACATAAGGTCCATGATACGGGCAATCATGACCGGGCCCAGACTAATCTTCTGCAGCACTGCTTTGAGAAAGGACCAGTCATTCCGGTCAAATGGCTTCTCAGCATCAAGGGAGATTAGAAAGGCCGGGATTATGCGACGATGGACCTTTTCCACCAAGTGGGCTACTCGTCTGATATTGTCCGCCCCTTGCCGTTGTTGTAGGAAGCCCATTTGGTCCGGCTCGATCAGACCAGGCAAAAAGGGTGCTAAGGGTTGAGCCAAGATTTTGGTATATAATTTAACATCAATATTTAGCAAAGGAATAGGGCGGTAAGAAGCCAAGAGGTGGGGTCTTTCCCTGTTTTGGGTAAAAGAGCTATTTTGGCTCCTGCCATGGTAGGAGTTACAGTCAGTGTGTCTGCAAAGGAGTTGAAGAGCCGCAACAGCGGGCTTGCAGCTCTGAGTGAAAAAGGCGATAGAAGGGGAGTGTGAAGCCGTCAGGAACTAGAGATTTGCCTAAAGGGAAACTTTTCAATGCCTTTTGAAGTTCTTCTACAGTGATAGATTCTTCTAATTGTTGACATGAGAGGGATCCAGTGGCGTCCAAGGGCATGGGCCAAGAATGGGTCAATTCCTTCCTTATTGATGTCACCTTGCTCATGAAGAGTGGAAAAGAAAGAGCTAAACGCTTGTTGCTTGTCTGACTCGGAGGGTGTCCATTTCCCTCCCGCAAGCGCAATTTGGGAATATGGTTATTGGAGACCTGCAAATGAAGACAGGTGCCAGCAGGGAGCCCACCTTGTTGCCGCCATCATAAAACTTCTGCTTCAAAGCAAGGAGTGAGTGTTCTGACTTGTTAACTTAAAGCACCCGTAGTTGGGCCAGAGCGAGGCCAGTCTCTTCTGATTCTGTCTAGAGGGTGTACTATGTCCCTGCCTTTCCAACAGTTTAATATTCTGAGCTAAGTTCGCTTCAACTAAGCGGGATTCACGCGTACGGGCGATGGAGATCTAGGTAATGACGCCTCGAATGTTGGCTTTAAACACATTCCATAAAACCTGCCCATTAGTTTCGGGAGGTAATTCACTACAAAATAGGCCTGGATCGCCTGACGTATTTCAGCCACATCAACCTGATCCCCGCTAGACGTGCGGGTGAAGTCTCCATCGAGGGGCAAGGCAAGGACCCTGCCCATACCCGTTAGAGTGACCTCCAAGTGGGCATAGTCTGAGATAAATAAATCCAAAATCGGTGTAGAGTCCAGTGAGCGAATGAAAGACTGGGATAAAAAGAAATAATTGATGCGAGAGTAAGAGTGGTGAACATGCAAATAAAAGGTGTAGTCTTTAGTCCCAGGTTCTTTGTAGTGCCAAGCCTCCGTCAGATCCAAGGCTTCAAAGTCCTGTTTGAGTGCCGCAGACATTGCTCCAGTGCCATGGAAAGAGGATGTGGTGCGATCTAAGCAGGGGTCCCAAACTAGATTAAAATGACCCCCCCGAGAAGAGTGGGGTTCGTCTCCCGGCATACCAGGTCTTTAAGCAAGGTCCTAAGATATGTGTCTTGGGCTTGGTTAGGAGCATAAACATTAATCATCATGTGTGCCCTGCCATGGATGAGTGCTGTGAACTTTAAATAACGCCCCTCCTTGTCAAATAGCACTCGAGCTTGCACATGGCTTCCCACTTTAAGTAGAATAGCCACCCCAGCTGTTTTAGTCGGTGCTGATGCCCAAAACTGATTTGGGTACCTAGGATGTGCCATGCGCTGTGTATCGGTTCGCAAGATATGGGTTTCCTTGGAGAAAGCTGATGTCCGGGTCAAGAGCAAGGAGATAGCGCCATACCTGCCTTCTCTTATTGGAGCATTGAGACCTTTCACATTGAAGGACAGGCATTTAAGTTGCGCCATCGCTAACTACATATAGAATACTGTGCGAAACAGGGGTACAATCGACCATTCCCATCCCCGGTGAGCCCCAGCCTAATCGGGATTGGTGTCGGGTATAGGATAGGGTGAAAAGGTGGTCGTGTTGCACTCGGGTGAGTAGTAAAATTTCCCCACCCCCGTGTCCGGTGGTTCTTGTGCAGGAAGGACAAAATGTTACGATGTGCCTTTGCTCCCCCACACCCCAGAAAGCCAGAGAAAGAAAAGAGAAAGCGGGAAAAGAAAAAAGAGGAAAGGGCAACAAGCTGAACAATCCAAAGGCCAACGGGGCCAATGTACACCATTCCGGTCCATGAGCGGCCCATAGGTATACACCAGGGCATCTCTGAGGAAGTCACTCCTCCTAGGGAACGGCGGGGTGCGCCTGCAAATACAGAATAGTACGTGCCGCCTGCCCCCCAGAGGCCGGCCCGCCATACTGTTGCTAATGGGGGAACACGGTCCCCCGAGAAGCGAGTCCAGAATCCCCTGCTCCCATGCCAAGGCCAGGGCCGCACATCTCAGCCGGGAGAAGGATAACATAGGCCCTCATTTCTCAGAGCAGTCTCTAACATTTTCAGAGGCCCATAGATAGTACAAGTGGCTGTAACACCAAGATGGAAGGGTACCCCACTCCACCCCTGAAAGATTTAAGCCTAGTCAGGGATCTTTTTTTGATAACCAATTTTATTAATTTCAGAACATATAAGCAAATCAGCATAGAGACGGAGGACAATAATTCTATTACATCTGTAAACACAAAAGTGTCCCACAGGAACACCCCAAAAATACAAAGCAATTAAATGGTTTAGCCATTCACTCAATATCACCCACAGCGCCCAGCCATTTACCCCATACGCTGTGATATTTCTTAGGTCGCCACGTGCCACGTATAAGGCCTTTCTTGGGTCGTGCACCAGTCCACTTCCTTGCACCACCTCCCCAGGGTCGGAGGGTCGGGCATTTCCATGCCGCCGCTATGTCGCGCTTGGCTACGATCATGGCAGGTTTAAACAATAACTTATAGTTTCTGGACCCGTCCAACCCATCCGTGATCCCTAATAGTGTATGTCGTGGATCGTGAGGAACCTCCCATCCTAGAACTTCTGTGAGCTCTTCCTCAACGGCCCCCCAAAAACCGTCCAAGTTCGGACAGGACCATACCATATGAAATAAATCTCCCAGGGTCAGGCCACACCTAGAGCATGTCGCGTCGGGGCACAGGCCGGCGTGGTGGAGGCGCACTGGAGTGAGATAGGCAGTGGGTAGAACCAAGTCAGGGATCTACAACCTCAACTCAGCACCCAGCGCGCGAGGGTGGACCGGACAACGACCCTAGCCGATTTGAAGATTGCAATGCCTCTATAGATTTCAGGTGGTGAATGATGTCCTTTTTAGCCTGGTGTAAAATCTCGCTCACTCTGGAAGCTCTATTGCCGGGAGGAAGTACCTTCAACCACTATGGGCGAAGAGGGGCACTAGACTCAGCATCTGCAGAGGTCAGAGTAGAAGGCTGAGGGTCCGGTGTAAGTTGAAGCAGTTGGAGAGCCTCTTTAAGCGACCTCAGTGATCTGCGTTTTCCCTCCCACTGGCAAAAGGATGGCGCCACTGGTATTTATTGTTCAAGTCTCTCAGTCTGTCCGTTACCTGCTTAAAGTCTCTGCGCCATCGCAAGGTGATCAGGGAGAGATCTTGAAGGATTTGGATATGGTGGCCCTCATAAGCCAGATCAGTGCTGCTCCTAGAGCCGCGAAGGATCGCCTCCTTCTCGGTGCAGAAATGCACCCGGGTCAGGATGTCAGGGACCAAGGTCGTCCTGCCACACGTAGGTGCCACTCGGTGTGCTCTGTCCAATGTAGGGGGCGAGGCATCATCATCTCCCCGGATAGCCTGGAGGAGGTCCACTGTGTAGGTCAAGATGTCTTGCCCCTCCGCGCCCGGTGGAATTTCCCTGATGCAGAGGTTATTCTGGTGGCTTCTGTTCCCCAAATCCTCCTACTCTATTTGGAGCTCCAAGTGTTGTTCTTCAAGCATTTGCAAGCGGTGCCAGAGTTCCTCCTGGTCTTCCGTTCTTGTATCGACTGTACGTTCTAGATCATCCACTCTGGTACCAATTTCGGTCACATTGTGTCTAATATCTTTCAGGCATGTTTTAACTTCAGATTTGAGTAAGTTCATTTTAGTATTTATTTCCTGCAAAAAGTTTGTCATAAAGGCCTGAATGATAGGGCTGCTCTCAGTGCTTTCCGGAGGGGTCGCCATTATGCAATTCTGCTGGCTAGGTGCGGAGGAAGATTTTGCCCACAGTGTTGCCACCATTGTTTCTTTGGAGGATGGTGGTACAGTGGCTTTCGTCGATTTGGTGCGGGCATGACTTATGCAGAGGGCATTCTTGTCCCGTGCAGGCACTCGCTATCGTCTAGGTCTTGAGTATCCTGCTGGGGTGGCGCCATGCGCAAGCGTAGGTGAGGCTGCCAACCAAGATTAGCTGTATGCAAGAAAAAACTTCCGCCAAGGGTGAGTATGCTATAGGTGCACCAGGGATGCCTCCAGCGATGTAGAGACAACCCTCAGGTCGGTGGGCCCACCAGCTGAGACGGTTCTAACATCCAGGTCTTGAGTCCCCGGCTGAAGTGTCACCAGGTGCAAGAACAGGGGAGACTGCCAATCAAGGGTAAGTATTTGCCAGAAAACACCTTACCCTGGGCAAGGAGGCTATTGGTGCACCGGGCGACGCCTCCGGCAATGCAGGGGTAGCCCTCGAGCAGCTGTGCCCACTGTCTGAGATGATCCAGGAGATTATATCACTAACCTTGCTCCAGCTAGGGAGAGTCTCCTCCGCCAGGCGCCAAATGGAGACGAAGCGGGTGGGACACAATTCGCGGGCGGATTGCACAGCTGATCTCCTCACACCCACACCAAGTGGGCCCCAGGCTCGCCCCAGCAAGGGGAGGACCCTCTTGAAGCCCCACTACTCAAGTTGCGCTGCTGACCACAGGTTGGCGTCAGAATGTTTTTGCCGCTGGGAACTGTAGGCTGAAGTACAGACCCCTCTGCGCAAATCCCTAGTGGAGGATTGGGGAGTCGTTGGTCCACGAGGCCAGTTCAGGTTCTCTTTGGCCCCAAAGTGAAGGCTAGAGGGCGGCCCAGCGGAAGCTCCAGTTGCTTCAGAGCACTGGCATCAGGCGAGGGTGATGGTGATGGAGCCCCACCCCCATGTAACTGCTGAAATCGTGCTGGGGCCTCCCAAATGGCAGATCGCTGTGCAGGTCCAAACAAGGGCCTCCCCTCCACCAGAACACTCCAAGCCAGAAGGAAGGAGGGGGGCGGCAGGAGAGTTACTACGATGTCCTCCTTGAACCACCCGGAGGTAAAGAGGCCACGTTGGTGTCCGGGCGAGGGAGGCCTACAGCGCCCCTCTCCCCGCTCCCTGCAATAACGCTGTCCCGGTGGCCCTCCCTAAAAACGTGCCCTGCTGGGTCTGGGCCGCAGCACCGTCTCAACAGCCACCTCACCTCGCATCATCTAGCTCCGCAGTGGGGCCCGGCAATGGCTTCACCGGAAAACTCTCTCGGAGCCCGGGCACAGGATGGTGTGGGAGGAGCACTCCCTCCAGTCGTACGCCCCGCAATAGGGGTCCTCAGGAGATCCTGTGGGCATCCTCAGGGGCATCGGAGCTGTGACGGCTTACCACTGACCACCTCACGACCCGGCAGCCAGCCCCCCAGGGAGATCAGGGGCACTTCCAGGATGAAGGCCGCTGGCGTGCCCGCAGTCAAGATGGCGGATGGGGCCAACCTCTCTGGCCACTCGCTTCGCTCCGGGCCGATCACACCGGCAGGGTAGTCGGCAGAGCTCAGAAGGTGAGCGGGGAAAAGAAAAATGTCGGGGGGTCTCCGATCGCACCCTCCATGTCGCTGTCAAGGTTTAATGTTTGCGCTCGGCCTCTGGAGGACGGAGCGATCTCAGCCCACGTCCTAGTCCATCGAAGTCTTGGCCACACCCCAACCTTTTAATTATTAACAGTGCTCTACTTTTTGTGAAATCGCGTGTTAATAAAATTTTACGCTCTGAACCTTCACTCATCCTCGTGCCAAGTCCAACCAATATATGTGTGTACTTGAGGAATAGTTGGCTGTGAGGTAATTGTCTTTTCTATCTTTCTCTGCCATGGTGTACATTGTCTCTAGGTAAAATCAACCAGTTCTAGATATTTTCGTAAACTAGAAACCCACAGGAGTACAGGGTGGTGTTCCTCTCGTGGATCCCAACATGTTTTCTAACCCAAAATGCCCTGCAAACCTTAAAATGTGACTAAAGTCACACATTTTCCTTGCATACCTGTGCAATATTCTGCCAGAATCAGAAAGAAATCACAAATTTCTTACAACCCATTGTTCCCCCAGGTCTCCCAATAAAATTACTACCTCACTTGTGAGGGTGGGCCAATTGCCCTCCACAGCGAAGGGCCCAAAACATATTGTGGAGGCATAAAAAATTATCAATCACAAATAGACCTGGTTTTGTGAGGGAGTCACCTGCATTTTTGGTCCTGGACTAGGCGGCCATGTATGAAAACCTACCAAACCTAGACATTTTTGAAAACTAGACACTCAGGGGAGTCCAAGGATGTGTGGCTTGCGTGGATCCCTCAACATTTTCTTACTCAGAATCCCCTGTAAATGTTGCTAATAAATCAAATTTTTCTCACTTTTTTGTGGTGGAATTGCTGTGCTGGCACAAATTTCCTACCACCCAGCATTGACTTTGGTCTCCCATGTAAAATTATACCTCACTTGTGTGGGTGGGCCAAGGGCCTGTGTGACTGGGAAAGGACAAAAACGTAGAGATTGAGGGGATAGCCCAGCGAGATCTAAGCGCTATTTTTTATTTATATGTTTCTAGGTTAACTCTGCATTAGGCACTTACACAAGTGAGGTATCATTTGTATCGGAAGACCAAGGGGAATGCTGGGTGGTAGGAAATTTGTGCAGGTGTGGTAATCCCAGACAGAAATGTAAGGAAAATATGATTTATTTAGCTAAATTTGAGATTTGCATAGGATTCCGGGTAGGAAAAGGTTGGGAGATTCACACAAGTCACACATCCTTAGACTCCCCCGAGTGTCTAGTAGTCAGAAATGTCTGGGTTTGGTAGGTTTCCATACATGGCCGCCAAGACCAGGACCAAAAATGGAGGCGACTCCCTCGCAAAACCAGGTCTATTTGTGATTGATAATTTTCAAGTCTCCAAAGTAAGTTTGGGGCTATTCCCTGTCTCGGGCACTAGGACTACCCACACAAGTGAGGTATTGTTTTTATCGGAACACCTGGGGGAACACTGGGTGGCCCGGTGATTCCACAACTTTCCCAAACACAAATGTGAGGAAAATGTAATTGGTTTAGCAAAATCTGAGGTACAATTTTTATTGGAAGACTTGGGGGAATGCTCAGTGGATGGAAGTTTGTGGCTCTCCTCAAATTCCCGAACTTTTCATCAAAGAAGTGTTTCCTTTAACAAAGTTTGAGGTTTGCAAGGGAATCTGGGTAACAGAACCTGGTGAGAACCACACAAGTCTCCCGATCCTGGATTCCCCTTGGTATCTAGTTTTCAAAAAGGTACAGGTTTGCTAGGTTTCTCTAGGTGCCGGCTGAGCTAGGGCCCAAAATCCACAGCTAGGCACATTGCAAAAAAACTGCCCAATTTCTGTGCCAAAATGTGATGTGTTAACGTTGCGTTTTGGGCCGTTTCCTGTCACGGGCACAAGGCCTACCCACACAAGTGAGGTACTATTTTTATTGGGCGACTTGGTGGGAATTCTGGGTGTGGTGAAGTTTGTGGCTCTCCACAGATTCCGGAACCTTCCATCACAGAAATGTGAGGAAAATGTGTTTTTTTGACAAAGTTTGAGGTTTGCAAGGGATTCTGGCTAACAGAACCTGGTGAGAGCCACACAAGACACCCCATCATGGATTTCCCAGGGTGTCTAGTTACAAATGTACAAGTTTGCTTGGTTTCCCTAGATGACAGTTGAGCTAGAGCCCAAAATCCACAACTAGGCACATTGTTAATGTTGCGTTTTGGGCCGTTTCCTGTCGCAGGCATCGAGCTACCCACACAAGTGAGGTACTATTTTTATCGAAAGACTTGGGGTAATGCTGGGTGGGTGGAAGTTTGTGGCTCCCCGCAGATTTCAGAACTCTTCATCAGAAATATGAGGAAAATGTGTTTGGTTTTACACATTTTGTGATTTGCAAGGGATTCTGGGTAACAGACCCCAGTGAGAGCCACACAAGTCACCCCATCCTTGATAACCCTGGATGTCTAGTTTCAAAATATGTACAGGTTTGCTAGGTTTCCTTAGGTGCTGGCTGAGCTATTGCTCAAAATCCACAGCGAGGCACATTGCAAAAAAAGGGTCAGTTGTCAGTGGAAATATGTGATGTGTCCATGTTGTGTTTTGACCCATTTCCTGTTGTGGGCACAAGGCCTACCATCACAAGTGAGGTACCGTTTTTATTGGGAGACTTAGTGGAATACATAATAGTAGAACAAATGTTAGTACCAGTTGCCTTTCTATGCATTTCTGTCTTCCAAATGTAAGACAGTGTGTAAAAAAGAAGACATTTTGAAAAAAGCCCCCTAATTCACATGCTAGCATGGCTACCAACAAATTTAGAGATGTGCAAATAACCACTGCTTCTAAACTCCATATGTTCCCATTTCAGAAATACATAGGTGTCCATGATACCTATTTTCACTCTTTATATTTTACCAAATGGATTGCTTTATACCCGGTACACAATGAAAAACCATTGCAAGGTGCAGCTCAGTTATTGGCTCTTGGTACCTCGGGTTCTTGGTGAACCTACAAGCTCAATATATCCCCGCAACCAGAAGTGTCCCACAGATGTAACGATATGCTGCTTTAAAAACTATAGCATAGTTAGAAGTTACAAGTCAAAATGTAGACACAAACTGCTGTTTTTTCAACTCGATTTCAATATTCTTTTATTTCAACTGTTACATTCTATTAAAAAAAACTTGAAGGATCTACCCAAAAGACCCCTTGCAGCATTCAGAATTGTGTCTTCTTTTCATACATGTATAGTTGTCCGGGATCCATTATTGGTTTCACACCCATTTCTACCACTAACTGGAAGGAGGTTGAAAGCACAAAAAATAGAAAAAATAGGCTGTCCCAGTAAAATGCCAAAAACTGTGAGGAACATTTGGGTTTTCTGACAAAAGTCTGAAAGCTGGGAAAATGGTGATTTTAGCAGAACAACCCCTTCATTGGTACCATTTGCAGGTTGTCTTCTGCAGCACTTTTTCCCATTTTCCCCCCAAAACCCCACATTTAGCAGTATTTTGCCTAATTTCTCAGTCCCCTCAAGGAGAATCCACAAACCCTGGGTACCTTACAATCCTCAGAATCTTGGAAGAAAAGGACACAAATTTGGCATGGATACCTTATGCAGACAAAAGTTATGGGGGCCTAAGCGCGAGCTACCCCAAATAGCTAAACAAGAAAAGACATGGCACAGGGTGTGGTGGGATGGCCTGGCAGTAAATGGGGTAACTTTCCCCCTGAGCTAACACAGTGTTTGAATAATGAAGAATTTCTTATGTATAACAACAACCCAGATAAACGCAAACGCATACTATCTAATACTTAAAACGCTGTTACCGTTGAGAACATTGGTATTTGGGCAATGGATGGTACATTTAAGTCCACATCACATATTTTTGCCGAAATATAGACAGGGGCTGCACTTGTCAGTAATACAACTGTACTACTAATTTATTCATTACTGCCTGACAAACAGTACATTACATATACTACATTTTTGTCAGTTGTAAAAGAAACAACTTTAGCAAAAAAGCCCTAGGAAAATTGTTATTGACTTTGAAATCCAAATTATTAGTACTATTATTAAACTATATCCTACTGCCCAAATTCAAGAATGTGTTTTTCACTTTTTCCAGCCATATTGGCCTAAAATCGAAAAAAATCCTTAGTTTAATACTATGACCCGCATTATGATGTCAGTCGTACCACAACTGTCGGTTGCGGTCCGACCGACATCTAGTGCTCGGTCCAACCACTGCATTAAGATGCACAGCGATTGGAGGCAGCATGTGGAGGGACCGACTGACGATTCCGACAGGCTCAAGGAACCCGTCTGACATCGGTCGGAAAATAATCCCCTACAATGGGGCGGTGGCTGCTTACGCACCGCCATAGGGATTATGATGTCCCTTTCAGGCAGCCTTTCAATTGTGGTCTGACCGCCATTGAAAGGTTGTAAGAAACGGACATTGGGGACCCCAGCAGTGACCCGTCCCTCTGCAGCCTCCGTTATCAGGCCTGGGGGGCATCTGTGGTGACTCCCCAAACATCCACATTCCCATGTGCCAGGCACCATAGGGTGCCTGGCATGCCATGTATGAATGTTCGCAAACATCTATTTTTCCAATGAGGGTTGTGCTGCAGCTGTTTTCCGTCCGCTTCAAAAGCTGCAATGGAAAAATGTATGTTTCTGACAGCCTCATGGGCTGTTGATTCTTAATTTGTTGGCTGGAACCGCCGACTGCTAGTCAGTCGGTTTCCATTCCAACACTATGCCGGTCAGATGCTCATCCGACCGGCATCGTAATCTGGGCCTATATGTCAAGCAGTAAACTGTAAATGTAAATAAAAAACTAACTGCTTTGTGTTTTGTGCCTCCTGAAAATCTGGACAAGTACTACACTTGAATAATATAATCGGAATACTTAATGCAAAATTAAATTGAAATTTCTTTGGGGAAACATTTATTGTCTAACTGAACAGGTATGGTTGTAGAAGGAAACCATGATTTCTTATTGAGTGGTGGAACTGTTACACTGCCTGTTTTGACGGAGGTGCAAAACCAAATAATGAAATTGAGAGTTGGCATAACTCTTTTAATAATGCAATTGGCAAAGTCACCCCAACTTGTATAATTTTGTGAACATTTTGAATTTGGTTACCCTGCAGTCTCAATGTTCTAAAAGAAGTATGGAAATGTCTAAGACATTGTTTTCTAGATTACAAGAGTTCTTATGCTCAGGCTACAGACTACCTGTAAAACATTGTATGTAAACATTTTACATTATTAACAAAATGAAAAACTCCTTCGAATTACATTCCTGTTTTGCTGTATTACATATCTTTCTAACTTTTAGTTATACAAATTAAATTAAAAAAATGTCCCTTCCCTGCAGATATTTTCTTTTTTCAACCCTTGGTGATGTTCGTTTTGTCTGACATCACCAAGTAACCCACATTTTGAAAAATCCAAGCCCCGATATCCAGATTGTTTTATTTAATCTTTGATGTAAATGTAAAAAAAACGCTTTTCTTACATCTGTTCTTTTCTCCCACTAGTTTGCTTCTTCTGAATCTTCTTCATCAGCATGTCTTCATACATATTTTTTTACAATCTTCCAAAACTATTTTCAGTAAGCTATCCTTCTGCTGCTTACAAACATTTTCTGTGGTCTATTCGCCTTTTGAGCAGTCCTCTCTTTTTTAATCGAAAAAAGCATGATGAATATTTCTCACTTTATTTTAAAAGTAAACAAAACATTCAATAGTAATAATTTAAATTATTTACTATAAAAATCTTTTTTGAATGTTTAATTTATTTTTTAAATAAAATGACATGGTCCCGAAGCAAACATGTCAACAAAATCTGTAGTGAGGATTTAAATCAGGTCAGTACACATACATTTAAACATTTCTATTCTAATTTACTTTAGTGCACCTCCTTCATTCTCTCTTTGCAGTTTAAAGTGTAAAAAAGGCTAACCCAACCACAGCTTTCTTCCATCCATTCCCCTCCACGACACTCCACCAGATGGCACGCCTATGTCATGTATTTCTGTAAAAAAAAGGAGACTTTTTTACTATTTTATTTATTTTTCCACATACATACATACACATACATGCATATATTACCCAGCGGCAGTCGCCATGGGTAGTTATAGTTAGGATTGTGTTTCCATAGGACATTTTTTGTGTTAGTAAAAACAGTTTGACAAATCTCAAGTAATCTTTTCCAAAAATGTGCTTTTTGTTTTGCCTGATTTACACATGGAAGGTTTTGGGGTGATTCATCAAGCAGGGGCTGAAAAAAAGGGGGGTTCCAAAACTCGTGTCTGCATTCAATTTCAATTGGAACTTTAGACACAGCTACAGCGTAAACCAATTAATAGATTTCCACCACATTTGGCAGAAAGCTGAATCTAGGTCCAGAAAGAGCCCTTTTTCTGTGTGGGTGTAAGGCCGTTCTGTAGTTTTTGAGCAATTAATGCTAAAAAACTTGTATATCTAGGGATACGGAGGCTCAGTAGATCCAGACAGATCTCAAACTGAGATCTGATTGTTTCCATCACCTAAACCAGAAAGTGGTGGTAGCCATCTTAGGACTCATGACTTGGTCCAGAGTCCTACAAAAATGCAAAAAAACCCACAAGGGGTCAGGGAAGGAACACACTGAGCCCCACCTGGGGCCCACATTTTGCCAAATAAAAAAAAGAAGAGCGGTCTCTCATGCTTGGTTCCTTAAAAGCCCCTGGGTGGGCCAGGCTCCGGGGCGTGGGGGACATATTTGTATTCTGGGGGAGGGGGTGAACGTGGGCCCCCTCTCTGGCTGATCTCGACCCTGGGGACCCGGCCGTGATGTGAAGGGTATGGGGGCACACGGCCCCCCTCCCTGGGCTGTTTTCAGGCCCAGGAATCCCATCCCTCCGGGCTGGGTGTGTAGTGTAGGGGGCCCCCCTTCTAGGCCATTTTTGGCTGTGGGGATCCCATCCCCCATTGCCCCGCATTGTATGCAAGGGGGATGGGGCCCAGTGTCCCCCCACCCTGAGCCATTAAGGGCCGTGGGAGCACATACCTCAGGGCAGGTTCACATCCTATACCTTGGGGTGCCAACCCCTGGGACATAGCAGTAAGGAAATCTGTGTTTGCTCTCGCTTGGAGGGAGCAATTTCAAATCTTCTGCCAAGTGGGAGCAAACACCAAGTCCGTTAAAATGCTCCCTCCTTCTTGGAGCCGAATTTTCATCAGTTTCCCTGCCCGCACTGAAGCGGGCAGTGAAACAGTTGAAAAGATTGTTCTTGCCCACATGGAGCAGCATTTTTAGCTGCTCCCTGGAAGCGGGAGGAATGCCAGATCCCACTGGATGCTGGGAGCCTGCTGGGCAGCGGAGGTCTTAGGGCTCCCCCGCGACCACCAACGATAGTGTGGTGGGTGCCCTTTGTCGACACCGGGGGGTCTACCCTTTGTTGGCAGGGGCCTGGGGATGAAATGGCCCAAGGAGGGGTTTTTGTGCCTCCCTCCTATGTGAATATGTTGCCAGGCCCCAGGAAAAGGAGTCCTGGCCGGGGGGTGGGGTCCCAATTGGCTCAGAGAGGGGGGTCATGCACCTCCCTCCCCCAACAAAATGCTCTGGGCCCCAGAGATGGAGGTCCAAAATTGGCCGGGGATGGGGGCCCTAATTTTAATTAGTGGCCCTGGGGATGGAGTCCCCAGGGCCTTTCAAGGCTCAGGGAGATGATCTGTGCATCCCCCTCCCCTTTCATTTTCATAGTGGCCTCCTGGGATGGGGTCCCAAGAGCCTGAGGAGGCTCAGAAGGGGGGCTGCATGGTCCCCTCCCTTTAAAATATATATGGCCCAGGAGGATAGGCCTTAGTAGGTTTGGGGAGAGAGGCCATGAGGAAAGGCCCTGGGGTCAACCCCCCCCCCCTCCATGCTGTCTTTGGGAGGTTGGCCACAGGCCAGGCCCTGTTGCCAACTTCCCACTGTTCATGGCCAATGGCTGTGCGCAACGCAGGCTTGGCTGCAAACGGGGGATTGGCCACAGGCAATGCATTGTTAATCACATCACTCATGACATCTTCTTTAACATAATTGATTTATTTGTTTACACATATTTTCATGTTAAGGTTATTTATATGCACAGTACATCTTTTGCTTTGAATACAGTTTCAGTTTAACAGGTATTTAGTGCGATATTTACATTCTTCTAATACATATACATAGTATCGGATATATTCGTTTTGTTATACTTTTCATTTCTATTCTGTAAATAAAAATAAAACATACATATATCAGGATAAGCATTCAAGGCAAGCAACTTGTAAACTGTAAACCCCCCCGCCCCCTATTTAAACTGAACAACTAAAAAGAAGCCACTATAGTCTGAACGCCTGTTTCGTGTACGATATCCATATGAGATGATAGTGCTGGAACAAGGGAGAGGGGGGTGGCCGGGCAGGGACGTATAGATCAAAATATTGCTCCCACCTGAGGGAGCAGTGCAATGCCGGCTCCCGCTGTAGCTGGCTGGGGCCATGTGGGTTTTGCCCGCCTTCCACATCCCCAATAGGAGTATTATCGGTGCCCTGGATGGGCACCAGGGCACACACCTTTAACTGTGAGGTCCCACCAGGCTCTGTGAGATGGGGCTGAAATTGGCCCAGAGAGGGAGGCTATGTGCAGACCCCCCAAAGTTGAATATGGATGTATATATGTTCCTGAAAAAAACAAAGGTTAAAGTAACGTTATAGTTAGGTGAAATGTTTAGTTTTAAACTCTAAAAACCACTGAAATTCACCAATTAAGAGTTATCGCAAGTAACTATAACTTGTGCCCTAAGGTAACTATTATTCGCGCACACACACCAAAATACATCTAGATGCTCCATCTCCATGAACCAAAAGTCACAGTTGGTACATTGTGGGAGATGTAGTCAGTGACAAACAGTGCAGTTAAGGTCTGACATGAGCTGAAAAACATAGTACCACCACTCAGATAGTGTCTCACACAGTAATGTTATTTCTTTTCCTATTAATGCAGACAGAGTCCAGGAGCAGGGTCAGATGGAGAATGGGCAGGATGAGGGAACAGCAAGTCAGCCAAGTTGTTAAAATGTCCAGGCTACTGCTGCATCCAGGTCACCACAGGCTCCAACGATAGATGTCCCAGAATCCCAGGAGCCAGCACCAACCCAACACACTCCGGTCACTAGGGTCCCGTTGCTGCATCCAACACAGCAGTTGGGAAGGTGGCTGCAAGCAAGGCTGCACACTCTCTCTCAGGCTGAAGCAGCCAATGAGGTGTTGTTTGGTGGTCTGGAACAGGCCATGCTGAAGGTTCAGTGCCTGCAGCAAAAATAGATTAGGCTCATTAACACCAGCTAAGCCAGGGCTTTGTTAATATCACTCGAGTTCCAGGTGCGCATTGAGGGAAATTGTGTTGCCCTTACAGGGGCTCTTGGGCAGCTGTGTACTGAATTGCCTGAGGAGAGAGGGCAGCAAAGGTGCATGGAGCGTAGCTGGGCACACAGGATGGATGCAATGAATAGGGCAATCGGGAGCCTGGTGCAGGCAACCACACAACACACCAAGGGCACCCTGGGTCAGCAGATAGAGATGGGCCACTACAGTGGTGATGTTGCACAAGGGCTGCAACAGATAACAGCTGCAGTTGAGGCAATAAAAACCAACATGTTTGCCAGTGGAGGAGAACAGAGGCAGCAGACAGTGAGGTGTCCAGCTGCAGTAGTATCTCTGCCGCGGGCACACCAATGCAGCATAGAAGCAGCAGCCGTCAGCCTGTAATTCCACCTGCCAGATCCCCCCATGCCGGATGAGGAGGCAAGAAATTACCTGTTGCCACAAATATGCCAGACAGTGGGCCCAATAATTGTTTTTTTGGTGGTGCAGTAACCACATTACAGTTATAACTTTTTTTGTTAAGCGGATGAAGATTAGGCCTGGGCGAAGCACTACGCTAAGCTCCCGTAGTTTGTGAAGTTTGCGCAACTTCGCACTACGCGAACTGCACGTAGCACAGTGCGAACACGCGTAGCATAGCGTAGTGCAGATGTCATTTTTTGCTTGATCGCGGTCCTCAACGTCAAGTTGGCGAATACGATCAAGCAAGACTTTTCCTCGTTCGCGATCAGCAACATCAAGTTGCCGATCGCGAGCGTGGAAAATAAACCTCCCTGCGAGATTCTCAATGCGGGGAGGTCTGGTTTCTCATTGCGAGTGGTCGCGTATGCTCGCGACCGCTCGCGATGAGAAACTACCAGTCCGCGTTGAGAAAACTGCTGCTCGAGTAAAAATCTCCTCGAGCGGCAGAAAACTACAGCTCGCACTGTGCAAGATGCCGTTTTCAATGATTGCACAGTTCCAGATGCTTGTCCGCACTGGGCAATCATTGAAAATGGCATATTGCAGAGTACGAACATGCTACTATGCAGTTCGCGTAGTGCTACGCGTAGCTTGCGTAGCTTCGCGAAGCGCTACTTCGCAAACTACACCCAGCCCTAATGAAGATGGACAGGTTGTCCAACAAGTTTTTAGCATGCCCTCAAAATAAAGGAAAAGTTTCATTGTGAAAATCACATTTCATATGGTCATTTATAGAGGGTAGTGTGTCAATGAGTAGGACATACCTTGCTAAATAATGTCTGGCTATGGGGTCCCTGTGCCTTCTACCCCTGGCTGCTGTGCTTCCCTCGCTTGGCTGTTGGGCAGGTGGGCCAGGGTCATCTTCCTCTGAGTCAGATTCAGAAACCTCCATGGGCAAGCCACCCCTGCAGGCAATATTGTGGAGTATGGCACGGTTTGCCACTATTCCACAGACAGCCTCAGGCGCATACTGCTAGCCTCCACCACTCTTGTGAAGGCATCAGAAGTGAGATTTAAGGTGGCCAAATGCGCAGTCAATCACGGACCTGGTGCACCTATGTGTCATATTGTACCGCCTTTCATGTGGGTTGTTGGGAGACAAGTACTGTGTGAGTATCCTTGCTGCAGGGCATACATACTATCACCTGGTGATATATGATGGTGAGACAACATGCAGAGAGAAATGAAAGTGCCAATACATCTCACTGTGGACATGAAATTTCAGTACCTAGTAGGTATCCTTCATCAAAGTCACCTCTTTCTAATTTCTGTTATATGCCACTGTGACTAAAGATGTATGAGTCATGGGTGCTCCCTAGATATTTGGCCACAATGTCCGTGATGATGTTGTATGCATTGCAGACAACTTGAATGTTGAGGGAATGTGTGCTTTTTCGGTTCCGGAATATGTATTCAATGTGGGACATTTGGGCACATGGGTCCCATCTATGCACCCAAGGCAAGGACCTTGCTATTCTGTAGAATTGCATTTTGGTATTTTCTTGTTCCACATCATCCCTGGGCAGGTAGGTGTTGGTATATATTGTGGAGCATGGCATCTTCGAAATTGTGAAAGAAACACAAAATTGCACTCTGTGACACCCCTTTAGCCATGTGCAAACGAGCCAATTTGCGCATGCTTCAAATTGCAACTAGTTTGTACATTCTGATTGGCAACTCACAATTTGTCACTTGCTTTTTTAAGACTCGCAAAAACCAACCACTGTTTTTGCGAGTCGGTATTCAATCGCATCGCAAAAATTATATTTTCCACCGCTTTTAGAATCGCAAAATTGTCGTACATCTGGCCCCAGGTCTTTGGGGATATGGACCTCTCCTTGGCACATTCATTGTCACTAGACCTTGTGACCTGTCTTGCCTTCAGATTAAGTTCTTTCTAGCTCATCTTATGGGCCAGCAGTATTTTCTCTTCCTCCAGAGCCAGCCTCATTTTTCTCTAAGGTTTTCTCCGCTGCTGCCCTTGTCCCCTCTATAGCCAGGGTTATCTTGCCTAGCTGCAGTTTCAGGTCCTCAGGTTTCCGGTCTTCTAACTCTGAGTGGGTCAGGCTGATGCGGGAGGGTCAGCTCCCATACTAAGACAATGCAGGTTAACTTTACCCCAGGGAGTGATTCCTTTTCCTCCTCTGGTTGTGGGTTGGGGTCCACAACAAAGTCAGTCTGGTCTTCTTCCTCCTCCTCAGCATCATCATCTTGCCTTTGTGTGGTAGTTTGCATCTGGCAGGCCTCCTCCCAGGCTTTGAAGAATATTTGAAAATCCAGCTGGACACCTTCTGGGCCAGCAGCCTCTCCTTACACAGTATCCTCAGCTATACCGTGGTGAAGTCTTCATTGTTGCAGAGGTCTACCGTTATACCTTGCAAAATATCACAGATGCAACAAGTGTGAGAGGAATGGAATTTAGGGAACAACTCAGACAAAAATGTACCAATTAAAAATAAAGTTAAACTTAAAAATGATTACAAGGAATTTTTGGTTTTACACCAATCACTGAGTGTCAATTCAAAAACACAAGTCCTGAATCCCACCGCTGAACACCAATGTAAAAAGTTGGGATATTAGTGGGGGGAAGGGGTGAGGACCCACACAAATAATAGTTACAATTGTTGTGGGGGCAATTCACTAAATACATCTGAGCTCATCCCCCTGGTGGCTACGGCACACAGCAGCCAGGCTTAACTTAGAGGCAACTTTATAAAGTATTTATTTAGGACCCAAACAGTAATAACTTGAAACCTCAATATAAAAAAACCTCAATTTAGATAGTAGGGAATATTGTAATAAATATAATGGGACCTAAACAACAAAAATCCAATCAGTAGAACCAAACATATGGGTTTTTAAAGTTTGAGTTAAAATTAGTGCCAGCAAGTACAACGCGCCAACCGCAGGTATCTGGTCATACTCTATCAGGTCAAAGTCAAAAAGTAAAGGCAAGCTGTGATGCATCGCAGGTTGGGTACATGGATCACGTTCGCCATAGTGGAAAATGTATCTACTGATTGTTTCTGCCAGAAAACTTTCTGGAGAAAAAGCGGTCGTCGAGGAGTTGTTGGCGGGGCAAGGTGCAAACTGGATTCGAGCCATTGTAGGAGGTCTCTGAGTCAATCGATGGCTGCTCTGCTTTGGGCCTGGTGAAGTAATTGATGAAGGTTGTCGGCGACGATCAGATGATGGCCGTCATCGTCAGATGAAACCGTTGATCATATGATGCTGGCGTCTAATCTGGCAAAGCTTGTAGTTAGCCAGGTATGCGCACACTCTGACCACAATCAAGGGTACAGGTCCATATGGGAAATACTTGGGCATCAAGACTCACTCCCACAGAGGACAATAGAGGGGACTAGGTCATGTCCAGTTGGAAGTGTTCAGCTGGAAAGAAGGAAACGTCTCTGGAAGCCTGCGCCCCAGAGGCTCAAACAGAAGGTCAGCCAACTGACCCTTAGATTCACTTTTGGGGTCAGAGCAAGCAGATGCAGGCTTCCTTCAGAATTCAGACAGCAGGACAGTTGTTCTTCTGTTTCTTCATAGGTCCAAGAATTTTCTGAGTATAGTTCCGGGAATGCCATTTTTTTTGTCCAGTGCCAGCCTGTGTGTGGGGGGCAATCCTTTGTCCACCTTCTAAACCAGTTCTAGACAGCTCCCTCTCCCACTGGTTTTGGAGCAAACCTGACTAGAAACACAAAAGGAAGGCAGGCACCTGTGTGTGAGTTTTATCGCTCAGTGACAGGGAAGACATCCTTTTTTTTTGTAAACAGATTTTTTTAGATTTTTTCCCCAGTAAACAACTGCCAGCAGATATGAAACATATATTGCAGAATTAGCATACAAATATTGAAATCATGTTTAGTCAACCAATGTAAGTCTGTGCTGACAGGGAAGGCATCCTCTAAAGTTCAGGAAGTAGTGGGACATAGCGCCCCAACTCAGGGAAACTCCCTCCCCACACCCAGGGCCCTTTGTCCACTGTCTGGGAGCAATACACATATCCTTGCAACAGTGAACAATGACTTTGGGAGGGTTTCACTGCCACAACAGGTAAAATAATTGATTTCTACATACCCTACTTTTAAATACCATGCAACATGCCTTATGGGTCAAAAGGCCTAAGTTAGGGGTGACTTATAGATATTAGAAAGGGAGGTATAGGTCTGTCAAAGGATGATTTAAGAGGCCACAATGGCAGTTTAAAACTGCACACCAAATGCCTTACAATGTTGGTTCAGTATGTGGCACAATGAGTGGTGCAGCCCACTAATAGCATTTAATTTACCAACATTGAATACAGGTAGTGCCATATACTAGGGACTTACAACAAGTAGATTAAATGTGCCAATTAGGAGTATGCCACTTGTTCATGTTTTAAAAGGAGAGTTCAAACACTTTACCACTGGTTAGCAGGGTTAAAGTGCACATAGGTCTATGGCTAACAAAAACGTGTTCAGCCACAGAAGTAAAATGTCTGGGGGGATACAATGCAAACGATGTTCATTACCAGCAACAGTGAACCTCCTGAGATTACTGGGGTACTCGATCAATATGCCAAAGTGTCACCAGATGACGCTGCAGGGGCTTCCTTTAATAGAAGCTGGTGTGGACACAAAATAGTTCAGGGCCTTCCTTCTGTCACAAATCCAGGACCTTTAGACTAGGATCCCAAAATGTCAGGCTCGGTCCATGAGGGCAGTTTTGAGGCTTCTCTGCACTGTTAGTCTCCTGCATTCTGCTTGTCGACCATGCCAGCTGGCATATGTAAGCTCTGCCGAGGAAACTAAAGTCTAAGTAGACCCAGCACCATGGAAACCTTTTCAGATTCCATCCAAGTTTTGGAAGAGATCTACACTTGTGGCTGCCCGACCGCAATTGGACCAGTGACAGCCCCCTCTTCCTACATCACCCACAACCGACTATGGTGATGGATGCGTCACTGCTTGGTTGTTGAGGCCATCTTACGAAAGTGGCGATCATAGGACTCTGGTCTCCAGCAGAAACTTGGCTCCATATCAATCAGTTGGAATTGCAGGTCATTTGACCAATACTGTCCTTCCTATCAACCATCAAGGGGAGTCTGGTATATGTTCTCATGGACAACACCACTGTCATGTGGTACTGCAACAAGCAGGGTAGGGAGGGGTACTGGGGGTTGTGCCAAGAGACATTATGCCTCTGGAGTGGGCTGGCGACCCAAGGCATGCCCCTGATTGTGAACCACCTGCTGGGATCCTTAAACGGCAGAGTGGATGATCTCAGCCGGCTATGTCCAATGGATAATGAATAGTGTTCGTACCATGAGGTGGCACAAGACATCTTATGACAGTGGGGAGAACCCTGGCTGGAATTATATTGCCACAGAGACCCCGGTACACCTTTCTGCCTCTGCCTCTTCTGGCCAGTGTTCTAAAGAAGATCAGGAATGACCAGATCAAAGTCATCCTGTTGAATCCAGGTTGAGCCAGAAGAGTGTGGTACCTGGAACTTCTTAGCACGATTATCAGTCCTCCAATCAGACTGCCGCTTCTGGAGAATCTTCTGTAACTGTAGCAGGGAAGGGTTCTGCACCTGAACCTGCACCTCCATGCTTGGAGAGTGAGAGGCTGAAGTTGACTGTGTACAATCTAACCGAGGTTGTGGAGGTCATCCTTGCATCCAGTCCATTTACAGCAGGTGCTGGGACATATATGTGGCCTGGTGTGGAGTCCGCAACATAGACCCCATGCAATCCAATCTGTCAGATCTTATGTTGTTTATTTTTATCTTTGGCCCAGCAAGATCTTGCAGCGGGCACTATTAAAGGTTATTTGTCTGCCTTTTCGGCCTTTTGCATTTGCCAGACCACCCATTCCTGTTTAAATTAGCTGTAGTGTTGCAATTTCTTAAAGGTTTGGCACAGATGTTCCCTCCAAACTATTTGTGATGCCACAGTGGGACCTTAATTTGGTCTTAAGATTCCTCATGTGTACTCTCTTTGAGCTAATGCACTGCTGCTTGTTGCGTCTTCTGACTTTAAATACCATCTTCCTCATCGTGATCACTTCAGATCATCATCGGAGTGAACTGCAGGCTGTATTGGTTAAATTGCCTTACAGCCCTTTTTTCTGGACAAACTGATGCTCAGGACCCAGATGACCTTCTTTCTAAAAGTTGTTGTTCCTTTCCGCATTTGCCAGTCCATTACTCTCCCAGTATTCTTTGCCCTGTGTCATCCCTCAAAAGGGAGTAAAGACTCCATGGGAGGAAAGACTCCATCGGCTGGACACCAGAAGAGCTTCAACCTTTTACATTGATAGTACCAAAGGCCATCAACTAGACAATCAGAATTTTGCTGGGTTACCTGAGGTAAAGAAAGTCAAAGCAGTACAGAAAAGGACTGTTGAGGTGGATAATCTTCAGCTTTAACATCTGCAAATGTATGGGCCATATAGCAGCCTACGGAAGGTCAAAGTCCATTCCACGACAGCTAAGGCTGCCACCACTGTGTTGGCAAGCAAAGTGCCTGTCCTATACATATGTAAGGCCACGGCGGCACCTCAGTGCACATGTTCGCAAAGCACTACTGCCTTGACAACTAGGTCCGGCAGGAAGGGTGAGTTGCCCATTTGACCCTACAGGACTTCTAGGTCTGAACTCACTGTACAGACCCTCTGTGTTTCGGAGTTACTGCTTTGGTATCTATTCTAAAGGTGAGAATTCTGCAGTTAGAAGTATCCACCAAAAGAAGAAACAGTATACCTCTTTCGGGCGTATAACCTGTTCTTAATCCCCTGGTAGCTTGGCACAGAACAGTCAGGATTCATTTAGAAGCAATGTGTTAAGTATTTGTGCAATACGTAAAACAGCAAGTAAGTGAAAACACAAAACAAAAAGAATTCTACAGCAGATTGCAAAATAGGGTACATTCTATTAAATAAAACAAGACTAAAACAACAGAAATCAAATCAGTAGAATCTGAGATATAAAGGCTTAAAGATGTCAGTGAAAATAGTGCTACAAAGCACCAACTGTGGATATTTGGTTGCGCTAGACCGGGACAAAGTCACAAGTTCAGGCTAACCATGATGGAGTGCGGGCTGGCTACAGGAACAAAGCTAGACCCGCTGAACAAGAGCACCTTAAATCTTGGTTGCGGGGCGCTGCAAGGTCCCTTGGAAATGGGAGAATCTTCTAGAGGATTCTGGGCTGAGACATGTTTAAAGAGCCACTTAAGCAGATGGCACAACAAATTCTGCATGCCTACTTGTAGCATTTAATTTGGAGGCCCAGGGTACATGTAGTACCACCCAGTCTACTAGGGATTTATCAGTAAATTAAATATGCCAATTGAGGATAAGCCAATATTACTATGTTTTTAAGCAGTGAACACACCCACTTTAGCAGTGGTTTGCAGTGGTAAAGTGCACAGAGTCCTAAGGCCAACAAAAACAAGATCAGAAAATATGGAGAAGTAAGGAAAAATGTTTGGGGGAAGACCACCCTAAGGCTGACAGGCCTAACAGCTGGAGCTTATATGTGGCTCCACTTCGTAACTTCCAGGGCATAACAATGCCAACCTGGAACCGCACGCCACTACCTAGCCGTGCACTGGAGCACTCTAGAGCAAATGTCCGGATCCAGTCTGGCAAGTGGGGATATTCTATTGTAAAGGTGAGGAATCTACGATTAGAGAGAGTATCCACCAGAAAGAACATTATCGAAGATAAATGTTTTCTTCCTGCTTAACATAAAACCCTAGTCTAAAGCCGGATCAGGTTTAAGATTCATATGATCCACAAAGAAATTAATAAAAAAGATCTTGGTAAAGCAAATCGCCCAATCCTCTTTGCAGAGGTGATGGCTACCAATAAGAGAATCTTTAAGTAAAAAAAAAACAAATACGAACTGGTTTGAATGGTTGAGCGGGCATTTCATCAAGACTGAAAGCACTCATGAGAGGACCCAAGAGGGTAGAGAAGAAGGGTGGATTGGTCTTCTATTTTCAAAATTCTTCAACACCTACCGACCAAGGAATCTATGTGAAACATACCTTCCCTCACCTCCTTAAATGCTCTCCCTTATGCCCACTGTTCTCACAAGATTTTGGCTAAAATGCAAGAGAAAAGCACAATTGTTTTTCCCCAATGCAGCTGTGGTGTTCTGCACCTTCTTTGTAAATGACATTCTGGAATGTGGTGGAGGTTGCCTAGCACTGCTTGAACTGAGAAGGCAGTTACTCATGACTAGCTGCTGGGTGGGGTCTCAAAGCTTGTTCTTACTTTAATAAAGCCCTCTCACTTCAACTACAAGAGTCTGGACCTTCATTTGTGAGAGACCGGCTTCTACATTTTGGCGACGGTCTACCTACACAAATAAAGAGACCCAATCAGTTTACTTTTAAAAAAGAACAGCTCTACAAGTCTTTCCTTACAATGAGCAACTCTCCTAACTCACAGCTGATCTTCATCTTCTTCTTCATCTGCCGAAGAGGGGAATGTCCACCTGATTTTCCGGTATCCTGTTGCGGTGTGTTCTGAAGGGTTTTGGTGTTCCGGCATCATCCAAGGTTTGCTCCCTCAAGAAGGAATTTGTGGGTTGAGCAGACACTGGAAGAAGGTTTTGCTGACTTTGTAAGCTGCACTATTGAAGGTATGTGCTCAGCGCTTCGCTTTCACAGAAGGGCTGATCCGCTCTCCGCGTTGCCTGACTTGCAGAGAGGCCTGCTCTTGATTTGCCTGATCTTGACATTATCACGTGAAGGCGTGGTGGCCATTTTAGGTGTCCCATACTTGCCTGACTTCCAGCGACGTCATTGCGTAAAGACGCAGCAGCCATCTTAAGTGTCCTACACTCCCAGTTCCGCGCAATTCTAGTGGTCTGGCCCAATATCATAGCTACTTACGTGGCATCCATCTTTAATTTGGCTGACAGTTTTGAAGTTGTGCGCTGACACGCACAGCTGATTTTATGTTTCTTCAGTGCTGCGTGTGCATAATCACAGAGTGGAAGTTCTGCGCTGACACGCACAGCTAATCTTACGTTTCTTCAGTGCTGCATCAGATTAAAGTTGTGGGCTGACACGCACAGCAAATCTTACGTTTCTTCAGTAGTCCATCAGATTGTGCGCTGACACGCACAGCTAACCTTACGTTTCTTCAGTGGTGCATAAGATCAAAATTAAGTTTAAGTCTACGCGCTGATGCGCACAGCTTGCATAATTTCATCATTTGTTGTGCGCTTATGTGCAGTTCAGGCACAGTGCTATTCTTATAATAGGTGTTTGTCACTTTCGCTGTTATACTCAGCTTGTTTCTTTCTCTTTCTCAATTTATGTAATAGTGCTAGTTTAAATTAAAAAAATGCAGAATGTTCCAGCACCTCTGTTTTTTCTCTCTTCCCCAGGTGTACCTCCGATACTCTGGCAAAAGTGGAAGAAGGTATTTAATCACTATGCTCATATCTGTGGTACCTCCCTCAGTGCAGAGAGGAAAACTTCTCTCCTGATACACTGTTTAGGTTTTGAGGGGCAGGAAGTCTTTGAGCAGCTAACTTATCTCGCTGATAGTGATTCTGCATCTCTTAAATGAGTATGCCATTTGTATCAAAAAGCTTGATTTGCACTACCTACCTAAGATTAGTACTGTGCTTGAACGCTATCATTTTGGTAGCAGGATGCAGAGGCAAGATTAATTTGTGGCTCAGTATATAATAATTTCACGTAAATTGGCCTCAACCTGTAACTTTGGTGCCACATTGGAGGAACGCCTGAGGGATCAGTTAATGTTGGGTTGTGTTCAAGATAAGACTAGAGATGATCTATGGCAAAAAGACAACCCTTCTCTACAAGAGGTTATTACTATCACAAAGAGCCATGAGCCCTTGAACGTCTATGTTGACATCATAAAGAAAGAATCTTCTTCTGAGAAAAAACAATTACTCTGATGTCAAGTTGTTGCAGATAAGTCTTTTAAACCTAAAAATGTCTTAGATCAAAAACAGTCTGCTCAACCTCAAAAATCCTCTTACCATAATCAAAGGTCTTCTTTTTAAAGTCAGAAATCTTGGATTTCCAAGCAATTTCAAGGCAAGTGTTACAGGTGTGGTGACTCTGGTCATATGGCTGATTTAAAAAAATGTCCAGGCTGGAAAGTCATTTGCAAAATGTGTGGTAAGAAAGGTCATGTTTCCAAATGTTGCAGATCAGGTAAAGGTCACAAATCTGTCAATGAAGTTGATGTCTATGATGATGATGCTGAAGAAGTTATTATTTGTCAGGTTTCAGGGAATAAGCCTGATGGTACTTATGAGCATGTTTCAATTAATCATGCATAGATCAAAATGCTGTTCGACTCTGGGGCCAAGATAACACTTGTTCCCAAAGTGTTTTATGAGAGTAATTTACAAGATAAAGTTGTTCTTAAAAAAACTGACATCAGACCTAAGGGATATGGAGATGTCAATATTGACCTAATTGGTTACTTTTGGGGGACAATAACTTCAAGGGGAGAGAGATCTCTGGGAAAATGTATGTGTCAATGAAAGGTGATTCACTTATAAGTTGGTTTCACCAAAGAGATCTGCATGTGTTTCTTGACCCCAACGAAGATCCTCAGGTCTGTCTGAAGGAGTTGCCGCCTGTTGGGGTGGTTAACTATTTGGTTAATGATTTGATTAAAGATTTTCCTGCTGTTTTTGCCAGCGACTTAGGCTGTTTTAAAAATTATGTACATCAAATAAGACTGAAGGAAAATGTTATTCCTGCGGTTGCCAAAGTTAGGAGTGTTTCTCTCTTAGTAAGGGAAAGCATTAAGAGTGAGCTGGACAAACTCCTGTCGAGGGGTATCATCCAAGAGGTTGAGGCAACAGAGTGGGTCTCCGGTAGTAATGGCATGTAAGGCAAATAGTGAGGCCCGACTCTGTGTGGACTTGAGGGAACTCAACAGAGCGGTGTCGTTGATCACTACCCTCTACCCAATATATCTGAAATGCTGTGTTCCCTTGAAGGGGCGAAATACTTTTCTTCTTTGGATTTAACCTCTGCTTACCACCAGGTTAGGCAGCATCCTTCTTCTCAAGAATACACAACTTTTGTGGCACCCTTTGGTACGTTTAAGTTTCTAAGAATGCCCTTTGGTCTGACTTTGGCTGCCTCTGTTTTTCAACGGGTAATGGAGGGCATTCTTGGATATTTAAAGGGTGTGAAGGTGTATCAGGATGACGTGCCCATTTTTGGAGTGTATTTGGAACAGCATGATTTGAGGTTGAGGTCTGTTTTGGGGAAGTTACAAAATGCCGGTCTCACCCTTTGTGCTGGCAAATGCAAATTCAATGTCAAGGAAATTGAGTACCTTCGACATTTTGTTTCAGCAGAAGGAATCAAACTCAAGAAAAATCTTGTGGATTCTAGACTCAATTTGCGTTCACCATCTAGCATGGATGAACTTATTATGTTTTTGGGCATGGCAGAATTTTATCATAAATTCATTCCGAATTTTGTAGGAAAAACCTTATCCCGAATGTCTTTGTTGAAGAAAGGGTGTGAATTTGAGTGGTCAAAAGATTGTGAAAAAGAATTCATTGGTATTAAGAATCACCTCAACAATGCACCATGTCTGAGTTGTTTTGACCCTACAAAACTCTTTTCTCATGACCGATGCCAGCTCGACTGGTCTAGGGGCAGTACTTTTACAAAAAGAAGATGGTGGAGAAAAAAACATCTTTTTCATCTCCAGGCCCCTAGGAGGTGCAGAATGCATTTGCTGTGTTGTTGAGAAGGAGACACTAGGTGTGTTCTCGGTGGTGCTTAAGTTAAGGAAATATTTATCGAGTAAAAGGTTTAAGATTCTATCTGACCACAAACCGCTCAAAGAAGTTTTTACAAAGAAGGGCATAGATTTTATCTCTCACCGCATTCGCAAGTGGGTGGTGGCTCTTCAAGAATTTGATTTTGAACTGTGGTACTTACCTGGTTCTAACAATGTTCTCGCTGACTGCCTTTCAAGACTTAGCGGTGTTGATGATGACACGATTGATGATATTGAGTACTTTGCTGGAGAGGATCTGGAAGAGCATGTGTATGTGTGTTTGATTAGTGAAGGTGTTGTTTCAGAAAATGAGTGGAAGGAACACCTTGTTAGTGATCGGACTCTACAAAAGGTCATCACCATGGCGAAAAACAGTTGGTGCGATAAAAGGGACTATGATGATCTGCTGAAGGGTTTTTGGCATGTCAAAGAGGATTTGGCTGTTGTAGGTGGTGTACGTATGTGTGGTAGTAAGCTTATTCCACCACTTGTCTTAAGGGAGAAATTGGTTGGGAGTGCCCATGCCTCACACATGGGTATAGCCAAGACCAAGGAGAGAATCAGGGAAGTGTACTGGTGGCCTGCCATGGATGTTTTTGTAGAGAGACTTGTGCGGGAGTGTGCAAAGTGTGCTAATTGTGACAGTCGATCAAGTGTAGGACACAACCAATGGTGGTTAGAGAGCTGCTTCTTCTTGTTCTGACATTTCCTTAGACATCTTAGGTCCTGTGAAGTTGAGACCGCAAGATCGTTATGTTATCGTATGCATTGATTTGTTTTGCCGGAAATCAAGATGGTGAACTCTGTTGAGTCAGCTGTTGTGGTAGAGATCTTGGATGAACTTTGTGAGAGAGAAGGCTTCCCACAAACCGTTTTGTCTGATAATGGTGTTCAATTTACCTCCTGCTTAGTGGAGGATTTTCTATCTACTAGGGGTATTAAACACAAGATGTCTGCTCTTTAACATTCACGAAGTAATGGTGTGGTTGAGAGGTTTATCAAGGTAATTAAAGAAGCAATGCAGCAGGCAAGGTCTTGTGGTGATTGCTGGGAGGTTTCTGTGAGAAGAAAAGTGTGAGACTATTGTTTGACTCCCCATTCCTCTACAGATGTAGCTCCCTTTCGGCTCTTTAAAGGTAGAATGGCAAATGTGGAAGTGGCTCCCTCTTGGGTTTCTGCAAAGAGTGTTAGTTGGTGAAAAAGTGGGAAGCACTGATGGATGGAAGGAAACAGAGGAAGGTAGAACGGATAAAAAGAAAATTAGTTATGATATTAGAAAAGATGTGAAGAGTACGATAATTGAAGTTGGTGACTGGGTCAAGATTAAGTTGCCAAGGAAAACTTCTGGTGTGTCAAAATACAGTCAGCCAATTCAGGTCATCAAAGTGTTTAAAAATGCCATAAAAATGAGTGTGCACAGGATTTGGAATTTGGACAGAGTAGCGAAATGTCGCTCAACACCTGAATGTCCTGCCACAGCTTCCTCTTCACTGTCGGAAAGACAAGAATCTGTGGTTCCTGAGAGATGTTTAAGACCTCTTCATTCGAGGCGTGTTCCTCTTAGTTTTCAAGATTATGCTTCTTTTTTTTAAACAAACTTTATTTAGCCTTAGTCAGAGTACATTACATAATATCAATTATCAATGGCATTTTTCAGTTTGGGGTATTTATAACTCGACTTATCCCGTAATCAAGGTGACCGACTAAAATCGTCCCATTCAGCAATTACATAACAGAAATAAAAAAAAATAATAATAATAAAACAAAAAACATTTATAATGCAAATAAACGAGACGTGTGGAATCATCCATTGTACTTATTGCTGTCTCCAAGGTATCTCATCACGTGTTGGTATTGTTATTTCCCAGCTAAATTGAAATGCCCCCCTCCCTCTCCCTCCCCCCTTCATCCTGGTCAGTCCGTGTTCTATCATCATTCCGTCTCATAACACTATGACAGCATACATTCCAACCTATACCTCTGGCGTGCCCGGGAATGTTCCGCACAAGTTAGTCTAGTTGTCACCAGTCATGTGACAATTGTTGGAGGTGATCAGGAGATTGGGTCGGGAAATGTAAGTGGAATATGCAATTGTGTGAGTTCCTCCAACATAACGTCCCATTCCATGGAGATGGGGCTTTTCCTCAGTCCCCTTGCCTCTTCTCGTCTAAGTGCTGTGCTTTCAGTTCTGCCCCATTTAATTACCTCTTCCCTCCTTATGTGTAGTGGGGGGCTCCGTGGGGACTTCCAGCGCATAGTAATTGCCCTGATCGCCAATATAAGCGCTAGATCCAGGAATCGCAGGCTGACTTTCTGGGCCTTGGTGCGCTTGCGTAGTCCTAGCAGGCACTCTAATATGTGGTCTGTCATCATGAGATGCGTAATTTCCCCCAGCATATTTCGGATATGTCCCCAGTACCCATAACATATGAATAAATCTAGCCCCTCCCTTGCACCTTGGACAGCAACTCTGTGCTTCCGTAAACATGCATTATATCCACTTTGGGTTAAATAAGATCTATGGAGCACCATAGTTTGTATGAACTTAACTTTGGCATTCCGGGAGACCCTCTTAGGATGTTCTAGAATATTGTCCCAGGCTTTATCCGTTATCAATATGTCTGTAGTTTCTGCCCACTTGATACGGAGTTCCGTAAGGCAAGTGGAGGCCTGTGCTCGGATGCCTGTATATAGCCACTTAACTAAGTGTCCACCCTTACCCATGTGATAAAGCAGGTGTACTAATTCATGTTGTGGGGGCTCGTTGCGCTGAGGTGCCCATGTTGTTCTAATATAATGCGCTATTGCCGCATGTGGCAGGTAAAAAGGGTCAGGAGCCCCGGTGTCCCTCACAAATGTAGCATGATCGAGGAGTACACCGTCCCCGAAGGAGCCCACCCCCGTCACCCCCGCATCTGCCCAATCCTGCAATCGGGTCCTCATGAGCTGACCGCCTGGCACTGGTAGATCTAGTAGTGGGATGTTATTTGCATATGGGGTCATGGTTGAGGTGTACTGTATTGCCCTTTTCCAGCATTGTAATGCTGTCTTTAATAATGGCGGGCTGCCTGAGGGTAGCCTCGTCCCCAGGAGCAGCATATTGTGTAAGGTACCTATGCTCAAGTCCCGTATGTTGTAGCCTATTACTTGCAAATTCCTGCCTGTCATCCAAAAGGACAGCCATTGTAATTGGGAGGCGTAGTAATATGCTCGGAAATCAGGTACTCCCAGCCCTCCACTGTTCGATGCTAATTGTAACTTCTTGAGGCTCACTCTGCGCCTGCCGTTGCCCCATATAAGTTCCAATAATAATGCATCTAGAGTGCAAAATATGGATTGAGGTACCATCAGAGGCAGACTAACAAAGAAATATAAAAGGCGTGGAAGCATCACCATCTTGGAGACGGCTATTCTCTATATAACAAAAAAGAAGGAGTACCACCTGACAAAAGGCTCGAAGAGCGATTTTTGGTGGGATGATTTTCTAATGCAACTAAAAGAAGAAAGTCCTTCTTTGGTTTTAATAAACCCCTCACTCACCGACCTGGTCGGTGACATGCTTCATCATCGGGGCCACCTTGATAGCCGAGTGCCATCAAGGTGTGCTGCGACACCTGAAATACAGTGGAGCTGGTATATGAGTGATGAGTGCAAGAAAAAAGTGGGTGTGTTAAAAATTGTCCTGGTATGGCTTATTGGTGAAAAAAATGTTTTTATTCTTAAGACTACTGGACAATATTAAAAGAGTATGTGTAGATACAATAGTAGGTTTAATTATGACCAGGTGTATCTGAAATGTAAGTGGGAGGTCTACATGTTTCAAACCGTAATTGGAATTACCAGTTTTTCTTCAGGACCACGAAAGGAAATGGGTGGTCAGGGTTCACTAACACCCTGCCATACCGTCATTCCTTTGTACCCCAGTAACAAAATAGAGTTACAGGGCAAAAAAACACAATTATAACCCGGTGGTGGTTATGCTGGGAATAAAAAGACCTGTGGAGAGAAAAAGTATCAATCACAAGAAAACTCGTTACATGCCTGCAACGTAGTGAAGTGACGAAATCTCCTGTCTCTGTGAGTCATCCCACACTGAGTTAATGCTAACTAATACAGTGCATTTGTGCTGCTCAAATACATAAAAGTGGCGTATTGGCGCAAAAACAGCCCGTTTGGCTTCCTGGCACACCTATCAATAGTAGTGTGCTTGGTGAGAATGATCCGTGATTCATTTGTCACAAGCATCCATTTACTATAGGTGCGTGACTATGCAACAATCATATCCTTATAGGTGAAAGGAAATAAGACGTGCTACTGCTTCAACATGATCCAAACAGGACAGTACAAGACAAACACGACATTTAACACACAGTAGAAAAGAGCTTACTCCTAGTTAAGGGTCATTAGGCAGCACGGGATTAGAGGGAAGGGAGGCCTTTGTTGGAAAACATATTCTGCAATGGAAAGGGGAGATGAGGCTTAGTGCCGGGTTTGATAATTAAGGGTACTGGAAAGGTTCGAGTAAAGAAACGGACGGATTCACGTTTCATCAGCGGGCATCTGGATTCTACTTACAGTTTTCGATAGGTCTAGTCAGACGGTGTACCTAGTATGTCCCTCCATGCGCCCGTAATGAGAGCGAGTGGTGAGCCGAGTTAAAACGGCCGCCATCGTGGTTGCGGTGGGCGTGGTCGTCTCAACGTGATGACGTCACGCGCTTCCTGAAGTCATAGTATGGAAGCTTCCAAGGTACACGCCGTGATGTTACCAAGGAAACGCCGCTGTGTATGGAGAAGTCAGTAGGGAACATTATTAAAAGGACTGCTATTTGCATATTAGGCGCAACGGAGCAGGGAAGCGCCTAGATACTTAGACAAGAGGGTAGGAAAATGAAAAATCACAGTCCCTCGTACGATGGTTACAAAAAAAGGGGCGATGGTACTACAAGGGCACCCTGACTGGGGATGTACTGTAAAAATGGACAGACACAATATAAGGCTATTATCACTAGATAAAATAGCCGGTGGTACAATGTATTAAAATAAAACATGGATCAGACAGGGAAATACGGGTTTGGGTTGAGTAGCAGGCTTTTGGGATATGAGCCCATGAAAACTGAGGGCTTAATATATCTTGATAAAGAGGGAGTGCCAAAAGCGTTTCTGAGGTGCAGATTTTATAGAACATTCGCCCATGGTATGGTATTGTTTAAATTAAACCATTGATATGTGTAGATAATCTGTAGACCCATCTTTGCTCTTTCTCATACAGACGTTTCTGTAAGTTAGGGCCAGGAGATAACTGTTCAATGATAGTCCATATCATGTCGTTTGGTGTATGATTGTTCTCTATGAAGTGGTCCGTTAGTCTGGTCGCACTTTTTTTGCAGCGGATGGTGCTGCGGTGTTCGCAAATCCATTGCTTTATCTTGCGGGTGGTCATTCCTATGTACTGTTTTTTGCATGTACACTCAATCAGATAGATCACGTTACTGCTATTGCAGTTAGTATGGGAGACTTGCCTCCATATTTTTCCTGCTTCAAGGTCTAATGTTTTTGTGTTTCTCGTCAGGTGGCAAACGCAGCAGTTCCCGCAGCGATAATGTCCAGTGACATCTGGTAGGCCCCAAATTCTGGTGATGGATTGGTTGGCAGGAACAGTCTTTACTTTGGATCTGGTGTTGACCAGGGTGTCTTTTAGACTGTGAGACTTCTTGAAAGAAAAAAGGGGTTTTTCCCAATGTAGATTTCCAGTGTTTATGATCGCCCAGTGTTTGTTTATACTCCTGGTCACTTGATTTGATACTGCGTTAAACGTGGTCACGCATGTCAGGGGTATACAGTCGTCGGCGTTAGCTCTTTCTTCAAGAAGTGCCTCTCTGGGCTGATTTCTGGCCCTCTTTTGGCACTTGTTTACAATTTTATTTGGGTATCCGCGCTTTTGCAGTTTCTCAGATAAATCATTGGCTTGTTCCTTGTATTCAGAAAGTTTGCTGCAGTTCCTGCGCAATCTAAGAAATTGTCCATATGGCAGGTTTTCCCTGAGTGGGCGAGGGTGGAAACTCTCGTACCTTAATAGATTGTTCTTTGCAGTTGGTTTGTAGTGAGTTTTTGTCTCTAGACGGTTATTTTCCTTGCTGATCACCACATCCAGGAACACAATTTTTTCTTTGTCATAGCAGTGTGTGAATCTGAGGTTCTCATCGCAGGTATTAATCCCGGAAATAAATTGGTCCAATTGTTCGACAGGTCCTTGCCAAATTGCTAGGACGTCGTCGATATAACGCTTCCAGAATGTCAGATTTTCGCGAAAGGGATTTGCCTCATTCAAGATGAATTTTTGTTCAAAGTCGTACACGTACAACCAGGGTTGCGCTTGGGGCAAAAACACTTCACATTGACGTGCCCCCCGTCTGTAAATAGAGGGTACCTTCGAATTCAAAGTAGTTGCATTTCAATGCCATCTTCGCACATTCCAGAATGAAAGCTCTAGGTGTATTGTGAGACCAATCGGTATCTTCCAAGGTGTTTTCAAGAACTTGGATGGGGTCATCTTGAGGTATACTTGTGTAAAGACTCTCAATGTCAAAACTTAATAGGACAGTGTTTTCGTCTACAGCTAGATTTTGCAATAGATTTAGTAGACTCTTGGTGTCTTGTAGATATATCGTTGTGTTTCGGACAATAGTCTTTAAAAAGAAATCACAAAACCTAGACAGAGGTTCTAATAAAGAACCAATGCCTGAAACAATTGGGCGTCCTGGGGGGGGGGTAGCCTGCCCTTATGCATTTTCGGCAGGATGTAAAAATATGGGATTTTTCCTTCTGTGGTACACAGGTAATCCGCTTCTTGTTTGTATATGCTCCCAGTAGCTTCTGCGGTTTTCACTAGTTGTATAATTTCTGTTTTTAATTCATCGGTGGGATCTGAATCCAGAGTTTGGTAATTTCTGGTGTCACTGAGAAGTCGTATGCATTCCTCGCGGTATGTAGTTATATCCATAACCACCAGACCCCCACCCTTATCGGCGGGTTTTATTATGATGGTTTCGCAGGCACGAAAATTCAGTTAGTGCTGTGTTCTCGGCTCTACTCATATTTTGAAATTGGGTGGAGACCTGCATGTTTTCAACATCATTGTATACAGCCTGTTCGAAAGCGATCAATTCCACTGGAGTGGTATGTGGGGGTGGTGTTAATGTAGATTTTACTCTTAATCCAGTTTCATTTTCAACTTCGTTTCCTCTTGGAGGGCCTTGTTTCTCAAAAAATGCTTTCAGTCTTAGTTTTCTGAAAAAACCTGCCAATTCACACTGTAATCGGAATTTGTCCAAACGAGCTGTGGGGACAAAGCCAAGACCTTTGTTCAAGACACTCTCTTCTGTAGTTGATAATGGTCTAGAAGATAGGTTCGTAACTAGGGTCTCGTATTGCTGTGCCCTGCCTTGCTCTTGGTTCGGTTGCTCACTGGATTGTCCTCCTCCCAGTGTACCTGGTTGGGTTGTCTGTTTTTTCCTCTTCCCCGACGGCCCCTGCGAAAAAAAGGAGGCCGAAACTGGTTCTGTTGAAACGGGGGTGGTTGAAAATGTGATTGAAAAGGAGGTTGCCATCCATACATGGGGAAATGTGGCGGTTGGTTGTAAGGATCTTGAAACAATGGCGGATTGAAATTAGGCCAAAAATTTGGCCCTCTTCTACCGCCTCTGCCTCGTTGTTTATTACCGCTGTTATTTGACCCATAACTACTGTTCGATGAATTGCTTGAAACATCAGAATCAGATGCGGACTTCTCAGGTGGTTTAAAGTCTGGGTCTGAATAAGGATAGGTGTTTTTAAAGGAGAACCTTTTCAAATCCTTCTGGAATTTCATGACTTTTTGTTGGGTCAGATTCTCTCTGTATTCATATATCTCCTTATTTATTTCGTCGAGTTTCCTTTTCTACCCGGTGATGCTAGTCTTGATATGTGTTTCGGTTTTCTGAATTTCAATCTGGATAGCTTCTGACAATCTCAGAGCCGTTTTTAGAATTAGTACAATCCAATCATGCGTGCAATGCCACGCTATTAGGGCCCAATCTTTTTATGAATGTGGGATCATTCAGGAAAATACGTGGTGCATTCGTCACCAGAAGGCCTTTCGGGGCCATGTCATTTGTTAAATATTCCTTTAGGATGGTACCATGTAGAATAGTTCTTATACGATCCCTCTTCATCTCTGTCAACTTTTCCCAATCACCTGTCTGTGATATTGTTTGTGAGATACTAGCATCTGCAAATCCAGAGATTTCGCCCATGATGGCGTCAATCTCTTCGGTAGAATATGAAAGGCCTTGATTTTCTCCCATGTTGTCTACTGTGTGTTGGGTGTGGAGTTTGGAATGTCAAAGGATCAAAGAAGGACAAAAACTCTCGCAGCTGTGCGCTGCCAAGATATGCAATAAACAAATGGAGAGAGTAAAGGGATTTTATCCACCGAAGTGGACGGAAAAGTACTCCTGGTCCCCTGGGCTAGGTATCTATATAACAAAAAAGAAGGAGTACCACCTGACAAAAGGCTCGAAGAGCGATTTTTGGTGGGATGATTTTCTAATGCAACTAAAAGAAGAAAGTCCTTCTTTGGTTTTAATAAACCCCTCACTCACCGACCTGGTCGGTGACATGCTTCATCATCGGGGCCACCTTGATAGCAGAGTGCCATCAAGGTGTGCAGCGACACCTGAAATACAGTGGAGCTGGTATATGAGTGATGAGTGCAAGAAAAAAGTGGGTGTGTTAAAAATTGTCCTGGTATGGCTTATTAGTGAATTTTTATTTTTTATTCTTAAGACTACTGGACAATATTAAAAGAGTATGTGTAGATACAATAGTAGGTTTAATTATGACCAGGTGTATCTGAAATGTAAGTGAAAGGTCTACATGTTTCAAACCGTAATTGGAATTACCGGTTTTTCTTCAGGACCACGAAAGGAAATGGGTGGTCAGGGTTCACTAACACCCTGCCATACCGTCATTCCTTTGTACCCCAGTAACAAAATAGAGTTACAGGGCAAAAAAACACAATTATAACCCGGTGGTGGTTATGCTGGGAATAAAAAGACCTGTGGAGAGAAAAAGTATCAATCACAAGAAAACTCGTTACATGCCTGCAACGGCTATTCTCCCCATCACGGATAGCGGCAGGGATGTCCAGAAGGAAATGCTAGAGCGTAGTAAAGTAATAGCTCTCATCAAATTACCTTCTAATCGATCCAGAGGGGTCCTATAGATATGGATACCCAGGTATTTAAAAGTATCCTTTGCTACTGGTATCTGATAGGTACCGAATGGGAGTATGTTTGGGCGTAACCCTTCTTGGAAGTAAAAAGCCTATGACTTCCCTGCGTTAATAGCCAACCCAGATATGGCCTCAAAGGTGAAGACACCAGGGAGGGGGCTTGTCTCACCTTCTAGGTCTCGTAAATATATGAGGATATCATCTGCATAAATAGAGATAAGATGTGTATTGTTATTCCCAAAGCCTCAGATGACTGTCGCAAAGCTATGGCCAGTGGTTCCAGCGCGAGCACAAACAGGATAGGAGAAAGTGGGCATCCCTGCCTAGTGCCTCTATGAACCGCGTATTCTGGGGAGATATACCCTCCAGTGGGTCCAGTATAGAGCAAACGCACTCATCGCACTCATTTTCTAATGCAACTAAAAGAAGAAAGTCCTTCTTTGGTTTTAATAAACCCCTCACTCACCGACCTGGTCGGTGACATGCTTCATCATCGGGGCCACCTTGATAGCCGAGTGCCATCAAGGTGTGCTGCGACACCTGAAATACAGTGGAGCTGGTATATGAGTGATGAGTGCAAGAAAAAAGTGGGTGTGTTAAAAATTGTCCTGGTATGGCTTATTGGTGAAAAAAAATGTTTTATTCTTAAGACTACTGAACAATATTAAAAGAGTATGTGTAGATACAATAGTAGGTTTAATTATGACCAGGTGTATCTGAAATGTAAGTGGAAGGTCTACATGTTTCAAACCGTAATTGGAATTACCGGTTTTTCTTCAGGACACGAAAGGAAATGGGTGGTCAGGGTTCACTAACACCCTGCCATACCGTCATTCCTTTGTACCCCAGTAACAAAATAGAGTTACAGGGCAAAAAAAACACAATTATAACCCGGTGGTGGTTATGCTGGGAATAAAAAGACCTGTGGAGAGAAAAAGTATCAATCACAAGAAAACTCGTTACATGCCTGCAACGGCTATTCTCCCCATCACGGATAGCGGCAGGGATGTCCAGAAGGAAATGCTAGAGCGTAGTAAAGTAATAGCTCTCATCAAATTACCTTCTAATCGATCCAGAGGGGTCCTATAGATATGGATACCCAGGTATTTAAAAGTATCCTTTGCTACTGGTATCTGATAGGTACCGAATGGGAGTATGTCTGGGCGTAACCCTTCTTGGAAGTAAAAAGCCTATGACTTCCCTGCGTTAATAGCCAACCCAGATATGGCCTCAAAGGTGAAGACACCAGGGAGGGGGCTTCTCTCACCTTCTAGGTCTCGTAAATATATGAGGATATAATCTGCATAAATAGAGATAAGATGTGTATTGTTATTCCCAAAGCCTCAGATGACTGTCGCAAAGCTATGGCCAGTGGTTCCAGCGCGAGCACAAACAGGATAGGAGAAAGTGGGCATCCCTGCCTAGTGCCTCTATGAACCGCGTATTCTGGGGAGATATACCCTCCAGTGGGTCCAGTATAGAGCAAACGCACTCATCGCACTCATTTTCTAATGCAACTAAAAGAAGAAAGTCCTTCTTTGGTTTTAATAAACCCCTCACTCACCGACCTGGTCGGTGACATGCTTCATCATCGGGGCCACCTTGATAGCCGAGTGCCATCAAGGTGTGCTGCGACACCTGAAATACAGTGGAGCTGGTATATGAGTGATGAGTGCAAGAAAAAAGTGGGTGTGTTAAAAATTGTCCTGGTATGGCTTATTGGTGAAAAAAAATGTTTTATTCTTAAGACTACTGAACAATATTAAAAGAGTATGTGTAGATACAATAGTAGGTTTATTTATGATCAGGTGTATCTGAAATGTAAGTGGAAGGTCTACATGTTTCAAACCGTAATTGGAATTACCGTTTTTTCTTCAGGACCACGAAAGGAAATGGGTGGTCAGGGTTCACTAACACCCTGCCATACCGTCATTCCTGTGTACCCCAGTAACAAAATAGAGTTACAGGGCAAAAAAACACAATTATAACCCGGTGGTGGTTATGCTGGGAATAAAAAGACCTGTGGAGAGAAAAAGTATCAATCACAAGAAAACTCGTTACATGCCTGCAACGTAGTGAAGTGACGAAATCTCCTGTCTCTGTGAGTCATCCCACACTGAGTTAATGCGAACTAATACAGTGCATTTGTGCTGCTCAAATACATAAAAGTGGCGTATTGGCGCAAAAACAGCCCGTTTGGCTTCCTGGCACACCTATCAATAGTAGTGTGCTTGGTGAGAATGATCCGTGATTCATTTGTCACAAGCATCCATTTACTATAGGTGCGTGACTATGCAACAATCATATCCTTATAGGTGAAAGGAAATACGACGTGCTACTGCTTCAACATGATCCAAACAGGACAGTACAAGACAAACACGACATTTAACACACAGTAGAAAAGAGCTTACTCCTAGTTAAGGGTCATTAGGCAGCACGGGATTAGAGGGAAGGGAGGCCTTTGTTGGAAAACATATTCTGCAATGGAAAGGGGAGACGAGGCTTAGTGCCGGGTTTGATAATTAAGGGTACTGGAAAGGTTCGAGTAAAGAAACGGACGGATTCACGTTTCATCAGTGGGCATCTGGATTCTACTTACAGTTTTCGATAGGTCTAGTCAGACGGTGTACCTAGTATGCCCCTCCATGCGCCCGTAATGAGAGCGAGTGGTGAGCCGAGTTAAAACGGCCGCCATCGTGGTTGCGGTGGGCGTGGTCGTCTCAACGTGATGACGTCACGCGCTTCCCGAAGTCATAGTATGGAAGCCTCCAAGGTACACGCCGTGATGTTACCAAGGAAACGCTGCTGTGTATGGAGAAGTCAGTAGGGAACATTATTAAAAGGACTGCCATTTGCATAATAGGCGCAACGGAGCAGGGAAGCGCCTAGATACTTAGACAAGAGGGAAGGAAAATGAAAAATCACAGTCCCTCGTACGATGGTTACAAAAAAAGGGGCGATGGTACTACAAGGGCACCCTGACTGGGGCTGTACTGTAAAAATGGACAGACACAATATAAGGCTATTTTCACTAGATAAAATAGCCGGCGGTACAATGTATTAAAATAAAACATGGATCAGACGGGGAAATACGGGTTTGGGTTGAGTAGCAGGCTTTTGGGATATGAGCCAATGAAAACTGAGGGCTTAATATATCTTGATAAAGAGGGAGTGCCAAAAGCGTTTCTGAGGTGCAGATTTTATAGAACATTCGCCCATGGTATGGTATCGTTTAAACCATTGATATGTGTAGATAATCTGTAGACCCATCTTTGCTCTTTCTCATACAGACGTTTCTGTAAGTTAGGGCCAGGAGATAACTGTTCAATGATAGTCCATATCATGTCGTTTGGTGTATGATTGTTCTCTATGAAGTGGTCCGTTAGTCTGGTCGCACTTTTTTTGCAGCGGATGGTGCTGCGGTGTTCGCAAATCCGTTGCTTTACCTTGCGGGTGGTCATTCCTATGTACTGTTTTTTGCATGTACACTCAATCAGATAGATCACGTTACTGCTATTGCAGTTAGTATGGGAGACTTGCCTCCATATTTTTCCTGCTCCAAGGTCTAATGTTTTTGTGTTTCTCGTCAGGTGGCAAACGCAGCAGTTCCCGCAGCAATAATGTCCAGTGACATCTGGGAGGCCCCAAATTCTGGTGATGGATTGGTTGGCAGGAACAGTCTTTACTTTGGGCCTGGTGTTGACCAGGGTGTCTTTTAGACTGTGAGACTTCTTGAAAGAAAAAAGGGGTTTTTCCCAATGTAGATTTCTAGTGTTTATGATCGCCCAGTGTTTGTTTATACTCCTGGTCACTTGATTTGATACTGCGTTAAACGTGGTCACGCATGTCAGGGGTATACAGTCGTCGGCGTTAGCTCTTTCTTCAAGAAGTGCCTCTCTGGGCTGATTTCTGGCCCTCTTTTGGCACTTGTTTACAATTTTATTTGGGTATCCGCGCTTTTGCAGTTTCTCAGATAAATCATTGGCTTGTTCCTTGTATTCAGAAAGTTTTCTGCAGTTCCTGCGCAATCTAAGAAATTGTAAATACGGCAGGTTTTCCCTGAGTGGGCGAGGGTGGAAACTCTCGTACCTTAATAGATTGTTCTTTGCAGTTGGTTTGTAGTGAGTTTTTGTATCTAGCCGGTTATTTTCCTTGCTGATCACCACATCCAGGAACACAATTTTTTCCTTGTCATAGCAGTGTGTGAATCTGAGGTTCTCATCGCAGGTATTAATCCCGGAAATAAATTGGTCCAATTGTTCGACAGGTCCTTGCCAAATTGCTAGGACGTCGTCGATATAACGCTTCCAGAATATCAGATTTTCGCGGAAGGGATTTGCCTCATTCAAGATGAATTTTTGTTCAAAGTCGTACACGTACAACCCGGCCACGCTTGGGGCAAAAACACTTCCCATTGACGTGCCCCTCGTCTGTAAATAGAGGGTACCTTCGAATTCAAAGTAGTTGCATTTCAATTCCATCTTCGCACATTCCAGAATGAAAGCTCTAGGTGTATTGTGAGACCAATCGGTATCTTCCAAGGTGTTTTCAAGAACTTGGATGGTGTCATCTTGAGGTATACTTGTGTAAAGACTCTCAATGTCAAAACGTAATAGGACAGTGTTTTCGTCTACAGCTAGATTTTGCAATAGATTTAGTAGACTCTTGGTGTCTTGTAGATATGTCGTTGTGTTTCGGACAATAGTCTTTAAAAAGAAATCACAAAACCTAGACAGAGGTTCTAATAAAGAACCAATGCCTGAAACAATTGGGCGTCCTGGGGGGGGGGGGGTAGCCTGCCCTTATGCATTTTCGGCAGGATGTTAAAAATATGGGATTTTTCCTTCTGTGGTACACAGGTAATCCGCTTCCTGTTTGGATATCCTCCCAGCAGCTTCTGCGGTTTTCACTAGTTGTATAATTTCTGTTTTTAATTCATCGGTGGGATCTGAATCCAGAGTTTGGTAATTTCTGGTGTCACTGAGAAGTGGTATGCATTCCTCGCGGTATGTAGTTATATCCATAACCACCAGACCCCCACCCTTATCGGCGGGTTTTATTATGATGGTTTCGCAGGCACGTAATTCAGTTAGTGCTGTGTTCTCGGCTCTACTCATATTCTGAAATTGGGTGGAGACCTGCATGTTTTCAACATCATTGTATACGGCCTGTTCGAAAGCGATCAATTCCACTGGAGTGGTATGTGAGGGTGGTGTGAAGGTAGATTTTACTCTTAATCCAGTTTAATTTTCAACTTCGTTTCCTCTTGGAGGGCCTTGTTTCTCAAAAAATGCTTTCAGTCTTAGTTTTCTGAAAAAACCTGCCAATTCGCACTGTAATCGGAATTTGTCCAAACGAGCTGTGGGGACAAAGCCAAGACCTTTGTTCAAGACACTCTCTTCTGTAGTTGATAATGGTCTAGAAGATCGGTTCGTAACTAGGGTCTCGTATTGCTGGGCCCTGCCTTGCTCTTGGTTCGGTTGCTCACTGGATCGTCCTCCTCCCAGTGTACCTGGTTGGGTTGTCTGTTTTTTCCTCTTCCCCGACGGCCCCTGCGAAAAAAAGGACAACGAAATTGGTTCTGTTGAAACGGGGGTGGTTGAAAATGTGATTGAAAAGGAGGTTGCCATCCATACATGGGGAAATGTGGCGGTTGGTTGTAAGGATCTTGAAACATTGGCGGATTGAAATTAGGCCAAAAATTTGGCCCTCTTCTACCGCCTCTGCCTCGTTGTTTATTACCGCTTTTATTTGACCCATTGCTACTGTTCGATGAATTGCTTGAACTATCAGAATCAGATGCGGACTTCTCAGGTGGTTTAAAGTCTGGGTCTGAATAAGGATAGGTGTTTTTAAAGGAGAACCTTTTCAAACCCTTCTGGAATTTCGTGACTTTTTGTTGGGTCAGATTCTCTCTGTATTCATTTATCTCCTTATTTATTTCGTCGAGTTTCCTTTTGTACCCGGTGATGATTGTCTTGATATGTGTTTCGGTTTTCTGAATTTCAATCTGGATAGCTTCTGACAATCTCAGAGCCGTTTTTAGAATTAGTACAATCCAATCCAATCATGCGTGCAATGCCACGCTATTAGGGCCCAATCTTTTCTGAATGTGGGATCATTCAGGAAAATACGTGGTGCATTCGTCACCAGAAGGCCTTTCGGGGCCATGTCATTTGTTAAATATTCCTTTAGGATGGTACCATGTAGAATAGTTCTTATACGATCCCTCTTCATCTCTGTCAACTTTTCCCAATCACCTGTCTGTGATATTATTTGTGAGATACTAGCATCTGCAAATCCAGAGATTTCGCCCATGATGGCGTCAATCTCTTCTGTAGAATATGAAAGGCCTTGATTTTCTCCCATGTTGTCTACTGTGTGTTGGGTGTGGAGTTTGGAATGTCAAAAACTCTTGCAGCTGTGCGCTGCCAAGATATGCAATAAACAAATGGAGAGGGTAAAGGGATTTTATCCACCGAAGTGGACGGAAAAGTACTCCTGGTCCCCTGGGCTAGGTATCTATATAACAAAAAAGAAGGAGTACCACCTGACAAAAGGCTCGAAGAGCGATTTTTGGTGGGATGATTTTCTAATGCAACTAAAAGAAGAAAGTCCTTCTTTGGTTTTAATAAACCCCTCACTCACCAACCTGGTCGGTGACATGCTTCATCATCGGGGCCACCTTGATAGCCGAGTGCCATCAAGGTGTGCTGCGACACCTGAAATACAGTGGAGCTGGTATATGAGTGATGAGTGCAAGAAAAAAGTGGGTGCGTTAAAAATTGTCCTGGTAAGGCTTATTGGTGCAAATTTTTTTTTTATTCTTAAGACTACTGGACAATATTAAAAGAGTATGTGTAGATACAATAGTAGGTTTAATTATGACCAGGTGTATCTGAAATGTAAGTGGAAGGTCTACATGTTTCAAACCGTAATTGGAATTACCGGTTTTTCTTCAGGACCACGAAAGGAAATGGGTGGTCAGGGTTCACTAACACCCTGCCATACCGTCATTCCTTTGTACCCCAATAACAAAATAGAGTTACAGGGCAAAAAAACACAATTATAACCCGGTGGTGGTTATGCTGGGAATAAAAAGACCTGTGGAGAGAAAAAGTATCAATCACAAGAAAACTCGTTACATGCCTGCAACGGCTATTCTCCCCATCACAGGTAGCGGCAGGGATGTCCAGAAGGAAATGCTAGAGCGTAGTAAAGTAATAGCTCTCATCAAATTACCTTCTAATCGATCCAGAGGGGTCCTATAGATATGGATACCCAGGTATTTAAAAGTATCCTTTGCTACTGGTATCTGATAGGTACCAAATGGGAGTATGTCTGGGCGTAACCCTTCTTGGAAGTAAAAAGCCTATGACTTCCCTGCGTTAATAGCCAACCCAGAAATGGCCTCAAAGGTGAAGACACCAGGGAGGGGGCTTGTCTCACCTTCTAGGTCTCGTAAATATATGAGGATATCATCTGCATAAATAGAGATAAGATGTGTATTGTTATTCCCAAAGCCTCAGATGACTGTCGCAAAGCTATGGCCAGTGGTTCCAGCGCGAGCACAAACAGGATAGGAGAAAGTGGGCATCCCTGCCTAGTGCCTCTATGAACCGCGTATTCTGGGGAGATATACCCTCCAGTGGGTCCAGTATAGAGCAAACGCACTCATCGTAAAAAAATCAGGGGGGAGGCCAAATCGCAGTAGGGCTGCAAACACGTACTCCCACGTGCTGGAGTCAAATGCCTGACGTAGATCTAACGCCAGGTATCCCGCCCTGTTATACTCCCCCGGGAATGGCCCCCATTATATGGTGAAGTCTCCTTATTATGAGGGAAGTGCTACGCACTGGGAGAAACCCACATTGGTCATAATGTATGAAGGTAGGGAGAGCAGGTACCAGGCGGTTTGCAAGGGCCTTACTAAGGATTTTGTATTCCGTAGCCAGTAATGACAACGGTCTGTAATTGGACATCCCAGTGCTGTCACGTCCTGGCTTGGGTAGTGATACCACCATAGCTTGCATAGTGGATTGCGGTAGTTTACCCGTTTCCCAAGCCGTCCTATATAATTCCTACAGTTTAGGTACTAAAATATCCGAGTATGTTGTATAAAATTCAACAGGCAGGCCGTCAATGCCTGGGGCTTAACCACCATTGAGGCCTTTGATTGCCGCTCTTATTTCATGTTGGGTGATGGGGCCCAAAAGTTCATTACATGCAGCCTCCGTGATCTTAGGGAGCTGTAAGCCGTCTAAAACATTATCTAGAAGGTCATCGCTCCTATTCACTGGTGCCGCGTACAGGTTGCTGAGATAGCTACAGAACGCTTCATTAATCTCTATTTGGGTGTGGACCATGCCCTTCAGTGGTGAGTGGATGCAAGTGATCTAGAGGATTCTGGGTTATCCCTCAGCAACCGAGCCAGTAATGTGCCCGATTTATCTGTGTCCGTGTGTTTCAGTTGTGTGTACGCCCGGTAATCTATTAGCCTAAGTGTTTCCAGGGTTTCTGCATGCCTAATCCGAGCGTCTCGAAGGGATGCACGTTTGTCATCGTCTGTCATCGTGTTTGGTTCTAGCTCATTCATCAGCTTTTCAATATCTATAAGTCTCTTGTGTGCTTCTTGTCGAGCCACAACAGTAGCAACAATTGCCGAACCGTGAAGTACTACTTTCAATGCATCCCAGTCAATGAGTTTGGAAGAGGCCGTGTTCCAGTTGTCTGTAAAATAATTGGTAATGGTGTCTAACAATGTATTCTGAAATGGGGCATCCTCTAGGGATTGGGGCCATAATTTCCAGGTCGGTACCGGAGTCGGTACTCTGCCCCACGTGAGAGTAATTTCTAGGGGGTTATGATCTGAGAATGATTTGGCTAGGTACGCCGATTGGCCGATATGTGTGCGGCTATTGTGTGGGAACAGAGAAATTTGTTGAGCCTAGTATGAAGTTGGTGTACTGGGGAATAAAAAGAATATTCCTTGTGCGTAGGGTCCAACATTCGCCATGCATCTATGAGTCTCCAGCCCTGCATCCAAGTATTCAAAAAGTCAGCCTGTTTGCGTGAACCAGCCCCGTGTAATGGGGGATGAGATCTGTCCAATGTTCTTTTACAAGAACCCTCCAATGGCTAACCCTGAATCACCTGAAGCTAAATCCGCGGAAAACGGAATTCTTACTGATTACACCTCAGAAAAGTAAACTCAAGATAGTAGATTGGTCCCACATTATCACTGCTTTAAAATGTACCCCGAAGGTTGTCGACTCCACTAAATGTTTGGGAATTACTCTTGACAAAAATCTGAACATGATTGCACATATCAACACAATGGTAAAGAACGCCCACTTCCATCTAAGCTACCTGCGGAAACTAAAACCATTCCTAAATAAAACAAATCTTAAAACAGCAGTCCATGCACTGGTCATTTCAAGAATAGAATATGGGTGCACTTCTCTGGCAGGGCTTCCCAAGATCCCAACAGCCCCTTTGAAAGCATGTTTGAATGCAGCCACAAGACTGATATCGGGATCCAAAAATTTCGACCATATCTCCCCTCACTTGAAAGTGCTTAACTGGCTACCATTCGAAGCAAGAATTCACTTCAAGTTAGCATGCATCACACATAATGCAGTGCATCATAAAACGCCAGCTTACCTTGCACAGAAAATCACGCTGTCAGGAGGAAACCGGAGCACTAGGAGCAAAGACAATCTACTTCTGAAACCAGCTCGCTTTTGTAAGAAAAGAACATATGACCGAGCGTTCTCTGGGGCAACACCACAAATTTGGAACACACTCCCCTTGAGATTAGAAGAATTCCATCCATCGCAGCATTAAAAAAAGAAGCGAAATTGTTCTATATGAGAAAACTTCTACAATAAGATCTTGCAGCAGTACATATGGATACATTCTTTCCATGTTTGCTTCCAGTCATCCGCCAGCCTCTCACTTCACACACATGAGAGGGTATATATGTAATACATGTGGTGGTGTGACTTCAGGCGCATTGATACTAACTCAATTACTGACCGTTATATTTGTTATACGCTTTGCTGAAGTGTACTGTTGTAAAGTGTTTGTAATTTGCAATTTAGTGTTCTAAATGGTTCTAATGTTGAAATACTTCTGTAAAGCGCTCTGATACCCCTCGTTGGATCATGTTCGCGCTATAGAAAACACTAAATAAATAAATTAATTAAAAAAAATATGTCTAAGATCGCATTACAGTCCCCCCTAAAATCCAAGGAATAGTATCCCATCCAGTCATGGCTCTGCCCAGGTCTGAGTAAAACTTGTCCTGGTCAAAGTTTGGTGCGTATATACTACCCAGGACTACAGGCAGGCCATCTAGGGTGCCCCTTAGAAGTATATACCGCCCTTGATCATCTGTACGTCGGTCTACTTCCGTAAATGGGACTCGTTGGCGAATCCATATGGTTGCCCCCCTAGCAAAGGCCGAATAGTTAGTGGTAAACATTCGGCCTCTCCATTTTTTCCGAGTCTTTGCCGCCTCTGCCTCCATTAAGTGGGAATACTGTAGAAACACAATCTGTGCCCTCCTCCTAAGGAGGTAGGCGTGTATCCTGTGGCGTTTTTGTATAGCCCCTAGCCCCTGTACATTACAGGTTAACAGATTGTATGAGCCTAAGTCTGCGTGTCCATGGGACATTTGTTTTCTATATGTGTCATCCTACATGCGATACAGAGCTTGTGATCATGGACAGACCAGGAATCCCCAAACCTTTCCAAACTAAACATAAGTGGCGCAGACAATAAACAATGCTGAGCCAAACTAATAACTACAACGTATGTAAACCATAGAATGGTGCATGCGCTTTGTGGGGGGTAAGCGCTGCCAACCATGTCACTGACTGCGTAGGTGTAAAGCTCCGATGGCTCTACTGGGCCCTGTTTTTTTTTTTATCTCTTAGAAGGTACTCTACTCTGCGCCCTATAGTGAGGGTCATCAAATGCGGTAACGAAGGTCCCTAAAACATTCTAACCATAAGTATCCGGCCTTGCACACAAACCCTTGGAACCCACTGGGCCACCTGAACGATCTATGTACAGATATAAGAAAAGCATAGTAAAACAATTCAAGCCACCTGTACTACACACATCAGTTAGCATATAGACCAGACGTTACAGCAAAAAAAAAAGGATACTATCCAACGTTTACGATCGTGTCAGGGTGTAAGTATCCATCACTCTGTGGGCCAAGTGTGCATAGGCCCTATCTCCGCCAATCAGTTGTCAAGCAGGCCATCCCCCGTTTGGGGCGTTGCCGAGGGAAAAAGGGTAATGCTGTGTTCTGAGTCTGAGTGCATGATACTGTCCTCCAAGTCCATTGCAATTTTAGTATTATCCTCCCGGAAGGATTCAGCCACTGCCAATGCCTCCGCCCTGTCCGCCATCTTCTGATCCGGGGACGGACCTCGCCTCACAGAGTTTCTCGAGCCTCCTACTCGACCTCGGGGTGGTTGTGGTTGTGACAGCACAGGGCTATGTCTCACCGAGCCCGATGATCTCTCCTGAGAGTGCTCTATGTCCATTACCTCTAGCCATTCTTCCACATCATCTGGGCTGTCAAAGAAATAAGATTTTTTATCGTGCATGACTTTGAGTCTTGCCGGGAACAGAAGGGCATACTTGAGTTGAGCCTCACGTAGCTTTTTCTTCACTGCCTGGAAAGAGGTCCGCTGACGCTGTACCATGATAGTGTAGTTCGGGTACAGAGAGATCCGCTGGTTCTCGAATTGGATGTTCGTCTTTTCCCTCGCTTTTTGGAGTAGCATATCTCTATCCCTGTAATTCAGGATTTTGACAATCAGAGGGCGTGGGGGGGCTCCCACTTTCAGTGCGCCAGTTGGTATCCGGTGCCTCCTCTCCACGCAGAAATATGGGGATAAACCTTCAGGGGCAACATGCTCTCGGAACCACGCTTCCATAAAATCCGCCGGTCTTGTACCTTTGCTGCGTTTCGGCAGGCCAATGACTCGGACATTATTTCTTCTGTTGCGACCCTCCGCGTTCTCAATCCGGTCCTGGAACCCAGTAATTTGGTGCTGCAGTTGTTTTATTTGCGTTGTGTGTTCCACAATTTGAGGGTCAATACTTGTCAAAGCCCTCTTGTGTTCCCGGTCCGGATCAGCGAGCTTCCCATGGTCTGCCCTCAGGAGAGTTAGGCCGGTCGTTAGGGCCCCAATCTGCTGTTCCATCAATTTCTTAGAGTCCCGGATTTCCTTCAGTATTAAGTCCAGTTTTTCGGAGTTGGAGTCCGTCGGGGTCGGTGTTGGAAGTGCCCGGTGCATGTTCTTTGGCATTAAAGTCAGGGGCCCCTCCCCCGCCACCAGGCCGGTGTCCGGGACCTTTCCCTTGAGCCTGCCCATCTCCAAAGTCAGTCAGTCTCAAAGCCAGGCACCGAAGATGAGGACGTCAGTAATATACAGTATGCCCACCTTTCAATGGGCAAGACTGTGTTCTCTGCCTCCCAATAGGTAGTAATCTATGGTGCCCTTACACTTGCTGATGTTGCTTTCTCCTTCGGCACCTCCTCCACCACCTCCTCCACAGCCCCCAGGATCGTACAGCAGTGTGGGGCTGCTTCCCAGGGCAGGCCGTCACTTGCTCCACTGCCCTGAGAGCCGGTATAATAGCAGCCTTTCCCTACGTGACTTAGGCGGCTCCTGAACAAAGCTGCTCAAATCTGGTGGGTCGCACTGTGAGCCTCATCAGCAGTAGTGGGGGTGAGGGGGGTGTCAACTCCTGGAAACTGCCCTGCTACATGGCCGTAGCCCAGAGCGGTTCTCACGCTCGGATCCACCACCGCGGAGTCCCGCCGGGCATCAGCAGACAACCACAGGGAGAGGAAGGTGAAAGGGCCTCCCGTTCCCGGTTCCACTCACCGCATCGGGACATCTCTTCCTCCTGTGACGTCACTCCGCCTCCCGGTCCATCCTGGTTCGCCGGCAATCCCCAACCCGCATCGCAGCCAGCTTCTGATGCACATACAATCCGGGATGTTCACGGTACCCCACTCCGGTGCGGGGATCACCGTCGGCCCGGTCCAGACAGAAGCGCACACAGTGCTAGCAGAGTCCCACAGCTAGATCACGCGCTTCACGTTCGGCCCTCAGCGCCAGCAGCTCTTAAGCATATCCAGTGTCGGAACGGGCTGAATTCTACGGTTTCACGTTAAGGACAGCAGTGTGCAAGTATCGGGAGCCTCCAGGTGCCGTTAAGATCCCTTAGCACAGTAGTCACACAGGATGCTTCCGCCCAGGGTCCGGAGCCTCACCATGTCGCATCCGCCATCTTAGGCGGTCGGCCACGCCCCCAAGATTATGCTTCTTAATGCATTCATGTTTTTTACTACTTGTTCTCTCTGTGACTTTCTTCTTTCTTTTTAGTTTATTTATTTTTATTGTTGTGCTGTTTGTTTATGAAAGGTGAGGTGATGTGGCGTTCTGCACCTTCTTTGTAAACCACATTCTGGAATGGGGTGGACATTGCCTAGCACTGCTTGAACTGAGAAGGCAGTTGTAAAGTTGCCTATCTCTCCTGAAAAGATGACAGGAGCTGAGGTATGTTTAGAGTCTTTATTCTATATTTAGACACCAGAGAGCGCCGAGCAGAACTTCTTGCCGGCCCCGACACTCGCGCTCTTTCTCCCCTGCTGCGCGCGCATTCCCCGCTCATCGCTGCAGGCGTGCCACGTCATCACGTGGCTACATCAACTAGAGCGCCGACTCTACATATCCTCCCTTTTTACACATATAACAAAACTCGCACTATTGTCCATCACCCTATCATAGTCCTGAAACCTGGACGGTCTCACCACTGCTCTCCCACCTTGGGTGCGTCTTACCGGGGTCACAGTGTCCTCTCTCTCCTGGGTCGCTCCGCCACCTAGGACGCTTGATCAGGAATCCTAAGCGTCTCCCCCTAAAGACTTCTGGACTAAGCGCGCCTGCAACAGACCCCCAACGTAGGACGCTTGATCAGGAATCCTAAGCGTCTCCCCCTAAAGACTTCCGGACTAAGCGCGCCTGCAACAGACCCCCAACGTAGGACGCTTGATCAGGAATCCTAAGCAGCTTCGTGCAAGGACGAGCTACTCAAGGCGATTAGTGATATTTGAACATCAACAGAATTCAATCTACGGACAGTGTGTCCTCCCAGTTAAGCAGATATATGCCAGCTGTGTTGGGTGACGCAGATTTGTCCTGACTAGCCGCCTCCGATTCAATATTCACGGGATTCATGCCTGATGTCCGGGGGGGAAAAGGAAAAAACTTGCACTGTGCAGCAATCGTCAGGCCACTTTCCCATCCATAAATTCGAGGGTATTGGAATCCTATCCTCGATAAAATAAATCTAAAGACTCAGTGTCCTGCTTTGCGAAAATAGGGGTGAAAAAAACACTCTATGCGCCCTTTGCACTAAGGAATCTGTTGCGGACTACTGCAGATTATTATCCTGTTTCTCGCCCAGTCAACATTTCCCAGCCCCGATGAAGGTGTGGCCCATCCGGCCATTCACCGAAACGCGCGTCGGCCTGTGGTTCCAGATATACGACACATTAGAGAGTATCGATTAGATGCCGCGATAAGATTAATTGTCTGGAACAATACTCTGCTCTATGCCACATATTGACCATCTTTGTGTGGCATACAACAGAATAACCTGTATTGATTGAAGAATGAGAGTGGAATGTTTGACCTTTAGGTAGGATTAGGTTTGAAAAATTGAAAGAATGATAGTATGATTGAAGTATGAAAATGTTACTGGGTAGGTTCGAAATGAGTATGTAATTTTGTAAATTTTTATTTGCTTTCAAATTGATCATGTGTATTATATTTATAAAATAATTATGTGTTATGGATGTACATAAATGCTTTCTACACTAAAATAAAAATACTTATATATTTGCTAAAATCTGTCTCTTACGAATAATTGATTTATGATAATTTTGTAATGTGCAGTACCAACTTCTAGGTTTATCGCCCCATGTACACTAGGATCCCAGACTTGGGACCACACTATCCACTGGCGGGGTTTGTTCTTTGGTCTTTGTTCGCTCCGCCACCTTCACCTTGGTCGGGTTCAGCTGGGCTCCCCATTAATTGCCTTGTGTTCCTCTCCGCTTCCACTCGGTAATTGGTGCAGCTGTCTTGCTCCCCACTCGAACCTCCTGCTTCTGCGCCCGCCTCCGAGCTGGAAGATTCCAATTCCTGTCCACACTCTACTGTTCCTTCCAGATCATGTTCATCAGCGTCCCATCTCACTATTCTGTTGCACCTCGCCATCCTGTCTTGGGACCAAACATTGCCGTCACTCAACAAGGCCGCTCTGTCATATATCTCCTTGACTTGGAGTGGTTTGCTGTACTTGCTGTCCCCTTTCCTTTGTAACGTCGCCAGCTTGACTCTCACCCACTCGCCCTTCTCCAGTCCTGTATCTCTCACGTTCCTTCGAGAGTTGTAGTGTTTGGCATATACTGCTTGCGCTCTCTCCAGATTGGCATGAACTACAGCGGGGGACCATTGGCTGGTCACTGTTTTTTCCTTCCACGCTCTGTTGTCTCTCGTGAATGGGTCTCGACCTCTCAGTATCTGGAAAGGGCTATATCCTGTTCCCGTGGGTGTAATTCGATAGGCCCATACCATTTTCCAGATTTCCTTCTCCCAATCTTTCTCACTCATGATGGCCGCCTGCACCGACCCCATTACCACTCTATTGAAACGTTCTACTAGGCCGTTCCCGGCCGGGTGGTAAATAGACGTGTGTTTGGATTGGATTCCATTTCTCCTCATGAAGTTGGTCCATTTCTCGGACGTGAACTGAGGACCATTGTCACTTAATATAGTTTTGGGAATACCTTCTCTCACAAATGTGTCGTTCAGGAACCTTACTACTGTCTCCGTGTCCATCACTTCTGCCACCTTCATTTCTGGCCACTTAGAGTACCGGTCCATGAGGACGCATACGTACTTCTGGGTCCCTTGTCCATCCAAAATTGGGCCTAGGATATCAATGGACAGTTCTTCCCATGGGTTCCTTGGGGACTCGAATTTTCCTAGTGCTGGCCTCAAGGGTTTTAGCGTTTTGTCCGCTTCTTGGCATTGTGCGCACTCCCTGACGTACCGTTCCGCTTGGGCATCCACGCCTGGCCACCAGTACCCTTGCTTGGTCCGTGACTTCATCTTTTGAATCCCTAGGTGTCCCTCGTGGAGTATCTCTAGTAACCTTGGGACGATTCCTGTAGGGGGGATAACCTTATCCCCTCTGTATATGAACATTCCCTTGTCGCCAACTGACAGTTCTTCCCTGATTTCGTAGTACTTCCTTAGATTTTCATTCATGTGTCTTTTCTCCGGCCATCCCTTCACTATGCATTCCTTAACCCTCTGTAAGCCTCCGTCCTCTGTATAAGCTTCGTGCCAGTCTTGCTTGCTGATGACCCTTTCCTGGTCCTCCGTCAATGCCACCATTTCTCCTCCAACTTCTCCGTCTTCTGCTTCCGTCTCCATTGCTGCTGCTCTACTCAGATAATCCGCTACTTTGTTCCGACTGCCCGGGATATACTCCACGTCATATCTGTACTCCAGCAGCTTCAACGTCATTTTGGCTATTCTGGGCGTGGCGCTGGCATATCCACTTGAGGTTAACACCTTTACTAACGGCTTGTGATCCGTTTTCAACTGGAACCGTGTGCCCCACAGGAATTGTCGGAATCTTGCCATCGCCCACACTACCGCCAGCATCTCCTTTTCTATGACACTGAATTTCTTTTCTGTGTCACTCAGTGTGCGTGATGCAAAGCTCAACGTTTCCACCACTCCTTGGCCTCTGTCCTGCATTAACACTGCGCCCAGCCCCTTGTCGCTGGCGTCTGTCGTGAGTACCGTTTGGCCTTGGGAGTCGTATCCCTGTAGGGGCACTGCGTTTACCACGTCTCTCTTGACACTCTCAAACTCCTGTTGTGTTTCTTCCGTCCAGCTGAACGGTGTCTTCTCCCTTGTCAATTGCCTCATGTGGTGGGTCTTTGTTGCGAAGTGTTGGACGAACTTACGATAATACTCCGCCATGCCCAAGAAGGACCTGACCTCCTCTCTGTTGGCAGGGGGCGGTGCATCACAAATTGCTCTCACATTTTCAGTTTTTGGTTTGATTCCTTGTACTCCTATCTCGTGCCCCAGGTAGGTTACTGACTCCATGCCCAGGCGGCATTTTTTCCATTCCGCCGTCAGCCCCTTTTCCTCCAGTACACTCAGCACCTTGGTCAGTTTTGCGTCGTGGTCTAATCTGTCTCGCCCCATCACCAGGATATCATCCTGAAAATATTGGATGCCATCCATGTTCTTGAAGAGTTGGTGCATCAATTTTTGGAACACCGCCGCAGCCGATGCCAGTCCAAATGGCATGCGGCAGAACTGGTAGCACCCAAAGGAGGTGATGAAGGACGTCAGTCTCTTGCTCTCCGGATGTAACGCAATCTGGTGGTAGGCAGAAGTCAAGTCTATTGTGGAGTACCACTTTATCCCCCGGGTCTTTGCTAGCATCTCCTCCATGTGGGGCAACGGAAACTTTTCCACTACGATGCTCTTGTTGAGCTCGTGGAGGTCAACACACAGCCTGACCTTCCCACTGGGTTTCATTACCACCACCAGTGGTGCCAACCATTCTGCACATGTGATGGGTTCAAATATGCCCTTGCTCTCTAGATCGTGTAGCTCCTCCTGGACTGCCTCTCTTACGGCCAGGGGTATGTTCCTCACTTTGTGCGATACCGGTACCGCTCCTTCCTTGAGTATTATCTTGTGAGTAAACTTCTCAAGTCTCCCCACCTTGCCTCCAAACACCTTGGGGTACTTCTTCTTCCACTGGTCTACGTCCGGCCAACTGTCTGGTTCTGTGAGTAGTATCTGGACCTTTCCCCCCCGGGTCTAGTTTGATACCCAGGTCCCCTTGATCCAGCCAGCCCAGGACTGAGGGTCCCTTCTCCGAGACGTACAGTTTATTGATGGCTGTGCGCCCTTAGATTCCAACTTCAACGGTCTGAACCCTGCTATTGGAATGCGGTCTCCATTGTACGTGACCGGGCGAATATCTAGACGCTCCAGTTCTGGTCCCAGTGACGGCTTGAATGTCTCATTCCATACCGCCCTCTGGACTATTGTGTATGGAGAGCCCGTGTCCGCCACTATGCTGATTGGCACTCCTCCTATTGTCATGTCCAGCACTGGTTTGGTTGACCTTTTGTTGTCGACGCAGAGTATCTGGTCGTAGATGCATAGCACGGTGTCGTCTTCTTCGTAGTTGTCTTCTCCTTGGTCTTCCTGCTCTTGTTCTACAAACTTCACCATGGTCTTGGTTGCTTTCCTGCGGCACACTTTCTCATAGTGTCCTACGATCCGGCAGAACAGGCATTTGGCGCGGAATGCCGGGCACTTCCTGTCATGAGCCTCGTGCGCCATACTAACGCATCTGTAACAGCTCCTTCTGTTGGTTCCCGTCTGTTTCGCTGGGAGTCCTGGATTGCCTTGCCATCTGTTGGGATTTTTCTGCACCGTACCTTTGTACTTGCTGTCTCTTCGGGGCCCCTCATCCTCTATCCTGTTCACCATCGGTCTGGCCACCTGTTCTTTCTTCGCTGCCTCGGCACACCGTTTTGCGAGTTCCGCCTTCTTGACCGTCGCCATGACCTCCTTCAACGTGGCGTCGCCGCTTGCCCATAGTTTCTCCTGCACAGCTTTGCTCGTGGTGTGCATCACAATCTGGTCCTTGATGAACTCATCCTGGAACGCAGCGTACCTGCACGTGGAGGCCAATTTCCTCAGTGCCGCACATATTCTTCCACTGATTCACCTGCCTCTTGTTTCCTTTGTTGGAAATTGTATCTGTCGATTGAGACGCAGACCACTGGGCGAAAGTGTTCATTTAATTCCTCGATGGCATGGGCGTAGACGTCGTCGTCCGTGCTTGCCCGTTGCTTGGGTACTAAGTTCTTCAAGACCCTGAGTCCCTCTGGGCCTAGGTTAAGTAGTAGTATGCGTCTCTTCCTCTGGCTTGTAAATTTCTCCTCATTTTCATCCTCCAGTACTTCTATAAAGTTGTCTATATATTCCCTCCAATCTTCCCACCGCATGAGGGGTTCCCCTGGTTTGGGTAGGAATGGCACCGGTGCCATGGCTGAGGATGTCTGGGCACACATTCTCTCTCGCTTTTCTGGGGGGCCAGTCCCACTGTGGTTCTTGGAGCTGCCTTGCGAGTCGTCCTCCTCCTGTTTCTTTGGGTGTCTCTGGGGGCTCTTGTTGTCTTCCCCTTCGCCTTTCCCCGGAGTCACCAGCTCTCCAGCCCTTGGGGTGTGGGGTCAGTGGGGTCCTACGCTGTCTTGCCCCCTCCTGTCGGCCCTCTCACCTACTCTGGTGGCTGTGTGGCTCCAGAGCACGTGGGCGGGCTCTGCCATGCTCTCTGATGTCCTCGTTCTGTAATAGTGGGGTTTTGGTGAGCACGTCGTGTTGATTATGGAGTTTTCTTGCCCCAGGGCTCAGTGGTCGATATTGCCTGTGGTTCGTTTTATTTTCCTCGTTTTTTTTTCTTTGTTCCTTTTTTTTTTTTTTCATCACCTCCTCGTCGCCATTGTTAAGTTGCCTATCTCTCCTGAAAAGATGACAGGAGCCGAGGTATGTTTAGAGTCTTTATTCTATATTTAGACACCAGAGAGCGCCGAGCCGCACTTCTTGCCGGCCCTGACACTCGCGCTCTTTCTCCCCTGCTGCGCGCGCATTCCCCGCTCATCGCCGCAGGCGGGCCACGTCATCACGTGGCTACATCAACTAGAGCGCCGACTCTACAGCAGTTACTCCTGACTAGCTGCTGGATGGGGTCTCGAAACTTGTTCTTACTTTAATAAAGCCCTCTCACTTCAACTACAAGAGTCTGGTCCTTCATTTATGAGAGACCTACATCTACAGCAGCCTCCATAGTTTAAGAATTGTAGGGAGTCTTGAATTCTGGATGTCAAGTGACATCTCATGAGAACACACTGTTCATAGAAGGCCCAACTGCTCAATCTCCAAACCGTCATCCATACCCGATGTAGGACCATCTCTGATAGCTCCAGAGTGAGGAGAGCAGCAGGATGGCTCACGCAACTCCAGGGATGATATTTTGCTAATGCAATACTGCAAACATTGCAGACACCAAGATTTAATCAGAATTGCTGACACGTTCTAATTTTTGAGCTACACTAACACCTTTGGGAGGAGAAGAAGCAGAGAAAAACTGTGGAACAACATTGCCTCACCCTTCAGAGTCTCTCCTCCAACTGGACGGAACAGAAAACTTTAAGGAGAGAGTGCTTCCTGCTGGTGAAAGTGGATTGGTGATGGAAAACACTTGCTCAACCTTGTGCAAGTCATATTCTGACTTTCCACAAAATATGCTGCTGACAAGGCTTCCAGGTACTGCATTACCAGGGCCACTGGAATTATGTGATTCTGAGTTTTTTTTTGCTTAATTATCATTTCGCCGCATTAGCCACATAATCCATCATCTGCTGAATAATCTGCAGATTTTAACAAAAAAAATCTGTTTCTAGCTTAAACAGATCAAAAGTTAGTAAAAACGTGCCAACAAGTGTTCGCACTCTGTTAAAGGTCCTCTCGCAAAGGTTAACTGGTCATCTTTCAGTTGCTTATTTCTATTTTTGGTTGTTTAAACTGGTACTAATGAGGTGAATTATTTGCCCAGACAGTATTACATTGTGTAAAAATGAAAAATAATGAAGTAGTGCTATCAATAAATGTGCTGCATTATGCCACATAATTTGCCTTTTCTTGCCAGATAATTTTGTGAACCCAGTCCATAATTGGGTGCTCCCCTGCAGCATAATTCCAGTGGCCCTGCGTATTACAGATGCTTGTAGCGCCAGCTCTATCTGAAGGGGGCATTCCCTCATTTGCATGAGAGTGTGGCCCCATGAAAAGGAGGGAATCTCTTTCCCTCTGCACCCGCGCTGTATTATAGACTAGTCAATTTGTTGCGGAACCTAGAACTCATTTCAATACAATTTCTGTGAGTAGATTCTTATTGAAAATGTTCCGTAGAAAACGATGGTGAAAAGTCTACCACTCTATCATGATGCGTTAATCCAATATGGCGGATTTTTCAAAATGGCTGGCTATTATTTGAGATCTAGGGTATAACTGTTTATCTGCCCATGTGTGGTATCATTTTATATGTTTTTAGGGACGGGAAAGTAAAAAATAACATCAAAAATTGTTTCTGATGACCATAATATCAAATAATCGCAGAATATGTCAGATAGACAAAGTTTGTATAATTTTCTCGTTGACATATGACAAAGTGTGAAGGAATGTGAATATTACAATTAACTTTTGAAATAAAAAGTTTGCTATTGTTTGTGTTTTGTTTGGTAACTTTGTTGTTATTGTTTGTTTTTTGTTGATCAAAAATGTTTCATTTATGTGTTACAGGTTCTTGCGAGTTGCTGTGAGATACAGTGAAAATGGACGTAGAAAAGTGTTTCATTTGTGATGTGGTTTTTTAAGAAGATGACGAAGTATCTGTACTCACTGAAAGAGGAGTGACTGGAATTCAAAAAACATGCAAGGAGAGAAAAATATCTAAGTTTCACGGTTGTGTTGGGCAGAAAGTTCACAAGAAATGTAGAGCGCGTTTTGTTAACTTGAAAACTCCGTTCCAGGAGAAAGAATCAGATCCCACAACTTCTCGTGTTCTACGGTCGTGTGAAACCCCGTTTGAGTTTAGAAAAAATCTTTTTTTCTGTAGTACTGAGTTAAGTTTATACTTCAGGGAGAGGAAAAAAAATGTGTGGTTTAATGCACGAACAGTTGAATTGAAATCATCAGTTTTACAAAAATGCAACAAACGCAATGATGAATGGGCAGACAAAGTTAAGGGACGTATCCAAAATGTGTCTGATTTACATGCTGTAGATGCGTGCTACCACAAACAGTGTTCCGTCAATTTTTATACTGGAAAATTCATTCCTGGGCAGTTCACTGATAACCCTCCAATATCGTCAGGTCGACCAGAGGACTCAGTTCGCCAGGAAACTTTTCTTGTTGAAGAACTTGTTAATAAAACGCGAGAATTACTGCCAGAATATGGCAAACCATACAGTTCGAATTATATGAAATAAAAACTCAAAGAGCATTTTGAAGATGAAATCTTCATAGGAACAGTTGCAGGGACTGCTGATGTCGTTACTTTTAAAAGTACAGCTGCTCATGTATTGCAAGAGTACCACAGTCATAGTCATCAAGATGTTGAAGAGGATCAAAACAATCTCCTTATGGTAGCTGCTGACATAATAAGAAATTATATTAAAGACATCCTTGTAGAATCCGAAATATATCCACCCATTGATAGCATGAGTAGTGTTGACTATAATGTGAGCTATATACCTGATTTGTTAAGGCTCTTATTATCCGTCGAATACTATTATTGCCTGGCCATATTTTATTAGCACATATCTCTCATAGGCACAAAGCAGCTCAACTTCTGGCAGTAATTCTCGCATTTTATTAACAAGTTCTTTAACAGTAGTTTGTTCTTCATCATTTTCATCCATGTATTTAACTACTTGAAGAAAAGTTTCCTGGCGAACTGAGTCCTCTGGTCGACCTGAAGATATTGGAGGGTTATCAGTGAACTGCCCAGGAATTAATTTTCCAGGATAAAAATTGACAGAACACTGTTTGTGGTAGCATGCATCTACAGCATGTAAATCAGACACATTTTGGATACGTCTTTTAACTGTGTCTGCCCATTCATCATTGCGTTCGTTGCATTTTTGTAAAACTGATGATTTGAATTCAACGGTTTGTGCATTAAACCACGCATTTTTTTCCTCTCCCTGAAGTATAAACTTTTTTTTATTTTTAAACATTTTATTGGATTTTCAAAGTACATAATCACTACAGTCAATAACCCCCCTCCCCCCAAATGGACATGCACAGTGTTACAAATGGGCATTACAACACACCTGTCTCTCCACCGAACCATACACAGCCGTTCAGCCTACAACCCGAAATTGGGCAGACGGCAAATATCCCCTATTCAAAAGAGGATCACAGAGAGAAGAAGAAAGACTAATCATGATATATGAAGAAAAAGTGGAGGAGCAATTAGCATTCAGTCATGAAAGGAACATTTTATCTTCGCCTCACCCCCCTCCCCACTCCCCGTATCCAGTCCTACCCCTTCCTAGCCCGCTATCAATTGCCAGAGACTTTGAGAGAATTATAACCATCCCAGCGCGTCCAGAGGGTGGTCAATGCCTGACCTCCGACATAGACTAGTGGTGCCGATCCACCAAAGTGGCCCCATTGGGACCACCCCAGCGCCGCTGCCAGCCCAGGTCTTCAGCCTGGTTGGCAGACTCCCCTTGTAGTGTCTAGTGGACTTATGTAGTCCCCACAGCCTCCGTCCCACCATCTTCGGAGTCCACGAGGTGTCGGCAGCGCCCCTGCCACTAATATATGTATGGGACAGACCCCAAAAGTTCTTCGGGCGACTCGTGGGGGGGGAGCAGCTCACGGTAGTGTTCGGATTGTGTACAGCAATAAAGCATATCGTGCGCCCATCGTTTAGGTGTGGGCACCGGCCCTCTCATCCAGCATAATGCCACCACCCGCCTAGCCATGAGCATCCCCATATCCACAAGTCTGCCCGCTGCGAAAGGCAGCCCCCTGGAATGTCCTAAGAGCGCTAGTGCGGGATCCGAGGCGAGGTCAGTCTCAACGATCTTGCTCATCTCGGTGAAGATGTTTTCCCAGTAGTCCCGCACCCTTGGGCACAGCCACGCTAAATGTAGGAAATCTGCCTCTGGCACGTGGCACCTCTCACACTCAGCCGATTGGCGGAGACCATATCTATGAAGTCTGTCCGGAGTGTAGTACACTCTATTGAGAAATTTGAAGTGCACCAATCTGTGCTTACCGTTTAATGATATTCGCCTGGTATTGCCACAACAGTAGCGCCACATGTCGTCGTCTATTGCTACCTGTAGGTCCCGTTGCCAGTCCAGCCTAGCTTTCGTGAATTGGTGCTCTCTATGTGACATGGCAATTTTGTATGAATTGGTCACCAGTTTAAGAGGAGTCTCAGTTTTTATTAAGTAGGAAAGTTCGGGGACTTCCGGTGGTTCCGCCAGATTGTCACCCAGCTGCTCTAATAGGGCGCTGCACACTCTGTGGTAACTGAAAGCGGGGCAGCAATGAGTCCGCCTCCCCGCTCCCCTTTACCTGTTCCCAGGACTTAACAACCTCATCCTGGAATAGGTCCCCCGCGCATCGAATGTTAAGCTTGTGCATGCCTTGTATCACACCCTTGTCCCCAAGGGGGGATAGCCACTGGACCCACTCCACTGGAATAGCCGGTGAGTACAGCAGCGCCCCTCCCTGCAGTTGTAGAAGGCTTTGCCAAGCATGATTCGTCGCCGTGATAGAGTCCAAAATCCCAGTTCTACGGTCCGTCGGTGTAAATACCGTCGCCGGGAGTGGGTCAGCGAACACCTTTTCCAACCAAACATGAGGAATACGTGCGTCCCCGTGTGCCCATGTGTGCAGATGTGACGCCTGGGCCACTCTGTAGTATAGCTCCAAGTCGGGGGCACCAAGGCCGCCCATACTGCTCGGCAGAGTGAGGAGCGCCCATTTCGCCCTAGGCTGCTTACCCGCCCAAGCTAGTTTGGTCAGAAGCTGCGTCAGTTTCCGGAAGAAGATCTTGGGCAGCACGATCGGGATAGCAGCGAATAGAAACAATAGCCTGGGTAACACCACCATTTTCATTATGGAGACACGACCCATAAGAGAAAGCGGGAGCCTGTTCCAGGCCTCCACGTCGTCCTCAAGCTTGCTAAAAGCAATCCCGTATTTTTCATTGAATAATACCTCGGCATCAGTGTGGAGCCGTATACCCAAATATCTGATAGAGTCCGAGGTCCACTGCAGCGGGTACTCCATGCCAAATGGGAGAGTAACCGGGGTGAGAGGGAAAGCCAAAGATTTCGTCGAGTTGACTTTAGGACCTGAGAGGGCTCCGAAGTGTACCACCTCTCTGAGCATCGAAGCTAAGTTGTTTTCGGGGTTGCGGATATATAAAAGGGTGTCATCCGCGTACATGGGGACCACAATCCTGTATGCAGGGAAGCCAATACCCTCATTGCCGTGGTACTCACGCAATGCGCACCCCAACGGTTCCGCCACAAGTGCGTACAGCAGGGGGGACGACGGACAACCCTGTCTTGTCCCCCTGCCAATTGGGAAGGAGTCCGTAACCAGGTTTCCAAGTCGCAGTCTGGCCCTGGGTTTGTGGTAGAGAGAGCCTATCATTTGGAGGAACGGTGGGCCCAGTCCCATCCTCTGCAGCACATGTCGCATAAAAGGCCACTCCACCGAGTCAAAGGCCTTTTCCATGTCGAGAAACACCGCTATGGCCTTCGTGTCAGGCCTTACGTGCTGCATGGTGCCAAGGACTGTGCGAATATTATATGTTAGATTCTGACTTGGGATGAAACCCGCCTGTTCCGGCGCGACGAGCAAAGGGGCTAGGAGCGCCAGTCGGTTTGCCAGCACTTTGGCAAAGATTTTTGTGTCAACATTCAGCAGGGAGAGTGGTCTGTACGAGCCACACTCATCGTGTGCCTTGCCGGGCTTAAGAATAGCTACTAAGAGCGCCTCTTTCATAGAGTGTGGCATGCTCCCTTCCACGCAAATATCATCGAACAGCGTCAAAAGATGCTGCAGCAGTTTGTCTTGGAAGGCTTTGTAAAATCCCACTGTGAGCCCATCTGCCTCGGGGGCACTGCCCGACCGCATTCCGGCGAGAGCCTCAACTATTTCGTCTTTCTCTATTGGTAGCATCAAGAATTCCCTGTGCGTATTAGTGAGCATAGGCAGTTCTATCTGTTCCAGGTAATCTAGGTAATCTAGGATTTCGTCGTCAAGGTCTCCACACTTAGAAGAATATAAATTAGTGTAGAAGCTACAAAACGCCTGCGGGATATCGACTCGTCCGTGAGGACAGTGCCCTCCTCAGTTCTAAGCTCCGTTATCTGCTGTCTTCCCTTCCGCCCCTTTAAAACCCTTGCGAAGACCGAGCCAGGCCGTTCCCCCTCTCCATAAGCTCGGGCCATAACGTATTTTCCCATGTGCTTCACTTCCCTGTCTGCCTCCTCGTGATATTCAGTTGAGAGGGTCTTAATCTCTCCGTCCACCGCTACGTCCGGGTGCGTCCGCTGTCGTTCCTCTAACCGCGCCAATTGCCGCTCCAACTCAGATAGCCTGTGCCTAATTTATTTAAGCACCCCCGAGTGCTTGGACAGAGCGATGCCCCCCCGTATGTAGACCTTGAATGCCCCTCACACCGATTGGAAGCTATCCACTGAGCCTATATTGGCCTAAACAAATCGCCTCTGCCAGCTCTCCTCTGAACAGAGGATCTAGGAGCGAATAAGGCGGGAAGCGCCACGTGAAAGGGGGGATAGTCCTCCTAGGGGCCTGCAACTCTAGTAGTAGTGGCGAGTGGTCAGACAGAGTGCGTGGGAGGACCCTACAATCCTGTATCCGCCCATCATCGAGGAGGATGCCAGCCAGTAGTCAATTCTAGTATGTATGTCGTGGTATGCTGAATAATGTGTGTATCCCACCTGCGTGGCATGTCTCGCCCTCCACACATCCTCTAAGTTTAGGCTAATGAGCAAACTGTGTAGTGTAAGCGCGGCTGCGGCAGGCCTACGCACTGGACCCGCTGATCTATCCAGCGCCGGGTCAAGTACCAAGTTAAAATCCCCACCCCACAGGACCGCTGCCAGGGACGTATAGAATTCCGGGGAGTCATAGTTTGGACCATAAACATTAACCACAACAAACTCCATCCCCAGGCCCACGCATCTTGAAATGACAAAACGGCCCTCAGAGTCCGCTTTCAGGAGCGCCTGAGTAATTCACCCAGGTGAACACACCTCTGGCATGGGTCGTGAAGCCTGCCGCAGCGATATAGCCCTCCAAGCCCCTACTGTGCAACATTCTACTCGATAGTGGCAAATGGGTCTCCTGTAGGAGTAACACAAGGAGGGTACAAAGTTCCTCACTCGGGGAACTTTGTACCCTCCTTGTGTTACTGTTCTCCCAAACATGTACACTGGACCCCGCTAAATATAGTCAGTTTCTGGTTCCTCCCTTTTGTTGATATATTCTCCTGTAGGAGTGCCACATCAACATGCTGTCGCTGGAGGTAGCTCGTAATTTCCTCAACTTACGATAATCATTAAGCCCCCTGACGTTCCATGTAAGCGCCCGGATCCTGGCAGCGGATCCCGAATCCCCTGGATCAGCCATACTCATCGCCTGTCCCCATCTTGAAAGCCATGTGCGTGTAATCACCTTGTGAGGTTGTAATCGACTGTGCGGTCAAATGCATAGACAACCCCCCTCCCCCAACCTCCGCCCCAAACTCTGAAACATTCCCAACCCCCACCCACAGCAGACCACCCCCAACAAGGCCAAGCAGGAAAAACCATGATCCACCCCCCATCCCAAATCCTCAACTGCGTGACCTCCCGTGGGTCAAAAGGTGTGCATAGCACGCGGGGGCCGAGGTCGCCGCACAGCCAGCAAGTAATTCGGTTACACAATTTGCCGGGTGCTCTACTCCAACTTCCCGTCATACCATAGTACATACATCAGCAAAGGATAAAAAAAAGTCACATCTGGAAACAGTTCTGGCAGTTCAGGTCGCATCGCCTACAGTTGAATACTCCCCCCTGCTTCTTCTCAGCACACCAACCAAGCATGAGTTAGTCATCAGGCAGAGGTCCCCAAGTGACAGCCCACGGCCGCATGCCATGAGTCAAGGAACAGTAGCATCTCTGATGCACAATCGGGGAGCAAATAACCATGGAGCCAGGTCCCCTGCTAGCCCTCGGCCGCTGCACCTTCAAAAACAAGACCAACAGGCGCATCACTCCCAAAACCAGTCCTCCCCACTCACTGTGTCTCAATCACCCCACGAATTTACGGGGCGAACGAGCAGCTGTGGGTCACTCCTGCTCGTCCAGCTGGCTGCCCCGCTCCACGCCGTCCGCCAGCTTGTTCGCCTCCCTGCGATGGTCCCTCAACCATCCCATCAGAGCCTGCTGCAGGGCCCTTGGGTCAGTGAGGAGGTGGGAGTGCCCCTGCCGGTTGACACGGAGTTTTGCAGGGTACAACATTGCATAGTCCAGGCCAAGGTCACGGAGCTGTCGTTTAAACGGGGCAAAGTGCTTGCGGGTCTCCTGTACCTTTGCAGTAAAATCCGGATAGAGCGAGATCTCCGAGCCCTCGAACTGCAGCGACTTCTTGTCCCTGGCCAGCCGCAATGCCACGTCTCTGTCCCTGTAGTTGAGCAGTTTAGCAATGATGGGGCGCGGCGGTGCTCCTGGGTGCGGGCGTGGGCCCAGCGAGCGGTGCGCACGCTCCACCACAAACATTGTAGACAATGCGCCTTCTCCGAGGAGAGTAACCAGAAGTTTTTCAACAAACTTCTCCATGTTACCCGTCTGCGTCGTTTCCGGCAGGCCTGTGATGCGTAGATTAGAGCGACGAGAGCGGGCCTCCAAATCTTCCGTTTTCTCTTGTAGGGACTGCATAAGCTTCTCAATCTTTTTATGATTGGTGTCTAGCTCCGTTTGCGCTTCCTCGACCTCCGTCAGCCTTCTTTCGGACATGTCGAGCCGTTCCGCGTGTTTGTCGATGCGCTCCGCCATGCGGTCCATTCTGTAAGTGAGGGCATCGATCTTTGTGCCTATGGACGTCATACTGTTCTGGAGGCCTTTTTCCATTGCCAGGAGCATGGTTTTGATGTCTGAGGCCTCAGTAGTGTCCGCTCCATCGCACGAGTTGGCTTTCTCTGTGCCCGGAGCCTCCTGTGACTTAGAGCGCCTTTCCTCAAAGGTCAACTTGCTCTGAGTCTTGTCGCCTCTCCCCATGATGCCAGGCGGTGCAGAAGGACACGGGCGTAGGGGCCAACCAGGTGTGTATCACTTTTATTGGGCCAAGGCAGACCGGACTTACAGTGTCCTCGTGCAAGCGCTGGGAGTCGTCCCAGCTCCGTCTCAGGGATGCGTCATGCAGCAAGCAACTGAGCCGCACCGAGACCCCCCGTTGCCCGGCTCCACCTGCAATTCAGGGCCACCCCCGATGTTGCCACTTCTGTAGGCACCCTGGCTGCATGTTCCTGCCCTGCTGCGGGCTCGCAATAAACTCCAAGAGGCGGCTCTGCAGCTCTGCCAATGTCCGTAGTGCCCCCGAGCCTCCCAGGCTGGATGGTGCCTTCCTCCGCGAATCAGCAAATCGGGGCCACAAGCTTTCCCCCCTAGCTGCACATCTGCCGGTGCTGTGGTTGCACCGTCACCACACTGCACAGCTCCTAGGGCTCCCCCACAGCCTCGTGTCTCGCGCGCACCTCCAGGCGCGTCTAAGTCTCTCCGTGGGGGGACGCTGGCAGTCCGCCACCCGCCGGGGCCTCCGCTGGGCAGTTTTCCCCCCAAGACTGCCTGGGCCCGGGCACCAGCAGCAGGCACCCGGCTGAGTCTCTTGTGTCTAGGCCGCAGCAGCAGCGGCCAGTCTGTAGCACCGCTCCACGCCGGCGGGCGCGAGGGGGGTAGGGGCCGGAGGGGGAAGAAGGAAAGCCGCTCACCCCTGCTGACGAACTGCGACGACCGGTCTGGTCTCCCCAGTCCGCCTCCGAGCGCTCTCCGGGCACCTCCGCTCGATCCGGTCGCACGCACTGCTACGCAGCTCCGATCAAGGCTGCACTGCAGGGCGCGGCTCTGAGGCCCACCACGCCGTCAGGTACTCGTCTGCTAACGGAAGAATTCCGGCGCCGATACTCTTGGGCCCAGCCTCCGCTGAGAGCCCGCACTGTCCGCAAGCTGGGGGGAAGTCTGCAACTCCGCTACTTTGTGTGCTGATGAAGGATAATGTAGGATAATTGGGACGACGAGACGGAGCTCGGGGCTCAAGCTGCCATCACGGTTGCCGGCAAGCTCCGCCCCCCTCCCTGAAGCATAAACTTAACTCAGTACCACAGAAAAAACAATTTTTTCTAAAAGCAAACAGGGTTTTAAACGACCGTAGAACACGTGAAGTTGTGGGACCTGATTCTTTCTCCTGGAACGGAGCTTTCAAGTTAACAAAACACGCTCTACATTTCTTGTGAACTTTCTGCCCAACACAAACGTGAAACTTAGATATTTTTCTCTCCTTGCATGCTTTTTAATTCCAGTCACTCCTCTTTCAGTGAGTACAGATACATCGTCATCTTCTTGAAACACCACATCACAAATGAAACACTTTTCTATGTCCATTTTCACTGTATCTCACAGCAACTCGCAAGAACCTGTAACAAATAAATGAAACATTTTTGATTAACAAAAAAACAAACAATAACAACAAAGTTACAAAACAAAACACAAACAATAGCAAACTTTTTATTTCAAAAGTTAATTGTAATATTTACATTCCTTCACACTTTGTCATATGTCAACAAAAAAATTATACAAACTTTGTCTATCTGACATATTCCGCGATTATTTGATATTATGGTCATCAGAAACAATTTTTGATGTTATTTTTGACTTTCCAATCCCTAAAAACATATAAAATGATACCACACATGGGCAGATAAACAGTTATACTCTAGATCTCAAATAATGGGTAGCCATTTTGAAAAATCCGCCATATTGGATTAACGCGTCATGATAGAGTGGTAGACTTTTCACCATCGTTTTCTACGGAAAATTTTCAATAAGAATCTACTCACAGAAATTGTATGGTTCTATGTTAGCCCATTTTTGGAACTAATTTGACTAGACTATGATGGTCACAGGCGCAAAAGCAAAAAAGGTATCAGAAGGCACACTGAAAGTGTGCCACAAAAAGGTGTAGCACTGTCCGTGCGCTCTTTGATGGCAGCGCTCTAGAGGGGGGGGGGGGGGGACATCACCTTGCAGGTGTCTCCACGGGGTTTCTCTCTCCCCTCTTTAAAGAGCAGGTGGGCTGCCATCTGACCTGTGAAACACAGAGCAGCCTGTAAACATCCACTCCGTATATCAATTGAATGCGCTGCCCCAGGGAAGTATGAGTTCACGGCTGCCCTGAAGACAGTACATTCTCTGTAATCAAGCGTGCTTTCCCTGTTTGCGAATGGCACACCTATTTAAAAGTGCACCCTGTGTAATAAGGGCCCATGTGTGTTTCTCCCCAAAGACAAATCTCACGAGCTGCATTGTTCAGAGAGGCACTCGGGGTTTCCACATGTGTGTTCACATGATACCTTGCCACCAGGTTGTCGGTGCATACAAGATTCCTCTTGTCCTCAATAGAGTAGGAAAATTGAGAAGAGCATATTGAATAGTAATTCAGCTTCTTCCAATTTGACAATTGGATTGTTTCCTGTGGATTCCAGGGCTCCTGAACGTCCTGATCTAACCTAACACCAGAGCACTCACTTTAACAGGCTGTCATCGGTAGTTTAAACAATCTGATGAGTGGGAGCAAGAGGATCTCCTTTGAGGTAAATGATCCACATATAATGATAAAGTCAAGTGTCCCAACGTACTGGAGTTAGAAACTCTTAGTTGTCCATTAGTGGAGTTCACTGACACCTCAGATGATACCACAGGGGTCTCAGGTGTAGCTGAGCACATGGTACAACTACTGTCATAGAAGCAATGTGACCCTGCAGATACAACCATTCTAACACTGAGGCCTGAGACAAGTTCAGTGTTGTCTTTATATTGTCCTGTAGCCTGAAGGGTTTGTCTATCAGTAAGAACTCTTGACCTACTTCTGTTCTGTTGTGATGTGAACCCATATGTACTAAACATCTTGAATTTGTTCTAGAAGACTTGGGATGAATTAGGTAAAAGCCATGCTGTTCCGGAGTTGCACAGACTAGTGTCATATCTGTCTCTGCCTTGAAATAAGGAGAAATCAAATGATCTAACTATGGAAATATTTTTACATTCTTTTCATGAAATGCCAATATCTTGATGAAAACTCTAGACTCCATTGACACCCGAAAAGTTACATTGACTGGAAGTGGGCCTCTTGTGCTGCGAATCACAGGTACTGTCTGTGGAATGAAAGGATTGACATGTGCCAATATGCATGTTTTAGGTCATGAGCTGTCAAAATATTTTGTGGAGTCAGAGAAAGCGGAGAGTGTAATGTCAACATTCTGATCTGGTTCAACACAAATGTGTTCACTGGACAGAGATTTAGGTCTGGTTTGTAGTCTCCGGATACCTTTAGCACCAAAAAGAGGACAGAATAATGTTGTTTAAATTCTTCCCTCAAAGCCACAGGCTCTATTTTACTTGTTGCGTGGAGAGTATGGATTCTTGATAGCAGGGCTCCCCTCGTTTTAGGATGATAAGGAAGTGGAGTTCTCAGAAACACATTGCATTTGGAGTGACAGCAACGTTTTTTGAATACACATGTTTTCTGTTAAAAATATTTTATTAGTTAGAGCAAAGGAGTTATACAAACTGGTGAATAAAATAAGCGACACAGGCTAAGTAGGTGTGTGGCACAAATGTGGTACATCGGTAGGCTGTGACAGACAAAAAAAGAGGGATAAGATAGTGCTAAAATAGTAAGGTATACATCTGTACAAAGCAATATCATAACAATACAGTAAAATGATAAACAGTACATAAGCAAAATGAGCCAATAAAGGCCGGAGATAACCAATAATTTATAGTCTGAAGTGAGAAAAGCCTTGAATCAAAAATATTACAGCAATTGCTAATCAAAAGAGAAAGGGGGGGGGCGGTAAAAAAAAAGAAAGGAAGGGGGAGTTGGGGAGTGGGACCAGGGCCGGACTGGGAACCAAAACCGGCCCTGGCAAAATGCTCACCCCCCCGCCCCCCTTGGTGCGACCGAGCTCTTTGCCAGGGCTGGTTTTCGGCCGATTTTGTTACAGGGCCGATTTTGCAGGTATGCTGCAAAAACGTCCCTGTAACAAAATCGGCCCCTAGGGGCCCAAAACCGGCCCCCACCCTTGCGGCGCACCGGGGGATTGCCCGGTGCCCGCAACAGCCAGTCCGGCCTGAGTGGGACATCTGCTTCATATAAAGGTTTGGAGCACCATGTTTTCCCTGGGATCAAATGGCACCATACATCCAGAAAATATGTGAACCGGCCTCCTGCTGTACAGAGGAGAGAAAGAGGAAGAAAGTAATGTTGGGGGTCAACTTTTTCCTGAAAACAGGGCCCCCAACTTCAAGCCCTCTTTCAAAATGACTGGTGACCCTCTCTGGGAAATGAAGACTCGCCATCTCTCAAATGGAGGGTGAAAAGAAAGTGATGGCTTGCTGTCCTCTACAGTCTTTTTCACCAAACCATCCAACTGCTCTTCCGTACCATGTACATCTTCTGGGGGACCCAAATTTGACTCAATAAGCATGACTTCTGCAGAGACTGAATAGCCAACATTACCAAATATAAGCTCCAAGAACAAACCAACTTCTTTTTCCAGGTCACCTACAACTAAGTGTCATCACCTCCTGGTTGGTAAATGTCAAATAAAGATTGAAACTCTACAACAATGAAAGTAAGTAGATTAAAGCTCATGGCAGCATAAGCCCACATGAATTCACTTTTAACTCAATTTAATCGCCAACATCAGAGGCTTATGCATCATCAGGAGCGACTGAAGATTGGTTAGCCTTTATGTTTGGCTAGTAATTAATCAACTGTAGGGACTGGTGTATCAAACCCTCCTACAGTATACTTTTGGGCAAAATCCTTGGAAAGGTTGATTTATCAGCTTTGCACAAAGCCTCTGTGTCTTTAATGAAATCCAGATTCTCTGGTCATGGTAATAGGAGAATCACAATTTCATTACAAGACTGGAGGCTACCATTATGCATGTTAGTAGTCTAGAAAAACGACATCAGACATGTGTTCACCAGGTTTACAGTAGTCTTTCGCAAAGGTATAGGAACTGGACCAGTTGGCAGCCTTAAGAATGTCGTCTAACTTACCTACTTTCCAAAAGGATTGGCTGGTCATAGCGCCTCTTAAAGAATGTACTTGAAATCTCTAGAGGTCTATGCCTGCGAGTTGTATAGCTAATTTAACCCATCTACCAATAGAAGAAGAGGAGATGGGTTTGAAGGGTTTAACAAAGGAAATAAGAAGCTGGTTTACACTAGTGGTGCGATGTTTGTTCATCCTTGCATCATACTCCTTCATATAATCTACCACACAACTTTTTGCAAGCATCGAAACTTGGGTAAAAAATCATGTCAGACATAGTTATGGGTTTTATGATAATTTCGAGTCTGACACCAAAGGCATAATAGGATCTCTAATGCTTTAAAGTCCGATACTCTCCGACAGGATATTAGGCATAGGAGAGAAGCTAGTTTGATGGAGAGTTTTTTAGTATCTAGCAGACTGTTTTTTGGCCAGCTACAAAATAGATCAAGTAATAATTTCATGTCCCATAGTGTTTCGTATTTAGGTTTAGGTGGTCTTTTAAGCCTAATGCTTTTCATAATTCTACATTTTATTGAGTTTTCCCCTATAGTTCTACCATTTAAAAGGGAGTGACCCGCAGAGATAGCCGATCTATAGCAGTCAAGATCTATAGGTAAGGCCTCTTTCAAATTGTTCAACAAGAAAGTTTGCTACATGCCTCCATGGAATCCAGGTACATTTCCCTAGCACCAACAAACCCAGATGCTGTTTTGTCTATTGTGTGTACCGGGGAGGAGAGAAGAAGCCTGTGCCAAAAGGTCAGTGACTTCCTTGGCTCTCCTGACACTTTCCAGGTAAGAAGGTTTAAAGACCCACTCTGAAGTAGGGGGTTGTTCCAAACCGTCTATGTCTCTTAGGAGGCTTGGTGAAGCTGGGAGTAGAAAGGGAATTTTGTAAGCTAATTCCAAGGTTGTTGGAAACTAAGGTTGGGATGGCCAGATGGGTGTTATTAGGCTTATTGAACATTGTTTAATTCTCAATTTCTGTAGGATGCGCTGGTTCATTGCAAAGGGGAGAAATGTATATCCCCGAATCCCTTTCCAAGGTTCAAGCAAGGTATTCACTGTCACAGCACCCGGGTCTGGCATCCAGCTGAGATAATTGTGTAGTCGGGACGTCAGTCTGCTCGCAAAGAGATCTACTTCTAAGGGACCCCAATGGTAATCTAGTTTTCTGAAGATGTTTGTTTTCAGTTTCCAGTCAGTGTGATCTACTAGGTATCTGGAAGTCCAATCCGCACAAACATTGTTTTTTCCTGGAAGGTATTCTGCTCTTAATGATATTTTGTGTTTCAGGTAGAACATCCATAGCTATTTTGCTACGTTGGAGATGTCTGGCGATGTTGTGCCTCCTAGGCATCTTATGTAGGCTACAGCTGACATGTTGTCCATCTTGAGAATGACTGACCTGCCCTGAAGGGATTGCTTGAAACTCATTAGGGCATAGAGCCCAGCGGTCAACTCCCAAATATTTATGTGGTGTGTACTGCCCAAATTGGACCATAAGCCTCCTGTGTTCTGATTCTGAAAGCAAGCCCCTCAGCCCTGAAGGCTGGCGTCTGATTCCAGGACAAATTCTGCAGAAATGCCAAATATGGCTTTGCTATTCCATGCGTCCAAATTTTCTAACCACCAGGTCAGTTCTGTCTTGGTTTCTGTGTATAGACACATTTTGTCTTCGTACGATATACCAGATCGAAGGGCTCTGCCCTTCAACCTTTGGAGGGCCCGATAGTGTAAAGGACCCGGGAAAATAGCTTGGATGGAGGATGAGAGGGGGCCCAGGAGTCTGGCCAGTTCTCTGAAGGTTAACAGGTCTGGCTTCAGAACATGTTGTATCTCTCTTCGAATTTTGGTTATCTTTTTCGGAGGGAGTAACAGCATAGACTTCCTGGTATCTACTGTGAAGCCCAAGAACTCTAGAGACCTCGAGGGAGTCATGATCGATTGTTCTCTGTTTATAATAAAACTTGCACTCTCTATTAAGCTTACGGTAGTATTCAAGTGTTTCATTATTTGAGAGTGGTCTTGAGACATGAGGAGAATGTCGCCTAGGTAAAATATAAGGCCGGATTCCTCTTTCTCTCAGGACTGAGGCGATGGCCCTCATAACTTTGGTGAAGTACCAGGGGGCAGAGAATAGACCAAAGGGAAGAGCTTGGAACTGGTATGGGTGATTGTTCCAAACAAATTGGAGGAAGAACTGGGATTCTGGCGCCAGTGGAATTGTAAAGTAGGTATCCTTTAGGTCTAGTTTCACTAACCAGTCTTTTTCTAAGAGCATGTCCCTGAGGAGATGGATACCTTCCATCTTTAAATGTCTGTAGGTGAGAGATTTGTTCCGTTCTCTGAGATTAATTACAGGTTTCCAGCCTTTGTCCTTCTTCTCCACTAGGAAAATATTGCTCATGAAATTCAAATGTTCCCACGGGACCACTACAATTGCCCCTTTCTCCAACATAGAGTTCACTTCCTCTGCCACAATAGACTGTTGTTCCTGGGTCAGGCTTAACACTTTGGGTGTTGTAAATTGTTTGGGTTTTTCTATAAAATTTATTTTGAAACCCTGAACAGTTTCTAGAACTCAATATCTTGTTTAATTTATTCCCAGGTGTGGAAGAAATGTTTGAGGCGACCCCCCCACTTTTCCTGTTAAAAAGGAAGGATGAGGTAAATTGGTACTTTCTTGAAGTGTTGGAGGAGTTCTGACCTCTGGCTCTGAAGCCTCTTGAACAGAAGAGTCCTCCTCTCTGAGGGTAGAAGGAGGGGTTGGTCTGGTAGGGGCAGCCAAAATCCCGTTGTCTGAAGAAGGGTCTTTGGTTGGGACAGCCGGCAGAGCGACACGTTCTGCCGGCCCTGGCTAAAACACTAGGTTTAAAAACTCTGTGCATGTTAGTTTGTGCCTTATCCAGTCCAGTGAATGTTGCCACATATTTGCCTAGGCCCTTGATCATGTCCTCCCAGAAATTAAGTCCATTTGGGTTGACAGAGGGTTCCTTTTCGGCCATATCACAAAGTTTATGGTCTATTTTGGAAAAGACAACTTTCCTTCTTTCAGTATTAATTGCTGCGTTAGCGTTCCCGAGGAGGATTAGTGTTCTCTGGCTCCATCACCTCAGTAATTCGATGCATGGGGAAGATCCAATAATATGGCTCTCTTCAATTAGGCCAATCATTCTGCACAAGGGACCTAGCATGTCGAGCATGCGGTCCTGGCAAGTCTTGAGAGAGCGCTCCATGCCCTTCCTAGGGTCCCTGCCAATTTTGAATAAGTTCAGGGTCTAAGTTTGGAGAGAGGCAAATTTTGTCTTGGGCAATAAGCCTTTAAGATGTTTCTTGTGTCTCTCTCAAAGGGGTTTCTTAACCACCTCTTGATAAACTTGGCCACGTGGTTCTGAGGCCACCATTGGGAGCTCCTAGGATGTTGTATGTTTAGGGGGAAAACATTTACCCACCTAAGGGATCAATAATTATTTCCTTAGAGGAAGAGGGAAGTTCATCCTCTGAAAGAGTAAAATCTGGGTCGTTCTCATCTGGATCTAAATCAAGGATATATTCATTCATAGTCTCAGATGCTCTTTGATCAATGTCAATTAATTGGAGTTAAGTTAGAGCTACCAGGAAGCCACTTGGGGCATCCTGGTAGTTTGTGTCGCTATGGACACCTGATGTCTTTGGGGCACGTAGGCCTCCTTAGAGTTTGAGGCGCTTAGTCCTCCTTTAGGGTGTGAGGTGCGTAGGCCTCCCAATAGGTTCAAGGTGCTAGGACCACCCAGTGTGTTCAATGGGCTTGCCCTTTCTAAATTGTTCATTTTCCTAGACCATTTGCCCCCGCATTTAGTAAAATATTCAATGTGCCGTCCTTGGAGTGCAGTGGGGTTGTTAGTCTCAGGTAGGGGTCTTTTACCCGCAACGATTTGGCTGATGGTTTCTGTCATGCATGAGCGCATCACTTTTTGTATAAATGTTTTAATAAGCTCATTAGGGTTGGGAGTTGGTGCCGGAGCTTGGGAATAGTCTAATTCAATGTCAGACAATATAAGTTAGTGATCCCAAAGGGTTAAATCCTTATTAACTTAATACCCAAGGTGTTAGCACCTAATTAACTCCAAGGTAAGTGATTTGCAAATATAAGTATCTAGAAATGAATAATAAAAAATAAATATCCCAAGGGCTAGAAATGCTTGGTTAAAAAATATACCATGGGTCACTTGGTCTCTTGGGAACTGTGCATAACAGTAGCTTGGCCTGGTATAATAAATAATCAGAGGCAACTGGAAGGAGGGTCTGAAATTATCCCAAAAAAGTCCTAAATAATGAGGGTGACTCAGCTGACCCTTGCGTCCCAAACGTCATTATTTCATTGAAATGGGACAGCGCGAGCGATCAGCTGTTTCTTTGTGGGTTTCTAAGCAACATGATTGCCTCTTGTGAAGGCTCTCTCTTTGGGAATTGGAAGCCTCACAAGGCCTCAGTGACCTGCGCAATGCGTGCAGACCACGTTGAGTAGTGTTTGCCAAGGGTCTTTCCTTAAAAGACTCCTTGGTGAAGAAAAGCTACGGGCAAATGGATACTCATAAGGCATAGATTAGTACTGCCAGCGAGTCCGGCCTGAAGGGGGAAAAAGACCGAGACCGGAGTGAGCTGGAAAGCTCCCAAATCCAATAAAAAGTATTGGCGCGGCCCACACTCAGTAAATTAGAGTGCCCAAGAGGGCTGCGTCCTGCATACATGAAGGTTAGCAAGAAGAAAACGGGCAAGGTGAGACAGAGCAGCGGTTCGACAAGGCCACAGAAACAACGGTCGCCGCGCTGAAACGCTAAAAGCACCAAAAAAAAATCTGTAACAAAGTACAGAAAACACGGCAGATTATACAATCAAACAAGGTAATATAAGGTATATAGCAATATAATTGTTAAACAAAACAGCTCAGAATATCAACGTAGAAAGTAATAGAGAGTAATGGTAATAGAACTTATCTGCTTGAAGCCGCATTTATAAGAGGCAGATGTATCTAGGCTTGTCTCAGTTGTTACACATGATCATTCTATTCTAGATCTTTGCTTTAGTGATGTATAACTTTAAGAAAGCTGCTTGAAGTTGCATTAAAAGAATAATGCATAAAGGTAGTCTCCGGTCTTGTAATGAAATCCGGTGCCTGACCAGCAAATGTCAAGAGTACATATGCTTTGCTACTGTCTACCAAAAATATTTGTTGGAACTGGCCATATTTGCAGGGTTATCTCCAAACGTTTTGCCTTCCTCCTGTAATTTTTCTGACCTGTGGTTTATTGACTTTAGGACTCCAGGGACTTTACCACTGCTATTCAGTGTTAACGTGCAAGTGCTCTCTCCATTAAACATGAATGATTGGGTTGCAACTGTTGGGCATATTTCATTTACCGTTAAGTCCTTTGTACAGTGGTATACCATATACCCAGGGCCTGTAAATTTAATGCTACCAGTGGGCCTACAGCACTGCTTGCACCACCAACAGAAGTAGCTTTTCAAACCTGTCCCAGGCTTGCCACTGCAGGGCCTGCATGCGCAGTTTACTGACACATTGATTTGGCATTTAAAGTTACTTGCAAAGCCTGAAACTCCCCTTTTACTACACATAGGTCACCCCTAAGGTAGGCCCTAGTTAGCCCTATTGACAGGATGCTTTGCAGGTAAAAGATAGGACATGTGCCTTTATTTTGTGGCATGTCCAGTCGCGGCCGGCATGGATTGCGGGTGGGGGGGTTGCGTGGGCCGGGGGTTGCGTGGGGAGGTTGCGCGGAGAGGTTGTGCAGGGGGGTTAATTTAATAATAACAAATCATATTTAAACGTACATTTCCACTAGCCGGGTCCCACGTCTTCTCTGCTCCTGCTCTCCTGCTCACAGGAACAGGAAGCAGAAGCAGTCAGCCAGGCTCCCTCCCCTAAGCCAATCACAATTCTGCAAGCAGAGTTGTGATTGGTTGGCATGCCGCCCAGCCAGCAGCTTATGGGGAGGCCATGTTCTCCATGCAGGCTGCCATTTTATGTTTCTGCTTCTCGCACTGCGAGAAAGCAACAGGGCGACGCTCCTCCGCCCTAGTGGAGGAGCCCCACGTGGGCATGTCCTGGTAGTAACAAACACCCTATTTCGTTTTTTTACTACAGTAAGTGGTGCTCCTATCATAGGCTAGCATTGGGAATTCCCTTATATGTTTGTAAGTGTAATTTCTGATCTGAAAGGACTAGTGTTTGCATGCTTAATATGTTTGGAATAATGGTGATAAATCCTGCTTATTGGTGTAGGTGGGTTTTTCATTACTATTGAAGAAATACAACTTTTACAAAGTGGACATTTCACTGTGCTTATGACACTTGTGCTTTGCAGCCTGTCTCATTTCCATGTCTAGGGTAGGGTGACATTTAGGCTTTGTGCATACTTTCCAGACACCCATTAAACAGAAACGGATGGGTGTAACAGGGTTGCGTCTACATTCATCTGCATACTGAATGGATTTCTTGGGTTGGGAGAGAGGGAGGCGGGCACACTTACATTTGTATAGGCTGTATCCTGATCTCAGACAAAGGGCTTGTTTACCCCTACTGTACAGCTGGTGCCATAGCTGGCTTAAAGGGGATCTCATGTACTTCTAAGGTTCTTTTGAAGTTACCTCCACATCAATGCCATTTTGAATATTAGTATAGAGGCTCTGACCCCATGATTTAGACACTGTGCGAGAACTGGAGAAGACACTGCTGGCTCTACATGTAGCACATTTCCAGGGACTGCTAGGTTGTTAGAAGGGACAGCCATTGGGTCTGATTTTCTTGTAGTGCTGGCCGGCCTGCCTGCTTGCTAGGCTGATGGAGAGAGTACCACCTCACAGATCACTTCTTTCTGCTGGCCTGCTGCCTGCACCCTGCTTGTGCCCCCAGTGCTCTCCAGGGAAGGGTTGGTTTGCCCCCTTCTCTGTTCCTGTGGGATCTAGTTGGATTCCACTCAGAAAAGGACCTCATGTCCATGATCTGAACAACTTGCTTTTGACTGTATAGGCTACCCGAATGCTGTGTGCTCAGCAAGCTGCTAAAATCTCAGTGGAAGTTTCTGCAAAGCGCGTACTACCTAGTACCCCTGGGGCACAAACAGGCATCCACTTCTGTAGCTGACGCTCCGGGCAACGTGGTGCTCCTTTCAGCTGTTTTTCATAGCTATGACCCAAGCAGACCCGCCAGGTCCCCGCCCACACCACATACCAGAGAGAAGGCATTCCCCCAACCAGGAGCAAGCAAGCCAACTCAGGGATCCTCTGGTAATTCTTGGACTGCTCAGGCCGCCTCGATGGAGCGAGGAAGTCTGGCATGGTTCGTCTGTTCCCCCAATGAGCCAGCTGGCAAGAAGAGGAACTGTGGGGGCTAAGCCTGAGGTGCTGTGGTCCCAACCTGTTCCATGGGTGGCCGAGCCTCCTTTTTCAATATTGTGGAAAGGTGTACTTGTTTAGCACATGCATGATGCACCACAGGATCCCGGGCAGCTGCTTTTAACTGCTTGGTGTGTGGGACCCAGCGAGTGTCTCCCCATGGCACCCTGAGGTGTGTGGGTTTGCCCCCATGTTAGCACATAACTTGCGACACTACTTCTGTGCTGGTGGCATAACAGGGAGAGTCCTTGGCAGGACCTTGCCACAGACAGAGTAAAAAAAATTACCGTATTATTTGTGGTGGGCATGCAGGTGCTCCGATGCCCCACAGTTTCCCTGAAATTATCCTATTCACTGTAGAAGGTGTGCCTACATTTGGTGCTCACATTACCGCCTAACATTTAACAGAGGTGCTGGTGCACTGGATCTAAGTGTTTTTGATGGAATTTTGTAACCCAGGTGTTACCGATGATGTGATGACAATAGTTGGTGAATTGTGTACTTAGAAAGATATATGGTGATTCATAAGTTTTCTTGCTCGAACCTAACTGCTACATTTCCTGCCCTGATGTTTACTAATGTACGTTATTTTGATCTTTACACTGTCAGGATAACGAGTACTATCACAGGATTGCATAAGATGCCCTGCATGTCTGATTTATGTAATTTTGGTCAATGATGTATGCACAATATAGGTTATATTTTAATATAAACCTGTGTAGGGTTACTTTTGTGGTGGGTTCACTTTGTTACTGGTGTGAGTGTGTTGCGTAAACGCTTTACACATTGCTTCTGGGGATAAGCCTGACTGCTCTTTGCCAAGCTACCGGGGCTGAGCACAGGTTATCTTTGGTGTGTAACTTTTTGCCCTGACTCGAGGAGTGGGTTTTACCTGGCTTAGGTGCATACACCAGCCAACCAGAAATCCTATATCTAGGGATAGGAATCACCCATAAATATGGAGCTTAATAGGGAACAACGATGTGGATGAAGTGGCTGTTTAAAGAAAGGTAGAACTGCTGCTCAGCCTTTAGAGATGCTACCATGAGAGAGAGCTTTCATCAAACTGTGAGTCATAGGTGCAAGAATAACAGTGTTGACCAAGAGAAATGGTATATTGGTATGGGCTTATGAAAATCTCAAATAAGTGCATCTAGTGGCTAAACAGAGCTTAGTATTCATAAGCAAAAAACAATCTCAAGCTATCCAACGTGAAATAACAAAATGGAGAAGCTGAAGAGATACACCGTTGGGGCCTGACTGCACAGGGAGCACGCCATGTAGCCAAGAAAGAGGCAAACTGAGAAGATGAAATGTGGACTATACGTTTGTATGATAAATTCTCATACCCTTAACTGCCATTGGAGGAAGAAATCCGGGGCGGCTCCTCCATTGGAGCAGTGGAGCGTCGACTCCTTTAAATTCCCCACAAAGATGAAAAATAAAATGGTAATCCATTACCATTTTATTTTTGATACTCCAGTCCTGAACCGAGCGTCAGGACTGGGCGGCTGCTGAATGACAGCAGCAGGAAGGAGAGTGGGCCAATTGTGCAATTTTCAAAGTGTGCCTGTCCCTTTGGCCGGCCGTCAGCGACAGCCAGCCAAACATGTGGACTTTGAAACCTCTAACCTAGCTGTCTTCAGACAGCTAGGTTAGAATAAGGGCAGGGCTCCAGTGTCCTTGGGAGCTGTGAGTTAGGCTGCTCCCTCCAATCAGGATGCTGCTCTCAAAGCATGAGAGCAGCACCAGGATTGGTGCCTACACTGCATCCAGTTCCTGAGAAGAGTTCTGGAATGGAGGACGTCAGTTGGGGTAAGTTGTTTAATATTAATACTTGTGTGCATGCCAACCCTCCTCTTCCCCATAGATGCCAGCCGCCACTGAAGAAACTGAACCTACGGATAGTTCAAAGCCCCTGATAGCCATTCAATCAGCCAAATACCTTCTAAACCTACTCAAATCAAATGGGTAAGTGAGAAGATGAAGTGGGAAAGTAGAATGAGTTGATACTTAATTTAATCACTAGAATAAAAAAATATGAAAAGTAACTTTGCCACACTTTCTACTGAAATTAGTTGTTACCGCAATTGTGATTAAAAGTGTGGTGAATTAAAGTCACACCACAATTATTTCACAGATAAAGGACCTCCTATGCCTTTAAAAAATAATAAAATCCGTTGAATCTTCACCTGGAAGTTGGCTCATTGAACTGGTAGCCTCTAAGAGCAAAACAACTTGTGAAGACATAGCCCAAGGAAAGTATAAGACATTTTCAGATAAAGTCTGCCATAACAAAAAGGCTGGAAAAACACAGTTTGCAGATACTCAGTCACTAACATAAGTTAATTCTGTACTCAGACACAGATCATGATTTTTGATATATCAGAGACCAGACAAGCCTGCTGGTGAAAATTGAAACTCTACTTATGATAGAATACCAGTCAAATGAAGGACTGGAGGCTCCCCAGAAATCCCAGGATTGCTGTGGTACACATTACAGATGATAAAGATGACAGTAGGTATAGGAGAGCACTCTTGCGGCTGGGATTGGTTGGTATCAATGGTGATATTGCTAAAGCATGGAAAGCTACTAAGGCACCTTTGCAGGAGGGATGGAAGAGAGGGATGGAGCGTTGCCTTAGTCTGGATCGACCCATATAGATGGCTTGGAGATGCCCTCAGAAGATATGGGAATGGTGGGCTCCATACAGGGAAATTCAAACAGAAAATCAATAAAAAGTTGTTGTAAATAAAAGCTACCAGCATACTGTAAACCCTAAAACTGAGCGTCTATGTCATACTTCATCATCCACCACATTGTATGAGCTGCATACCATAACATGCTAACCGCATCTTGGTGGTCATCATGCACGGCATGAAAACACTTCCCACATAGGATCGAAACAAAGACATACCCCTTCTAACCACACATCCTGCACAGTGTAGTGTACTACCCATATAGGCAAATGCTGTAGTGCACCACATAGGGGTAGTAAGTGCTATGTAATGCTGCATTACCGTACAATACAATACATAATTTACTTGGTACCTAGCACTGAACGACCTGCCCCTATCTCAAGACCAGACTGTCATGGTATGACAGTAAGGCTAAACCTTCATTGAACAAACAAGAAAAAGGGCTTGCATGTGAGTAGCTAAAAAAAGGAAAAAGTAGAGAAACAAGGACACATTTTAAAAACTTTAAGGAGCACTTTTATCAACAAATCATGTAGTGCAGCAAGCCACCTTGTTGTGCTGCGTAATAGGGGAAGGGCAGGAATGTGCCATAACTTAAACACTGTAGGGCGTATTCCTGTCTTTTCCTTGCACTGGCACACAATGTGCTGCCTGGCACCAATGCAAGCACCCTTGCACCATGGTGCAAGGGGGCCTGCGTTGTAAGCAGGATTGTTATTGTGCAGGAATGCCCACCTTCCTGCACAAAAACAATCTTCTGAGGCATTTTCCTCTTTCTATGTGTGTTGCAAAATGCAGCACACATAGAAAGAGGAAAAAACAAGAAGAAATATCTATACTGCTCTCTCCCTTTCACGCAACACAGCAAGTTTGAATGTTCCATTGCAATGAGTGAAAGGTTAGCAAATCTGAGCCTAAGTATACCATTAGCAAGTAGGTATGCAGCACACACAGAAAAAATTAGATAATGAGGAGAAATGAAAACATTTATCCTCGTAGCGACTCCTGTGGTTCTCAAAAATCCGGACCCTGGTGTTTTCCCGATATCGAGGTCCAATTCCCGTGTCACAAAACCTCAACGCACCAAGACGATTTTGGTATCTATGAACCGATAATAATTAGGACATCATTCCTATGTATTTGCGTCACAATCGAGGGTTGCCAACACCTCAAAATCGTAGTTTCCGTCCCCATCCCTTAAACTCCATTTTGTGAACGGCATCCATCTTGCATCTTGCCCTCATGATAAGTCAATTAAAGGTCGAGCTTGATCAAAAGGGACACGTCCACCTTTTCGTGACTTCCCCCTGACCTGTCCCAACTGACTCCATGGCCTTAGGCCAAACCCGTTTGGGCAGCTCCTCGCCCAGTGGCCGAATACGATAGCATCAATACATAACATTCCACCAACCATTCACACATACAGACCATGCTTTCTGCAAACATGCACCTGTCCACATTCCTTGTTTATGGCCAGTTTTATGACTGGGTTGTGCCTTCCTTTATTAAGGTTTCATCGATATCTGATGGGAGTTCCAGGCCTAACTGGGTAATCTATCAACAAACTGGACATCTAAAATATGGGCTTGCTTACATGACTCTGCTCTTTGTATTATTGTAGAAATATGTGTATAGCCATATCATAAACTCAGGAATTCTTGCTTGCAGCTATTATATTTGTATATAAGGAGACGGCTGGTTCTGTAAAAACGAACAGTCTCCCGAGGAACCTACTCTCCGTGCAGTGTACTTCTGGGACATGTGTTACTTGGTAGCTACCAATAAAACTTGATCTTTGACGGTAACTAGAAGACTCCGTGTTTCTGTGGTCCGGAACAAGGGAGAACTCAGAGGTCCTCGGGTGCTACCCCCTGGCACCACCGGGTTCCTAAAAACCCGGCACCTCAGTTGGCGCCCAACTCGGGGCGATATCAAGCGGTGACGGTCCAAGCCAGATGTTCGTGAGGAGCTTCGTGTGAAAATTCCGGAGGACGGCCAGCCACTTCAGCGACCCCTGTATGTCGACGTGGTTCCGAAGGTCTTTGCTGCGAGGTTCCCCGCGTCCCGACGGCTACGAAGGACTGCTGCCCTGACTATCGCCTTGTTTTGGACCCAGTGATCTTTGGTAGAGCGAAACGATAGACGAGTCTTCTAGCGACGTCACAGATCTTCAAATACTTCAGTTAAGTATAAGTGGAGCGTCTCCCAGTCCTTAGTTTGTCCTTAGTTTTTGGTATCCTTGAGATACGCTTTGATTTGGTACTTGCAAGCCCCAAAGCCGAAGGACTCGTGTATTCACGAGATATATCGTAACAGATAATCCTTTGAAGTTTGAAGCTAGACTAGTGAGCGAAGATGCCTGGTTTTAGCAGACTTGGAAACTTGTTTTGTCTTGGTTGTAGTAAGGACTCCCGATTAGAGGAATCTTGTCCGGTTCCTCCAATTGGAACTCCAACGTATGAGCTCTATGTAAAGCACGGCGTAGGTCCTATAACATATAACGAAGTATGGATAAAATACACCCGCAAGGATGGTGTTTTAAAATGGCCCCAATACGGTAGTTTCGACTCAGAAGTTTTAGATAACCTAGAAGTCCAATTATTCAAGAAGAAAGCCCGACCGGCGATGTTTGACTCTTTCCGCTTATGGCGTAAAGAGGCCAAACAGAAGGAAATTAAATTAGAAAAGAAGAATAAGAGGGAAAGAGGTATTTCAGTAATGCAAGCCGCGATAAAATTTAAAGACAACGAAGAGGATCGAATAAGTGAGCAGTTGCACAGGCAACGTAAAATGGCAATAGATAAATGCTACCCCGTTTTGCCATCTCTTCAGCGAGAGACAGTAAAAGAGCGTGAAAAAGATCCATTAATGGCTCATTTGCTAAGTTCGCCACCACCCTATGCACAAAATGCCACAGCACCTCCGCAACCTTTAGTTGCACCTCTGGTAGCTGTTATACAGGCTCCTTTACCGCACTCACCGGCTACTCTTCAGCTGGCTCCTGTTTCTCTGGCGCAGCCTCCTCAAGGCTCACCGATCACATCTACTTCTCCTACTGTTCCTTCTAAAATTTCGCCTAGCACACTTTCTAGTCTCTCTGATACTCGTTCAACAAACATTTCTGTTTCTACTTTGCGTGACTCTGTTCTACCACCAGTTATTCCCCCACTTTCACCTTTCGTCTGGCATAAAATGGCCAGCATTGTCACTAACTTTCCTTCACCACTTTTTCGGTCGCCTAAAACGACCCCTAACACGGAACGAAGACAATCACAAAGCCAAATGCCCGATTATCAGGAAAGGGAATGTTTGAATAAGTTAGCACTAAATTGGGCTATGGACACAGCAAGATATGATGTAGAGTCTGTCATGAACGTTTTCCGTCAATGGGATGAACCAACGCAAAGATACGTCTTTGAGCAGATGTGTGTTTTTCTGTGTGAGGATTTGGTAGATAATGGTCAGAAGACCAACGAACAAGAATTGTGTAGTGTACGATTTAAATTTGGGGAGGGTATGATTGTAGGTCCCGACGTTGAAAAAGCAGTTGAGATATTATTATCACATAGAAGTACGGGTGGTAATTCTGGGTCATCCTCTGACAGTGGTACATCCAGCAGGAAAAGAGCGAGACAGTACCCCATGAGAGAGGTTCCTCCGGTCTGGAGGGAAGGTGACGCGACTGCAGTTCCACCGGTTCTGCCTCATTTCCAGCGTGTATGGGTACATGTCCCCTGGAAAAGATCCGAAGTTTTAGCACTCAAGCAGACACTACCCGATCCCCGTAAAAACCCGACTGGGTATTATAAGGAGTTGTCCCAAACTGCCAGCTCATGTATAATGAATTTAGCGGATATAGACATGTTGTTTGGGAACGTTGTTCCACATCTCTTATGGAGTAAGATACGTCATGCAGATCATGACCAAGAATTAGGTGACTCGTGGGCGAACATTGCGACTACAGATGCTAGACAAGTTGGTGGTTTCAAGCCTGAGCCGTTAATAGCTGAACTTCCCGGTAGAATTATTGCGTACATGAAGACACTTATGCCTGAAGTACGCGTAAACTGGGACAAGCTATCCGCGTGCAAGCAGAAGAAAGACGAGAATGTGTCTGACTTTTTCACGAGATTTGAGGAAACTTTCACTGACCATAGTGGTCAGGATATGGCTACCGAGGGTGGCCAAAGATTGTTTGTAGACAAGTTTGTACACAATCTGCTTCCCGAACTGTGTGCTAAACTAAAAGATTCAGAGAGTGCTTGGGCTGTCTCTACGTCAGCGCAGATTCTAGCAACAGCTCAGTACTACGAAAACAGGCGCAAAGACGAGCTAGACAAGGCAGACAAAAAGACGAAAGATCTAAAAACTAAAGTTCTTCTCCAACAGGCCTATCCGCCTCGTGTGGCTAGCCAGCCCAATTATCAACAGAATAAGCAGTATTCTAGAGACGCGCAAGGAAACGAGTCTTCCCACCAGCGTGTTCCGTATGGCCCGAATCAATGTGCGTATTGCAAGGAAGAGGGTCATTTTAGGAGTAATTGTCCGGCTCTTGCGCGACGCTTAAACGGTGTTTCAGGTGTAAGAGGGAGAGGTGTTCAACATGTCCCCAGAGGTAGGGGCCGTGGAAATTTCTCCCAGTACACAGCTTCTTTTCCGCCTCAAAATTCCATGAATAGCTTTGACCAACAGAATAACGCATTTTCTAGGTCAGCTCAGTACTATGCTGACGACTATTACACCGAACACGACAATGAGGGTAACGATTGCTAGGACAGCCATGGACAAAGAGAGGGAGTTGTTTCAGTTCCAGTAGACCAAGATGGACCTTATGTCAAGGTAATTACCTCAGGAGTGTCAGAGCCATTTCTGCTGGATACTGGTGCTACAAAAAGTTCTATTATGCACTCAAAACTTCCTGGCGCACCTTTGTCTGGCGAAATGAATGTCTCAGTAGGCTTCTCTGGCGCCCCTGTTAGAAACCCGATCTCTAGTCCTATATCCCTTTCTGTTGGCCCCTATGAATTGGAAGCACCCCTCATTCTTACAACAGGTTGCGGTGAAAATTTGTTAGGATTGGATTTGCTAAAAAGGTTGTATGCGACTTTGTACTGTTCTCCCTCGGGAGTACAACTTACCTTAGGGAAGAAAGTCATTTCTCCAATGTATTTGTCGAAAGAAGGTATTCCAACCGAATTATCATCACTTCCTGATATACTGTGGGCTAATGGTTCCAATGACGTAGGTCGTTTGGAGATAGCACCGTATGTCATAACCTTGAAAGCCAACGTTGGATTGCCACGTATTCCTCAATACAAAATATCTAACGAATGCGAGAAGGCATTGTTAACGATTATTTATGATTTGATCGATAAAGACGTTATTGAAGAAACAACAGGGAACGTTTGTAACAGTCCAGTTTTACCGGTCTTAAAACGTACTGATCCTTCACAGCCCCCTGTGTATAGGTTTGTGATTGACCTCAGAGAGGTAAATAAGGTAGTTATCCCACAGTTTCCAGTTGTCCCCGACATTACTGCTTTATTGACAATGGTTCCAGCTTCAGCAGACTGGTTCTCGGTGATTGACCTGAAGAACGCTTTCTTCAGCATCCCGATCGCCGAAGAGAGTAGAGACCTTTTCGGCTTCAATTTAGGAGGACGAAGCTTCCGCTTCAAATGCGCTCCTCAAGGCTACTGCGAAAGCCCATCTATATTCAGTCAGGCACTGAAAACACAACTAGACACAATTGTGCTGCCAGATGGGTCAACTTTGATCCAGTACGTAGACGATCTACTGATCGCCGCAGACACTGAGGAGATTTGCAAACAAGCCACGTTGTTATTATTGCGTCACTTATGTGACATGAAGCACAAAGTCTCCCTTTCAAAGCTGCAATTTTGCCGACAAGAAGTAACCTACCTAGGTCACATCTTATCGAAGGAGGGAAGGAGACTGACACCAGAAAGAATACAGGCAATTACAGAACTAAGTGCCCCAAGGACACAGAGAGAGGTTCGAGCCTTCTTGGGCATTACATCGTACTGTAGACAATGGATACCGAATTTCTCACTACTAGCCAAGCCCTTGCTGGCACTACTCCGCAAAGACACGCCTAATCCTATGCCTTGGTCTGAAGATTGTCAGACGAGTTTCCACGAGTTGCGTGATGCATTGTGTTCGGCCCCTGTGTTGGAAAACCCCAACTACAGTAAGCCTTTTACATTGTATGTCCACGAAAAGGAAGGTTGTGCATTATCAGTCTTAACGCAACACTTTGGGGACAAACAGCGCCCATGCGCGTATTTTTCGGCAACTCTGGATCCAGTGGCTAAGGCACTGCCAAGTTGTCTAAGAGCAACCGCCGCAGCAGCTGTCTGCATTCGACAGTCTGCTGGACTAGTCATGAATAACACTCTGATCGTTATGGTTCCGCATGCAGTTGACATTTTGCTAAATAGGACCAAGACACAACATCTTACTAGCGCTCGACTATCCAGTTACGAACTTACCCTGCTAGCAAGTCACATCCACATAAAAAGGTGTGATACACTCAACCCCGCTACGTTATTACCCATCCCGACAGAGACAGACAAGATTGACAAACATGACTGCTGTTTCAGGACAGAAGAAGAGACAAAAGGGAGAGTAGACTTACAGGACACTCCCCTTCCCGAATGCAATGATACTTTGTGGGTTGATGGTTCATGTTTCAAGTTGCCGAATGGTGATACGACCACAGCATACGCCGTAACGACATTATACACCATTGTAGAGACTGCACGCATTTCCCACAATTCTGCACAAGCTGCAGAGCTGATCGCGCTTACTAGAGCATGTGTGTTGGCGAAAGGAAAGCGAGTAAATGTGTACACTGACAGCCAATATGCCCTTGGTGTGGCTCACAGTTTTGGGAGATTGTGGCGTGAACGTGGGTTCCTTACGTCCCATGGTGCAAAGATACAACATGGCCAGCTAGTTAATGAGCTCCTTGAGTCACTCACCTTGCCCCTACAAGTCGCCATTATAAAATGCAGTGCACACAAAAAGATTCAGGATGATGTTGGCCGCGGAAATGCATTGGCAGATGAGGTTGCGAAAGAAACTGCAAGGAACACAATGAGTCGGATGTATGTTATGGGTCCCGCTAGATGGACTGCTGATATGGGAATGTGCGAGGACACCATTGAAAGCGTAAAATCGATACAAGCTGAGGCCACTGAGAACGAGGTGAATGAATGGAGAGAAAGCACAGGTAGATTGGATGCGAATGGTTGTTGGGTCGAACTATCAGAACACCAGCGATGGCTATTACCTAATGCATACGTACTGGCAGTAGTAACGATGGCTCACGGAATTGCGCACATCAGTTCGAAAGGAATATGTAAACTATTGGCCCCAGTATGGCAGAATAGCAATATCCCAAAATATGCAAAGAATTTGGTTAAAAAGTGTATGGTGTGTTTGAAGTACAATCCCGGGAAGGGAACCCCAACTCCAACTGGTCATTTTGCGCCTCCAACGTACCCGATCGAGGTTTTACAGCTCGACTTCATCCACATGGAGAGGTGCAACAACCTAAAGTATGTGCTCGTTGTTGTCTGCGCCTTTTCAAGATGGGTGGAAGCGTACCCCCTTAAGGACAATACCGCTTTATCAACTGCCAAAGCACTCGTCAAAGAGTTCTTTCCAAGGTTCGGTATGCCTAGAATTGTCTGGAGTGATAACGGAAGTGAATTCGTAGGATGCGTGATGAAGAGAGTGTGTGAGTGTTTAGGCATCCACCAAAAATTCCACGCTGCAAATCACCCCCAATCAGCTGGATTAGTAGAGTGCTACAATGGCACTCTAAAACTCAAACTAGCCAAGATCCAAGCCAGTACAGGTCTTAAATGGCCTGACGCACTGCCTCTAGCGCTTTTGTCAACCAGAATGACTGTCTACTCCAGATTAGGACTTAGCCCCCATGAGATCGTGTTTGGCCGCCCAGCCAACGTCTGGGGCATACCAAGACCCAAGAAACTAAGTGAGATAGAACACCCCGTACTACTTGACTATTTGTGCGAATTGACAACTAAATTGCGTGTTTTACACCAACAGGTTCACAGTTCCTCTCCACCAGCCTCTGACGATCCAGGTCACCTCATCGAGCCCGGCTCGTGGATTTTGGTGCGGAATTTCCAGCGCACCAACAACGGACAGCCGAGGTGGACCGGACCGCACCTAGTGCTGCTTTCAACGAGATCTGCTGTTCGGGTGGAAGGCAAGAAGAACTGGGTACATGGGACCCACTGCAAACGGGTCCCTCTACCCCTTCCATACGACCGGTGGGTCAACAAAGGACTTGCTGACTCTGAGACCGAATCCGTACCTCGCTTCATCCCTTTCAGCGATGCACGTTTGAAAGAAACTAGTACTGAAAAGGAGAGTGATCATATTTTACAAGGACTTGTGTCGCCGTCTATGCAATTGGACACTACCGAACCTGAGACGCTGTTTGAAGACCACACCATACCTGGGAAAAGACGGTACGACCTACGGTCTAAACAAAGAGACTAATAAACAATTGACCTAATGTGATTTCCCTTTTCCCCTAAGAACTATTTTTTTGATTTTTTTTAGCTCTCTCGTCCCAGGGGAACTAGCTAATTTTTGATTTTTCGAACCGCCATCCGGTTCTGCTGCTAGGGTCGCGGTTGAAGTCTGGGGAGTGCAACTGGGAAGTTCTAGGTCCACGGTTCTGATTGGTCCACGGGAGTTACCCCGGACTGAGCAGAGCGCGCTCCCTGGGAGAATCAATCAACCACCGCGGGCAGCAACTAGAGGATGGAGTTTCCAAGGGTAGAGAGACCTATCAGACCCACGAACTTCGGAAAACAGTTATGCACAATACTGTCCAAAAGAAGATTCCTGATACTATGTGTTTTAATGTTATGTAGCATACTTGTGTTTTTTACTGGTTATACTCTATTCGTATTTAAAGTTACCTTTTCGAATGACACCCAGCCACCATCTCCTCCCACTATTTCTCCACACTACTTTCACCCTCTACCTGAACACGAGTCTGCCCGAAGACTCGAATTTGTAAACAATTCTTTCATTCAGCTCCTACACCAACACCAGTCCGTAATGAACGCATCAAACTGTTGGATATGCGGACTTATGCCACACACAACCGATAAGGGGATCCCATACTTCATTTTGCCATTCAGCTACTATGGTTCTCTGTGGGCTTTCCAGACGATGTTCCTATTCGCCCTAGAACCATACCCGACCCGTTCCACTGTGAGCGATTCCAATAACAAGGCACTAATTGCAGGGATAAGGAATATGAGTAGGGATATCGACACATATCTGACAATGCCCAAAGACGAACTCAGTCCCTACTCCCGTTGGAACGTGACCAAACATGGGGTTTACCTGGTCAAGAGCCAGGCAGCAAAGAAATCCCGCCCAGTTTGGATAGTGCCCCACCGAGGTCACTTATGCTTACAGGGTATTGGTAGGGACCCCACAGCACAGTTAGGAAAGAGCATTTGCACGGAAACATACGTATTTACTTCCCGAACTTCCCCTATACTTTTGGCAGCCAAAGGCACGTATTTCGTTTGCCACGACCAAGCCTACACGTGGTTGCCCCCTGATTTCTCAGGTACATGTTTTATCTCATTTCTGCTGCCTCCCACCTACACGGCCAGAGCAGATTACCATCGGACAAGGACAGCTAGGGGTGTCGTGAGTAAAGACGACACCGCGGGTCAGGAATTCGCTGACTTCGCAAAGGGTTTTCTGCCATTTTGGGGGCCTATGGTGAACAGCAGAAATATTCGCCAGTTATCGAGGATAGTTGAATCCGCCGTGACTACGACGGCCGGAGCACTTGGCAATCTGACAACCGAGCTTCAGTCGGATCGACTTATGACGCTTCAGAACCGAATTGCCTTAGACATCATACTCGCCGATCGTGGTGGTGTGTGTAGAGTCATCCAATCCAGTTGTTGCATATTCATCCCTGATAACGCACCGACGATATACCAGGCCATCTCCAAACTACACGAAATATCTGGTTCCCTTCACGTTGAGAAAGGGGATTGGTCCCTGCTGGGTGGTTCTGGGAGCTGATCACTGCCTGGGGATGGAACATTTTGATCTTCATTGGGATGACCTTGGCACTTCTGTTCATGTTTTGCCTATGTATACAGTGTGCTCCTGCACTATGTGGCCTCTGTGCTACCTCGTGTGTACGGAAGCCTGTGTCACGGGATGAGCTGAGTAACAGAATGATGCTACAGCAACATCTCCACGAATTTCTTCATACCGATTTGGACTCAGATTAGCATGAGTTATTGCCTTATATGAGGGCAAAAGGAGGGTCTGTGGTTCTCAAAAATCCGGACCCTGGTGTTTTCCCGATATCGAGGTCCAATTCCCGTGTCACAAAACCTCAGCGCACCAAGACGATTTTGGTATCTATGACCCGATAATAATTAGGACATCATTCCTATGTATTTGCGTCACAATCGAGGGTTGCCAACACCTCAAAATCGTAGTTTCCGTCCCCATCCCTTAAACTCCATTTTGTGAACGGCATCCATCTTGCATCTTGCCCTCATGATAAGTCAATTAAAGGTCGAGCTTGATCAAAAGGGACACGTCCACCTTTTCGTGACTTCCCCCTGACCTGTCCCAACTGACTCCATGGCCTTAGGCCAAACCCGTTTGGGCAGCTCCTCGCCCAGTGGCCGAATACGATAGCATCAATACATAACATTCCACCAACCATTCACACATACAGACCATGCTTTCTGCAAACATGCACCTGTCCACATTCCTTGTTTATGGCCAGTTTTATGACTGGGTTGTGCCTTCCTTTATTAAGGTTTCATCGATATCTGATGGGAGTTCCAGGCCTAACTGGGTAATCTATCAACAAACTGGACATCTAAAATATGGGCTTGCTTACATGACTCTGCTCTTTGTATTATTGTAGAAATATGTGTATAGCCATATCATAAACTCAGGAATTCTTGCTTGCAGCTATTATTTTTGTATATAAGGAGACGGCTGGTTCTGTAAAAACGAACAGTCTCCCGAGAACCTACTCTCCGTGCAGTGTACTTCTGGGACATGTGTTACTTGGTAGCTACCAATAAAACTTGATCTTTGACGGTAACTAGAAGACTCCGTGTTACTGTGGTCCGGAACAAGGGAGAACTCAGAGGTCCTCGGGTGCTACCCCCTGGCACCACCGGGTTCCTAAAAACCCGGCACCTCAGTCCCAAACGTCACAGTTGGGGTGCTATTAGATTCTGATGGAGTCCGAAAGTTTACGGTTTCTTGTAAACCTGTGAATGCTTCAGATTCCATTGATTTGGCGTGGGAACACCCACAGCAACACCCATTAAATGCCCCTTTCACACTGTTTAATGCGTGAAAGGAGCACATATTTACAAGTGGCTTTGCTTGACCTGGTAAACATGCTGTGGCAGAATGCACTACAGGAACGTCAAACATGTGACGTCACAGCACTGCAAGAGCTCAGCTAGGGCCTCATAAATGAGGCCCTTAGATAATAGAAGAACTCTAACAATTCATCTTAGGAAGGGCAACAATGCTATGGACCTCCTGCCATCGCAGTGCAGCTTGGAGCATCAAGGAGACCACCACCGCCACCCCTGATATGCATCGCTCACCTGAACACCTGCTCCGTTCGCTTTGAGTGACAACTTGACCTGATCCCCTGTAAGTGCTGACCTCTGTACCCCGGAACTTCAGCAACAGGAAGCTGGAGACCAGGAACCACAGGAAACCAGAGACTCTCCAGATCTCTCTGTAACTGTGGATGGAGAGACGCACAACCAGTAAACATTGAATTAGGTACTCTGCTATCTGAGGAGTCACCTCTGGGGTCCCTCTCCTCCAGTCAGGTGTATGTTAGCCAGGAATCTTCATTTGGGCGGTACCAAGGGATATCAATACATCAATTAGGGACTTATATAGCGTGGCTACTCACCCGTGAGGGTCTCAAGGCGCTGAGGTAGGTGGGCTGCTGGTTGGAAGATCATTCAAAGAGTCAGGTCTTGAGGGCCTTCCTGAAGTGGGTCAGTGACGTGGATTGCCTGAGGGGAAGGGTGTTCCAGATCTTGGCGGAGTGGTAGGAGAACAACCTTCCTCTGTTCGTGTCTTGTGAATCCAAGGAATGGAGGCAAGGGTGAGTTAGGAGGATCGTTGTTGTCTGGCGGGTACTTGGAATGTGAGGCAGTGTTCAGGCATGCTGGTCCTTTATTGTGTAGAAGTTTGTATGCATGTAGGCGACAGGGGGGTGATGATGGCAATGGTGTACGGTGGACATGGTGGAGGCAAGATGTATGCAATGATGGTCAGTGCAGGAGAGTTTGGTGGTGTGGCTGTAGTTGAAGTTCCTGCTGGTGGAGAAGACTGGGTCGAGCGTGTGTCCAGCTATGTGGTTGGTGCGTGTAGCATCGTGCTACAAAGAACCACACGCACAGGTTCTTATCTTAAGGAGCTTTATTATCTGCTACCTGTCTCAACCCTGTCCCTACTCTAACTCCCTCTTCCCTTGTTCGTCCCCTCCTCTTCCTGTCCACCCCCTAGACTCCACCCACAACCACTAGCCTGCTAACTTCACAACATCTCCCCCCTTTGTAACAAACAAACAAACATACTGACTTCTCAGTCCATTTCTTCAATAAGTCTTTTGGGTGGACGTGTGTCGCGATGAGGTCGTGGTGACCGGGCTCTCGGACCAGTATTGTTCATTGTCTCATGGACTGGACCAGTGTTATCGCGATCATCTGAACGTGGTTCTTCTGAACTGGGAGTGTCCATTTCACTCACCACGGTTCCGGTGGTGTCTCGTGATAACTTCTTGAAATGCGAAATGTTTCTCGTGACTCACCGATGCTCCGATTCCGCAGTCAGCATCGTTCCTTTCTTTTTCATGATTAGCAAAGGTTCATCCTTGAATAGGCAGTCGGTCTTCCTTTGCTGTTCTTTTTTTTTTTTTTTTTAAATCCTCATATTGCGATTTTTATGTTTTTTTGGTAGTATCAAGGTTCAGCCTCTGCAATTACCATGCCAGCCCTGCCCCAATATAAGGGAGTGAGGGGAGTTTCTCAGCCAACAGATTTTGCAAAGGGGTCTCCTCTAAAACCAATACATAAATAACTTTCTGTGTTTTTATCGTTCGTGGAGGGGAGATAGCCACCTTGACTACTCGATGAAAATTGTTTTCATCCACAGAAGTTTCTATCGCGTAATCATCGGATCACTGTTCCATCCCAACCATTACTTAACAGGTTTAAAGTGATTTTCCCATATTTCCCAAAAGTTATTTCTACTGGATTGCTTTCCCCTTCTGTCTAGTTTGTTTGTTCTTATGACTGAATTCATCCATTCACCAACCGTAGGGGATGATGAACCTACCCATTTAATGCATATCTCTCTTCTCGCAAGAAGCATCATTACAAAAACCAGGTTTTCTTGTATCTTTGTTAGGCTACCCGCTCCTATATTGTTATTATCAATCCCAAACAAAACAAGGATGGTACTTACAGTTAGTTGCTGATGTAATATCGCGTTCAATATCTTACCCACTTCGGACCAGAACTCAATGAGGGAAGGGCAGTCTTTAAAAATGTGTATATCATCTGCCTTTTCCTCTCCACATTTCGGACATTTCCTTGTTTGTGCACCTTTAAATTTGGACAGTTTTTTGGGGGTCCAATAAGCCCTGTGGATTGTGAAAAGATGATTTCTTTTTAACGCTGCAGATTTTAATGTATCCCAGCACTTTTCGATTGACTTTAGCCAAACATCTTCTAGATTTGGGATTTGTAGATCTCTTCCCCAGATTGAATCTGCTATCTTGGCATCTTCATCGTCAGAGGTTATTAGTACCCAGTACCATCTGGCTATCTCTTTTTTTATGGGTAAAACCTTCTTCATTTCTTTTTCTAGTTCTTCGGTATCCTTTTCATGTTTTGTCAGGGTTTTTGCCCAGCTGGCTAGCTGGTAATATTTAAATTTGGAGATGGTGAAATTTGTAATTACTTGGAGATCTTCCCAGGGTATCAGTGTTGACCTCTTCAGTATTTGTCCCCAATGAACTATGTTTGCATTTTTTAAAGGATTTGCCAAACTGTCTTTTAAGCATTCTGGGGTACCTGGGGAGTCCCATATAGGAGCTAGAGAGCTATAATATGAAATGTTTAGGGTTCCTCTGATCTGAGCCCATAGCCTGGCCGCGTCCTTTAAAATCTTTAGTTTTATTTTTTTAAAGTACTTTGGGTGCCCAAATTTATACAGAAAATGGTCGGCTTTTCTGGTTAATGCTTGGAGATAATCAGGGTAGTAGTGATGAGCGCCCATCATTGATCTCATATTCTTGAAGAAGAAAGCTCTATAGTATTCCCATAAATCAGGGCTCGCTATCCCTCCTTGTAATTTCCTTCTCCTGATTTTTTTCCACGATATTCTGATTCCTTTAGAGGCCCAGATAAAGCTTGAGATTTCTCCCTGCAGTTTCTTTAATGAATTTTTTTTAAATTCAAGCGGTATTGTATTAAACAGATATGTATATTTCGGGAGAATAGACATTTTAATGATGTTTGATCTGCCTATTAGGCTTAAGGGGAGGGTACTCCAGGTTTTTAAGAGCTTTCTTACTTCGCCTGCCACTCTGTTTAAGTTCAACTGAGGAATTCTTTCCAGTTCATGGACTACTGTGATCCCTAAATATTTGATTTCTTTCTTGATGTTTTGATTGGTGAAGTTAGTGTTCCAAGACATAATCTCTGTTTTTGAGTAGTTTACCAAGTAGCCTGAAATTTTCCCAAAATTCTCAAGAGTGATTTGGATTTCGGGTATGGAGGATTCGTAATCGGTAGTAAAAATCATTAAGTCGTCCGCATATAGGGCCACTTTTTTGGACCACTCCTGATGTTTAAATGGGAATATTTTTTCATTTTCCCTGATTAAGCTTGCTAAGGGTTCAATGTATAGATTGAATAATAATGGCGAAAGTGGGCACCCTTGCCTTGTGCCTCTTTCGATTCTTATGTTATTAGTTAAATCTCCGTTCACCAAAATTTTAGATCTTGGAGTCTTATGGATCTCTTTCACCATATGTTGGAAGGAGTCCCCCAGATTGTTTCTTATCATTACCTCGTTTAGAAAGGCCCAGTTCACCCGGTCGAATGCCTTTGCGGCGTCAAAGGTAAGAATTGTGAGTGGAATTTTTTCGGAGGAAGCGACATCTATTGCCCCAAATAGTTCATGAGTTAAATCATGAATCTGTCTTCCTTTGATGAATCCTTTCTGGTCAGAGTGAACTAGCTGGGTCATCACATCCCCCAGCCTTTTTCCCATGATTTTTCTGCAGATCTTGTAATTACAATTGAGAAGTGATATCGGGCGGTATGATTCACATAGTGTCGGCTTTTTTCCGGGTTTTAAAATTATGGTGATAATGGCATCGTTTCAAGAGTCTGGAATCTTTTCATGCTGTTTGTATATCCCATTAAGTAAGTCTGTTATTTGTGGAGATAAAGATTCTCTGAGTGCCATATATAGCTCATTTGGAATAGCATCCGGTCCCGCCGCTTTTCCTCTTTTCAGCCCTTTTATTGCGTCTTCTACCTCTTCTCTAGTGATTACTTCATTTAGGGATATTTTCTGTTCCTCTGTTAGAGATAGAGTGGGTAGACTATTCATGTAACGAACTATTTGTTCTTCTGTTGGGCTTATGTCTTCAGAGTATAATTCACTGAAAAATTTAGTACATTCCTGCCTTATAACCGTATCTTCAGAGGAGGGTGGTGATTGGTTATCTTTTTGGATACTTGCTACCTTATTCCTCGTTAAATCTGATTTTAGTTTCCAGACCAAAAATTTCCCGCATCCTTCCCCATACTCATGGCTTGCTAGTTTGCTAGCTTCCCATTTCGTCCTCACTTTTTCTTCGAGAATGTCCGCAAGGCAATCTTTTTGTCTTTGCCTTTCTGTCTCCATCTTCTCCCTTCTGAATGTGCTTTACTCAACCACTATTTGCCCATCTATAAGAGTTATAGAGTCTTCCAACTCCTTTATTTTGAGTTTTGTTTTAGATCGATATGCTCCTAGGCTTACTAATTTCCCTCTAATTACTGCCTTATAAGTGTCCCATAGGATTTGTCTTGATGTGCCTATCCTATTATTTTCAAAGAAGGATTCTGTTTCCAGTTTAAGCTCATGTAGGCAGTGTTGGTCTAACAATATAGCCCTTTCGATTGTCAATCTTCTTTGCGTTTGGGTTTCTGATCTTTGTATCGTAAGCTGGACAGCAGAGTGGTCTGACATATGAGCAGGGAGGTGTTTTAATGTAATTATGTCTTTTGTCAGGACTCTGTCAGTTAGGAAATAATCAATTCTGGACCTATGTCCAAGTTTCTTATTATGTAGTGTAAAAGGTTGTGTTTTATTCCCTTGCTGTTCTTGCTTGACGAGAACATGGTCCCCTTCATGTAAGGACAGTGACCTCGCTCTTCTCCGACGGTCTGCATATGACTTCATTCTGTCCTTATTGCGTTTGTCCGTTATCATCATCTCTTGATGGTCTCGTGCGGGCGATGATGTATGCAAGGCCCCTTCCCACGTTGGAATGCGATTCCTCATGGGGCGTCCTAGCATGAGTGTCGCCGGGGACTGCCCAGTCGTTGCGTGAGGGGTTGTTCTGTAGGCTCGGAGGACCTCGTTGAGAGCCACTTGCAGATCTTTGCCCTCCGTAGTAGCATGTTGAAAAGTCTTCTTGAGTGTGGCCATGAATCTCTCGATTGTTCCATTAGCTTGTGGCCAGAGAGATGTTATCCTGCGATGATGAAAATCCAGGTGTCTCGCAAAGGCTGCAAAGTCTTGCCCGTTGAAAGGGGGTCCATTGTCCGTTTTCACCTTCGTGGGAACACCCCATGTGGCAAAGACTTCATCAAGGACTTTGATGGTACTAGAGGCATTTGTGGATGGTACAAAGTATGCCATGGGATAGCGAGAATGCTCATCAATGATGGCTAGCACATATTTGCCAGATGACAGGGGTCCATAGAAATCAATGGCGATCTCCTGCCATACTCCAGGGGGCAACGTGGTCATGTGCAGTGGTGCTGGAGGATCACTCTTGCTGGTGAGCTGACAGAGGTGACAGTCCTTCAAGGTCTCTTCTACCAGTTGATCCAGATAGGGAAACCATACTCGTTCCCGTAGCGCACGTTTAGTCGACACGATCCCCCGATGCCCTTCATGTGCAAGGGCAACCACTCCTTGCCTTAGTTGAGTGGGTATCACAATACGCTGGTCTCGCAGTAGTATGCCATCAGTGGTGGCTGACAGTTCACCACAGACATGCCGGAAGGCTTGCATTTCTCGTTTGATAATGGGATCAGTCTCTTCATCCTGAGGGTCATGTCTCCACCTGTTGTTTCGAACCCTGCGAAGGACTTTCTGCAGGACGATGTCTTGAGCCATACTTTCCCGGATGGTATCCATGGGGATAGCTGGGGGTAGGGCTTGGTCAGTCACAAAATGTATGTATTGTTCCGCGATGGATGACTTGGAGACTGACGATGCAAGTGGGTGCCGGGACATATAATCAGCCGGGTTTTCCGATTTGCCAGGCTTGTGGATAATGGTGAATGTGTACTCCTGTAGCCTTAAGCCCCATCTTTCAATCCTTGGGGGCATCTTTGATCGTGGGTTTCCGTAAATGGTGACAAGGGCTTGATGGTCTGTGATTAAAGTGAAATGTTTGCCGTATATGAAAACATGAAAATGTTCACATGCCCACACAACGGCAAGACTTTCCTTCTCGGGCTGCGAGTAAGCCCTCTCCGGGTCTGTCAGGCTGCGGCTCGCATAAGCATTGATACGACGTTGATCTGAGTCATTGTTATACTGGGCCAGGATGGCTCCGATTCCGACAGGGCTGGCATCCACAGTTATCTCAGTCTTTCTTTGCGGGTTGAAGTAGGACAAGTGATCCGCAGACTCCACCGCCTTCTTGATTTCCTTGAAGGATTGCTCACATTGAGGAGTCCACTCAAACGGTTGACCTTGTTTGGTCAAGATACGGAAGGGATGACTGATCGTCGCATAGTCCCTGATGTAGCAAGCACAGTAACTAGCCATGCCTAAGAACGATCTGAGTTCACTGACGTCCTGGGGACTCTTGGTGTTGTTCAGGGTCATGATCTTGTCAGGATCAGGTTTCATGCCAGCGCCTGAGAAAATATGGCCAAAGAATTTCAGTGTGTTCTGGTGAAACTCACATTTCTCTTTGTTTAGAGTCAGGTTGGCCTCCAATAACGCATGACAAACACGATTGAGTGCAATATCGTGTTCTCGTAGATCAGAACCATATACAAGTATGTCATCGCTATAGTTAAGCGTGTTGGGAATGTTTTGGATAACTTGCCGAATTGTTTCCTGAAATATTTCGGCTGCGGAGGAAACTCCAAAACTCAGTCTCTTATATCTGAATAACCCCAGATGGGTTGCGAATGTGGTGATGTATCTTGACTTTACATCTAGTTCTAGCTGATGGTAACCTTTATTTAAATCCAACTTGGAAAACACTGTTGCACCATTGAGAGCGGAGATCATATCGCTCAGATGGGGTCCCGGATGTCGTTCTCTTTCGATTGCAGTATTGGGCAGGCGCATGTCCACACAGAGTCTGACTTTGTTGGCCGTGCCCTTCTTGGGTACTATAACTACTGGGGACACCCACGGTGTAGGACCATCCGTGCGCTCGATGATGTCAGCAGCTAACAGATCCTGGAGTTCTTCCTCAACAGCAGTCTGAAGATGGAACGGTACCCTTCGCGGATGTTGAGCGATGGGTCTGACTTGTTCATTGATATGTAATCGCACTTGGCAGTCTTTCAATTTGCCTAGTCCTTGAAATAGTCTGGGAAATTGACGGGTCACATCTTGGTTGCCGCTAACTTTGAAAAGGATTTCCACTATGTGAAGACGTTCAGCTGTCGGAAGGCTCAGCAGGCAGTCTGCTTCTGGGCCCTTGATGACATGGATGACCGCTGAAATGGTTGTGTCCTCGTGCTTGAGGGTCGTCGAGAACTTCCCAAGGCAGGGAAGTGGCTTCTTTGCCATCCACGTGAAGACCCTCACTGGTGCAAATGTCAGAGGAGGACGTGGACTCATTCTTTCATACTCGGTGACCGGAATATAGTTCAAGGATGCACCGGAGTCCAGTACGAACTTTGTGTCATGATTGCCAACTGTGATGTCCAAGCGAGGATATGTTTTCAGTTGGTCCGGATCTGCAGCTAGGTTCAGGTATTCGATGGTGTATGCTGAGTCTCGGGATGAAGGTCTCGAATCCTTGGATGGTGACCTCCGTTCCCACCTGGACCGCCGTGACTCTCTGCTGGAGTGTGACGACCCAGAGGACTGCTCAGTCAGTTCCTGGACAGCTCGCGCATGGTGTCTTCGAGTGTCGGACCGGGATGTCCTCGAAGTGCTGTTTCGTGTGTCAGACTGAGATGTCCTGGTTGCACTACTTCGTCTCTCCTTGTTGTATTCCCCACACATCGCTTCGAAATGATTCGTTCGACCGCACTTCCGACACCTCTGGCCCATGGCAGGGCAGCTATCCACATGGGGGTAATCATACCCACATCTGTAACATTTCCTCACTCTCTCTGATTTTCTCTCTTTCTTCGATGGCTCTCGCCGCTGGTATCTTGACTGGTCTTGACGGGAGGGCGGACGTGACCTCCATTGTCTGTCTCTCGAACTCCTTCGACTGTCACTTTTGGCGTGGACTCGTCGCACTTGTTCGTGACTCCCTTTGTGTCCCGTTTCGATATCAGCGGCATACTCCTCCGCCTGGTCATAGACTCGTGTCATCTCCTCTATGTCGTCTAGGCTATGTTCTTTCCTCAATAGTCGCCTCCTCAGTTGATCGGAGTGACTTCCATCTATTATTTGTGACTTAATTGCAGCATCTGTTGAGAAATTATCAAATTCACAATGCTTGGCTAGTCTCCGCAGGCGCATCATGAAGGCACTCATGGGTTCTTCCTTCCCTTAACGAGCCGAGTGGAACGTATGGCGTTCGTAGTCCACATTTTTCTTGTGAAGAAATCTTTTGTTTAGTGCGTCACGCACTTTGTCATAGGTGTCCGCCTCAGCAGCAGGAAGGCCTTTGATTATTTTGACTATTTCCCGCCCCGCCAGGTTGCGCAGGGCAATCAACTTCTTCTTCTCCACAGTCACTTCCGACCCTTTGATGTAGTCTTCAAATTCTTCCAGCCATTCTTGCCAACTGGGACCCATGCTTCCCCCAGTGGTCACTTTGAGAGGCTCGGGCGCTCGTAGGTGCGATCCACCTGCAACCTTGGGCTTGACGTCGCCTTGTTGCGGTGGATTGGCTTCATCGTCAGACACCATGTTGTCTGATGGGTGTCCCGCTTGCCTCAATGATATGTTTGTTTGCTGCTGTTTACTTAGTCGTCGATGCTTGTCTTTGTCAATGCTTGTTTTTCAGTTTCTGGTATCAATGCTTGTTTAACTTCCGGTGCCAATGCTTGTTTGTTTTCCAATGCTTGTTTCCTTTGCTCAATGCCTGACTTCAAAATGGCCGCCTGCAGTTTGCACAGGGAAGGTGTCCCGAAAGTTGCCTGACTCAAAGATGGCCGCCGTGATTATCTGCAGGCACTACTTTCTCTCTCTTCATTCGACCCTTTTCTTCACCCAGGACTCACCGGCAGTCGTTTTCAGGAGCAGCACCCTCCAGATTCAGCTCCCTCTGGTCACTGCTACAGTCAGGTGAGGTTGGGGTGGGTTCCCGCCTTACTTTGCAGGGTCCTCGGCGGCGGCGTGCCAAGTCTCACGCATCCGGCGTGAGATTCTCCGGCGTGAGATTCTCCGACGTCGGAGCTCACTCAGGCTCCAATTATTTCGCGCTCAGCGGCGCTCGGCAGCAGGCCTTCGTGGGGCAATCAACCCCAGGATTCACTCTTCCCCGGCCACTGCAGTCATCAGGTTGGGTTGGGGTAGGCTCCCAACTCACTTTCGGAGTTCCCGCTCTCCGGTGCCGATAGCGTGCCAAAGCTCACGCATCAGGCGGGGCTCGCGCTTTCGGCGCGAAAACTTCTTCTTTTCTCGAGCGTCTCAGCGCTCGTGGTAGCGGCTCCCTCTGGGCTCCCACACACACAGGAGGGGCAGGGTCACCTACTGTTGCTCTTTCCTTTGGCTGGCAGCATCACACAGCAGCGGACCTTTCTTTTCGACGCTGCAGGGGACAGGGTGCTCTCACACGATTCTGTGGGCTGCAGTCCTGCTCATCCCACCCTCGTCGCCAGTTGTAGCATCGTGCTACAAAGAACCACAGACACAGGTTCTTATCTTAAGGAGCTTTATTATCTGCTACCTGTCTCAACCCTGTCCCTACTCTAACTGGCTCTTCCCTTGTCCGTCCCCTCCTCTTCCTGTCCACCCCCTAGACTCCACCCACAACCACTAGCCTGCTAACTTCACAACAGTGCGGTGACTAGCTGCTTGAGTCCGATGTTTGGGAGGTTCTCCAGGAAGGAGGTGGTGTCCTAGTCACTGGGGATGTCCAGGTGGAAGTTGAGGTCTCTGAGGAGAGCCTGGGGTGTAATGAGGTCTATGATGGCATCGGAGAATGTGGAGTCACAGGCCGGGTGGCCTATAGACCAGGGGAGGCGGAGGGTAGTGTTGGTCCGGATCTAGAAGAGGAGGTGTTCCATTGTCGCCTTTGGCTCATTAGAGTGCATGGTCAGCCTGTGTGTGCTTTTATAGACGATGGCAATGCCTCCTCCTGGGTGGACCGGGTGGTCCTTGCAGGTGATTTTGTAGCTACCGGGGATGAGGATGGCCACGTTCGGTCCGGAGCAGTGGTTGGTCCAGGTTTCCATGAAGAAGGTGATGTCTGGAGAGTTGGCATTGAGGAGGTCCCAGATTTCTGTGGCATGTTTGTGGAGGGACTGCACGTTGAGGAGGATGCAATTGAGCTGATCGGGTGCACTGTCGGTAGGCTGGGCAGCAAGCGGCGCTGGCGTGTTGATGTGGAAGAAGGTGTGGTAGCAGTTTCGGCAAGCAAAGGGTGCAAGGGTATTCTTTGGTGATGCTAGATGGCAGGCATCATGGCATCCAGGGTTGAGAGTGTGGGTGTCGTTGCGGAGGAGTGTCAGAGAAGCAGGGTCCCTGGCAATGGGCGCGGTCCATGTGTTGACGGATGCAGACTGGCTTGGCTTTGGCGCACCAGTGGCACGCCTGCTGTGCATGGCCGCACACCGGCCACTATTAATTAGTGCTGCCGGGGGCTGGACGGGCTGGACAGCTGGGAGGCGGGAAACGCTGGAAAGGACACTGCAGGGGGCGGTCTACGGGGATTGCAATGGCAACAAGAGAGAAGGCAGGGAAAAAGGAACTGAAAAAAAGCAAATAAAACAAAACAAAGGTAGAAAAACATCAGAGAAGAGCAGAAAGAGGGACAGGAACCCCAGAACATAGGGACAGGAGGGCAGTGAAGCAGCAGAGCAGTGAAGTTCTAACACTGGACCACCAGGGATGAGGCACAGGCAAGAGTTTACAGGTGGAGGAGGACCTTGAACACCTGACCTTCGGGTCAGAGGAACCAGCAGAAGCAGATGGGGACAGCAGCAGCAGCTACCAGACGGTGCTGCGCTGTTAGAGGATCAAGTCCACTAAGGGATAGCACCCCGTACGCCCAAAAGCAAACTAACAGGGGGCGAGGAAAGGCAGCACCACTCGGTTGCCTCTTCCGATCTAACAGTGGTGACCCGATACTGTGTACCCGGTTCCCCAGTGAGTAACAGAAGATCAAGATGCATACCCAAGGGCCTGGGCCCCAACCGACTCCCATGCCAACAATAGCCAATCTCAACGACTTGAGCCAGTTAGTGGAGTCCCCCACCAGTCTTGTGCGGTGTCCTCAGCAATGTGGGTCCACCGCAGTGCAGGGATTGCACAGAGCGCAGTGTGTGCCACCCATAGGTGCTAGGCTTGGACACAACATGAACCCCAGGCCTCCTCCGCCCCCCATCCCACCTTCTCCTCACCTGGCCATCAACACTGGTGCTTAATCCACTGTGCTCTCTCCGAATCTGTGACTCATCCAGCAGAAGCCTCAGCCAGGTGGGATTCCACAAGCCTGTGTACTGTGCACCGCAAAGTCCGCTGGGGAACCTTCTGATGCAGGTGATTCAACAGGACCCCTTTAGGCGTGAAGTTGCAGCACTCCTGCCACACAAGTTCGGTGCATCTCAGGGGCCTCACCATCCATATCGCCGGCAGCACCACATCCTCCGGCCTGTCGTGCAGAGAGGTGCGGCCCACCATTGGCAATCTCCTCTGTGCACCCCGGTGTAGTGGTGGCGCATTGTAGGCAATGCAGACCTCCCTACGTTGGTGTGCAGGAGTGCCTCTACCAATCACAGCTCTAAGGGGTGCCAAGCGGTCTTCTCACAAAGTTCAGCAATGTACCTCCATGCGACCTGCTGGACTACACCACCAGGTAAGGGTGATGGTCAATGCCTCAATGTCTACTGCCACAGCCCAAAGGCTTGGTCCAGACACGGCCCCTCTCCACCGTCAGGCCGCAGCAACTCCACAGCACCTCCACCTCCCATTCTGGGACGCAGACGCAGGCCCAGTGAGGCCTCTGGGCCACGAGGACTTTCCACGCTTACAGGCTTCGGCTGCCAGTGTCCCAAGGAAAGCGCTATGAAAAGTGATGCAGCACTGGTTTTCCCCAGCGATGCACCTTTTACATAAATAGAGCCCTGAATCTGCATTTCCTCTTCCCCTGGCACTCTAGCTGGTCATCCTGCTGTTGGGGGGCGTGGGGGGTTGTTTACCTGTGCTGAACTTGGCCCTGGCTGCTCCATTCTGCATTCCATTGTTTTTATTCTATTGATATCTTTCGTGGTGGACTTATACGCTATTTATGCCTGTAGAGGCAAGTGACATTGTACTGACTAACATGACTAACATGAGTTTATTTACCTCTAATTGGCCTTTCACCACATTTTTCTCACTAGCGTCAACATTTTTATCGCCTTGATACTAGTGTTAGCAGCAGTAATCTCTGCGGCTAGTTGATACTATCGCCATGTAGCGATGTATTGTACATACATCAGTAGCAGGGCGATAGTTTTCGGTGCTAGGCAGCGTTAAGAAAATTGCTGCTAACTAACGCAAACACTAGTTAGAGGCAATTCTTATAAATATACCCCAGAGAGGTTTATAAAGTGCTGCTCCATATTTCACTGAATGTGCTGTCCCCAGGACAGGTGAGGGGTTGTAACTGCTCTGAGGGCAGTGCTTTAATTGCTGTAGAGCTTACGGTCCCTGTTGGTGACTAACACACTTGTTTAATGGGGCGCCTTGGGCAAACAAGGACACTGTGCCCTATCTGTAATATGGGCCCACATGGCCAGCAGCAGCCCAAGCCCCAGTCCAATAAAATGTATGGTCCTTCACTGTGTCTGATTCTTCATTTTTACTTTTTTTATGTGCATATGATTCTCCCTTGGGACATTGTGGGTCAGGTTTATCAATAAGTTGCATCGCTCTTGTGCCACGGGGACACAAGAGTGTTGCAACTACTAAGTCAGACTTATCGAGCAATGCAAGGCCACCTTTTGTGACTCGATAAATCTAGAGTAAGGTAACGCCGATCGCTGTGTTGGGTTAAGCATCCCCAGAAAGGCGTTCCACGGTTCGAGCGTGGGTGTTTCCATGCATCCACCCATGGATTTTGGCACATTCCCACATTTACAATTGCTGGTAGAGTTGGGAATGCGTCAAAATGCTACGCCTCACCAGGTGAGGCGCAACGAGGAGACATATCTTTGTTTCTCCTAGTTTTTTCCTATTTCTATGTGCACTGGAATCTGCAGCATATATTGAAAGAGGAAACTGCCTCAGAGGATTGTTTTTGGCAGGAACAAAATCAGTCCTATCTGCAACGCAGGCACCCTTCCACCACAGTGCAAGGGTGTCTGCATTGGCGCTAGGCAGCACATTGTGCGCCAGCACCACTAGGAAAGGACAGGAATGCACCGTATCATGTTAAATATGGCGCATCGATGCCCTTTCACGCAGCGCAGCAAGGTGACTTGCTTCGTTGCGTGAAATATTGATAAATCTGCCCCTTAATATTTTAGGATGAATTTTGACATCTCAAGCCTACACTCCATTTGTAGGTATGTGCAAGATCAGCAGAAAGCATTCTTCCCCAAAAAAAAGTTCATGCACATAAGTTTATTTTTTTATGTTTTGTTCATATTGCCAGCCATTTCAGGTTTTGTTTGGACTGGGGGCCAAAAATTAAGCTGCGTCCGTATTGGTTTCATGCTCAATATGTAGCTCATCAATAAGGAAATATGTAAATGGAGAAAATGAAAAACACAAAGGAAAAAATCAGACCTTGATTTTATAAAATGTAAATAGATGTTGTAGGAACGTGGGGCCCTCAAATAGTGCAGGGCCTGGGGCAGAGCGCAGCGACTTCCTTTCTATTGTGACAGCTTTGCAGATTGTTGACTGGGATGAAATGTTGTTGGGGAGGGGGAACACGCCCCAAAAGTTTTGTTTCTCATTTGAATGCATTAGGCTGCATTAAGGCTTCACAAGCCTGGCATGCATACGTGTGATGCATGCTGTACTCTGGGACAGCTGTCAACTGCACATCTACCCCCCCCCCTTCTTCCCCACCTGCCCACATGTGATTTAGATAGGGCATCTGACAGCAATACTGACTTCCTGCGATGCATACCAGTAATGCTCGGTCGGGGCTTCCTCGCCATCTGAAGACTGGGGATAAAATAAATTAAAATAAAACCTGCAAAGTCTGATTCAGTGCTAAGTGGCAACATTGTTTTAAAAATTAAGAGCTTCTGATAGGTTTCGTTTCCTGATGCTCCGCCCATTGCATTTACGTTTATGAGGTAGCAGGATGTGTCTAACCAATGGTATATTCATTTATGCATTCTTGCTCATATTCTTCATCTAATACTCATTTGTGCGTGTTACACTATCATGTTTTCTTAGCTTAGCTTGCCACCATTTTGGAAGTGTTTCTCTCTGCGTGCGAGTCACATTCACTCACCCCTCCCGTAGGAATAGAGAAAAGAAATGCTAATGCAGTAGTTTTCCCTTCTCAGCTAACTGTGATCGAAACTATAACAAATTCATTATCATTAGTGTTCTCATGTGCTGGAGACGCTGAGGCCTGGCTCTGTGGCCTTGGGCCGAGATAAGAATGTTACCATCGCAGGTGCAGATGCCTCTTGTGTGAGGCGATTGTTCGCTCTTCCAGGGGTCCAGTATTTTTCCACACTGGGCGTGTTTTACTCTACTGTATCCTGATATAATGTTTTACTGTGTTGGGATGAGTCAGTCCTCTCGGCGCACTCTTATGGGTGAGGTCGGACAGGGCCCTCTCATATGGGAGTTTGTGGCCTAATAAAATTACCTTGTTCATTCTTCTCCACTGTCCGGCTGACTTATTACTGAGTAACTATAGGTGAGTGTGGTAAGTCACTCGGGTGGATCTGAGCCACGCTTATCACTACTAAAGGTCAGATGTTAAAGAGCCATACCTTCTCAAGGAACGCTGCAATAATTCCGTTCTTAGGAGTTGAATGTATTCTAGGCACTGTGTACATTGTTTTCCTCTAGCGTAAAATACCTGAATGCACTTTACTATCCATGTTACAAGTCTGGATTTGGAGACTGGGGCCTTGCTTACGAAAGTTTTGCATCATGTTTGCACCGCGCACCATGGTACATGCGTAATGCAAACCTCTAAGTCAGAATTTTGAAGGTGTGCATGGCTCTGAGAGGCTTCAAAAAACTGGAGTCACCATGGTTCAAGGATGCCTGCGTTGGCGCTATGCTGCTAAGAGAGCGCCAGCTCAAGGGAAATTATAGGAATGCGTCGCATTGACATAAATACGGTGCACTCCTGCCCTTTCCCTGTCACGCAGTGCAGCACAGCAAGGAGACTTGCTGCACTGCATGAGTTCCAGGACGGGACAGAGTTGGCTTGGAGCCGTATTACAGCACCTGCTGGCACACAGTAAAATATTGAGAAAAATCTCCAGATAAAGTCGGGTGTCTGGACGTGTTTAAAAGGTGAGGAATCTGCGGTTAGTAGTATTCATCAGAACCATTTTTTTCTGTAGCTCAATGGTCCCAGAGCTCTGAAAGTACATCTTTACCAAATGGTAGAGAAAACAATCTTGAGTATGGATCTTTGTCCTAATACATGGTCTGTTTCGGGGAGGCAAGTCACCTCAAAACCAAAACCTCATAGAGCAACTTGCAATGTCCGCGCCCAACTCTAGAAGGTAGGAGAATGCAAAGCAGCTAAGGAATTTCATTCAAGTCTTGCATTTAGATGTGACTGACATACCTGAAGCCCATGCTAAGCGTGATATGAAGCAGAGGGTGGGTCAGAGACTGTTGGCAAAAGACAAATTTTGCAACCAACTCATTCTCCCGGTATTTTTGAAGTCAACACTACTTGTTCTGGTAGCAGTGGGGCTTGGAGTATGTCATAGCCTTTGAGGCACACTATGGCTGAAGGACAGGGTTTTGTAAAAGGCCATACCCTATGTGCAGAGCTGGCAGCCCACACCTGAAGGCCAGGCTTAGCAGCAGCTGAGGGCAATGGGACGAGACACAGAGTCCTTCGCTCTGAACTACCAGAGCAAGATCAGAGCCTGCGCTCTATGGGCTCTTGCAGTATGGGAACTGGGCGCAGGGTTTTGCCAAAGGTCACACCCTTTGACCAGAGTTTACTAGGCATTAGTCAAAGGATCAGATACTAGGTGTCACTGAATGCTGCACCTAGAATTTGCTAGGTTCCGACCATGCACTGTGGGCTCATGAGTCAGAGAGGGGCATATGTTGTGGCCAAATAGCTATGCACAGAGTCTCTGGGCATTGACTAAAGTCATGTCCGGAGAGCGCTGACAACTGGGTACACTTTGTTGCTTAAGAGGCACCGGTCTTTTTGCTGAGTTCTCCGGCCACTTGCTATGTCCTATAAAATCTGTGAATATGAGGATGAGTTCAGAGCTTGTTCTTGTTTGGCATGGACATAAGACATGCTCAGGAGGCAGGTGATTGGGGCACAGGTTGTAGTCTATTGATGTTTTGAGCAAGGTCCAAAGAATATCCTAACAAACAGAAAATAAATAACAGGAAAAGTTGAATTTAGGTTTGTTTACTCAGATCACAAAATCATGTATGTTATAACAAAAATTGTAAAAATGCCCGTAAAGAATTTAAGATCATTGAAAACGTTTTAAACTTCCTTCCAAATATCATTTAGGCTTAGGATGTTTTTTGGGTGAATTGCTATTTCATTTTCAAAGTTTTTCACAGCTCTTCAGTAGGGACATTTCCTTGCACCCTCTTGATTAAACTAATTTGTTTTGTACCTTATTGGACGACAACTGTTAAGACATTGGCTATTTATTTTTCAATAACATGTGCCTTCTGCTGTGCTTCTGCGGAAAATTCCTGATAACAGATGCTTCACTGAGGCTATAAGACTAACCTTATATATCCTAGGCTATATAGCCTGGATATTATCGCCAATAAAGAGTCACAAAAGCATCATACAGAACTTTTTAACTAAATACCTATTCACCATTTTGAGGTCTTGCATATATAGTAAGAGTGTAGTCTCGCTGAGCCCATTGTTCCTGGTTGGATGGGGCTGCTGATGGCACGGGATTACCAGTTCAGTTAGTCATACTCACCTGGTCCCATAAACATTCACTCCTTGAACCGGTAATCCAACTTAACTTCCTGCCTATCAGAGTTTTATTCACCTTAGGACTTATACCTGTACACCATGACTTACCAATCCTTATCACTTGTGCTCTAAGTCCTAAATCTAAGGATCAAAGGAGTTAGAATATTAGGTAATAATATAACATTTACTTTTTTTCATAAAATACCTACAGACTCAGGAAAAGTTTTAAACACTTTATCTATGCAATATTTTGTGCGTCAGAGTCCATACAGACTATTCAAGAGTTTCTCAAGAATAAGAATAATAATCAAAGCAAAAATCCTTGGAGACTTAAGTAAGACTTTGAGCATTGGTACCTGGGAAGGGTGAGAAACGAAAACGATACAAGGACATACCACACAGATTATATTTACCTAGAATGGTGCGAGGACCAACCCTGGCCACGAGCTGGGACAAAACAAGGCTTCCAACTAATCAGGTGCCAAAAGGACAGGACAGGTGCAGAACAGGACAGGTATCCTCCGCTAGTGCAACACCAGCGTTACACCCCTCTCTACAGCTACTCTCGGACTCCGCTTCTCCCTCAGAAAACTCCTGATTCTTCTGCATTTTGATATCACAGTGTTCGATTTAGATGATTTGTATTCTTCTACTATTCACTGGAGGGGACTCTTTTCATGTTATAGGGAGTGCGTGTGTTTCTTAGCACTCTTTTCATCTCCACCCTCCCCTGCCACCCAGTGCTGTCCGCCCTTCTCCCTCTGTTAGAATGTATGTTTTTTCTCTTTTCATGACTCCTCCTCTTTTGATGCTCCTGCCATGCTCCCCATCCTGCTCTCTGTGTTAAGATACTCTTTTTCACATATTTTTTATAAGGGCCTGCCAGCTGCAAAGCGCTAACGGGCCACATGCTTCCTTTTTCCTAATTTTGTTTCTTTTAATTTACCGTTCTAAGATGGCCGTCAACACGTTGTGCTTCTTCTTGTCCCAGATTCAGTATGACGCATCTCACCACTTCTGACTTCTAGGCAGAAACCCCTGCTGAGATTTTGTAATAATTAATTAATGGGGCCAATGTTAGCTGTGCTGCAAACACTTTTTAGCAGCTTACAGTAAATACAACTAGTCTAGGCCCTTATCCCCTGCCGATTCCGTTTCCTAATTCCTTCTGGATAGGGTGATGCAGTGTAGCACCTTGCGAGCTATGGGATACCTGCCTCTTCTAGAAAATTCTGATTTGCCTCTGTATTGCTAACATAACCCTTGCACAGAGATTGATAAATAAACAGTGCCAATTTACCCTCAAATGTAATTACTTTAGTGCCACCCAGTGATAATAAATCATCTTAATTCTAGTGTGGAAAATGTTATTTCTAAGTATATCTGCCAAAAATCTGACCACCTTATGCACATAATCCTCCCCTCAATAAATTTCTGCCTCACCATGAGCAATGCTAACTCGATTCGATCTAAAAAGACCAGGGAGTAAATTCGGCCTCACAGTGCTAGGATCCGACTTTCAACTCTTAGAGCGTCCCAAAGGAAGTTGGCGTCCGACTCCTCTACATTATTACCCTCTACAAATGCTTCAAAGTTCTTCTACTACCAGCTCATCTCTCAGAAGCTCAACATTCAGTTGCCACTTACAAGATTTACTTTTAGCAGGAGCTCCTAATAGTCAAAGTAACTCTTTCAATCTGAGGCGCTATGACCATGTCCCTTAGGATATCTCTAATCGGAACATACTCTCATCTGTCATTTGACTTATGCACAGCAGAGAAAAAGGTGTAATCTGTTTGTGTCGTGTGTTACCCCCAGATATAATTCTATCTCCCTCTGTAAGCCAACAGTGGGTTTCAGCAAATCTTTGTTATGCCTTTATGGTTGGAAGAGTCCTCCTTTTGTGAGGCAGGTCAACAGCTTTCAGAAGCCTGCTTATTCGTACCCACAACCACGGCCAGTCACACAAGATGCCTTTTTATGGTTCTTACCTTGGTTCGGTCACAAGTTCATGTTTCGACTAAGAGTCAGTGCACCAAGTGAAGTGCTTTGCATGAAAGAGAGAGAGCAGAACAGCACCATATCTTTAAAGATATGGTGCAATTTTTCTCTCTCTTAGTGCTGGCGCACTTTGGGCAGCCTCGTACCAATGCAGGCACCCATTGAGGTGCCACAGTGCCTGTGTTGTGGTCAGGATACCTTTTGTTGCAGAAATGTATACCTTCCTGCACAAAATTATCCTGTGAGGCTATTTCCTCTTTGTATGGGAGTTGCAGAATGGGCCACATGCAAAATCTTGGCAAATCTGGGTCTTCCACTACGTCTAATGTCCATGTGACCCTCTGCCCAGGATTATGACTTTAGCTTAGTTGGAATATTAGACACTCCTGGGATCCATATTGTGTTTCTCATGCCTGCTGCCAACGACCATAATCTTAGCATGAGATGGCAACTCCTTCTGTTTCTCACATTTGACTCTCAGTGCTTCCCCGCGGTTGAACATCTTCTGGCCAACAAGGGTGTAGTGAGGTGAGATCGCCAACAGTCACCACTTTTAGGGGTTTACACAGGTGCTCACAAGCCAAGTTGAGATTATTTCCTTTTCCTTTTAATTGCTGCCAGGGAGTAGTTCTCCATTGTCAGAACGCGAGTCCATCTTTTGTTATCACATTGCCAACCTGTTTTCTTCAACAAGGCACCACTGCTGTTCGCCTTTCAACTCAGAGTGCTTCTTGATCAAGGAAGTTCGCCCCTCTTCCGGTCTCCGGCATACTCCTGGAACAAGTGGTCCCCTACCCAGGTGACCACACTCCTACTCAGTGCTGTAAGATGCCTTCCTGGTTCACCATTTCGGATATCAGGTCTCTGCCTAGCACTGTGAGGAGGATAATGTTCACCTCTACTGCTGCCTACCGGACTGTGAAACTGCCATGGGTTTGATGCTTGTCTGTCCAATACATGATTCAACACACGTTGTGGAAGTGGCAAGAGCCGTACAATGGTGGCATGTCTTCCCCTTCTGTTGTGTTATCAACCTACATGCTCATGCTTAAATCCACCTGATCAGAGCTGGTCTTTGCTCAGAGCCCGTCCTGGGTGAAACCAAATTTTGTGTCCCTCTCTTTTGTCCTTTTTAGCTGGCTATGTGTTAAAAAAAATGAAAGTGGTAGGGTGAAGTTGAGGGGGCAAAAGAGAAAGGAGAGTCAGAGAAGAAAAGCAGTAAAAATGCAGATACGGGTACAACCAGCCTTCAGAAACAGTTCTTAAATGCACTTTTATTTGGAACTAGATCGGAAGATGACTTCTGCAGGCAGCTCTGGTAAACCTATAAAAGAATGCGCCATGGGGGAGAGCCAGCCCAGCTCGACCATTTTAAAGGCCGGCCCTGCATCTGACCGTAGTCCCCTAACAAACTAATATTAGTGTGTTTTGTTGGATATTTAGAGGTGGGATGTTCTTCTCTTGCACTTCCTCCTTCCGGACGTCACAACTTGTCAATCCCTGTCGCTCCATTTCAGTGACATCGAAAGAGTGTTGGCAGCAGGCTCATGCCTGAACTATATTCACTGCATTCTGTGCTTCCACGCCCTGTGTGCTGTTAAACTGTCTTTGTGTGCACAGTGTCGAAGTGTGCTTGCCAGTGATGGAGCGAGATAGAAAACAAAAATTTTGTTTAGACTCGCAAAGTCACATTTCCATAACATGAATAAAATTATTAATGATTTGTGATATGTCGTGCTAATACAACCTAGATTAAACTTTACACGTGGGGGGACTAACATGTGTGCTCATAAACGTGCATAAATGTTGCATCTTTTTGTTCGTGCAAAATAATAAAATAATTTATTGTTTTCGTTTTTGTCATTACTAACTGCTGCAAACTTAAATAAGCATGTGCTTGTTTTGCTTTTCCTAGTCTGCGTAATGTCATTTCTACTATTCTAGGTGCATATGGGTCTCATTGAAAAACGGAGACTGGTAAATATAAATGCTGCTTTATTTGTTTGCAATGGCTAGGTAACATTTTGATTAATAGGGTGGGTTAATTAATTAGTAAACCATGGGGTGGATACAGATTATACTTTATTTCTTACATTAATACTTTTCTTGTGTTTGTTTTATACTAGAAATCATAAGTTGCCTGCTTTTGAGGCCTAGCTATTTGAGCCACAGAAACAAAGCTGATATATAATTCTGCAGAAAGTCACGAGACGCCCATTCTGAATTAAAACGTTTATTGAAGCTGCATTCACAAAGCAAAAACTGATGAGCTGACATCATTCTGTCGGACATGGCCAAGGTCGAAAGTGAACTTTTTGTCAGTCCTTAACTTGGCATCCGCGGAAGTTGCACTGAAAGACTATGGAAACTGCGAGGATGACTTAATACAAAGTTGCAGTCGCAGGAAGCCTCTGGCTTCACGTGGAAGAGACAATGGTCTTTGTAAGACATGATTGTGTGGAACTTTTTAAGAATCGGGTGACATGTCACTTGTCACTCTCAACCAATGGGACGTCGTAGATTTCTGAAAACTTTCCTTTGCTAGTTTAGTTAGCGTAGAAAGGTATAAAAAGTCATGCCCTTAGGGTTGGGCTGGCTGCTGCTTTCTGACTTTCCGATGAGGGTGATGTGCTGCTGGACTTTGCGTGGAGCACGTAAGAATCCTCAAAGATCTTTACTTTGATTTCTGTCTATTTAGCTCAGTTAGGGAAATAGGTTTTAGAAATGCTAAACTTTATATAATTTCTTTAAATTTGATTCAATCGCTTAAATTGTGAATTTCTATATTTCTCACTATCATGCTTGCTTTATTGCAAATAAATTTCATTTATAAAACTTACAACTTATATACTATAATTTAGAAAATAAAATCTTACTTTTGACAAACAAGCTGGTCTTGATTATTTAGAAGTATAGGTTACCATTAGCTAGATCACGTCACCTATGGTGGTCGTTTAAATGGTTGAGTTTTATTCTAATGACAATATTCTTTCTGCAAATATATAAATATGTATATAGTGTGTAGATGATGTATATAGATTTATTCTGACCACCTGATTCAGTAGGCCCAAAATATATCAGGTTCATAAATGGGTCCATATTTAGTATAGAATTTTGTTTATAGGTTATGAAGTTGGGTAGCGTAGTTTATGATATATTTTTTATAGCCCGCTGGATCAATTATCTGGTAGCAGAAATTGATGGTTGCTAAGAGGTAACCAAGGTAATTTGTTGGTTGCTAAGGGTTGCGTCATGGTATGGAAATAGGATCGATGTTTTAACACTTGTTAAGTTCGTTTTTCGTGCCTATCTGTAAGCTATACCGGTATAGATTGTGTGGCAAGAAATTAGTCACGCAAGCCATCTGTTCCGTTTGTAGTGATATCGCCGAGTATCACAAGAGGTATCGCCGTGTACCATAGTGTTGTCGCCGAGCAGCACAGTTTTAGGGCTAGGTCTGAATCTTGTATAGTGAGGATTTTCTAAGAAATCAAAGCAGCATGAGAATAGGGACAAAGCGCCTTCCATAAAACTCACTGTGATGAGAGTATTAGTTATATCCGAGCTTGAGTGAAGGGTAAAATTAACGTCGGTGCATGATTATCTATAAACAGGTTAGAGTCCTGTACAGATACATGTTTCATATCTATAAACAGGTGAGAGCCCTGTACGGATAACGTCATTATTTTGCTAACGGTGCATGAATTCTATAAACAGGTGAGAGTCCTGTACGGATTTCATGTGTGTTTGAATTTAGGGAATTTTCCGTGTAAAAGTGCGAGTTTGAATTGTATTTTATGTTCAAGTGGAACTCTTAGAACTTTCACTTCGCGGTGGGTTCAGAGCAAAGCGAGTTCATAATTATACGTGTTAGAAGGGTGGGGTAAGGTTACTCTACTGACAATTGAATATTATCCTTAGTGTGAATAGCGCCGTCTATTCCGAAGTGTGGATACTTGAATGTGTGTAAAACTATCCTAATTAGTGAAACGAACAGATGTTGTCTTTATAGTCATTGTTAAGAATTAATTTACACTGAAAAGTGTTCTTAAAATGGCGCTGTGAAAGGATTTTGTGAAGGAGGGGTAAGCGCCAGGAGTGAGAAGCGAGAAACCGCAGCTGCTGTGTACGTCACAGAGCCGCGCTGGGATTGGGTGACCTACGTCACAAGCTGTATTCTGATTGGCTCCTGAGTCTCTGACGGCCTGTGAGCTGATTGGTCTTTCGGAAAATCTCCAAATTTATTGGTCGAGCTGAAAAGTGACGCAGCTCAACTACCATTGGCCTGTTAGTGTGTTTCGCGCACGGATTGGTTGTTTTGCGGAACATCCCGGAAATATTTTACGAACGATTTTGTGAATTAAATTTAACTCTTAAAAATGAGTTATCATTTTAAATATGCTGAGAAAAAGACAACATTATTTCAGAAATTTAAGAATTTATTTTCACCTGATAAGAAAATCGAAACGCGAGGTGGTAAACTACTTCATAAGTATAAAACACCTGCAGCGTACATGGAAGGTGAATACGGATATCATACTGTCTTATGGTTCGACAGTTGGAAACGTTATACTAAAAACGATGGTGTTTTGGCTTGGCCTGATGATGGTTCATTTAATGTAAGAGTTTTAAGAAACTTACGAGAAAAAATGAATGCTCTTGTTCCGAAACCGAGACCAACTCAATTTGAAGCTTTAGTTGAGTGGGAAGATGAGATGTATCAGTTACAAAAAGAAGCTAGTGTAATTAAAAGACCTTCTAAAAATCCATCATGGAAAAGAGAAACTCATGAAGATAGATTGCGAATGTGGAGACAGGGTAACATGAGTGAAGGATTGTATTTAATTCATGAAATGGTAATGGGTTCTCCTACAGGGAAATCTATGGAAAGTGAATCTGAGGATGCAGTTATGGAAGAAATATATACAACTGCTAGAAAGAAACAGCCTAATCAGCCTTTGAGACCTCCTAGATCATGGTCTACTCCGGTGGTTTCTACTGAAACTTCACCGAGTGCACCTCCAATTAGCGAAGCTCCTAAACTTTATCCAAATAATTGTGAAATCACTGAAACTCATAGAAGATCAGAATTCGAGAATGTTCGAAATGAAGGTAGACATTTTACAATGACTCCAAGAGCAAGGGAACCTCCAAAAGATTATGCAAGAGAAACAAGAAATGTTGATGATGTCGATTATAATGAATATTTAAGGTCTAAAGAAGAATTAATTAAAAGAATGACAAAAGGCATGGAAGCTGTCACAGTTCCAGTAACAATAGGTCCTGTTCAGCCTGTATTTGATCAAAGAGATACAAACAAAACCGGATTAACTATTCCTTTAAATACAGAAATTCAAAAGTCTGCTGAAAAATTTAATTCAGACTTGACTGAATTAAACACTTCTAGATCGAGAATGCCTGATTTAACATTTAATGAGGATTTATCTCCAAAAACACCTATGGGTGCTATGTCAGATGTAGGAAGTCCTGAAGTCAGGGTAACCACACCAAAACTTGATGTGGCCAAATTAAAAGCGAATATAGAAGAATTAATAATTGGAACAATTGGCCCAGATAGTTTAAATTACTATCGGGATGATGAACTACTATTCATTTGCAAAAGTATTCAGTGGAAAACGAAAAATAAATATGATCAATTAGAAGATCTAGCTGCAGAACTTGAAATCGATGTAAGTAAACAAAAGAATTTTGCAAAGCATTACAGATTAGATTTTTCAGAAAGTGACATTGAGAGTTTGAACTCAATGGGAAGAATAGTTCACATTAAAGATTTGATTGTCTATATCAAAAAGTTAGGAGAACTGAACAAATGGAGAGTGAAATGGACCAAAAGAAAGGAAGATGAAAGATTGGAAAAATTGTCAAAACAATTTCCAATGAGAGAAGTTGCAGGTGGAGGATATGTTCATGTCCCATGGTCAAGACAGGACATTCTGTTATTCACAAATGACTTTCCAAAATTAAGAGAGAAACCTGTTGAGTGGTACAGGCAAGTCGATAGATTTATCAAAGTGTCAAAAGTTCTGTGGATTGATTTAGATGGATTTTTTGACATTGTAGTCCCATCTGATCTTTGGACAGAATGTAAAATATCTATTAGTTGGCCAAAAGCAGAACCTGAACGAATCAAAGAAACAGGTGCCCCAAATCCACTTGTAATGGATTTTTACGAGAAAGTAATTGTTTGGATGAAAAACAAAATTCCACCCAAAGAAGTTGATTGGGTTAAAATAGAAAGAACAGAACAGGAAACAAAAGAATCAGTTCATTCTTTTCATGAAAGACTATTGTTAATCTTTAAACAATACAGTGGTTATGAAAAATTAGATGAAAAAGACATGAGTCATTTTATCTATAGATTTGTTTATGGACTAAAACCTGAAATTGGAGAAATGATCAGAACTAGTATTGTCGGATGGCAAGCACTATCTGTAGATGATATTCTAAGAAAAGCAAAATATTGTAGCGATGAATTAGAAGTAAAACAGAAAAAGCTGAAGGAGAAAGCCATGTGGGCTCAGGTAAAGGTAGCTGAGCAACAGATTGCCAGCATGGGAAACAAGAACACTAATTTTGTTCAAACTGGAAATACAAACCAGATACAAGGAAAGTTTAAAGGTAATAATTTCCCAAAGAAATTTAGCCCGAAGATAGAAGAGCTGAAACAAAGATTACCTTGTTTTAATTGTGGCGAAATTGGACATTGGAGGGACGAGTGTCCTCATCCTCCTAGAAACTCAAAGAATCCCTTATTGAATCCACAGATGCAGAATGGTGTTAACCTGCAGCAACAGCTACAGATGCAACAGGGGTTAAATGAATTTAATATTCAGCGACAGTTACAACAACAGCAACAACAACAGGTGAATAATCGTCAAGACCAATTGCCACAACCACCTTTTCCGAATTGTGGGGGAGTTCAAAAATATAATCCAAACGTGGGATTTCAGGGATGTGAACAGGTAATAAAACCACAAAAACAGCAAAAGCAGCAAAAGGTTCAAATGCAAAATGCTTCACAACAATTTTTATTAACAGAAAGTCAAGACAGTGATTCTGATGATTATTGCTGACGGTGCCCGAGAGAGGAGGAAGAGTGTGTTGTTGGAGCCACTCTTGAGGTTGACCAGTCTGGTCCTTATGTAAACGGGAAAGTTAATGATGTAGACATCACTTTTCTAGTGGACACTGGTGCTACCCGTTCTACTGTTAGATCAGTGGAAATTGAAAACCTACCTCTCTCTGGGGATACCATCCAAGTCGTGGGAGTAAGTAATCAGCAAATTAAAACAGACTTAACTGATCCAGTACCAGTCGAAATTGGAAATTACAGAGACAAACACAGATTTGTGGTTTGTAATAGTAGTCCAGTAAATCTATTAGGCAGAGACATCCTATGTAAAATGAATTGCAGAATATATTGTTCTCCTGAAGGAGTTGAATTACAAACAATGGAGGAAGATGGTTTGTACAGAATGACAATGATGATGATAGAAGTAGAAGAAACAAAATTGTTTCCTGCATTTGAAGAAAAGGATTTACCTGAAGAGCTAAAAGAAACAGTGAAATCTGAAATATGGGATTTTACTGGAAATGAGATGGGTCTAATGAAAAATGTAGATCCTGTAAAAATTGCATTGAAACAGGGAATAGAATTTCCAAACACTCCACAGTATAAAATGAAAACAGAAACAATTGAAGGTATTACACCTATAATTGAAAAGTTAATCAAGCAAGGTGTATTAAAAGAAATGAAGAGTAGCTCTTGTAATTCACCAATTATGGGAGTTAAAAAGGCTAACGGAACATTTAGGATCGTACAAGATTTGAGAAAGGTTAATCAAATTGTCATTCCATGTTGTCCTGTGGTTCCAAATCCAGCAGTAATTCTATTTCAGATTCCACATGATGCTGAATGGTACACAGTCATTGACCTTTGCAATGCATTCTTTACTGTTCCCTTACATCCAGACAGTTATGAAATTTTTGCTTTCAGATTCCAAGGTAAGACCCTTGGATGGACAAGAATCCCTCAGGGCTATACAGAAAGTCCTTCAATCTTTAACGAACTGTTAAAAAGATCATTAGAAGATTTAGACTTACCAGGTAGGTCTACGCTGGTGCAGTATATTGATGATTTGTTAATAGCTGCAAAGACAAGAGAAAATTGTGTAACAGACACAATAATTCTGTTAAATCGCCTTGCAGAAGAAGGACATAAAGTGTCCCCAGCAAAACTACAGTTTTGCAAACAAGAAGTAAAATATCTTGGTCACAGAATAGCAAAGGGAAAAAGACAAGTAACAATAGAGAGAATAAAAATGATTCAAGCAATGTTACCGCCAAAAACACAAAGACAGGTTAGAATGTTCTTGGGAATGGTAGGTTACTGTCGACAATGGATAAGTGGATTTTCAGTAATTGCAAAACCACTACAAAGACTGACCAAATCAGATGTAAAAGATCCAATCATTCTCAATGATGCTGAGATGGAATCTTTTGAGAATCTGAAAAAGAGCTTATGCCAAGCTCCTGCTTTGGGTATGCCAAATTATGAGAAAGATTTTGAACTGTATTGCAGTGAGAGAGAAGGATGTGCATTATCTGTATTAATACAGAGACATGGAAATTTAAAGAAACCTATTGCATACTTCTCTGCAGTACTTGATCCAATTGCAAAAGCATTACCAGGTTGTTTGAAAGCAGTCGCAGCTACAAGTATCAGCCTTGAACAAAGTGAAGGAATTATAATGGGATTTCCTGTGAAAGTTTTTGTGCCTCATTCAGTTGAAATATTACTGACAAGAGGTAAGACTCAACATTTAACAAGTAGCAGATTGACAAAGTATGAGAAAATCATACTGGGAGCAGATAATGTTTCGATTTCAAGATGTCTGAATCTGAATCCTTCTACATTACTGCCTGATTCTGAAATTGTTGATGACATTGAGACAGAACATGAATGTTTAGATGTCATGGAATTCTGCACAAAACCAAGAAAAGACATCAAAGACAGACCTTTGCCTGAATCGGATTTTGTCTACTTCGTAGATGGCTCATGCTTAAGATCCGAAGGTGGTGTCTTGAAAGCTTCATACTCAGTTTGTACAGTCGAAGATGTTGAAGAAGCATCATGTCTTGAAGGAGTTCGTTCAGCACAAGTGGCTGAATTGATTGCTTTAATTCGTGCATGTGAAATATCAAAGGATATTAGAGTTACCATCATTACTGATAGTCAGTATGGGTACGGAGTTGTGCATGATTATGGACAACTCTGGTCACAGAGAGGATACATGACATCAACAGGATCACCAATTAAAAATGCAGTTTTCATTAGGAGATTAATTGAGGCAATACAATTGCCAAAAGAAATTGCCATAGTCAAGTGTGCAGCGCACACTAGAGGAACTGATTATATTTCCAAAGGAAATGCCTTCGCAGACGAGACAGCAAAGTACTGCGCAAGAAAAAATTATTCTTACAATCGGAATAGAAGTACAGAAACTGATTCAAATTCATTAATGCTAACAACTGTTGTAGAAACATGGAATGAGATTAGAGATTTACAAAACGAAGCAGATGATGAAGAAAAAGACCTATGGTTAAGATCAGATTGTAGACCACGTGATGAAGATGGAGTGTGGGTTTACAAAGATGGCAGAGTAGTTTTACCAAATTGTTTGATTTCTGACATGGCCAGATTATATCATGGTCCTGCACATTTAGGAAGAGATTCTATGGTCAGACTTTTTAGAGAAACATGGTTCAATACGAAATTTAGAACCATTGCAGAATCTTTTTGTCAAAGGTGTTTGTCATGCCAACAAATGAATCCAAACAGAAAATCAGTGGTGGGGACAGGAATAATTGGTCGAGAGGGTGGTCCCTTTACTAGGTTACAAATAGATTTCATTGAAATGCCTTTACACAACTGTTTGAAATATGTACTTGTAATTGTATGCTTATTCTCAAGGTGGGTAGAGGCTTTCCCTACACGACATTGTGATTCAATTACAGTAGCAAAACTAATGCTCAGAGAAATCATCCCAAGGTACGGTTTTCCAGTCACTATTGAGAGTGATGGAGGAAGCCATTTTGATAACAAACTGTTGAAGTTAATTTGTGAAGCTATGAGCATTGAGCAGAAAATACACTGTGCATACAGACCAGAGGCATCAGGTGTAGTTGAACAAATAAATGGAACTATCAAAAACAGAATTGGAAAAATGTGTCTAGAGACAGGAGTTAAGTGGACTGATGCTCTTCCACTTGTTTTGATGTCATTAAGAAGTACACCAGATAAAAAGACAGGTCTGAGTCCTCATGAAATTTTAATGGGAAGAGTTATGAGGCAAGCTTTTGTACCTGTAGGTAAACTGTTGAGCATAAATGACAGTGCAATTTTGGATTACTGTAAAAGGTTATCTGATATGGTAACTTCTGTGTCTAATCAGGTGGGAACTGAAGCTCAATCAAATGACAAAGTTTTGACACATGATCTGAGACCTGGAGACTGGGTCAGAACGAAAGTACATCGGAGGAGGAATTGTCTATCTCCTAGATGGCAGAAACCTAGGCAGGTAATATTGATCACTACTAATGCTGTAAAGTGCAGAGGATTGAAGCGCTGGATTCATCCAAGTCATACTATTCCAATACCAACTCCTGAGAATTCTGATGTTGAAAGTGATACCACAGATGATTCTGATTCTGAAGCAGAAGACAGAACAGAAGGTGAAGTAATTCCAGATTCTGAAGATCGACAAGAAAGTCGACATCTGGAAACTGTGCCAGTGAATGGAAATCTGACAAGAAAAGACTTAGAAATAATTGAAATAGATTCTGAAGGTGAAGAGAATCTGTTAAAAGGAAAGATAACTGAAGATTCAGTTGTCTATATTGAAAATAAAGAAGCTGAACCAAAAGAAGTTTCAGACCAGGAGAGTATCGAAAGGCAGAGAACAAGCTCTGAAGTAAGGAACAAAAATCCGAAATCTGGGAAGCTAGAGGTAATTGAAGAAGAGGAGGAGAACGAATTACCGAGTACCAGTGATGGAAGACAAAGTGAAGTTCCTGAAGGAGTGAAATTGCCGAATAGAGAAGTTCCTGAGTCAATTGAAATTTCAGACTACGAAACTGAAGAAAGTGACGTGGAAGGTGGAAGTGAAAACGGAAAGAAAAGGACTTGGAAGTCAGAATCAAATAATTCTGAACCAAAGAAGAAGTACGTGAGAAAAGCAGACTACTGGCCTGGTGGAAGATTGAGAGTCAGATTGATTAAAAAGCCAATAGAACAAGTTGAAGAAATAAGTAGTCAAAAGAGTCCAGGAAAAGAAGTTGGAGTTGGAAGAAAAATAGAAGTGATATCGAGAAAAGGGAAGAGAATAATTAAACCAAACCAGAAATACAAGTCTCCTGAGTGGACTTACTTGGTAATTCCACCTGTTATAGACATATATGATAGTAGTGAAGAAGAAAACGAAATCCAAGAAATTAGTGACAATGATTGAAGTACAAAATTATTAAATTGGCAAAAGGCTGAAGAAATCCTGTTAGTTGACACAAGGTCGAAGAAAAACTGTTTAGTAGAAGAAAACTTATGTATGACATAAGGTCGAAGAAATCTTGTTTAGGGTTATAAAAGAAAAATATATTTTAAAAGGGGGGTGTATATAAATTTTAAAATTTATTTTTATTTTTGAGGCTAAAACTAACCTAAAAATGCCTTACGTTAAGGAGAGCACTTCAAGATGTTCTGTTTTTAAAAGATGCTGTAAGATGACTCTGGTATGTCTGCTCATTTTAGTTCTGCTCTGGTTGGTACTAGCTGTGATTATACCTTTAGAAATGAATAGAGAATTACACAAAGTTAACATAACAAGCAAAGAAGTTACCTGCTTCTGTTTCTGAGGGAGTAACATATAATATGCTTCCTCTCACTTATGCTGTTACATGTAGTGTATTAACTAGTTTATTTTATCAAACTGGTCGTTTAGAATATTACTATTCAAATTATGATGAAATTTTTGCTAATGTTAAAATTGATAATGCTTTAAATAAACATAAGAAAGCTAAACAATTGAGAGAATATTTCCTTGTTACTAACGAACTCACTTATGAGTATGCTTATAAGAATAATCTAACATGTAAATTAAGTGCTGAAGGAAAGAAATTTTTGAATATGGTTGAGGAGAGAAGAGCAATTTATAAGAGAAATGAATTAGTCAAGCAGACTAAGTCATCCTTCTGGCAAAAAGAGGATGGGAAATTAAATGGCAAAATGCTTGAAAATATTGCAATTCACATAGACAAACCTGTTAGTGGAAAGCTTTGCATTAGAAGAGATAATACACTTTTTGATAATTATTTTGTAGGTGCAAGTAACTGTGAAGATACTTATCAGATTATGGGAGGTTGGGGATTTAAAGGTGGAAAAGATCCTATCTTCCCTGGAATTTATTTTGTTTGTGGTGACAAAGCTTACTATAACCTTCCAGACCATTGGTATGGAACTTGTTATGTGGGAATTGTTTTTCCTAAAGTGTTTCATGTTGACAGAGATTCAGAAGGATTGTTTAAAATTCATAATTATGTAAATAGAGCTAAAAGAGAAACTTTTACTGAAGTTCTGGGAGATATTTTCCAAGCTGTAATACCTTTTGTTGGTATAACCCTAAATGCAGGGAGAATCAGAAAATTGTCCACTATAGTTGATAGATTATCAACTGACACTGCTGATGGATTTCAATTAGTGAATGTTGAAGTTATTGCTATTAGATCCATGGTAATTCAAGATCGTCTTGCTTTAGACATACTCCTAGCAAAAGAAGGAGGAGTCTGTGGCATTTTACATGTCCAACATTGCTGTACATATATACCGGATGAAAGTAAAAATATTGAAATGTATATTAAGAATATTACACAAATGCATTCAGAGATAATTCCTTTAGAAGAAGAAGATTTTACTGGGAAACTTTCAAAAAGGTTTCAAGCAATTAAAAACTGGTTTCATAATATCGGAAGTTCAATTCTTGGCAAGATTCTGGCACCTTTGATTATAATAGTATTCATTTTTATTTTGACTAAAGTAGGTTGTTTGTTACATAAAAGAAAGAAACACTTGAAGGAAAAGAAGAGAATCTATAAACTCAGAAAAGAAGAGGAAAGGGAGATCGAGTTACAGGAGTTACATAGAGAGCGTCATGTTAATTGCAAAGATTATGCTGAAACAGACTTTTAGGTTTACTAATACAAATGAATTTGAATCGATTTCTTAAAAATTTAATTTACCAAAATCTTGAGTGCTGGTGTGGTGATTTGTTAATCACCAGATGAGGGAGTTGATGGAGCGAGATAGAAAACAAAAATTTTGTTTAGACTCGCAAAGTCACATTTCCATAACATGAATAAAATTATTAATGATTTGTGATATGTCGTGCTAATACAACCTAGATTAAACTTTACACGTGGGGGGACTAACATGTGTGCTCATAAACGTGCATAAATGTTGCATCTTTTTGTTCGTGCAAAATAATAAAATAATTTATTGTTTTCGTTTTTGTCATTACTAACTGCTGCAAACTTAAATAAGCATGTGCTTGTTTTGCTTTTCCTAGTCTGCGTAATGTCATTTCTACTATTCTAGGTGCATATGGGTCTCATTGAAAAACGGAGACTGGTAAATATAAATGCTGCTTTATTTGTTTGCAATGGCTAGGTAACATTTTGATTAATAGGGTGGGTTAATTAATTAGTAAACCATGGGGTGGATACAGATTATACTTTATTTCTTACATTAATACTTTTCTTGTGTTTGTTTTATACTAGAAATCATAAGTTGCCTGCTTTTGAGGCCTAGCTATTTGAGCCACAGAAACAAAGCTGATATATAATTCTGCAGAAAGTCACGAGACGCCCATTCTGAATTAAAACGTTTATTGAAGCTGCATTCACAAAGCAAAAACTGATGAGCTGACATCATTCTGTCGGACATGGCCAAGGTCGAAAGTGAACTTTTTGTCAGTCCTTAACTTGGCATCCGCGGAAGTTGCACTGAAAGACTATGGAAACTGCGAGGATGACTTAATACAAAGTTGCAGTCGCAGGAAGCCTCTGGCTTCACGTGGAAGAGACAATGGTCTTTGTAAGACATGATTGTGTGGAACTTTTTAAGAATCGGGTGACATGTCACTTGTCACTCTCAACCAATGGGACGTCGTAGATTTCTGAAAACTTTCCTTTGCTAGTTTAGTTAGCGTAGAAAGGTATAAAAAGTCATGCCCTTAGGGTTGGGCTGGCTGCTGCTTTCTGACTTTCCGATGAGGGTGATGTGCTGCTGGACTTTGCGTGGAGCACGTAAGAATCCTCAAAGATCTTTACTTTGATTTCTGTCTATTTAGCTCAGTTAGGGAAATAGGTTTTAGAAATGCTAAACTTTATATAATTTCTTTAAATTTGATTCAATCGCTTAAATTGTGAATTTCTATATTTCTCACTATCATGCTTGCTTTATTGCAAATAAATTTCATTTATAAAACTTACAACTTATATACTATAATTTAGAAAATAAAATCTTACTTTTGACAAACAAGCTGGTCTTGATTATTTAGAAGTATAGGTTACCATTAGCTAGATCACGTCACCTATGGTGGTCGTTTAAATGGTTGAGTTTTATTCTAATGACAATATTCTTTCTGCAAATATATAAATATGTATATAGTGTGTAGATGATGTATATAGATTTATTCTGACCACCTGATTCAGTAGGCCCAAAATATATCAGGTTCATAAATGGGTCCATATTTAGTATAGAATTTTGTTTATAGGTTATGAAGTTGGGTAGCGTAGTTTATGATATATTTTTTATAGCCCGCTGGATCACCAGCGTGGTCTTGAATATGGGCTTTCTGCCCCCCCCCATCCCCCCCCCCCCCCTGCCCCAAGACTTCTTGCCATACTTTCGGCTAGGAGCTTGTTTTGAGTCACCATGGATTGCCGTCAATTTCTCTGCTTTTCTGGCTTTCCATCAGACCTCACTCTATTCCCAGTCACTTGCTGCTGCACTTTGCCCTTTGCTCCGGTGCAGTAGCCACACAAGACCTTGTCAGTGACACCAAAAATAGTGCTGAAAGTCGAGCAGGTCACTTTCTTAGGTTTGTGACACCTCTCTAATTTGCAAGGTGTCTTTCCCAGGGAGACCATAGAGGCACAAAGGGGTCCCTTGTTCAAGAACGTATTCTGCAGCATCCCCAGGCTGACTGGCACCAAGTATGGAGGCTTTTTGTATGAGCGCGGGCCATGTAGTGGAAGTGCCGCACGGGTACTCTGATTAACTCAAGGGCCAAGATGGATTGGTCAGAAAGCCCTAGTCCCTACCAGTTGTATAATAGTGAGAGTCCTATATAAGCAACCTTATCCGGGCTCTGAGGAGCATAGGGGTAGATGTTCAATGGGAAAATACTGGGTTGTTACATTATTACCTATTTATGATGCTAATTTCAGTTTGTGAAACTGAGTTTTCTAAAACCTATTAAGGAAGAGGCATGTTTATAAAGTTCCTTTTTCACTGCCTAAATCCTTTGGAGGGCCATTTGTATTATTTCTCTCACTTCTGCCAGCCAGTTTTTAGCATTTGATTAGGTGTGACCTTGCCCCCAGGACTGAGCCAAAAATCTTTGGGTGTGGAGAGGAGGTGGGGTGCCCTTCATAAGATGGCATGCAGCCTAGAAACCTAATCAACTTCAAAAAGGCCCAACCTGTCATAAGAAGCTGTAGCTAGCACACGTTTGCACCTTTTTTTGCCCCTCCAGCCAGACTGGCCCAATCACAGGGGGCATCTTGTTGACATCACAGTGTCAAATACTGCTGGAGTGTTTTACATATCACACTTGAGGCACACTTCAAAGGGCGAAAGCAGAAAGCCAATATAATTCTTGTGTTTCCACTGACTGGTTGCTGATGAACCCTGGTGTATTCTACTAGACTTCTGAGTCTCTTGGAGGCACAGGGACTATTTTAAACTGGATTTTGGTGTTAGATGTGAGATGACAATGGTCCTTACATATACCTCCCGCCCTCAGAGCCCAAGTTTAGCGTGATCAAAGACAGGCACCATCCTGAAAAGGCACAAAGTAGGTTGGGTTAGCTGTGGGTATGGCATGCCCAAGGGTAATTCCCACCCCCTAGTTTGTGCCAGACTCAAATGTGGCACCTCCAGACACCCACGTCAGAACACTCCTGGACCTGTGGAATATCAGAAGAGAACTGACCCTGTTGTATGAGACCGTAGAAGAGACAAGAAGACTGGACATGTTCTCCCTCTTGTACCAGGGACAAAGCAGTGGACTACAAGGGTCATATGGCTGATCTTCTGTTAAAGTCACAGGAACACAACAAGTTATAAGAGGCCTTGTCCTGCAACTGACCAGCTGACCTGTGGCAACTGGGCCTGGACCCTCCAGTGTGTCTCTGCCTTCCACCCTGTGAGTCTGTACGTACCTCCCTTGAGGTTCTGCTGGGCTTTAGAAGTGTATTCATCTGATGGAATGGGACTTAAAGGAGTAAAACCAGAAAGTAAAATCTTTGACTAGGACAAACCTAGTTAGTGAATCCAACCCACCACACTCCATCCCGGCCAACATCAAATTGAGCCTAGGACCTGTTCTACAGCGACCATTGGCACTTTGGCATTTTTAGAGCTCTTCTTACATAACAAATTCATAGCTCTGCTTTCACTTATTGAAATTTTTTCGTTTTGGTGTCATTTTATTTAATACATTTTACTCTATTATTCAAATTTTTTTAAGGATATTTATTACTTTGCATTTCGACTTATCACTGTTTCAGTATTGCATACATTCTTTACATATTGCCTCTAAGGTAAGCATGTCTTCTCTGTGCCATAGCTACCAGGGGGTTGACCGCAGGTTAATTTAGTGAATTTAGTAGTTCACCCTAACAAGGATTGTAGTTATTACATAAGGTGGGTACCTACCCCTCAACTAATATCTCAATTTCTTGGATCCACATAGTCTTATTATCAGGCGCACAACTGGAAGACCATTTGGGACAATCAGAACACAGATCACTATGGGTGAACTTAGAGCTACACTTATTTACGATCACACTGGGAACCTTGCCAGTCTTCACATACAATCCAAGTTAAACAAATTAGCCAGACCCACAATTAAAGCAGTGGGAACGTTTTGGAAACAAATACATAAAACGTAAGGACTGAAACCATGGCTAAACCTGTCAGCCCCTTTATGGCAAAATCCAAGGTTCTTTTGAATAACAAAAATGAAATATTCCATGTTGCACTCCGGTATGTGTCAAACACTTCTCAATTATGCGTGCTGTCTTGGTGTGTAGTCTGTCCAGGAACACAGCTATATGATAGGACTATAGCTATTCTCGAGAGTGAGAGCAGTCCCAAGGCACACGAATCATAGCATCAGCCTCCACAGCTCGTATTATTTGTAGTCCGATGACCATGTCATTCAAGATGTTTTCACAACAACTTTCTTTTAATGTAAACTTTGTGATTCTGTAAAGAGATTTACAAACATGCTCCAGAATATAAGAAATTTAAAAACCTACAGACCTTTATTCGATTTACAGGTAATCAATTCAAAACATTTAAATGCTATTTTGTGGTGATACTAGTACAGAAAGCACCTAATGCATTTTGGGACCAATAGGTCCTTCATCAGAGGAAACAACCTAAAAATAAATAAACATGATATGCAATTAAACAGCAAGAGCAACAACGTGGTTGGCACTATATGAGTGGTTGAAAACAATAAGAATGGTGGGGTGAACATAGCATCTAGTTGGCTGTTGCAGATGATTTCAAATGTGTGTAACTGTGTGAAAAACGTGTAAAGCCAAATTCTTTAGAGCAACCTTTTGTTAAAAATCCATTGTTTGTCTCTCTTGCACAAAATTCAAATAAATACATGCTTTTAAAAAGTGCATTGGCCAGGAGATGCCATCAAGAAAGGCAAACTTAGGTCAAAATTCAGCAGAGGAACAATAAGTAGAATGAGAGAGAACAAATACACTACACCTTTTTAGAAACCATGCTATTAGTGGCAAGTTAAACAGAGAGGGTTGACCAAGGCACAGCAGCCAGGTAGTCTTTACCTGTTGTGAATGTTAGACTCTCATGTACAAGCGACAATGCAAGCCTCCAGACATCAGACAGGTTAGACGTCTTACAACTTACTCTTCTCTAGAAGCCAATAAAGATGAATTTGGTGGCAGGTTTCCTGGCCATTAAGATGACGCCAGCAACCTCATCCTGAAGGCAAAAGGATTCTAACTGGCACCCCTAAATTTCCAAGCGATCAGTCACAATGGCTGGCAATTGGGGTGAAGACCTGACCATCCTGCTGTGACAGCAGGTCCTCTCTGAGCAGGTTGGGAAGAGGAGTGTAAATGCTGACTGCCAAAATAGTGGTTTACTAGTTCCTCTTGACCCAGTCTGGGGTAATTAGATTCAGCTGCACACAATCCTCACAGCACTGCACGGTCTGCCGAACTTTGCATAGAAGCAGGATTGGCATAAATGAATACATTAGGTCTGAACCTGAAGGCATCCCCAGGAACTCATACCGAAGGAAGTGCATGGCAAAAAACTGAGAACACTTCTTATTCCAGGTCGTGAAAAAGAGATCCATGAATGAAAACCTCAGTCTATAGAAAATTGCCTCCATCACTCTAGGAGTTAGCTCTCACTCATGGCCCTTCAGTGCGATACGACTGGAGGCATCTGCTCTCCCACTGAGGGAGCCTGTGAGTTTGGGCACTACTAGGGCAACTCGCAGATGTTGCGTCCACGTTCATAACTGAATCGCCTCTCAAGATAGGGTCCACGACCCCACATCACCCTGTTTGTTGGTATAATTGCGGCAGTGGAATCTTCTGGCATAATCTAGACTGTGCCTCCTGAGATGGCTGAGATGGAAGGGAGAAAGGCTTTCAGGGCAAAACCTACCACTTGCAGCTTGAGCCCATCCATGTGCTATTGACAAGCAAGTGGATTTTACGACTTATCAGATTGGCCTCAAATTCGATGGATTTCAATTTAATCCAAATTATTCCTCTGGCAAATTATATCAAATGCAACCCTGAATTCAAATTAGCAGCCTAGTTCCAGACCTCGCTACTGGTGTGGACTTCCTAAATAGTTGGAATGGGATGGCACATTCGTCCCAGGGAGGCAGATTCTGCTGGAAGCTAATCTCAGCTACCCCTAGCCAACTGATTCTCTAGTTGCAGGTCCCCCATGCTTGTAGAAACTAGGTCTGTGCAGCTACAGTGTTATAAGCCACGCAGATGTCTTACCACGCAGATTTCACAGTGGCACAAAATGCAGAGGGGGCACAGGTTAATGTGTAATGAAAAACACAGGGAGCAATTTCAAAAATCGAAACGATCAGAATTTTATGTGAACATGGAATGTTTGTGCGATATTTTAAAATGCGGATTTCAAATGTGTAGTTCGCAAAATATTTGAAGGATGCTCTCACCTGCCAAATTCAGTCCTTTGTCAAGTCAGATAACATTCAGGATCAGTTCAGCCTAGTATCATGCTGGGTAGAGGAGCAGATTGCTCCTACTCAGTATCAATGATCATCTCCGAGGGCTGGTTGATCAAGTTCAGTTTCTGTCCCCTACTGTTATGAAGTCTCAGTAGCACTCAACACTTGCGTGAACTGAAAAAAGGGATTTCTTAAATGGACGGTACTTTGGTGGATGTGCATCGGAACCTAATGTGACTGAGCTCAATCTTTTCCTCTGAAGTCTTCAGGATTACCTGTGGTGTTCTGCAGGACGCTGTACGGCCTCTGTTTATTTTCTAGATTTATGCACAGTCTGTTTTTTGCTCATCCGATCCTGGGAGTGTGAATACATCCTTGATGTGAAAACACTGACTCTGAAGAGATCATCTTCTTCTTCTTTCATCAATTGCTGTAATGACTTGGATGCAGGCATGTCACCTTCCTCAGTCTGAATACATTTATGATAGGAATGTTGATCATTAGACACATGTCTGCACCAGTGCCTCATCTTTGACCATTGGGTCTTGCCCCAACCGAAATGTAGCCTTTGTTATGAAAAACGTGGGGTCTCCATAGAGTTGTGCCTGTTGCTGGTACTTAAGCCAGCACCGACAGTTAAGACTGAACCCTTAACTTTATATGCTTCTGGTGTATACTCGGTGCCTACCAAGGTCTTACTGAGACAGGACAGGACTTACTTTAGCCTTCCACATCAAAAACGATAGGAGTGAAGCACTTGCAACCTCGTGCGGTTCATTTTCTCTCAATAACATCTGAGGCAACAGCATTAACTATTAGTTGACAAGCAAGAAATATGAAACATTGTACAACCTTCATCAGGCTGAAGGACAGACTGGCCATTGACAGATGTACCACACACTGCATTCTTCAGAGTTTAACTCCGTAGTAACCTATTGAAAGTAGCCAGAAAGAGGCTGGTGTTTATCTCAGTGCAGACCATGCACCCACCTTGACAAAGGAGCTTCCAACCTATTTATAGGCAACTTCTGGCTATGTTCCATCTTGCAGATCATTTAAAACCTGGGTGTCTGCAAATGCACAGGAGCTGTTCCTCTGTAAGGCTATGGGGGCATTGACCCTCTAGAGAGAGTCCCCACATCTCAGACTCATGAACATATTTCCTCTGCTAAGTACTTACAATGTACCGTCATTCATTTTTTTCTCCTTTAGGCTCGAGTGGCCCGTGCAGGTAAGAGCGGTGGGGCTGGGGGGAGGGAACTCGACAGATGACGACGAGGGAAAATTAAATAAGTAATCAGTTTTACCTCATTGTCTGTTGAGTTCCCCTCACCCTGCCCAACCGCTCTTACCTGCACGTGCTGCTCCTGCCATTAGGAGATGGGCTACAGCTCTCTCTCTCTCTGATGTATTATGACAACCAGGACCAGCTGAGGAAATGTTAACTGAACTGTGCATGTCATATTGGCCGGTGTTTTCACTGTGGCCAGCCTCATATGAGCAAGTCAGGCTTCCAGAACCAATGCAACGAGGGAGCTGGAATAGCAGAGTCACAGCCCCATTGGTCTCATTGACCCAGCCAATACTGGCACTGCTCTTATGCTGTTTAGTATTACAGGCAGCATGAGAGCAGTGCTCAGTGGCTAGGAAGCTTGGTGGTTATTTTCTTTGGGACCAGCATGCACATATTTTACAGCCAGGCAGTGCAACACTGGAGAATTTAAGCTGAATATATGCTGAATAAAGGTACCATGGTAGGATTGTTTGTTGAGGCAGTACTCCATGCTTATAACGGATAGTCAATGACTTGCACATAGAATGGGCCCTGATCACTTCTGCATTACGAATTCCCTTCTGCAGCTATGCTATGTTTTTAAGAAAATGGAAATTGTATAACAGAAGTGATTGGGCACATTCTATATTTATTAAGGATAACGTACCCCTTCCGTACATCATAAGGATATTGAAAGTCACAGAGGAGTTCCATATACATACAAGGCCTAAGGCCGAGTTCCTTAATAAGATTATGGAACTCTGAGAAGACTTGCAATATTCTTATCATGTGTGTGAGGGGATACTTTTACCCCACACATACATGGTCACACCATCACCTTTTTGGAAGAAAAATAATTAGGAACTGGTTTGAAATAGAACATAAAAACGGACAAATGACAGCAAAAACTATTGTATAAACAAGGTGTGTGATACAAAAATGGCTCTACGTGGTTAGACGCCGACAGACCCCTCCATCGGGCAGCGCAGGAAGATAACTATCAGATTGCTTCCGCATTGCCACTAATATGATGGCACACGTCGACTAAACAGCAAAACCGCTAGACCCCCAACCTAAATACAGTGGACCGAAGCCAAAGCCGAGCCCACGCTTGAAATTGACCGCAAGGGTGCACACACAGCCGTCTCCATTCAGACGTTCTGAATCCTGGCTCTACATATCTAGACGCCATCAGACCCCCTAATTGGAAAGTTTAGAATAGACAACCATCAGATTGTCCCCGCACCGTAACCGCAATGACGGCATCCAGCAGTTAAATTTTAGAACCTCACAGACCCCCAGCGCACCTGCAGTAGACGGAAACTAAAGATAGCCAGCGCTATAAGAAATGCTCAACGATCCTTCCCAGAGCACTTATGACCTATAGCTACAGCTCCAAAGTCAAAGTCTGCCGCTAGATAGCAGGATACTGATTGAAAGAGAGATACAATACTCAACACGACTAACCATACAGCGCCCACGTCTCCGAGTCAGACCCATCACAGGTCTAAATTTCTCTATCCTCCTGGGAAAACCAGCTTCTCTTATTTAACCAGGTCCATTGGGATACACACATGGCTCCCTGATGAAGGCCCCCAGCCGAAACGCGCGTAGATGTCATATCTAGCCATGTTTTTATGTATTGTGTGTTGAAAGAATCTTCCACATAACCTCCAAGCCCTTACCAATCACTAGAAATCTGTATAGGATGTATATGTAGACTGATAGTCACATGTATAGTGGAGGTATACACAGGACAATTACTTGTAACAGAATAACGATATTGTGTATAGAATAATATTTGAATAAAAATAAAATAAAAGCCATATTTTTGTATCACACACCTTGTTTATACAATAGTTTTTGCTGTCATTTGTCCGTTTTTATGTTCTATTTCAAACCAGTTCCTAATTATTTTTCTTCCAAATAGTATACCTATCCCGAATTAGGAACTCTAGTCGGGGATACCCCTTTTTTCTTACACACACCATCACCTTTCCCACAAACCACCTAAAAGCTTGGTGCGTAGCTCTTTCACATGAAAGATCGAGCATGTTTGCAAACATAAGGAATAAAAATATATCCTGTAGTGCAAAATTAAACACAAGAAAAACATGTTATTTATTTGTTGCAAACAGATATTAGAAACAGTTCAATAGAAGTCAGTTTAAACTAGCTTTGGCATAGCCAATAGGTCTCGCCTTTGGGACCTTATAAGTGGACTACTGTTAATGACATTTGCAAAATAAAAAACACTAGAGCAGTAGAGACCTACCTTTCTAGCTAAAGAAAAGACAATCCAAGCTTGCGTAAATACAGACTGAAACGACACAACCTAATCCCTGATGGAAGCGTAGGCTTGTAAATGTGTAATTGCATGCAAGCACACCACCCCCTCCCCCATTAGCTATGCCACAACCCAGTCCATGCTGAGACCCCCTGCCCTCCAGCCCCACTCTGTCTCCCAACCTGCTGCCTGAAAAACAATTTACTTAAGGAGAGCACACCTTTCGGTTCTCCTTTCAGGATGACTTGACCTTTGTCCCAAAAACCGGGACATAAGCCTAAAATTAAGGAAAGCGTTGGGACACAAGGACAGTCCTTGGAAAATCGGGAGTATCGGGGGCGTCCGGTCACCCTATCCAAGATGCACCCGTGTACAGCTGAGTGGGTGTGGCTCGCTTGCTGCCCTTGTTCTGTGTTTTGGATTTGTCATGCAACCCCTGTGACTTCAATGACCTTACACTGATGACAGCACTCCCACTCTGTAAACTGTCCTAGCCTCACTGCCTACAATAAGCCAGGCCGATTAGCTTTGCCAAGGTTTGTTAGCAGTATCAGATGAGTAACAATACTGAGAAGCTAGAACTGAAACTGACAGTGAGTGTGGATTAAACATTACCAAGATCTGTTGAAGGAGTAGTAGTCTCTGGGGTAGTCATTCACTCCAGTTTCTCCCTTCACTCCTCTGCAGCTGCCGACAGCGCACGTTTTTCTCCACATGTCTGATTCTCCATCTGCATGTTTCATCCTCTGCAGCTTGCATCCCGCAAGTGCTTCTCGTATCCGCTGTAAGCACTACGTTTTCTTCTACTTTCACCCTGTCCATATTTAAATAGCTTGCACCTCTTTCACATTTTAGCCCATACACACAATTATGAGGCACATGAGTGCATCCCTATGTGCACGCAGCAGAGAGGTCAAGGATCGGTTTTTGTGTAGGTAGGCTTTATGATACGCTGAACCTCGCACCGCTCCAGCCTTAACAGTAGGTCACTTTTCACAACCTCTTCTAAACACTCATTGGCAGCTGAGCTCGCATATGTGGGGAAAAATATATATCGATATGTTTGCATCAGCCAAATAAGTGAATCAATCCCATATTCTCCACCACACTATCTCAGACCTACTGAGCTAACCGCTCTGACCAAGCTGCTTGCTCCATGCTCTTGAACACCCCTCCCCTTAGAAATCTATTAACTCATGACCCTATGACCTGTAGTGCCCTCATTGACACGTCATGGGTTAACAGCTGTGGAAAGCCTCTGAATCGTGCAGGTTGGCTTAAACTTGCTTTCTGATCCCTTTTCCCCTCTATTGTTCTATGTTCTGGGCCTGCATGAAACTTCTATTTGTATATGTACAACCGTATTTGGCCTTGGCCACATCTTATGATTTTACTGGTGGCTGCACTTTCTGCCCTATATATTCTTCTGTGACTATCCGTGAGGGGCAGAAGAAGCTTGTTCCAAGACGTGACACTACGTCTGCATTCTGCCTTGGCATGCCAATAAATGGACAAAGGTGCAAGAACATATTCTGTGTTTTGTGAGGCAGCTGTGCTTTATTTGCTTTGCATCGCTCTGCTCAGGGTTGGAGGATGTATTGCCCAACTTAATGGATTTATTACCCAACAGCATAGAGGACACGGTTCTGTCAGAAGAATACCAGACAAGCTGAGTTAAAGTGACAAACGCAACATCACAGTGTGCGCATGTTACGGCACTGTCTCTGAAGGGTCTTTAATGAGAAAGGCTTGAGACAGAAACATGAAGCACAGCATTTTTACAACTTGTCTAAACAAGATCCGTGCTGAAAAGGCAATATGCAAATAACGAAAGCAACAACAAAGCCAAGCAAGAGACTTCATTTCAGGAAAGGATCATCTGCTAGCCCGCGAGTGGTGCACGCGCGCTGTAAGGAATGTAAGGAATGCAGCTTCCGCAAGCAAACCGCTGTGGGAGTGAACCTTTGCTAAAGAGGTGGGACATGCGCCCGCCTTTAGCCATTTGCAGGCTACGAAAACTAAATGACACAGGCAACAACCAACCTAATGCGTGGGGGGAGTCATACACCCACACAGAAAAGTTTAAAGTGCTTACAAGAAGCCTCGCAGAGCAGCGCATGCGCGCTGGCTAAGGCTCGACCTAAAAAACTGCACTAGCTCAGAAAGTATAGAAACATGCAGAAGGGTTCTAGCTTTTCTCTATCTAATCAGTGCGAAACATAAACATGTTCTGTCTGTTGGTCATTGTAAGCTTAAAAATAGAGCAGAAGAAAGAAAAGCAATGTTGCTTTAACAGCTGCTTCAATTATGCTCTGTGACCAGACCTGCCTTTCACCTAGGCTGCTGGCTCTGGCAGCAACACTGTGACATCAGAACTCGACTGTTATAACTAACGATAGTCGAGATTTGGCATCTTTTCTTTATAATCGGCAACTGGGTGCGTCACAAATCGCCTAATATAAAGGAATTGGAAACGCCATTTATACAGGGATTATAGAATCCTATGTATTAGAAAGCATTTACCGTCAATTATACGAACTTTAACTTTTACGCGCCTCACCACTTTCAAAGGTCATCAGAAGCCACTGGGAATGTAATGCAATCCCTATATAATACACAAATATACCGCTTCTCTCTCTCCCTTTGCATTTCGCCAACCATGACAGTTCTGCAGTAAGCCACAGTTGAGGACAATAACAGCTTGAAATTGTCACTGACTTTTTGAACAAAAAACCTTTAGTTTTTAGATGATACAAATCTTTTAGAAAGCCAATAAAAATACAAGATTTTAAAAAACAAAACAAGCATTGGCCTTTTTTTTAACCATACAACCGCTAGACACGTTTAATTGTAAATAAAACTTTTATTTCATACACATGTTCGCATTTAGAGGGGCAAGTTAAAATACTAAAAATAGTGCCAAGTGGATGGTGTAAAACCTAAAATATATTTTTGTGTGTGTCCGACCTTTGTAAACTATAAAGTAGAATGCCACAAAATGGTTCAAGAAATACAATAACACACTTAAAAATGCATTCGTGTTGCCCCTTAGATGCTCACTGTTCTCCAGATGCCCTTTAGAAAAAAAGGCTCTTATGCTAGTCGCCCACTTAAGAACAGTTTAGCTCTTTTCATAACCACAAAACAGCTTAATAATGACATGATCCAATGTAATACTCAATATAAATATATATATATATTGCCCATAAAATCATAAATGCACGGTGTATTTGTGTGTGTGTTTGTGCATGCGTGCGCTCATCGAAAACCTAAGCTGCCTTTCTTGTCATCATGCAGCAATTACAATAAGAAAAGAACAAAGAGGCAATTCTTTACAATTGCACTTTTTGCTCGCACTAAGAATTCATTTTGAGTTCATTAGTTCTATAACATTTCTATTTGGCAACATAGTGTGTCATCTCTTAGCGCAGTTTCTAAAGAATGGTAAAGTGATGGATTAAACCCAGATCTGTTGACTGGGTGCGAGTGCTTGATTGTTTCAGAGGCTCCGTCCATCACCACCCCCTTTTGTATCTCTTAGCGCAGAGTCATCGTTTCAGTTTCCCGCTCTTTGATGATAATAACCGTCACAAAAAACACAACGACAGTGACTGCAGCAAAATTCCATGGATACCATGTACACCTTCTGGACATTAAATACACCTAACTAAATCCACTGGACATAGTTTTGCGGAATAAGTCCTCTCCTGCCATTCAGAGTTCCTTCCAGCCATCCGGGTTCTCTCGAAAAGTGCACTAAAAGAGAAAGAAAAATGGGATGAGCGAAAAACACGTTGAGATTCTTATGCACTCCAAATTCTCCAATACATTTGTGCTTCTGTAGTTCAAGTCACCTCCACTGAACTAATTATTAACAAATTAGAAACAGACAAACTTAAGTATCCTATTTACAAATCTGGCTTCCTGTTTTTAGACTTTCTTTGAACACTGCAACAGAGAAAAGCACAGACAACTTTAAAAGTATTTTATTCAAACACTTATGGCTGTCAGAGACTGTTGTGCATAATTGATAAAAAAAGGCCCGTCTCTGCCTTGCCCATCAAAGGAAGCCAATGCCTTGTGACGCAAGGCCTACCAGGGGTTTGTAACCTTGCATCTTCGGTACATTAGTCATCAGAATAAGAAGGTTCGCTTCAATTGGCTTTCATTTGCGAGGAAAATTCGGCGCATAGGTTTAAGGATTTCTCTTTACTAGCGCGCCTTGAAGGCCCGGCAGTACAGACTGTTGCGCTGCATTCCAATTGTTTCCTTCCACTGGCTTCTGGAAGGGGAACAAAACTGTCTGCTTTTAGACTGGGCAACTGTTCTGAGGGTTTCCTCTTTTCTCTGATAGGAAGATTGCTCTAGGCCTAATGGGAATTCCTGTTTGCGATTAACCTCGTACATGGGGTTGCCAGAAAGTGAAAGTGTCGGTTTCTTCTGGACTACGACAGCCCTGCTACCCTAATGTCCTGGGTCTCATCCTTTGGAATGCATGACATATTAGCATTGGGAACAGTCCAGTGTCGGCTGCTGCCGTTTAAAGTGTGTGTGGGTGGGGGGGAGGGAATAATACAAATGTAATTAAAAAAAAGACTTACCTGACTCTGCCGGCCACCTCGGTGCTCCTCTGCCAGGCAGCACACAGAACAGGCTCCCAGACTTCCCCACCCAGTCCTGATGCTGCTCTATTGCTATACCAAGCCTGAAAGAAGCGCCAGGATTGGCCTGAGGTGGCTGATCTGACGCTCGTGCAGGCAACAGGGTGTCTATGCTGTTTCTCCAGCGGGCTGTGAATTTCAGCTGGGTTGGAGAAACCTAAGTGCGCATGTCAGTTTGGCCGCCCAAAGACAGACAGTCAAACTGACATGCGCACTTACAGTGCCCACAACTCTTCCTCCCTGCCATGGCCAGGCCCCGCCCCAGGCTGGCTTCAGTTCAGTCAGTAAAATATTTATTTTATTTTTGGTGGCTCGCAGTGGGATGACGTTCCTCCAACATTACGGAGGAGCTGCTGCTGGGAAATGCAAGATCAATAGTGAAGAAATAATTTCACCATAAATCTCTGCCACACTAGTTCCAAATAGTCATTTGGTCGATTGCAGTATCAATAGATGTGCAGGCGAATGCACAATTCTCTTCAGAGACCTCAGCCACTCCACTTTTCTTGCAATCTCTCATCTTTTTCTTCACCTCACGCAACTTTCCCCATGATCGCCTGAGTAAGCTGCGTGCACTTGACAGAGTTCGGTACGGAACCCTTCTTGTCTCCCTCAGCAGTTGATGCTCTGAGATGGAAACTCTCTTGTATTGCATCAATTACAGAACTTGAAATCGGTGCCATGACTTACAAAGGCCTAGTTCTCTTAGATCTCCTCCTTACCGTCTGCCTCCTTACCCACTGGGGCTTCCTACAAACATTTCTGGCATTTGCTTTTCTGTCCAGCCCTGGTAAAGGGACCCTAAGAAGGTGCAAGGTCCCTAGAACAGCGTAACATTACGGGCAGATTCAAGAAGGGTGCCTGAATTCAAGTTGGCTCGAGGACTCATCAGTTCGGAGCACTGCAATACCTATGCATGGGGCAATGCAGACAATGGCCCCCAGACTCTTGGTAGAGCACCTCAGAATGACACTGGGGAAAAGATGGGGACACTGGGGAAAAGATGGGGACAGCAAACTGCACTATGCACACTGGCTCCAAAAGGACCGAGTCAAAGTGTCTGGCCGGTTTGTGCATGCATAAGGCAGCTTTTGGCATGGACAATGCCACTACAGCAGCAGAGAACCAACTGTAATGGACTGACAAATACAAAAGATTACAAGACCCTGATTCTCAACACCACCATAGCAGAAAGAATAGAAATAATTCTCATCATGCAACATGTGCAAGTAGACAACAAAAGGGCATCCCTTCATGTTCCAGAGCAAACTACCATTACATTTAAATACATATTTGCCACAGCCATGTGAGAAATGTTGAAACCCTCATTGCATAATTTTACACAGTGGGTGGCCCCTGCATGTCAGTTACAAATGAGATTATGCTAGGATATGCTTAAGCCACAAAATAAGCATGATTGTTTCTTCCTATAACATGGTGTTGCCAAGCAATCAAACACGATTCTATATTGCATCTTTAAGCATTCATGCTTATCAGACTAAATGGCACCTTTTAATCTCCTAAAATAGCAAAATCCTATCCCAAATAACTATGTGCAAATTGTGCATGAATGGCATGACGATGTATTATCTATATGCATGACTGCAAACAGCATTGCAATGTATTATCCATTTGCAATGAAAATCTTCCGAATAGTGTAAAGTATCCAATTAACTCAAGAGCAATAAAGTAGCATCACATAAAAAAAAAACTCCACAATCTCTCATAAGGCGGTACGAGAAGAGTATTGTGAACCACATGGCATTAAATGGAAACAGCATGACTAACAAAAACCCTTCTTGTTGACTAATCGCTATAATACTGGGCTATACTGAGTAAAGTGCTACCCGCCCGCAAAACCCTTCAGGCCTCATCAGCTATAGTAATAGTGGCGGCTGGTGACCTTTAAAAGAGGAGGGCGTAAGCCTTGGCTTTAAATCAAGTGAGCAAGCCTGATTTCTTCTCCGAGGGTTCAGGGGTTTTCTCACACTCACTTGCACACCGTCTTACTCTCTCATGAACTCTCTCGGATTCTCATTCCCTCACATTCCCTCATTCTCATTCACACTTGCACTTTTACTCACATTGAGGTTCTCCAACTCGCTTACTCACATAGTCTCACTCACTTTCATTCTGACCTACTCATTGTACTGGGTCCCACTAAACCTCAGCTACACTTATACTGTCTCACTCTAATTCACCTAGTCTCAAACATTTTAACTCAATTCAACTCAACAAATCACACTATGGCTCACTGAGTCTCATTCAGACTCCCTCGTTCTCACTCATTCTCAGTCAGTACTAATCATTCCAAGTGAATTAATTACTCACTTGGATTCACCTAGTCTCACTCATTCCCACTCATTCTCACTAAATCTCACTCGGACTCACCCAGTCTTATTCATTCTCACTCACTCTGTTTCATTCAATCTCACTGATTCACGCTCATTCCAATTCACTCATTATTACTCTTACTCACTTAGTCCCACTCATTTGGAATCACTCTATCTCACTTTAGCTCACTCATTCTCACTTGGTCTCACTTAAGTCTCAGTTACTGTCTCTCATTCTCACTTAGGACCACTCATTCACATTTAATCTCTTAGACTCACCTACTCACACATTCTCCCTCAGTCCCACTTATTCTCACTGAGTCCCATGTATTCTCACTGACTCACTCCAAATCATTCATTCTCGTTTAATCCGACTCATTTTACCCAGTTTTGACTCACTCAATCTCAATCTGCCTCAATGATTCTGACTTCCTCAGACTGACTCATTCAGTCCCGCACACAGTACACTCAGTTACACTCACTGTCAATTCTCCCTCGCTTACTCATATTCATTCTCACTCATACTCACTCTTCCTAGCACTCATTCTCGCTCAGTCTGACTCACTTCTTCATTGAGTCTCTCTCACACACACTCATACTTAGAGATGCTCACAGAAGCACACGCTCTCCCTCACAGCCACACACCACCACACCACATTTAATCACTTGATTTCACTTGCCCCGTTTGGACTCCTGCTCCTTCATGCTTGAACAGCACTGGAAATCTTGAAGCTGCGTTTACACATATACAAGGTTTTCAGTCTCTGCTCCTTCCCCCCAACCTTTCACAATTCTGCGACGATCTGGGAATGGGTGTGGTGACAGACAGATTGGTCTGTAGCCACAGGCACTGCAGGGTCTAAGAATGCAGCGCCCCTTAGCAGTGATGCTTTATTATGGTACAGATGGGGGAGGCACTTGAGACGTGTAAGGATTGGGCTTTCACCAGCCTATGACACTCACTCTGATGGCTGGTGCAGGCCTTCCTCAGGTAGGGGCACAATGACTGAATATCTTCAGGGTCTTGATGAGAGCAGACTTGATGCTCTTGGGGGTGGGGGGGGGTAGTGTGATGTTAGCGAGGATGTTGTGCAGGGCATTGCCTCTGTTTAGATGTGAAAGTACCACAGCCCGGATAACATCAATCCCTGTGGCATGAAGCAAATCCCTGTGACACAGCGCAGCATCAGACATAATCTAACAAAGGATGAAACACGATATCAAAGTCCCCTGCGAATACTAGCTTCTCTGGCAATTAAGCATTTACAATGCAACAGTCTCGCCTTTGCAAAAGTTAGAGCTATACTTTTTATTTATGTGTTGGTTTTGAAAACAGATAAATAAATGGCATTGTCATTTACAATGCCAATAGCTTAATCTCTCTTAATCTCTCGCAAATGCCACACAAACACACAGACCCACACACACACACACACACAGCCCCACACACACGCACACACAGAGCCACACACACACAGAGCCACACGCACAGCCACACACACACACACACACACACAACCACACACACACACACACAACCACACACACAGAGCCACACACACACCTTCTTCCTCTATTTTAACTCAATTTTTTATTTCTCATTGCACCGTATTTCCTTGCTTCCTTGGTAACCAAAGATGTAGTAGTCTTATATCTTGACCTTATCTTATATCTACACCTCCCCCTCGGCTCAGATGCCAGACCGAGGCAACGACGGAGAGTGTGTGGCCTCTTTTGTCCTGAGCGAGCGCCAGGCGAGGTGAGGCTGTTCCTCCCTACATTGTTGGGAGAGGTTTCGAAATCAAGATATAAGACCACTACACTATTGGTAGGTTCTTATAATCTTCACTGTTTATCACGACATGTGGTAAGTGTTGCAGTAGTGTATATCATAGGTCCTGATGAAAGCCCGGAGGGGCTGAAACATGTTGACCAGCCAATATCTATGGTGAATAGTAATTCCTTACACACTATTCTCACTCTGTTTTTTAACATACCATTTTGATGGTCGCATCTAATAAAGTTTTCTTAGACATCAATACAGGTATTTTTAAACCACCACTATATACATTTGTGTTTACACCATTTTCACAATTTTCTTTGCACTGCAACTTGCCCCTTCAGCCTTATAACACTTTCCATCTTGTGGTTGTTGGTTCGATCAAATGATCTGATACTAGCTATCCTCAAGGAATTTCCTGAGGAAGTGTCTAGTAATTTCTTTTTCAACCCAGATGATGAAGTACCGCCAATGTGTGGGCTGATGGGTATCTTCAATTCTCTTTTCACTTTCTGTTTATTCCTTACTTCTCTCCTAGACAAGTTCCAATATAACCAGTTGGTATAAGTATTTGCGGATACCATAAACAAGTACCGTTGACAGTGGTATTTACAATAGACCCTTGATATCTTTCGTATCCTGAAACTACCACAAACGTTGTCTGCAGCCAACACAAACGAATACCGCCTCTCATACCTTGCAAAACACCTGAATGTCAAAAATGACAGCCACTTTACTTTACTAATGGGCAACACTTTCATTACTTTCATTCTGGTGTCGGGGCCTATTTTGTGCCCCAGTCCAACCTTGTATGCATTTCTTCTACAACGTAAAGACTTGGGACATTATTTTGGGAGCAGCGGCACTGAACAGACACGTGTCCGATGAATTCTAGCTTTCGGGTTGAAACAGTTGGGGGAGGGTTAACTAAACAAGGCTGTGCTCCTATCTCTAGATATCACTATTCTCTCGGCCCTCCACCAGACTACTCACGCAGTCGGCTGTGAAGGGGAGCGCGGCTTCTCCAGGGCGGTTCTTGTGGCTGGCCCTGCAAAAGGGAAAGGGAAGGGTAATCACCTGCGTCGCACGGAAATGCCAGACTGCGTGGGCGCTACCAACGCGCAGGGGTGCGCGGTTGTGCTTTCTAAGAATCTCCGTATGGCCTGCCCGTCAGCGGAGGCATTTCAGAAAGAAACCACATAGCATCTAATTGTAATACACTGTTTCAATGACTACGATGCATTTGCTTTGCCTCCCTTTACTCCTTTGTTTATTAGTAATTTGCGTCCACTGCTGACAATAGTTGGACTTTCCGGGTCATACGGAAAAAGGCAAACTAAGAGTGGAAATAGAAACGCATAGATGGTCGGTCTAGTCCTATCTCGGTTTCCAATCTTCTTTGACGCGTCAGTGCTAGGAAACGTCACGCAAATGAAAGACGAGCTTCAGCCAAGTTCGAAACCAATACCTGGTAAAGGAACAAGGTAACAGCAGTAGCAGAGAGTCTGCCGAGACCCTCACCTCAGCTCTTAATGACGGGAGAGATAGCGACTGGGAAACAGCACCGACGAGAAACAGTATACCAGGAACAAGCGCTCGCCATCTCTAAGCCCCGTCCTTTTCAGACTTGGAGGCGTGTTTTTCTTTCTCCCCTCTTCTCCATTGGCTGGAGGAGAGGAGAGAAAGAAATGAAAAAAACATGCCCCTCAATCCGAAAAGGACGGGGCTTAGCTTCAAAAAATGACGTCACAGAAACCTCTACTCCAATGGCTGGCCGCATTTAGGGAGCCAGCCAATGGAGAAGAGGGGCGGGTTTAAGCCTCGCTAGTCTTAGACATAAGATCTCGACAGCGAGACTGCGCATGCGCAGCCTACGCTAGCCGAGACCTAAAAAGGGGAAAAATAAAGTTTTGCCAGTTTTGTCGATACAGCTGCTGAGGCACTGTTCATACCTTACAAATCACGCCCATCATTTAAGTAAACATTAGCTATCAAATATCGGTCTTCTGAATCTGTTATGACCTTGTTAAACTTCACAATGCGCAATCTCCTGAATAAAATGTGCTTCTCCCTGGAGCTAGTTGTAAAGCGATTATTTGTCGGTTTGCCAGGCCAAACTTTTCTTCTTCTGACACAGGTAAAATGAGTTTCTTGCAAAATTACAATATTGGTGTGTTCTCTTTTAAGCCGATCCAGCACTATATAAATTACTGTCAGGATTTTCGCCTACCTTCATCTTATAAGCATTCTAAGAAAAACATTAAAACCAACACCAAGAAATTACACCACATAATTTAAAATATTAGCCCTATTACATTAGACTAATCCTTATTTCATTTAGAAATTTTAAATATACAACACTCCAATAAAAAAAAACTGTGCAAGTTACTACTTGTGTAACGATATATCTGTAAGAGACATTAGTAAGTGATAGATTCCTTACCTTAGAATATCCCCAGGTGTCAGACTGGATCCGGAAAGTTTTGCTTAGCAGTACCCTTGCGCGCCAGTGGTGGCGTCCTGTGGCTCCCCGTCCGTCGCTGGCGTCGTATGCGCCGAGATGACATCACGGAGACTACTTAGGAGCCATCCATGCGCGCTGGCGTCAGTTCTGTACACGACTTTCCGAGCCAGAAATGCAGAGCCATGCAACATACTGACCACTGGTGCATTGAAAACTAGGGCCCTGAAAGGGATGACCTTAACCCTAGTCATCAGTTTGCAGAACGCAGAGGTTGGGAGGGGTGGTAAGGAATCTATCACTAACTAATGTCTCTTACAGGTATATCGTTACACAAGTAGTAACTTGTGAACCTGACACGTTAGTGATAGAATCCTTACCTTAGAATAGATACCCCAGCAATATCAACCCCGGTGGTGGGTCTGCAAACAAGATTGCACCAGAAAGTCACGGAGAATAGAACGGCCAAAGAAGCCATCTCTCTGGAATTGACTGTCAAGGCAGTAATGCTTCGTAAACATGTGCAGCGAGGCTCAGGTAGCTGCCTGACAAATGTCCTGCAAGGGAACGCCGCATCCCAAGGCAGTAGTGGCTGCTGTTGCCCTGGTGGAACGGGCATTCCGCCCCGTAGGAGGCTCCTTCTTAGCCAACGAGTAACAGGCCTTGATGCAGAGAACGACCCACTGAGAGATGGTCCATTTGTTCACGGCCCGACCTTTTTTGGCGCCCACGTAGCCAACAAAGAGCTAGTCATCCACCCGGAACTGACTGTTGTGTGTGCTTTAGATAGAACGAAGGCGCACATTTTGGGTCCAGACGGTGGAGCCTCTCTTCCTCTTTAGAAGGATGCGGAAAGAAGGTGAGCAAAGTGATGGTCTGCCCGATGTGGAAGGGCGTGACAACTTTTGGCAGGAAAGAAGGACGATTCCTGAAAACCACCTTGTCCGGATGAACAGAAAGGAAAGGAGGTTAGGAAGAAAGAGCCTGGAGCTCACTCACCCTTCTGGCAGAGGTGATAGCTACATGGAAAGCTGTCTTGAGAGTGAGAAGACGCAAAGGACAGTTATGAAGGGGCTCGAAGGGAGCGCACATCAGAAACGTCAAGACAAGGTTCAAGTCCCATTGAGGCATGATGAACAGCACGGGAGGGAACGTGTGTGTGATGCCTTTCAGGAAACTGTTAACAACCAGGGACTTGACAAGAGAAGGCTGATCAGAAAGCCTTAGAAAGGCTGAAATGGCCAAAAGATAACCTTTGCTAGTGCCCAGAGCAGAGCCAAAGAAAGAAGGAACAGAAGAACCTCAGAAAGAGGGGCAGAAAGGGGATCCACAGCCTTCGCTGTGCACCATGCCACAAACTTGTTCAACCTGCAGGCGTAGACCGTTTTTGAGGAGGGACGCCTGGCTGCCAGAATGACATCACAGACTTCAGGAGGAAGATCGAAAGCTGTCAACTGTCACCGCTCAATCTCCATGCATGGAGGTGGAGGCTGGACAGGTTCGGGTGGAAGACCGTCCCCTGCTGCTGCGACAGAAGATCCTCCCGAAGAGGCAGTCGGATCAGGGGATCGATCGCCATACTGAGTAGCTTGGGATACCGGTATCTTCGTGCCCAATCCGGAGCCACAAGAATGACTTGGGCAAGGTTGCGCCGAATCTTCTTCAGCACTCTGGACAGAAGTGGTATAGGCGGAAAGGCGTACAACAGACCACAACTCCACTCGCCACGAAAAGTGACGCAGAGTGAGTGCTGCCTTGGAAATTCCAACGCGCAGAACTGATGACATTGCGCGTTCTCTTCTGCGGCAAATAGATCTAACCAAGGCTCTCCCCACTGCAGAATGAGACCTTGCACCACGTACGAGTTCAGACGCCCTTCGTGATCCATCATGCACCGGAGGCTGAGCTCGTCCGCCCTGGAGTTCAGAGAACCTGCCAGGTGTTGAACCACCAAGGTAATGCCTTGATGTTCCAGCCATGTCCAGAGGCACAGAGCCTCCTGACATAGGGTCCACGACCCAACCCCGCCCTATTTGTTGAAGTACCACATGGCGGTGGTGTTGTCCGTAAACACCTGCACTACAATTCCCCAGACAGAGGGAAGGAATGCTTTCAGTGCAAGTCGGCTCGCCCGAAGCACCAGAAGGTTGATATGGAGCCGGGATTCCGCCGAAGACCAGATGCCTCTGATCTCCGCCTCTCCCAAATGGCCTCCCCATCCCAGGAGGGGCGCATCCGTCACCACTGTGTGCTCCGGTGAGGGAAGGGAGAGGGATCTGCCATTGACCCAATCGGGATTCGTGAGCCACCACTGCTAGTGTCATGCAGTACCCTCCAAGATCTGGACATGATCAGACAGGTTGCCCTGATGCTGTGCCCACTGGAACTTCAGGTCCCACTGCAGAGCTCGCATATGCCATCTGGCATGTTGCACTAGCAGTATGCAGGAGGCCATCAGGCCCAGAAGCCGGAGGGTCTTCCTGACTGAAACCTGGCATAGAGGCTGAAAGATCAGAATCATAGCCTGAATATCCTGGACTCGCTGCTCGGGAGGATAAACCCGAAACTGCGTTGAATCCAGAACCGCACCGATGAAGGGGAGCTTCTGAGAGGGACTCAGGTGCGACTTCGGCACATTGATGGAGAACCCCGGCAAGTGCAGGAGGTCAGCCATAGTCTGAAGGTGGGTGACAACTGCCTGGGGCGAGCCCGCCTTCAACAACCAGTCGTCGAGGTAGGGGAAGACCTGCGCAGGTGAGCTGCTACCACCTTTCATGAACACCCGAGGAGCGCTGGTAAGGCCAAAGGGGAGCTCAGCAAACTGAAAATGCTCCAGGCCTACCGTGAACCGCAGGTAACGCCGGTGGGCCGGCAGGACGGGGATGTGAAAATATGCATCCTGCAAGTCCAACGCTACCATCCAGTCTCCAGGGTCGAGGGCAGCCAAGACCTGAGCCAGAGTCAACATCTTGAACTTCTCCTACCTGAGGAAGTGGTTGACGTCCCTGAGGTCCAAGATGGGGCACAAGCCCCCTTTGTCCTTCTTGGGGACCAGAAAGTAGTGGGAATAACAACCATGTCCTACTTTTGGCCCAGGAACCCGTTCAATTTCCCCCTTGGCCAAGAGGGCCATAACTTCCTGTTGGAGAAGCGCAAAGTTATCCCCGACATGCAGTGGAACTGAGGTGGCATGGCTGCGGGGGTAGACTCGAAGGGGAGGGAGTAACCCCTCCCGACGAGTTGCATCACCCACTTATCAGAAGTGACAGAACGCCAGTGGGGAAGGTGATGTCGAATCCTGCCACCCACCGGCATGGTGTGAGATCTGAAGCTCAGACAAGGAAGGCTTCAAGGTGGTCGTTGCGGAGGCAGAGGTGGACTAACCGTCACGCCGGACCCCGGAGCCACCCTGGCGGCCTTCACACCCATGGGCACGCTGAGTTTGGTTCTGCACAGGCTTCTGGCTGAACAAACGGGCAGGGGCTCCTCCGCCATGGCCACAAAAGGAATGAAAGGTAGACATGGCCGTGCGCGTGGTGCAAAGGCCCAAGGACTTGGCCATAGCTTGATAGTCCTTACAACGCTCCAGTGCAATGTGGGTCTTATCACCAAACAGGTAAGTGCCGTCAAAAGGCATGTCCATGAGCGAGCTCTGGATGTCCAGGGAGAACCCGGTGGACCTCAACCAGGCGTGGCGACGAAGCCGAGGGAGTCTGCGGTGTCCAAGCCACAACGAATGGTGAACCTAGCCGCGCCCTTACCCTCAGCCACAGCCTGAGACAGCACAGTCTGGACCTCCTCCGGGCACTGAGGCAACACCTCAGCCACGGAATCCAACACCACGTGAGAATAGCGGCCCAGAAGGCATGCAGTGTTCACTGACCGCAGTCCTAAGCTGGCTGAAGAGAACAACTGCTTGCCAAACTGCTCCAATTTCTTAGAGTCCTTATCCAGCGGAGCCGTGGGAATGGCACTCTGAGATGTTGAAGCTTGAATGACCAAACTTTCGGGTGTAGGATGAGTGGTCAGAAAGGCAGGGCCACCCGGCGCCGGGCGATGTCGCCTGGCGACGTTCTTATCCACAGGGGCCCACGTGGCAGGCCGGGACCAAGTGCCCAACAAGACTTCAGTGAGGCCATCATTAAAGGGTAGTAGCGGCAGAGCACCACCGTATACGAGGCGCCTTCCTCCATAGTGGGCGGGGGGGGAGGCAAGCCCCGGATCAGAGGAGACGTCGAGGCCATCGGCCTGCTTGGAATCACAATGGTGAGCAAGCGGGTCCTCAAACCCTTCCCAGACAACCTCCTCTGCCGGCGTCGTAGACACAGGCCTCGGTGGCAGGGCAGGGACCGGTGAAGGAATAAATGGCGCCGGCCGGGAATGAGCCTGCGCCGGTTCCCAATTCGGATCCCAGGCGGGGACAAATCCCTCTGGGAACCGGGGCAGAGGCGAAACCAGCAGTTTCCACTGCGGCGGCGCCGGAGCCGGCAGCATGGGACCTCTTGGCGCTGAGGCCAGAGCCAGGGGAGCAGGCTCCGGCGCACCGGGGCCGGTGCCGCTGGCGGCGCCGGGGTTGGATCCGCCAAAGGAGTCGAAGGACCAGCAGGATCCGGACAGAGGACCGCGGGGCCCTAAGGCGCTCCGGCTGCAGCCTGAGCCCTAAACAGGTGGTGCATGGCAGCAAGGAATTCCTGCATTTGTGCGGGAGTCACTGACGGACCCGGGTAAGGCTGGAAAGCCGCGGGACTCCCAGGCACCGAAGGAGCCGCAGGGGCAGAGCCCCTGTCCCCCTCGTCCGTCCGCATCCGGCGAAAATGCTTCTTCGACTTCATTTTGTGCCATTTCTTACCCGAATCTGAAGGGGAAGAGGAGTGGTGGTGACGACTCTGCGAGTGGTCACGGGAACGACCCCTGGATCTCGAACGGAGCGGGGACGAGTGCCAAACTTCAAACAACTTCCGGCGCCGCTCTCTCAGGGCCTTCGGGCCAATGCCCAACAGTCCAGACAGGACGGGGAGACATGGTCGCGCTCCAGGCAGTAGAGACAGATGTCATGAGGGTCCGCCACCGACATATTGCGACGGAAGGTCCTGCAAGACTTAAAACCAGGTATCGCTACAGTACCAGAGAAAACCAACATGAGACAAAAGTTTAAAAAAGATAGTAAAAAAATTACTAGGGTACGTGCCCTAACCAGATCTGAGCTTACTGGTGTGGAAAAAAGAAAGAACTGACGCCAGCACGCATGGGTGGTGCCTAAGTAGTCTCCATGACGTAATCTCGGCGCTTACGACACCAGCGACGGACGCGGAGCCGCAAGACACCACCTACTGGCGCGCAGGGGTAGTACTAAGCAAAATTTTTCTGATCCAGTCTGACGCCTGGGGATATTCTAAGGTAAGGAATCTATCTATAACGTGTCTCTTTCAGATACATAGAGCCAAGCCAATGCAATCAAAATTTGCTAGTACAAGAGAAACTCTCTCCTGCTTTCACAGTTGTGGAATCTAGAAGTCACCTTGCTGGAGTTCTTATTATTCTCACTTCAGTCCTATCTATTTCTAATAATATGTATCTTAATATGCCTTAAGCCAATACAAAGATGGACTAGGAAGAATATCACTGCCAGAGACCAATTAAGAGAACAATCAATATGCCAAGAAAACAATTGAACTTTTAAGCCAGCATAAAATGTCCATCTACAGGTAATCGAAAGTTTGCTACTCCTTACCATCAGTAGCATCTGGCAGGGAACAGGAGTGGAGTGGGGGTCTGTGGTACAAAAAAAAAACACTTACCTCCTCGCCGCTGCCTCTCTGTGGGGAAGCAGGAAGCGCACAGGGTCCATCAACTAAGCCAATTACAATGCTGCAATACAACGTTGTTATTGGTCTGAGTGCCGATACTCAGCGCTCAGATGGGGAATGCAAGGCTGGGCATGTTCCCCACCAGGCTGTGTAATGCAGCCTGAAGGGGAACATGAACACTGCACATGAATGATTGGCTGGCCAAGCAGTCATGCCTACTTCGGAGTGTAGCAACCACTTCTCCTCCTGCCCCGCCCATTCTCTCTGATACCAAAATAAAATGATAATAACAAAAATAACTTCTGTTATTATCATTCGACTGCTCCGAGCGCAGTGGGGCGACGCTCCTCCACCTTAGCGGTGGAGCCACCACTGGTAGCCATCCTTTGTTTAATGACTCATTACCCTTTCTCCAGGCACCAGTTCAGAATTAACCAGATTCTCCAACACAAAGAGTAATGGTACATCACCATCCTCCGCTTCTGACATAATTACATTACATGCTACACAACATCAATCAATTGATAACACGTGAAGCACACAGAAACATATCAACACCCTGTCCTCTGTCCAGCCCACCACAAGCATCCTTATATACTGTCTTTCCTTAGAGATTGAAAGGGTTCAGGGCAGCCATGCTCTATTGGATATCCATATAGCAATCTGTGCCAGATTGGTTTGTTAGGTTACCTAAGGGCTTCTTTATTATCATTTATTAGTACTGTGGCATACACAACCCTTGTTAGTATACAGCAAACATGGGATAAAGTTGTCACTACCGATAACAGTTTGGATTTGTCCTCCAAACCTAATAATTCTAGTTTATATATCCACTTATCTTTTGCTCACCAACTGGGTATAGTCATACTGGGATCTGCAGCCAATATGTACCTTCCTTACTTTAGCTTAGTTCCATACTCAAGCGATATATCAATACTGAGAATGTAAATTTAAAGTTGTTCCTTTGAAAAACCGAGTTTTGGGATCTTGATGAGTGTCTGGAATTTTATTTAGAGTATGCAAACTTCCATTTTAGGCATCACAGGGTACATTAACTAGAGTCTCTCAGTCTGTTTCTTTTTCTGGTCCTTGCCCACTCTCTTGAGTGTTTGTGTAAGCGATCACATATAAGATGGCCGCTTCCTGACGAGCTTCCGTTCTATGATTTTAGATTCAAGTGTAAACGTAGGAGTGTGTTATTTCTGGTGCCCGTGGATAGCTATACAGCATATAGTTTCAAAATTGAACAGCGCTAATCTTAAAATCATTGCTAAAACGTTATGCTGCAATTTGCTGAACTGTCATCCACTCAAAGAAAATAATGTTGCCTCCCTTAAAGGATACCTACACAATCCTAAAAGGAGGGTAGTGTCCTCCAGATCCTCTGATGTATAGTCTACTGTCACAAATTACCACACTTTACAAAACTACTGCCTAATAAGAACAATTCATATTACCTCATTATTAATTTGGCTCAATGCAATATACAATGTATCTATTCATGGCCAAATAAACATCGCAGTATCTAAATCTGCTCCAATATAGATTTAGGATTTCCTATCATATTTCATGTCAAGTTCAACTAATGCCCACTGCAACCCCAGCCTACACATATCTTACATTTGCACCTTTTACATCCATGCAGTACTCACTACATTGCAGGCAACTTTAGTTCAATCTATGTAGTCTATTTTTTCATATTTTGCTTCAATGATGCAAGGAAATAGCAAATTGAAAGAGTTATGTGAGGTACTGAAAATGTACTCCCCAGCGTTTTGGTAAAGGAAAACTAAGTACCTGCTGTGATGTGGGGTAAAAACCCTTCCTTTGCATCACATTTGGGAAAAATCCCTCTGCTACTGTTGATGGCATAAGAATAAAAAAATAAAGGTAACAGGAATGTCTCCTCATGGCGCCTAATCCGCCAGCCCCATTTCCCACCTGTCTAAGACATACCATTTGATCCTCTCTTTGCCGGCTCCACAAGGCACACTGTTTGGTCCTCAGCCTCCCCTTCCACCCAATGAATTTCCACTAAGTCCTCCTCAGCTTCCCTTAGCTGTCCTAGGAACTCCCACACGCCCAATCTCCAAGGATTACCCATGAACCTACTCTACCATGCCCGTTCCTCCAAGCTCTCTGAATGAACTATTGGGCAGACACTGGCCCCTTCACTCCCCTCAGCCGCTTCCGGTTTGTGGTGCATATCAAATCCTCAACTAGTAGTTCAGATGATCCCTATCCCCCCAAAGTTTGCATCACACCATCCAAGGCGGAAGTGATACTATGGCAACCAGTTAGTTGAAAAAAGAGAAAGCTACCCGTGAAGACATTCAGAATATGCAAAGGATTAATCTCTTCTAATGTAACAGATGAGAACACTCCAGCCTAAAATACACAAATCTTCATTAGCTCTGGTCCCCAAAATAGTGATCATTCACTTGAGGAAAAACTGCTTCAAAATGCTGAGACATGTCATAATAAAAGGAAGGTGAGGTCCAGCTGTCAAAAAAGATTAAAGATCACAGCTCAGGATGCCCTCCTTCCTAGACCTTCATAGCCTTTGAGTTGTAAACTACACAATTACGGTTTAGGAGAAAAGGGAACAGAGCAATACGAACCTTAAACATTCACACCGAATTACAGACACCCCCAAGATGAGAAAGAAAAATGACAAATCTCTGAGCCCATTTAAGAACAAAATAACAAGCCGAACCTCTTGATCCAATGGGTTCCCTAAAGAATAGGGAGCAAGAACTACTCCACACACAAGCTCAAAAACCATGGATTCAGCATGGGAAATGGAGCAGGGCACATAGGTTGTCAGTTGAAACTTCATGAGACAACTCATGAAGGAAACAAGGATTTTCTAGCCTTAAATAAGCCTAAGCCTTTAATAGACAGTCCAGCGAATATATGTATTGATACAATGCCACAAAATAAGTTCCACCACCTAAAGGGAAGATTTGAAAATGAAGGTATACAATTGACTAATAAGGAATCCAGAGGCATTATAGGCGTAGGCAGATTTGGAAATAGTGAAAAGGATCAAAATATCAGAATAGTCTTAAAATGATGAATGCATCACTAGTGGGCTGAAATTGGTTCTCCTCTGGATTAGGTGGTCATAGGAAGACACCATCAGTCTATTTAGAACAATGATAAGGTTTATAGCTAAAAGTGCCTCATTAAGAGACAGGGAACGGGGACTATCTACGTAGGACAATACAAAAACAAAAGGAATAACCAACTAGCAGCACCGCAATGGAGGACAGGTTCGGAAGCAGAAAATGAAGGTGAGGTGTTTAGAAGCTTACACTCAGGGAGGCAAGACCTGTTTGAGGAAGTAAGTCAAAAGATGCCCAACATGAGAAAGGCGAAGTTCATATGCCCCAACATATCTAGTTAAAGCAGAAATATAAACAGACCAACATGTGACCACTCTGTCCCCACCAAGATGGAGTAATATTTGTTTCTCAAGTATAATCTGCAGGGGTTGTATAGCCAAAGGATAAAAAAAAAAAACACCTGCAGCCCATCAGGTGATTATGAGCCGATATCACGAGGTACCCATAAAGGGAGCCAAATGGCTGATTTTAATGAACCTAATGAAACAATCTACAAGCTCTCAATAAAAAAGACCACTCGTCAATAGTCTGAAAACACAAGCAGAGGTAAAGGCAAATAAGGGTAGACTATTGGCAAGACGAACAGGTAGTTGGATACTCTAACTACCGATTCCTCACCCGTAGAATATTCTACAGGCTCCAGACTGCATCAGAAAGCTATACTGCTGTGTGCCACTAAATGTCTTCCTGCTGCACCGCCTGTGTTCCGTACTACCCCGGAAATTAAGGAGCAGAGACTCATGTAAGCACACTGATGCCAGTTTCTTGCTTGACTCTTTCCATGCCCTCAGAAGCAGAACATAAAGCAATTGTTGGCACCAGTGTGCAGACCTTTATAAATGGTAAAAAGAGGCAATTTTACAGAAAGGGGAGGGAGAAGAACGGTGAGAAATCAACAGTCAGATAGAGTATCCACTAGAAACAGGATTCCTGAAGGTAACTTGTTCTTCTGACGCATACATTTAACTGTAGATTCCTCGCCTTTAGATGCTTAGGGCCAGGACTACACGGCGAGGCAAGGTGGACACTTGAGGGTATAGTGACCTTGGACAAGCCCATTCTACAGACCAAAGGTGTCTGTTCTGTGGCCCAGTGCTCTTTGGCGGGAAGGGAGGGTGGGGGTGGACCGTTGACCAACAGCACCATCTGAAACAGGTGATGAATGGGTTAGATAAACAACGCACTAAATTTACTAATGATGATCGTTGCAATGTGTTTATGAAAAGGAGAGAGGCAAGGCTAAACTGCTGGTTGTATGCTCAATGATGCTTTTAGCTGCTGCTTGCTCATATACATACTTTTAAAATTGCTTGAATATTTCTTGTTTTTATTTTCATTCTAAATCTGCCGCTTTTGCACGACCTCCCAAATTTGCACAGCACATATTTGCACAGCCTCCTGAAAATATTTTTAAATACCTCTTGACATTGTATAGATTGTTTTACCCCATTAGACCCCCTTCGCATGAGGACCCTCGCAAAAAATGCACCGAACTGGCCTCGTTTTTCAAAAGAAAAATTGATAACATACTGGCCTCCCTCCCCCGGCCAGGTGAGGTCCCCGCCTTGGTGGACAATTCCAGCTCTCAATCTAAGATGCAATCGGTGGAGATGGCCTCCCTGGGTCCGGTTACGATGGAGGAAGTTCTGGCGGTTCTGGGCTCAATGAAGAGCGGCTCTCCGAAAGACCCAGCACCTATTAAATATCTTAAACAGGTGTCCTCTGTGATTGGTGGCCCTGTGACGGACCTGATAAACCTGTCCTTTGCCCACGGGGTAGTTCCCCCCAGTTGGAAAGGAGCGGTGGTTAAGGCCCTTTTGAAAAAGCCTAACCTCGATCCCGCTGACCTCGCCAACTTTCGGCCTATCTCCTTGCTGCCGGGTATCAGTAAGGTGGCTGAGAAGCTGGTGAACAGACGCCTCTCGGACTTCTTGGAAGCCAATTCCCTCCTGGGCGACTCCCAAACAGGTTTTCGTCCCGGTCAGGGGACTGACACTGCCCTGTTGGCGGTCGTGGAGAATGCTAGGAGCATGCTGGATGCGGGGGGATCAGTGGCAGTGATCCTCCTGGACCTCAGCGCTGCTTTTGATACCGTGGACCATCAGGTGCTTCTCCAACGGCTGTCGGGGGTAGGGGTCACGGGTCTGGCCCTCAAATGGTTCGCTTCCTTTTTGGAAGATCGTTCATTTGAGGTGTGGGAAGGCCATGAAAAATCATCTTCGACCCCTCTCCAGTGTGGTGTGCCACAGGGCTCTTCATTGAGCCCTACCTTATTCAACGTTTACATGGCCCCCCTGGAGAGTGTGGTACTGCCGCTGGGTATTAAAATCATCAGCTATGCTGATGATACTCAGCTGGTGGTAGGCCTTTCCCAGTCGGCATACCATCCCGACCGGCTGCACACATGTCTTGAGAAGATCTATACGTGGATGTGCAGCTCAGCCCTAAAGTTAAATGGCTCCAAGACGGAACTGATGCTGCTGGGGAACTCCTCTCCATCTTTGTCCCCCAGCAGCTGGCCAGACTGTCTGGGACCGGTTCCCCCCCCTAAACGGGAGATCAAGAGTTTGGGGGTATGGCTGGAGCAGGACCTATCGTTCAAAACTCATGCCAAAAAGACTGCTGGCGTGTGTTTTGGCCTGCTCCGCGCAGCCCAGAAGATTTTGCCTTTGCTCCCAGCGACCACCCGAAGGCTTCTTATCCAGGGACTTATCATCTCGCGGCTGGACTTCAGCAATGCGTTATTCCTGGGTGCACCCGAATTTACCCTGAATAAACTGCAGCAAGTGCAGAACGCGGCAGCCAGACTTCTGACGGGTCTCCCCAGGCGTCAATCGGCTCACCCGGCGTTGAGGGCACTGCACTGGCTCCCTGTGAGAGACAGAGTGAAGTTTAAGTCACTCTGTATCGCCCACAAAGTTCTGCACGGGGTAGGTCCACCTATTCTGGGGGAGATGGTCCAGCCCTACAAGGCCCCCCGTCCTCTTCGCTCTGACGACCAACATCTCCTTCAGGTTGGCAGGGTGAAGAAGGCAAGAACGGGTGGCAGAAGGTTTTCAATAAATGTGGCCTCTTTGTGGAACTTGTTGCCCCTACAATTGCGCTCGGAAGCTAGCCTGCTTCGGTTTCGAAAACTTTTAAAAACTTTCCTGTTTTCTGTTTAATCCCTTCATTCTTTAAGTAGTGTTATGTTCTGGTAAGCGCTGGGATGCCTAATAGGTAACCAGGCGCTATACAAAACTCAGAATAATAATAATAATAATTCGCTACTTGTTTCTTGGCTTCTCTCGCCCTTCCCTGGTCCACCACGGGTGACATCCCGATTGAGTGGAGGGAGGATTAGGCGATTTCCGGTCCAGAGGAGGTCAGCGGTCTAGTTGCAGTCCTTCCTCTTGGATAAAAACCGGATGCCTTACCCGACGCACGCGCCAGGGGCGCACCAAAGGCAAGCCTGTCTGCGCCCATCCGCGTCCAAGACGCGGCCAGGGCTATAAACTCTGAAATTTAGACCCAGACCGACAAATATACATGAAAAAAGAGCTTTGTACACTAAACACTATAACTATTAGCTGTCAACCCCCTATACCGACACAAAACATCAAAATCCTTTCTGCTGCCTTGCATGTAAATACACGTGCAATGAATTAACTCAAGAGTCTGTACTAAACAAGAGGGAAAAACAACATAAGCAGCTTTGCTATGGCTTGATAAACACTAGATCTCTAGCAAAAAACACCTTGCAGGTCTACGACATGCTGAATGCTTGGAAGCTAGACTTTTGTTTGTAACAGAAACATGGCTATCGACATGTTCCAATCCTGATATAGCGCAAGCGATGCCATCGGTTATACCATCTCCAGATTAGATAGAAATGGGCAAAAAGGAGGGGGCATAGCCATAATATATAAGGACTATCTAAAGTGCTCCATTTTTTCGATCAAGGGACTAAAAGAAGCAGAAAGCTTCTGTTTTAGTTTCCAATTAGATAGCGGTACTACATTTGCAGGAGCCCTGATTTACAGGCCTCCGGGTCCTGCCAGCAAGTTCCTAGATACGTTGGGTGAAAGCATAAGCTCTTTAGTGGTAAGGTATTCAAACTTCACCTTGTTAGGCGATTTCAATATACATCTTGAAGTCACAGATATACCAAGTACCGACTCCTTCCTAGAAACCATGAATACACTAGGGCTAAAACAGATGACAGAAGGGGCCACCCATCAAGCAGGGCACACCCTGGATGGAATATGCACAAACACTGCTAATCTAGTTATCTCCCCTTCAGTGGAGATCACTTGGTCAGATCACAATTTAATCCCTTTTAAGCTTGACCTTAAAAACGTACAACCTGAAACAAATCTGGGGAAACCAGGTCTTATACGAAAATGGGAACATTTGCTCTCTAATCCTAATTTACAGGACATAGCTGAAGCAAAAAAAAAAAACACTCTCACAGGGGACCCTGAAATTGATAATAATCTATTTAATAAATGGATGATATCCGTGGCTGACACGTTGGCTCCCCTAAAGACAAATAGCAAGAAAAAAAGGTCAGCTCCCTGGTTTACCCCTAGCCTAAAGGTTTCACAGGGATAATGCAGAATAGTAGAGAAGAAATGGCGAAAAAAATACAAAACAGAAGATTGGGTGTCTTTTAAGTCCGCTCTCAGATCTTATCACCAGCATATTAAGCATGAAATATCTCCAGCATATTAAGCGTGAAAAAAGACATATTACTCTAATCTTATAAATAAATCAGATAATCAAAAAAATATTTTTAATATAGTAAAAACCTTTACTAATCCTAAAAATCTAGAACAGGAAATTCCACCCTCACAAGATCTATGTGATTGGATCGCCGACTTCTTTAAAAATAAAATTCTTGACTTAAAGACAGATTTTATTATAACACTCCCCCAGATGCAAAACGCCCAAATCACAAGGGAAAGAAATAAGGAATTGATATGTTTCAAGGAGATCAATCTGGAAAAGGCTATTTTCTCATGTAAATCGGGCTCGCCTTTCGATCCCTGCCCTCCAAAAATTTTATATGCAATGGTGGATACTATCAACCCCATCATTAACCAGATTATAAATGCTACATTTAGACTAGCTAAAATTCCTGACCGTTGGAAAACCGCCGCCGTAAAACCGCTTCAAAGAAAGAAACTTTCAGATCCCACAATCCTTTCGAATCTCAGGCCTATTTCACTGCTGCCATGTCTGAGTAAAATGGCAGAGAAACTTGTCAACAACCAACTTAATGACTTCATGCAAGAAACCAACATATTACACCCTAAGCAATCTGGCTTTCGACCAGGCCATTCAACAGAATCAGTACTATTGCATAGCACTGAATCCTTAAAACTTGCTATGGATCAGGGAAAAGACGCAGTACTGGTTCTGCTGGATTTGTCAGCGGCGTTTGACACGGTCTCTCATGACATCCTGAGAGACAGACTTGCATGCAGGCGTTTGACACGGTCTCTCATGACATCCTGAGAGACAGACTTGCATGCAGTGGAATCACTAACAATGCATTGGCCTGGTTTAATTCTTTTTTAGAAAACAGAAAACAGATTGTAACACTAGGTGGCCTTTGATCACAAGAAAGAGGGCTGGCATCTGGGGTCCCTCAGTGCTCGGCCCTGAGCACAACACTTTTTAATCTTTATATGGCACCACTGCTTTTTTTGATGGATAAGTACGATGTTGAGTGCATCACCTATGCTGATGACACTCAACTGATCCTTACCCTGGATAAAAATGCAATAGTGGCTGAAGAAAAATGTCATCTCTGTCTAACTGCAGTGATGGATTGGATGAAGTTAAATCACCTGAAATTTAATATTTCCAAAACAGAGATTAATCTGTTTGGCGAGACTAACGTTTTCAGACCGGATCAATGATGGCCGCCAAATTCAGCTCCACCCCCGACGACAATAGAGACTGTAAAGAATCTTGGAATAAAATGTGATCATACATTAGCCTTCCACAAGCAAGCTCTTGCGGTGACAGGTACCTGTTTTCAAGTAATAAAAACGCTCAGAAAGTTTTTTGAACCTCTCCCAACGTCGGCCAAAAAGACGGTGGTAGTAGCCTTGGTTCTATCCCGTCTAGACTACTGTAACAGTCTCTATGCGGGAACAAACAAAAAAGTCCTACAGAGACTACAGGTGAATCAGAACGCTGCAACGAAGCTGGTACTCAATTTGCCTAGAGATTCCTCCTCTGCAGCAGCACCAAAATCCCTCCATTGGCTGCCCGTCCACAAGAGGATTCTTTTTTAAGGTTCTAACCATCATTTATAAAACAGCTAACAATACTGGACCAGAATACCTCAATGCCAGAACGAAGCCATACATCACTCAATGCACTTTATGCTCATCTTCAGATAACCTATTAAAAACACCTACATTTAAACTTAAAACCAGGGGTGGAAAGACCCTGCGGGCCATAGGGACCAAAGCATGGAACTCCCTGCCAACTCAACTCAGACACATACAAACCGAACCTAAATTCAGGAAGTCTCTAAAAACTTGGATTTTTGAATCCCAGATAACACGGCCTGGTCTTTTCTTTACCGCCTATCTTTGAGACTATTTTTTTTTTAAACAGTTTTTATAGCAGATTTAAAAAACGTACAGTTATACATACTGATGTGCCCACCCCTCCCAAACGCCATGTACAAATCGTCAATCAGCCCACTACACAGCCATTATGCCCACATCCCGGAGGCTGGGCGTCGTCATTTAGATAGTGCTCCGACCAGGTAGTGGCTAAGGGAGGCAAGGGCCGTCACTCGGTCAGAAGATCCAGTATCTGCTTTTAACTCTAGTCTCCCCTTCTCCAATCCCCAATTGTTAAACAGTCCATGCCTAAGCTCAAATAGGAGGTCCTAACGTATACCATTATTATGGTCCTAAGTTCCCCTCATTAGCCAACCTGTCCTTTGTCGTATTCACTCTTGGCGGTGTGCCCCTCGTGCGCTCAGTCTATCTCATAACTATCAAACACATTGCTCAGAGCATCAGCTCATGCCATCCGCTTACGGGAATATCCCTTTACAACAGCATGGAATTCCCCCCCCTCCCACCTCACCCCCCATCAAACCTCAACTGGTGTGGGCCTAACTTATACTTAACACCTAATAAAAGGAAGAGATCATTGTGACCTTATGCGATATATAATGTGTATCTTAAGGAACTTCCTTTCACAACCCTTCAAGTTTAGCCCTCTTCAGTTTCTAAACTGTTTTTGAACGTCTGCATTAGGTCTTCCCATGCCCTCGCTATTTCTAAGCACTTCTCATTAGCCGTGCGGGTTGCCTGCCTACGTCTAATAGTACCTTCACTACAGGCCCATTTGCACATCTCACTCGCCCATCTCTTACTCGAGGGGCCCTCCTTCGACTTCCAGTGCCAGGTTATTTCCCTCTGGACTAGCATCAGGCCTAAGTCAATAAATTTGCTGGTGATCTTGGTTCTTTTTGTGTGAGGAAACCAAAGCAGCAGACAAGTCGCCATGTCGTATTCTACCTGCCTGTCCGTAGCCTCGTTCAATAGCTCCCCTACTTTAGCCCAATAGTGTCCCAGCTTAGGGCAGTCCCATAACATGTGCTCCAGCTCTACATCAAGCATCAGGCATCGAGGGCAAGCTGCATCTTGGACCTGGAAATACTTCTCGATTTTCCCTGGGGTAAGGTAGGCCCTATGCAGCACAAAGAAGTGCACTTGCTGGAAGCGAGCGTTCCTGCTCCCTTTCCATGTCCTCTTCAGGATCTGTCCCCATGTCACATCCGGTATGGGTTTCCCCACACTCTCCTCCCATTTCTGCCTGAGTGCAGTAAGTGGTTCTAACCCCTGCAGGTTTGGATCCAGTTTTTCCCGCCCGTAGACAGCCGTCTTATTTGTTATCACACATACCGGGAGCCCATAACGCTCGGTTATTTTCGACAGATACGGATCACTGAAAACCATGTATCTAATTGATCCTAGCTCCTGGGAAGTTATTGACAACCTTATTTAAGATACGGATCACTGAAAACCATGTATTTAATTGACCCTAGCTCCTGGGAAGTTATTGACAACCATATTTAAGGACTACTAAAGACCTTGCCATATCAACAGAGCGTTTTCTTTCATCTCCCTTGCCCTAAAAGAATGTTCAACTTCTAAGATATCATTGCATATACTAGTCATATTGGCAGCCGTTATACAGTTTTCAGCATCAACCTTAAAGAAAATATTTTGACTAGCCCACATTTATGAAGATTTAGATATCTACCACACCGCATCACGACCGAAGCGAACGTTCAGAACACTATCTTTGTCTGTCTGCATTTCAACAGATATTAAGAAACCTTCATCTGCGACTGCTCCCCCCCTCCTTCCCCCCCCGGTTTTTTCATCTATGCCATCTATCAGGTCTGGGTTCAACTTTATTACTAGCAATAGACGGTCACCCGAAGAAGGCTCAAGAGCCGAAACGCGCGTAGTTTTATCTACCGCTTTGCCTTCAACAAATTTGTACTGTTTTAAGTCTATTGAAGATGCACTTTTTCTAATATGTTTTCAAATTTAATGTTATAAAAAAAGCAAATACGATTTTCATGTATAATAACAATCACTAGAAAAGAATCAAAAAAAGGAGAAAAAAATATATAAGTAAACACTGAATACATATATCAAATATCAATAAACTATAATCTTTAAGTATTTATCGTTGTAGGTTTTTCAATACAGTTGGACTGCACATGTTTATGATGGTCATTAATTGATTATATCCAAATATCAAAATGGTTGATAATTCTGTCACTTGGCTATAGACCTTTTCTAAACCCGGTTTTTCCCTATGTATAGCAAGTGAAGGAGTACTATATAGGGGTCCCCTTTTTCTAAAATACTTTCCTTAAAAGTACCCGCCGCCATCACCACGTACTGGCAGGCCATTGTGGTTTTAGGTTCCATTTGTCCTGATTTCAATGCTTCTTTATCGCCGATGTGACAGCCATGTGTAATAGGAAATTCCCATCGGGGAGACCAAACTGTTCTTGCACTGCTCGGAAGGGCAACAAGTCGCACTCAGCGTATAGGTCCCCTATCACTTGGAGCACCAAGTCTTCCCATTCCAATAACCGTGACCAATCCCCCCCGTGTGGCAAGGCCGTCAGCATGCCCAGAGGGATTTCGGGCGCATACGGGTGAATCACACCCGCCTTACGCTGACTTTTATTCCAGCACAATTTCAGGGTTCTTTCCTCTGATGTTAAACTCCTTTAAATCTAGCTTTTGTTGCATAACAATATAGGAAAGTACATGCCTCTGGATTCCCACCCCGCGGGTCTGTTCCGGGCCCCTGAACTCATTTGCAACATTCTGCGTGAGAACCTGTAGCTGCGCCGCTAAATAGTAGAGTTCAAAGTTAGGAACAGCTAACCCTCCATCTAATTTCGGTCTCAGCAGCGTATCCAGTGCTACTCGTCTCCTCCCATGTCCCCATATGAAATCTATCGTAAGCGTACGCAGTTCGCGAAAAAATCTTGGGGGTACCCACAGCGGCAGTGTACGGAAATAGTAGAGTAGTCGAGGCAGGGCCACCATTTTCAATAGTGCCACTCTCCCCACCACTGATAGGGGAAGTGTAGCCCAAAATGTCATACAGCCTCTCGAAGCCCTTATACAGCGCCCCACATTCCCTTCCAGCATGGCTTCCGTATCATGATATATCCGGACTCCCAGGTAGGTGAAGCATGACCGCTCCCATATCAGACCAGATGGCAGCGTTGGTTGCTGCATGTCTGCCTTCAAAGGGAAAACACATGTCTTATTCCAGTTAACTCCGAGGCCAGAAAGTGCCCCGAATTCATGAGCAGGGTCACAGCCCCCTGTAGTGCCACGGTCGCGTCCTCCAGGAACAGGAGCAGGTCATGCGCGTACAAGGAAATGTGGTGTGGGCGTCCTCCGCATAAAAGGCCATTATATGCCTTCCCCATTCTGGCTTGGGTCGCTAGAGGCTCAATTGCCAATGCGAACAACAAGGGCGAGAGCGAACAGCCCTGCCTTGTGCCTCTCTGTACCGGATATTGCGAAGATATAACATTCCCCAGTCTCACCCTGCCGTCGCTAAAGAATATAGAATCCTCGTCCATCCCCTAAATCGTTCTCCCAGTCCAAACCTCTCTAGCACTCTGTCCAGGTAGTTCCATTCCAGGCTATCAAACGCCTTCTCTATGTCCACCAACAATACAGCCGGTAGCATATCAATATCCAGGTCACTCTCCAACACTCGCACCAGCCGGCGGATGCTACCCGAAGTATTCCTAGTTGGGATAAACCCTGCCTGGTCAGTATGAATCAGGGCAGTCATGTGGGGCAGCAGCCTAGTGGCCAATATTTAGCTCAGGATTTTATAGTCTACCGTCAACATTGACAATGGCCTATAAGAAGTCACGTCGCTACCTTCCCTTCCAGGTTTTAACAGGGGAATCACCAGCGCCTCCCTCATAGACTGCGGTAGGTGGCCCTGTTCCGCCGCCTGATTATACACCTCCACTAGTCGGGGCGCTAGTACGTCTATGTATTTTACATAGAATTCTATGGGGAGCCCATCTACTCCTGGAGTCTTATTCTTAGCCATCTGCTTGATCGCTCCTCTCACCTCTTCTAACTGAATTTTCTGCCCCAATCTCTCAGCATCTGCTTCCTCCAACTGCAGCAGCTGGGTCCTCCCCAGATATTCCACTATATCCGGCTCCTCAGCTCCTAGATGAGTACGATACAGTATTGTATAATATCTCAAGAAGCACGAGAGGATTTCAGATTGGGAGTACACCTCGTCCCCCGATTCCGTTCGCATGTTTAAAATCGAGCACCCCCCTGACACTGGTGTTGCTAGTTTAGCCAGAAGCGTCCCCACTTTGTCTCCCTCCGCATGCACTTTTACCATATATTGTCTGTAGTCAAAGCACCGCAATCTTTCCTTCTCAGCCGCCACAAGCTCTTTAGCCTGTAGCAATCGTTCCTGTAGTCCTGTCCGTTCCGGTCTTTGCTTCTCCACTTCCCGCAGCGCCGCCTCTGCTCTCACCACATCTGCCAACACTACCTTCCTCTCCCCCGCGTGATTGCTAATGCATAGCCCTCTCACCAAAGCGTCCCATTCCACTCCCCTGGTTGATGCCGTTCCTTCATTCACTGCAAAGTAGTTATCTATTCCTGCCTGTAGTTTGGTGCTAAAGAGCAGGTCCTCCAGGGTGTCTGGTCGCAACGACCAAGTGGGTATTGCAGTTCTCGCTTGTTGCCATTGGAAGGCCACCACTTGAGGGTTATGATCCGACAATGTCCTGGCCAAGTATTCAGAGCGGGTCGCCAGGGGTGCCAACGTACGGCTACAAAGGATCGTGTCAATTCTAACATGCAACTCGTGCAGCGTAGAGAAGAAAGAATAATCCCTATCTCCCGGATGGTGCCCCCTCCATATATCTGTGAGCCCCCACCTGTCCTGCCAATTCGCTCTCTGCCTCGCTGTTCTGCGGACTTGGGAGTCAACCAGTGGAGGGTGGGACCTGTCTAGAAGTACATCAGTTATGGAATTAAAATCTCCCCCCCATTATCACAGTACCAGCTAGAGAATGTGCTAAAGATCCAGATAATTTATCCAGGAACCGGGGTTGGTCTGTGTTTGGGGCATAGATACTGCAGAGCACCACTTCCCTTCCATACAATCTTCCCTCCACCGCCACATATCTACCCTCCGGGTCCACCACAGTAGTTGTCACCTGAAAAGGAGTCCCTGCTCTCACCCATACCATGAACCTCCTGGCAAATGCCGAGTATGTTGTACCAAACACCTGACCCCGCCATCGTCTCTGCAACGCTGTACATTCTTGTCTAGTCAGGTGGGTTTCTTGGAGTAACGCTATGTGGATTCCCCGCCTCACCAAATATGCGTGCACCCTATGGCACCTGGACATGGTATGCAACCCATGTATGTTCCATGTGATACATTTCAGTTCAGGTAATGTCCCCATCGTCAAGGCACTCTGAACTCTCCTTCCCCCAACATCGCCAGCCCACACCAGGACCCTTTAACCTTAAACCCGTAATTTGATGAACAATTCCCGGTACCCTCCCCCCCAGAACAGGACCCAATAATACTGTATCAGTCCCCATCCAAACTTCCATAACAATTCACACACTCCTACCCTGTAGTTACCACCACAGGCCGCCTTAAGGGCTATAGGGAAGTGGTGTAGGCCCGATAGGCGACGGCTTGCATCCCAGCCCCCAGCCCATCAATCCCCACAACAAGAAGATGCAGCCCAAATGTTCATAGTAACCATCAACTGTCCCAGCGGACCCCCATCCAGGCCTCAAATATTTACCCTCCTTGGACTTGGTGCGATTCACAGATCGTCAGCTGTTCAGGGTGTTATGTCCGGGCCTTTGATACTATCCGTGTCCGAGAAATCAGGGCCCGAGTGTCGTTTATCTTCTTCAGAGTGTGTGCCCCTGGTTGAGTTTTCAGTTTGTGACCCAGTGATTGCTGCCATGGCCATCAGAGCACCCTGTCTGTCCCCCGCTAATTGTGCGAGCTGGGAGGCTTTCTTGGCTTTGTCTCTCTTGCGGATCCGTTGCGATTGGCGCATTCGCGGCTGTTTGTACTGTTCGCTCGGCCATTTGTTCCTGCGATCCGTGCCTGCTCTATAGGATTCAAGCCACGTACAAGCCTCATCCGGTGTCAGGAAGAACTGTGTAACACCATCCACGATTACCCTCAACTTTGCAGGAAATAATAGCGAATACTGAATCCCTTCGTCTCTAAGTTCCTTTTTAATCGACAAGTAGGAGGCTCTCCGTCTTTGTATGTCTTGGGTATAGTCCGGGAAGATTGTGACACCACTGTTCTCTACCTTGAAGGACCCATTGGAGCGTGCATTCTGTATTAGCAGGTCTCTATCTTTATAATGAAGGACCCTGGGTACCACGGGACGAGGAGGGCGCCCCGGCAGGGGTGGCCTGGCCGGCACCCTGTGCGCCCTCTCCAAGGTGAAGAATGATGATAAACCCTCCGGGGCCACTCGCGTCTTGAACCAATCCTCCAGGTAAGTTACCATGTCCTGTCCCTCTATTTTCTCGGGCAGGCCCACTACCCGTACATTGTTGCGCCGATTGCGACTTTCGGAATCCTCCGCCCTTTTTTCCAGAGTTGCCAGGCGCTGCAGCGCATCCTCCAGTTTATGTTCCACCGTTACCACCGCTGGCTTCAACTCCTGTATAGTCGATTCGGCATCCTTGACCCTGTCAGCCAACTTCGCGTGGTCCGCCCGTAATAACCCAAATCCTGTAGCCACTTGAGATATATCCTGGTGCAGGCAATCCTTCGTCGCAGCAATTGCTTCTAGGATTTTATCAAGGCGTTCAGTGAGTCTCTTCTCCGATGGCGTGCCTTCTGCGTCCTCACTGCTGCTTTTCGCACCATCCTGATCCGCTGCTCCCTCTGTTTTGCCCTTGGGCTTCATTTTAACAGATTAGGTGTATCACCCCTCTACCACCGGGTGGCTCCTCGTACAGCCACTCTGTCGCCAGCGACTCCGCAGGGCACCGTAGGAGGGAAGGGCTCCCCGCAATCTCACGACGCGCCTGCTCTCTCCTCATAGGGCCTCCGTGCTCCGATAAATGAGTCAGCTGCTTGGCGCCCCCGCCGGATGTCCCCCACCAGTCACCAGCACCAATAGTTCTCAGTATGCAAGTCACTTCTCCCCCTGTCTTTCAGGCCCACAGCTATCATACCACTTGCCGGCAGCCTTGCCGCCACTAATCCTTCGCTGGTCTTTCCACAGTGACGGCCTCACTTGTCCACCGTAGCCCGCCAGCAGGGGGCCAATATCAATGCCAGGGCCTACTGGCTCCAAATTGCCCCATTAAAGACAGCATGACCAGTAACCCACTTCTGTTCAGCCTCCGCCAAGTACACACTGTCTTTCTCACTTTCCGGGGGGGGGGGGGGAGGGGGAGGACGGGGCAACAAGGATCCAGGCCCGTGGCCCGCCGAGCCCACGCTCCCGACTCCCGGCCCCACAGCCCCCCAGGTCCGCCTTCAGCTCCGTAACGATTTTCCTTGGGTCCGCGCCGCCATTCTCCACTCTGTCCGATGTCCCTCCGGCTATCAGCCGTCGCCTCCTAACGACCGCTCGCGGGGCACCCTCTGGCGTTCCCGGCCACGGTCCAGACGGCAGCCGCACGGACACACAACCAGCTCCGCAGCACTCAACAGCCGCTCACCTCTTTACCCCCGGGCTTCAGGTGCCGCACAGCATAGAAGCCTCCACCTTGTTCCCCTCGGGCAAATCCTCCAGTCGCTCGCCGGTTTGGCGCCCCCTAGACTCCCGGCGGCTAGCGCCACCTCTCACCGTCCCTCCAGCGCGCTCCAGGTCGTCCGCCCTCTCAGCGCCATTCTGGATACTCCCGGTGAGGCAGCCGGTCTCAGTTGCCGCGTTCAAGTAACGCCCCAGCCGCCGCGTTCAAGTAACGCCCCAGCCACCAGTCGCGGGCTCTTCACCGCTCTTATCGCCGATCCCACGGCGGCCTCCGGGTCCAGGCTCGCTGCAGGGTCACGAGCACTCGGCACTCCTAGGTTCCTTCTTCACGGCCTCAGCTGCCGAACACCGCCGCCATTTTGCCGTACTTCTTCCAAGAGTATCGGCCAAGTCCCTCGCCGCAGAAGCACTTTGCGACCCTCAGATGGCACCGCAATCGGCCAGTATGTACTCTGGGTGTTCCGACACCCATAGGTGCGAAAACGGCTGCACCACAGGTCAGTCTTGCAGGATAATTAGTGGGATCAGGCCCGGAGCTAGTCGCTCACGCCACCACCGGCGCCCCAGCCACGCCCCGCCTATCTTTGAGACTATGCCAGCTTTTTTACTCCTTCTGGAATGTGCCTTTCTCCCCCCGCATACAGCGCCAAGATACTTCTTGGAGTGAACAATGCGCTATATAAAAGCTATTTCATTCGTTCATTCATTCATCTGGCACAATGGCCAGAGCTTGAAAAAATGTGGTGAGTCTATGTAGCACGCATCAGTTAGAATACTTAGGGATACTATGTAGCATGCATCAGTTAGCATACTTAGGCATCAGTTTATTCTTCCTGAGAGTGACTCTCCCTTCAGTATATTTTAAGATTTTTGGTTTGCAGTCTTCCACACATCTACACTAGTTACAATGGTCAGAGCTTTCAACTTTGGAACTGGGGAACCGGATTTGAATCGCTGTATTAGCTCAACATCCTGTGATTCTGACCATATCACTTAATCGCCTCATACCTAAAAAGCAAACAAAAGAAAATAATATAATCTTGTGTAATGTACTTGGTGCTCGTGTAAAGTGATTCAATACCTTCATGTCTAGCTCGCACTGTATAGAAAATGCAAAGAAAAAAACTTGTCTTGTTATATAAAGTTGGCAGGTGTTTACATAACATATTTATATGTGTAGGTTATGCATGATGCAAAATGATTTGCATATGTAAGGTGTAACAATACTTCATAACACTGAATGTACTGCTGTAGTAGGTACAAACAGGTGTCCTGTCTGGGTTTGTAAGTATTTATCTTACCTACAGCGAGGTGATGTGCAAAAAAGCTTTCTCAATGATGTTGTCAAATGTTAATTATTGGTACTGGGATGTGTTTAAATGTCACACTACTTGGCAGTCACTCGTAAAGCAGTATTAACAAACACCAGAGTTGCTTTTTGCAGCGAGACAAGTACCAGCAACCTCTTAAGTATATGTGCCCTTTTTGAAAGTTAAAGTGCTCTAGAAAGACTGTTAAATGTCACATTCCTTTACACTAAAATGATTTCTCTTCACAGGTTTACATCCACAGATTGCAACCTAGCACAAAAGATTTCCACCTCCTATATTCCTAAAACCATGCATGAAAATTTGACCTTGACTTTAAACTTCAGATGTTTCCCTCCCTTATTTATATTGAATGCCCCTCTCCTTCCCTTATACATGCCTCTTGTGTACATAGACTACTCTACATTGCATGCCTGTCTCAAATTCAGATTCTTTGAAACAATATCCCTGCAACCTAGCAATATCCATTCATTCCATCAACCCCTTGCTTCTCACATAACCCCTCTAATGAGCACACCCAGGTCATTAAGTACCACAAGGAAATTTGAGTTTAAGTATGAAATGGTTTATCTGAAAGCAAAAGCCTAATCCCAATAACCAATGGATTGACCACTAGCTTTGGACTCCTGGGTAACATGCTACTAACTGCATAGTGCTTTAACACCTCGTCAGTGGTAGTAGGCGCTATATAAATGCAATTTCAACTAAAATTAATACCAAAGCAGTAGCATCAAAAGACGGAGGGTATGAGGAGTGGATTAAGGCCAAAAAATATTGTAGGACTGCGCAGGCGAAATGTCTTTCCTGACAGATCTGGTTGTGAAGGCAGTAGTTCTTCGAGAAGGTATGCTCCAATACCCACATCACCGGCTTGCAGATGGCAAGGACAGGCACTCAGTAAGCCAAGGCAGTGGTAGAAGCCTTAGCTCTGGTGAGACATGATCTTGGGTTCTTGCAGAGGCTACATTTTGGCCATTCCGTAGCAGATCTTGTTACAGAGGACTATCCACCTCCGAGTCCTCTTCTGCAAAGCTTTTCCAGTTTTCGCCCAGTTAAACAGAGAAACCGCTGATTATCTGCACTGTGTTCCTTGGTACGATCAATGTAAAAGGTGGCTAACTAATGGAGTCTCGCCATCTCTTTCTAGGAGTGAGAAGGAGCAAGGAAGACTGGGAGAATTTTGGATTTCCCACAATGGAAACCACTCGCAACCTTTGGCAAGAAGCGCTCAGCACCAGCTTGTCCAGAAAGAAGGTGGTGTACAGTGGTTTGTCTGCCAGTGCCAGTGCCTGAAGCTTACTCATGCCACAAGCTAAATTGATCGCAATGAAGAAAACATTCTTTCCGGTCAGAGGATGTAAAAAGAAGCTGTATATTGGCTCAAAGAGCATACATATGAGAAACATCAACACCAAGTTAAGGTCCACTGTCGCATCAAACAAATAGCTTGTAAAGGAACATGTGTGTCAAAACTTTAAGGAACCGCATCACAAGAGGTGAATTAAACAAGAGCAGTTGGTTCTGCAAATGCAAAAAAAAAAGACAAAAGGGCTGACACAAAACATTTAAAAGTGGCTTCTGTAATGCCTTGCACCACAATAAAGCATCAAGTTTGGCTTGTAAAGACTCTGGCAGCAAGGATAACATCCACAAATTAGGGTGGCAGATCAAACAATGAAAACTGCCACCGCTCAATCTCCATGCATGGAGATACAGATTTCGCAGGTTCGGGTGTTCTGCTGTTGCAACAGAAGATCCTATTGAAACAGTAGCATGTTTGAAGGGCAGATGCTCATGATCAGAAGTTCTGGGTATTACACTCCAGTCTCCTGGCCCAATCCAGAGCACTTAAGATGACTTGGGCCAGTCATTCCTGACTTTTTACAGAGCAGGAGGGGAAGGGGGGGGGGGGGGTAGGAAGGCGCATAAGAGTCATGTATTCCATTACTGCCGAAAAGCATCTCCTAGCGAGTGTCTTCATGGAAACTCCAATGTGAAAAATGTATGACAATTCTTATTCTAGCCAGGGTTCTCCCCATTGCTGGAAGATGCTCTGCTTCTACTTGGGAAGTAGACACCATTTTTGAGCTGCCAGACGTGGCCTGCTCAGCTAGTTAATTATCGTGCCAGATGGTTCGCAATCAGGAAAATGCCCTGATGCTCCAGCCCAGAGGCAGTGGTGCTCTCCGTGAGAACCTGCACTTGTTGGACAGCAAGAAGGCCTTCAATCCTGGAGGAATGACCCACAACTCCAACAGATTGATATGGAGCCAGGATTTCGCAGGAGACCGGAGTACTCTGATCTCCACCTCCACCCCCAACCCCACATGAGCTCCTCAAAACAGGAGTGATGCATTTGTTACTACTGTCAGCTCTGGATAGGGAAGGGCGAGAGGCCTGCTGCTGATCCAAGTGAGGTTGAGCAGCTACCACTACAAGTTGTGTGTAGTTTCCTCTGAAATCTGAATGGCATCAAACAGTTTTCTTAGTGGTGCTAAGGTCCAAATGCCATTGCGGAGCCCTTATATGTCATTTGGTCTAGTCAACAAAGAGAATGCAGGAGGCTAAAAGGCATCACAACTGCTCTTACAGAGAACCATGACCAAGGGCTACGGCAGGAACATAGGGATCACAACCCACATGTCCTGGATTTGTTGCAATTGAAGAAAGAACCTGAATTGTACGTATAAAGGACAGCTTCAATGAAAGGAAGCTTCTGCGAAGGAGCCCGGTCAACTTCTGCTGCTTGGTCATGAACCCCACCGCGGTCTGGAGGCGGTCCATGACTGACTGTGGCACGATTGTATTCAAAAACTGCCAGTCATCAAGGTAGGATAAAACTGGTATCCACAACCTCCAAATATGTTCTTCTGTCTTCCTGTCATGCACCGCTCCTTACTTTGTTACTTGGCAATTGTAGGTTCCAAATACCTGCCTCTATTTTGTCACTACATACCTGTGTTATTTGTATATTTCGCTGTTTTTCTCCCAAATGTCTACCTTATGTGTTCCACATCTCATATGTAAGTGCTCCGATACCCTCTAGGGTCATGTTCGCGCTATATAAAACTTTAAAAATAAAAATAAATAAATACATGTGTATATTGGCCCAATAAACAAATTGCGCTGACCAACCTCAATGCTAGGCTAGCAAAAGAGAACATTTATTTTCCAAATGCCTCAATTCTCTGCTTGTCTAATTAACCCTGCAATGATACAATTTCTTCCACTGAAATTCCAAATGGCGAGTTCGACCCTGTATGAAAGGAAATATTAAGATCCCTGGCCTCTAGTGAGTCTATGTAAAAATGTCAATGTCATAATGAGAGGGTAATCCCCACTATGACCATCTCTGGGTGGTGGCAAGGTTTAGCCAGAAACAGAGCCAAAAAGATAATGAAGCTTCTGATGATGCATCCACTGTAGTAGAGGCATAAGAGTAGAATCAGACTATATGGTGACTGGTTGTGCTTTAGTAATTTCATAGCACGAAATCGGCAGAGATTGTGCTGAAGTTGGTTCCGGGTCACACATTGAAACAGCACTGGATCCTCCTCTGGTGACGGAGAACCTGGCATTGATGAGAAAGGGACTGGAGCAGGTCCTGGAAAAGGAGTGGAGTTTGATAGAGAGCCCATAACAGGTTCAAGGGGTACAGACAGCACTGAGGATGGATCCACCAGTGGTTATCTGACTGAGGGCCTTTGCAGATCCTTGTTGTTCAAAGGCAAACCAGAGGGTACCGAAGTGTGCCAAATATCTGCAACATGGACCTTTTTTTAAAGGCGTTGACCTGCAGTTGCGTCGCCAATGGCCAGGGAAATTCGGGTGCACTGGGACCAACTGAGCAATTGCCTCCACTAACAGAGATCTGTGGGGAGACTGATAACATTGTGACACCCTTGTACCTTCTCTTAAGTAGAGAGGGGCGGAATGAGATCAAGTCCCAGTTTGCTTTCTTGTGTTTAGGTTTGGACTTTGACTTACTGAAGGACTTCGTCTGTAAGGTGGTCTCTTACAGGTTTAACCTTGAGAGCGAGTCCATGTCCTGGACTTGGAGCGGGACTTATGTGAGGCCCATATATTCTTCTTGTGCTCAGCAACATACAGCTTTACTTCTCAGCCGTACATCATCTTCAGGTAAATTGTATGTTTTCTTTACCGATCTAATTTTGATTTCGAATCCCATTATCTGCACAAGAATGATTTAGTGTTTTTTCTTTGTGACTGCATTTTGTTAGGGTGCATTTTAGTGATTTCAAGCATATCTCATTCAAGTTACTAGCGAAAGACTGTGCGATCCAGATTTCTCTTCTATTACGATGCATCTCTGAATATATACAGTTATTAAAAAAAACAATAGCAATCATTTCAACATACTTACCATCTTCAAAAATGGCCCCTACTTGAAATGATAGTTCAGTAGCGTGTTCTGCTTCACATGGATAAACTGCTCTTGCCTTCTTGTTCCCAACACTAAAATGTAGAAATTAATGTAAACAAAAATCAATCTTTTTTCCCCAAAATGTTGATTTTTACTATCCCTTGTGCATGCAGGAACAAAAAACTTGAATCACAATCACAGGCGATCTCCAGGCTATACCTCTTGTTATGGTCCCATTCTGACCCCTTCAGAAAAGTTACATCGTTTTGGGGAGATGACCATCTGAATTGATTTGAATTTGTATTTATTAAGCGCAACTTGCTCACAGAAGATTTTCTAGGTGCTAAAACCTGATTATAACTGAAAACAGTAGAAGTGGTGAAGATATTGGAAACCTACGACTCCAGAGTTACCACCCCGGCTAACTTGGCGAAACCTGGGTGGTTGTAAAATGAGGGAGTTAGTTGATCTTAATGACCTAGTCAGAACATAATAAGAAATTTGTATACTGCTCTATGACTAGGGAGATGTGCAGTGTTATGCTGTCCACAGGATCTGCGGGAGTACGTTGCATTACCACAGGTTTTTGAACTACACAACATAACTTTCTGCATTGATTTCGCCTATTCAGACTTTCCTTCTGTAAGTCACTTAGGTTTCAACTAATGCATGGTTTATTTAGAGCTGCATTGTTGGTTTTACAATCATCAAAAACAGGGCTGCCCATGGACCAGCTCCATTTGGGAAACCACTGTAGATTTAGTCACACAAAATCTGACCAGCACACGGTTACTAGTGAACTTCTTATAAGCATCGTCGGGGTAGATAAAACACTGCTGTTTATTGAAATGCCCAGGAAGAATGTCATCTAAAGATCAAACAACCCTCAATTTCTCCGTGACTCGTGATTATAAGCTCTTAAACACTTTAGTCTTTTTCAAGAATCACGGCGGATTGTACTCAAATTTCTTGAGGTATGAGCAAGATAAGACACTTTGTCAATTTGAAGGAGTGTTAAATGTGACAGGATCAACTAGTAATCTAGATGCAGCCTTTCTTTGGATTATGTCCCTACCACCATTTTATTTATTTCCTTTCCCCCCATCTGCGGTAAATCAAGGTTCACGGTTATTTACACCCTGCCTTTTGCAGGACAGGGCTATGGAGTGTGTTTTAGTGGTTGTTTACACTCCTCTTGCTGAATTATTAAGTTTTCTATGTGAATTGATTTTAATGTGCTATCGTTTATAATCTATTAATGAACGAAATCCACAAGGCTGTTTCTAGTCAGTAACATCTTCCACTTTTATTGCACGTCACACAAGACCTCGGAGCAATGGATAACAACCCTTGTTTTGGTCATGGATGGTCTTGGTACTGACATTTGGGAAACTATTCCCAGGCTTAGTAACAAAAGTGAATACACACACTGTGTATTCACATACATGTGATATACAAGTGCATAATGTATGTAATACATATATACATTCAAGATTACAATTCAGACTGGAATTGAATTAGTGGGCTTACTTATGGTAGAGTTTGGAGAAGACTGGGACCAATGACCAGCGAATCCTAAATCAAGTATGGTTGACATCCACAAAATAATAACTTTCTGGACATTCACAAACATTGGGGAATATATTTCCTACAATTACCAAAGCGCATAACTTACACCCAAATTGATACCACCAAAGGAGCGGGGAATGAGGAAGTACACCGAAGCAACTAGATTTGTCAGAATATGAGCAGGCGCAACATTGTTACAGGAAAAACGCTATAGTAAAAATACTAAAATTCCACTTCGATCTTGAACTCACGGGTTATTCGCACTTTGTACATGATGTATATGGACAGTTCGATAAAATAAGGGTAAATGTCCATTGCACTCATATGTGGATTACTACATGCACATACTGTACACTAATGAAACGGGAATGTAGGCAAAAATGTGTAAAGTGATGTGTCCACTGCATTTATTACATGTCTTTATCTACACTCATAGGATTGGACTTTTATCGCATGGGAAGCTTTGAGGGCAAAAGTGGTATTTTTAATGCCTCTATTACTCTTTTTACATGTTACTTTCTTATGATAAAAATGTTTAAAATGTATTGTAATTCAGTACTTAATTTGTGAAAGAAAGAGTGCACGTGCTTGAAGCTCTGCTCAGAAGCTGGCGGCCAGTGTAATTAAACATCAGTGGGGCGAATAATAAAGCTGGTAATCTTTAATCCACTACCATACACTCCTTGCCCATTTTTGTTGCTTTTGCATTTTCCTGCTTTCTGTTTGTGATGGTTTTGCAGTCTTTTTCTTCATTCGTCTTTGCAATCTGTGAGTTTTTTCCTCTCTTGCACTAGGCAAATATCCATACGAAAAAATAAGTGCTGGACCTAAAAAATATGTGCTGGTGCCCTCCACCGACAACCACTAACTCAAATTAAGCACTGGTAATGTGGGATGTTAAGTAAGGAGTTGATGAAAAAAATATGCTTTCAGAAACTACAATCTTGGCAACTATCTTGAAACTAAAAACTTTTCAATTAAGTGGAAACTTTAAGTTCTCATGTTATATACTTAAAAGTATTTTTTTCCTTTGGAAGATAAAACAGTTCTGTGGTGAAATTATATCCCTTTGATTGACTATATCCAATTTTTGCACTTTTATGAAAACGTTACTGATCTTTTATCTAGTTCCTTTCATCCATTGGTCTATTATTGTGTCATTAACAGTTTTTTCCACCCACTACAGAATGGAGCAGTGGGTCAGCCCACTTCAGCCATTGGCTAACTTCATTGTGAATGACCGTGTTCCTCTCTTTCAAAAGAAGCACATCCATAGACAAAGTAGTTCCAATAAGTTCCAGGGAGACTATGGCAATGTGTGCTTTTTGCAACAGAATATACATTTTTTTTGCCTTATCTCAAGATTTATTTGTTAGGTTGAAGAGTGCCTGGAAGCCTCCCCAACAATAAAGCTTTTAAAAAACCATGACAAAACACGCATTGGCAAAAGCAAACAGCTGGTGGTCAATTCCAGGCCTATTGGCTTTGCCAGTTTTGGTTGTGTTTGAGGTGTCTAAAGTTCAAACATATAACATGGAACGTCTCTGAGTAATGCATGAACTTTAGATAGAAAAAGTAGGATGCAGTGAGCGGGGACAGCCTGTTTCTGACTTACAGTCAAGGACAAGGCTTTGAACAGAGACTGATGTTTTTATGGGAGACTCAGGGGACATTTATTTTAGACAATAGAGAAGCACATAATAGATGGCAGAGAAAGAAAACAGGTATAAAGATGGGCTGGAAGTGTCATGAAAAGGGATTCATTTCGTTATTTCAGAGCCTCTGCAAAAATACCTCACAACTGTACTGTTCGTTGAGAGTACATTTTAGCACCACCGCATAATGCCAAATTAGGTTCCCATCAAGATGTTCAACACAAGGCATCTGCTTTTACAAGACAAAACCATTTACATTTGTTATCTCAACCTTTTTATATGTACTGTCTGACAGCATTCAGCTGGACGGTTGAACAGGTTCCACAGATACTAATGGCGCTGTTCTGTAATGCATCCTTCAACATGTGCTGACACCACGAGCTCTTGCAAATGCTTTCTACTGGAGCAGTGTATTGAATCTAAAGAGAAGGGAGTTCAGGGTCATTTGTATAGAAATATGTTTAGGAGGAGTGGAAAGAGACGCACATCAAGGTGCCACTGCGTTCAGCAAATGCAGTACGGCTGGTTCAGTCGCACCACCACTGGTTCACATTACTTAGATATGATCAGGGCTCAAGTCCTAAAAAAAAAAAAAAAGGGGTGGGTGACTCACGAAGTTAGGTAGAATGGGTGTTACATCACTGTGTAACGTCAGAGAAAGTGACATCACTGTGTGTGACATCACAGGAAGTGACATCACGGCGCATGACGTTGCATGTGACATCAAAGGAAGTAGCATTACAACCCATGACCTCACACGAAGTGACATCAGATGTTAAGGCCTCACATATGTTTAGCAGGCCTATCATGAGTACATTTGCATGCATTACAATATTTAACAAATGAGATTTTGCATTGGGGTTGTGCCAAAATATTTGTGCAACCCAGACGCAAAATCTGGGCCTCAACTTATTCATTTGTTTTTAAAATCCTGTCACAAAGAATCGGCAACAAGGAGAAACATGGCAGTAAATCTGTTCTGCTTAATTGGTTGTAATGTCTGTATTTTAAAATATCTTACAGGGGTAAGGCACCTACTGCAGAAATGTTTGTGTGCAAGGTACATCTCAGGGAATAATAGTAATGGCAGCATAACTCTGGAGCATAACGTACTTGGTAGCGAGATCTGTGTTTTTCATAGTCCTAGTTTTGAATCAAAGTAGGATATGAATTTAACATGTCTCTTGCATAGCACATTATGTAACACACAGATTACAGATTTTTATTTTATGAAAATGTGTGTGTTACTTCTTTTAAGATAGAGGTTGTTACAATCCGTCTAATATAGCACAGTGAGGTATGAAGGACACGAGGCTCCTAAACCTTGTAACCCCCACTATTTTATGTAACACATCCTTTATATTGATGTACACACATGATTCATTGTCAATGTATAATCTGTATGTGTGATGTACAGTGCTCTGACAATGGCTGGGCAGGTGGCGACAGTGGTTGGGAGCTGCACAAGTCTCCTGGGGCAGCGCCAGAAATGTGTCCCTATTCTTTCGTTTACAACTATGCGAACAGTGGTGGCTGCATTGATCATATAACTGTTGAATTATGGCAATGCTTTGTACATCGGCCTCCTTAATAAGCTGCTGGGTAAGGTCTACGTGGTTATGAATGATACTGCAAGACTATTGTTCAAGCTTGCACACGGGAGCATGCTATGCCACTACTGCAACAATTGCATTGGCTGCCAGTCAAACAGAGGGCCAGATTCAGAGGCCTGTGCATTGCACACAACACATTGTATGGCATTGTATCAGCCTATATTAAGGAACGGCAGAGGCACTACGTGCCTAGATGCGGTCTTCACTCCTCTGAGGCGATCTTGCTGACCTGCCCATGGTTTAATAAAACTACCTTGGGTGGTTGGGCATTTTCAGTTCTGATACCACATATCTGGAATTGATTATTGGAAAGTTTGAAGAGAGAAACCGCTCTCCTCCCTTATTGGAAAGTTTGAAGAGAGAAACCGCTCTCCTCCCCTTTCGGAAGAGACTGAAAACAATTTTATTTGAACAAGCTTTCGCAAGAGATTGATTTTCTCATTTTAATAATATCTGTTGCAACATGTTCTCATAATCCTTAGAAGTACCAAGAGACCTGTAGTATATGTGCGCCATACAAGTGCTACTAAAAATAATATACCCCTGCATTGGGACGAATAGTGGCACTACTCACCCCAAGCAAGGTCTCAGAGCACTTTAATCACACATACACAAATAATTTAAATACCACTATTTTGTTATTTCTTTATAGAGTTTTAGCACTACTGTAGTCCTAAAAGAAATAAAACAAAATAGCAATATTTAAATTGGCGTCAGGAGGTAAGAGAGGCCACCAGTTTTCATTTAGACTAGAGGCTACTTGGCATCTGTAGGTGGATTTTTATATTCTTTCTTGGACTCAGATGATCCACAACTCTTGTGTTCTTTCCACTTTGCGGACAGGCTACTGCTACCACTTTCGGGGTCAGTGGGTCGTGTGCAACAGGAAAACAGCCCTTGAAGGACACTGTGGGACATAAATAGGTAAGTCCACTTGTTGGACAGAGGAACCGTAGGGTTTCTGACAGTTCACTGTTATGTAATAGGTACACTCATGGTTTTCTATCTTTCTCTTTGCCTCTCTTCTTCCGAATCCTCCATAGGAGTTGCAGAGATTCTTGTAAGAGGTTGAAAAGATATAACCCTCATATACTGGTAAGCTGGAGTTATCTTCTGGTTGAGTAGTGCTTTAAGATAATTGACCCATGACTGGATAGAGAAATATAGTTTCTTTTTCTTCCTTCCACAGATTGTGCTTGGTCCTGAGGACAATCCCAAGATTTAAAGATTTAAAGGGATTCGAAACACTTGGTCTGCCAAGTTGCTCTTTTGCTAATTTATTTCTTTGCAATTTCTGTGGCAACATTACACCTAACCAGGTTGTTTGATTTTTGAATGGATTTAACTGTTTAATGGAATTGGAAAAGGTGTACTCTAAAACAACCAATGTATTAAATATTACTTGTTGGCAGACCTAGTGCTTTTCAATTGGTGCATTACATCCCCGTTTGATTGAGTACTGTGTAGGGTGAATGTGTGAGGTGTGACTGTGAAATGGTCGAGTTGTGATGAATGAAGGTATATGTGTGATTTTTGTTCACTTATTCTTGTGTCCATCTCCATTGTTTGTACATATTTTTGTTCTAACTGTGTTTGAATTTGAAATGATTTACAAATAAGTATTTTTGAAATAAACAGCTATTAAATAGCATCCAGATGCATTGTACGGTGGTCTATGCATTTTTGATAGATTTTGTTCTGGAATAAGGTATCAGTATTGGCATTTCTCTTTGTTGCTTAACTTCATCAGGCTCGGCCTTACTGACTAGAGCCATACCCACTCTTGTTATCAGCAACTTGTGCATGCAGGCACGTCATGGTCCGGAACAATGCCATCTGCAAGGGGCCACATAATCACATTCAGGAGCCGTGTGTGACATAAATGGTGGTGGAAACAGCCAGTGATATGCAAATTGAGCCAGAGCGCAGAACTAATAAACGTCCAGATCTGGGGCTCCGAGGCCACCCTGTTCAGAGGGGAGTGTCAGAATCTTCCAAGCAATATGTGGTTGAAATCCTGCTATGGCCAGCAAAATAAAACGAGACCGGAGCTGGCGGCGGAGTTATAGAGGGAGTGGTAAATTAATACATTGATAAAGAAACCTAGGCAGAATAATCATTTTTGTATAGCCAGACGTCCCTTTAAAAATAATGGGAGATATTTCCATCTAGCCAATTTTCCATCCAGCCAGATCAACAGGTGATCGTAATTAGTCTTCCACTAGTCATCGATATTATTGCTAAGCCTTATCCCCAAATATCTGATCGCACCCTCTGCCCAGACAGGGGGGAAATCCGAAACAGTTTTAGGGGTAGCTTCTGTCAACAGGAAGATAATAGACTTAGCCCATTTGATGTCAATGGTGGACATACCCCTGGACCTAATACATTTCCTGATGAGCAGGTCTAGGTTAACAATTGGATTTTTGACGTACAAGGTGACATTGTCTGCATATAACAACACTAAAATTCTTCGAGAAAAGAACGCTAGACCCTGTTGCGCATGGTGTTGTCGCAGATGAGACGCGAGATGCTCCATGGCAATACAAAAAAGTAGAGGCAAAAGGGGACATTACTGGTGTTTGCCATGGGTTATCGCAAAGGGGTCTGATACACAGGCATTAATGCGCAGACAGGACTTGGGCTGAGAATAGAGCAGGCCTACGGATTTGAGGAAAGAAGTGCTAAGACCGGGGCGCTCAAGGAGAGAAAATAAGTAGGACCATTTAAGAGAGTTGTACGCCTTAGTGGTGTCTAAAAATACAGCTACGGTATGCAGGGTGGGGTCAATAGTATGAAGTGTGGCAAAGAACGTGTGAAGATTGTACGAGTAGACCTGCCAGGGACGAACCCTGCCTGATTGGGCCTCACCATGGTAGGAAGAAGTGGAAGGAGTCGAGATGCAAGCAGCTTCATGAGTATTTTGTTGTCTGTATTGATTAAAAATAGTGGTCCATAGAAATTAAAGCGGGCAGGAGTACTGCAACGATAAGTGCTTTGCGCAACGAGGGTGGCGAACCACCCGATGTGAGAGGCTCCTCATATACCTCCAATAGGTGTGGGGCAATTAGGAGAGCAAATTCTTTACAGAATGTGGCCGGGAGGCCATCAAGACCCAGCGTCCTGTCAGTAGGTATAGATTGAATCACCTTGATAATTTCTTCCGCTGCAAAGGGCTCATTGAGATATCGCCTATGCCCCTCCTTGAGCCATAAGAGTTGGACAGAGTCCAAATAATCAGTGAGGTCCAGCGGGCAGAGTCTTGCCCAGTGCGATAGAGAGCCAAGAAAAAAGTTGTCATAATCTCCTGGACTGCTGCGGTGCCTGTGGGAATGCCCGTATCTTCGCAGCGCACCTCCGTAATGTAGTCCCACTCCCAGGGTTTTTGCAATAACTGAGTAGGGTCCAGACGGGCTTATCTCCCTCCAAAATGAAGAACTTGTGTCTCCCATCTAAAATAATGCTGTTCCCCTTTGAGCGGCATCCTTGTATTCTCATAGTCTATATTAGCATATTGTATATTTGCAAGAAGCCATCGGTCACACTCCGCACTCCAGATGCGACAAGTCTCTGCGCAGCGCATGAAGTACGCCGGCCTGCTAAGTATTGTGTAGTGTAGTTCCTATTATCCCAATAGGCTCTGCGCATTGGAATAATACCTTCAATAGTATAGGCCTAGACCAGACGTTAACTAGGTCTACTACTGTCGATATTAGACTTAAAGTATTGGGTTTGCCAGCTAGCTCAGAGTTCACTAGAAACTTTCTCGAATAGGCAAGGAGGAGTTGAACCTCCCTGGATAGACAAGAAGGGATTTAGTTTCTGACAACCATAGAACATGACAACTTTGCTCTCCCCTAATCAAGAGTGTATCTCTAGAGTCGTGTGAAAACAAAAGACGACTTATTTTACTCAGTCAGTACGTGCATTCTTAGTCTCACCAGATTGTAGAGAAAAGGAAGAGACGGGCGTGTTCAATAAAAGATGGTATTTATTGATCAGTCTCTTTTCTCATACCAGAGAAATGGATCGATATTATTGCAATACTTATGGTTAAGTAAAGTGCATACAATAAAAGCAGAAGTATAAAATAATACTGTAAAAACATTGATATGGTTTCTAAGCCATATGAAGGTCTAAAATGAATAAAATAGATACATACACATATACATTTGACTAATCGTACTCAACTGGTGTTTCTAACTGCGTCTACCCCAATGTACCTGACCTAAGCCTAATACGTGGGCGGGAATAGAAAGTAGCAGTTTAAGTTAAGTTTGTTTTGCCAAGTTTACTGACTAAAGAATTCTCTGCGAGGGGTTATTCAGTTCTGTACCTGGAATCTAGGATGAATGAGGGATGGTATCTCTCTCTCTGGTCTCGATATTCCAGGCTGCCTGCGAGGGCTACCCGGAAGCGCCGGAGCTGGAGTTCTCGGCAGGAGAAAGCAGCGTCTCGTTCTCAGCGCGTCAGGAAGGCGGGGCTGCGCCAGCGGGGTCTGCTCTGCTCTGGGCTTCGGCAAGTCTGGCTGCTCCGATCTCGTCACCACCGCGTGTGTTTGCATAGGGCAATATCGGTAATATTTATACCTTTAAGGTGCCGAGATTGACGTAAGGATGGACATAGATACGTCAATAAGGATGTCATACGACTTGGTCGTTAGCACATTCTTTTGCTGAAGTTCTCGATGAAATCAAAACAATGGCCGCAGGGTTTTTCCCAGGTTGTCATAGGTTTGATTTGTTTTGAGAACTCCGTATGCCTTATCAGGGGCTAGAGGAATATCGCTTGTCTAATTAGATGGCAAGCGTTATGACCTAATCAGATAACACGTTCCTGTGCCGTAGTGTGGCTTAATCAGATAACGGTTTCTGCATCATGGGGGTTTTCTGCCTCATGGGATGGCTGCTAGTTAACTTGTTAACCAGAATAGGGTCAGGAATAGGGGGATCGATACAGAACCTATAGGAATACATCACACCCACTCCACGCTAACTATGGACATATTTACTAATCTAGGCATAGTAAAACATACTGTAGAGTATAGTGTATACCTTACCACCCCAAAATACATAAATGCATTTTGAAATTATCTAATATACGGAAAAAGTCATATGTATTATATGCACTCAAGCTGTAGAATAATGCTAAAGTAATCACGCATTTGTATACATTATTGCTAATTGGTATATGAGAATTTACACATGAAATGGCTCTTAATACAGAAAAAAGGTTCGAGACCATTTCATCACAGAATAAAATAATTATGAACATACCAGCGGGCAGCTAATTCCTATAAAGTATCTAAAAATAGAAATTTTAGTTCTCTAAGAATAGTTCTTACTTTAAGCAGAAGATAAGTGTCCCGAAAAATTGTAAAAATATTTTTGGGGCTGCTGAAAAAAATTGCTGTCCGTGAACTGGAGGGAAAATTGTTCATGGTATTTTGCTATTCTAGTTGAAGGCCAAATTCAGGGAACGCCGTGTGCGAGCTTGCTCAAAAGTCTCTATTTCTGCTCTGGTAAGAACATCATATCATTTAGACTGTCGAAAAAGCTGTCAACAGCTTCCTGGGAGAGTTCCACTAACTCGGAAAAAGGTGTAACCATGCATTCGTGCGCATGATTGTCTCCATTGACGTTTTGATTAATATTGCTGACAGAAGGTCGTACCTGATCGATGCTGCTTTCATCTTGAACTTCACTACCCCTTAATCGTAGTGGTGAAGCTTCCACGAATGCCGTCATCAGGATTGGTAGCCGTTGAGGGCAGCACAAAGCATGAGCCTTTATTGGACTCAACAATGTTTCTGCATCCATTGGCGCATCCGATTGTAGCGTCAGACAGGTGTCTAACACGCATTCTTCTCCGCATAGCAGGCCCCTCAATACAGGTAAAACACATCGATGCCACATTGGTCGAAATGAAAGAAACCAAGTCATGTTCAGGTCTCTAAGCCGGGTTAGTCCCAGGATTTTTGAAATCCGGTCCCGGTATCCAATGGCTCGGATTGTTTCTTCCCTTGTCGCAGGTGTTTTGTCTGTGACACGGTTTGCCATAACGAAATATTAGGACCAAGAATAGGATTCCTGCAATTAGTCCCAAAATGAGGGGAAGTCCGCCAAAAATCGAATGGACGAAATCTGGAAAAATACCCAGTATGGCTTTGAATGGTGTTAATGCCATCGAAAATACTGTCTTAAATACCTTTGAGACTCCACTGGTATCAGAAATATTTAAGATTTCATTCAGGATTTCTGCGAAATGTATGGGGGAATTAGTTGATAACAAAGAGTGAATCTCTGCAGTCGTCCTTGCGACTAGGAGATCATACGTTTCTTTTGATGACGTGAGCCTGGTCGGCGTCTGAAGAAGCACTGTTTTCATTCTGCTTAAAGTGTCTATTCGAATAGAAGTAATTTTCAAGTTGGGCCATGCCCTTGCCTCCCTGTCTGGAAAGGAGCTGGGGAACAATGAGTGTCCACAGCACTTGACCTTCGCAGTCGTAGTTACGAGATAAGGAGTCCCGGGCATAAGACTACAACATCTGCGATCTACAATTAGAATGTAACTCCCATTGTAGAGTCTTTGAAAGAATGGTTCTATCTCTGTTGCAGGTGCGCCTTGCTGGTGACATGAAAGGTTATTTGAGTTCCCTTCACAGGCTCCATGCAAACTAATTCCATTACACAGAAGTGTACCGCTTAGTGACATTGCACAATTATTGCCACTAAGAAACACTTTCTGTCCTTTATTACTGACACATGCATGTGAATAGGGCAAGTTCCATGTTGTCTTAATGTACCCTTTTCCTAATTTTTCGTACATGCCAGCCTGTATATATTTTTGGCAGTATTGAAACCTGAAGGTAGATATTGGAATATTAATTATCCCATGTATTATCCATTCACTGACAGGTCGTTCTGACATTGTCACTGGTAATCTCTCGAGTTTCTCAATGCTCAGGATTGTATAATCAGCTCCCTTTTGTGCCATACTGATTTGTTTATCAGTACGGTTAAAGATATTGAATAGTGACGTTGTGTTGATTAAACGCCAAGGCACATAGCCTGAACGCAGATTTTGTAACGTCCAGCCAAGCTGTACAATAGAACGCAATTGAGACTGACCGTGTTGTAACAACAGTAAGTCTTGCGATATTATGTCGATTGCTGAAAAGACAATGCTGTCCAAAGAAAAAATTCTGGAGGACAGAGTCATTAACCCATTGTCCACTACAGAAAGTGATTTTTCCAAATTAATACGGTCAATTTCCCGTATTCTTTCTGCTGGTTCAATTTGAGTCACCTTCCAGGCCTCGTTGTATGCTGCATATACAGAGGCTGCTATGAAACGTTTTTGACGCTGTTTGCGTGGTCCCATAATGAAATCACGCAAGTCAGCACCATCAGTAAGTAAAGTTAGGTGTTGTTTAATTTCTGTCAGTGTGGAAGTTTGTAGCCATTGAAGGCATAATTTGCCCACACTGTAGGTGGTTATTATCCCTGGGTGTTGTCTTTGGGAATATCTAGGGTCTGGCCTGGTCAATTTGAACCCCTGTGTTTTGTTCAGGAATCTGTCTTGACAGTTATTAGTATCTGTGGGCCAGATCAACCACTGTTTCCAATCAGGATGTGTTCTGTTTTGGTTTAATACATAGTTTACGTCTATCTCCTCATCTGTAGAGTTATTGCTGTACATTGTTGGTTTTGGAATAGACGGTTTATTTAAGTCTTTGATTTTGGCTAGGCCAAGACAGGTAGTTTGTTGAACAGTGTCATTTAAAAATATAATTTGTTCTGGGATCATGCAGGCTCTAAACAAAGATTCTATACCTTGTACTTGCCATTCTTTTGTACCCCAAACACTTTTTACTTCAACATTTTTGTCCCAATAATCAAAACCAAAAGTATTCATTTGTTCAAAAAATGAGTCTGAATATATCAATTTCGTGTTTGTTATCATGGTCTTAGTCCCTGTCTTATTTGACAATTTGAAATAAAATGTTTCAGCATTACTTGTGTTAAAACCTGAAAAGTATGAATATTTGTCATAAAAGGTTCTTGAGCTTCCTTTTGGAGGGGTTGCACAATGTTCCCATTGATTATAATTTAAAACATTTCTAGGTTGTGCAGATTTATGTAGAAAATGGTTACCATAGTGGTTGTAACAGTACATACTATCATAATTTGTAGAACCCTGCAAATAATCATGTTTGGTAAATTTAGCAGACATCACTAGGTCAGACATCATATTATTTATACTTTCGAAGTCCCAATCATCAGCAAATGAGCTTGGTTTTACAAAGTCACTCAATGAGATCTTAATTTGGTGTGGATATTTCAGGATTTCAACCGGACCATAAATTTCGTAGTCAGTGTTGTCCCATGCTACCCCACCCGGTATAGGATTGGCTGTGAAGTTGACTGAAGAAAGTTCTCTTTTCTCGACGTGTGAAGATGTGTGTGGTTTGAGGATCAAGTTGATTTTCTGACTTGCTGTGTCCATTTTAGCATATTTTCCCTCAATGAAGCGTCCCAAAGTTAGTACCATGATGAGCCAAAGTATGAGGATAAATGCACCAAAACCCACCCAAAATTCGATCCATGGAGAAATTAGATATGTTTCTTTTAGTTGTTTCAAAAGTTCTTTAGCTTTATCTTTAAAGGTTTTTGTTGATGGCTGTGTTTTTGATTCACTGAAGCCTTCAGAGGAATCATCGAAGTTTATGAAGTAGCCGGATGCAGTTCTGTCAATTGTCCCAATTGCTTCAGGATTACTGTTTCTTGCATATTCGTTTGTTACTTCATTGTAGATTGGTGTGTCTCTGCTAAATGTTTTTATTTGGGTTTTCAGAGGTTTAAGTTCCATTGCATTGTTGCATAGTCCTCGTTGTTCTTGTGTAGGCGTTTCGAATGTGATTAGCCTCTTAGTTAGGACCTCTGTATTTGTAGCAAACCTTGGTGTTCTGCTACTTATTGGGAGTCCACTTGGCCTACTATTTGTTATCGGCCACATGATTGTGGTTTTACCAGGTCGATTGATACAACTCGGTTCTCCTTTTTACCAGCAAGCGGCGGTAGTAGAACTCATCTTGTCCCGTTGATAGACAAGACAGGAACTGCTTTTCTGTAAGAAGGCCCAAATTCCTCCTTTACCGCGATCTTTTCTCTGACTAGATCCCCGACTTTTGGAATCCAGACAGGTCTTGCTGGGACAGGTGGTGGTTCTTCAGTGGTTGTTGGCTGTTGTTTCGACTTTATGTTGCTCAGGTCTTTTCTTGTTTCGTTTAAGTCCTGTAAAATAGCCAAACGATCTTTGATATCAAAGCTTTTTTCCTTCACCACTGAAGTCTGACTGTCGAGATCTAAGACTAACATCCTAGTTCCAAATAATAATTTGTACGGACTGAATCCCTTCAGAGAATTTCTTGGCAGGTTATTTAGACTACGTTGGACACTTATTAGATGTTTGACCCACCCAGCTCCCGAACCTAATACCCTTTCCGTTATAGATTGCTTTCTGCCTTGGTTTTTTCTTTACACCATCCCGTATCCCTCAGGAAGGAAGTGAGAAGAATCCCGCTGTGCTATGCACATTTGGCCATGTTTCCCCACAGGCTTGAGGGCTAACGTGAAAACATTGGTCAAACGTAGCATGTTCCTAGCGTATATGCCATTTAGACTCGCTAATCTTTGTATAACAGTCCAGACGTCAGCCGAGTGCTGAGGATCTACATTATAAGTGGAAACTAGCCTGTATATGTTAATCGGACGCTTTGCTTTTTACTGTTGATTTTTTCTGGAGTGAAACGCCACGGTAGTATACCGTTTCTCTCGCCACTGCAATCTCTGTTGCAGTTTGGGCATTTTTTTACAAAAATGTCATGCTGCAGGCTCATGCCTGGCCACCAGTACACTGATTGTAGTTCTTCCAGAGAATCTTTTAGTTTGAGGTGTCTGAGACCCTCGCCCATATGTGCGTCTGCAATTAACAAGGTTCTCCTGTCCATGTTTGGAATCACTCTATCCCCCACTCCAGGGATTCGAGCAAAAGGGACGGAGTTTGCATCGATTATGTATGTATAATTGAGTGGATAGTTGATCGGTAGTGCTGAGCAGTCGCCTTTTGATGACGTTTTCACCGCCAGCACTGTTTCACCGTCAATGTATTTTACTGTACGCTTTTTTCTAGCTACGGAAGCCGATTTAGTTGCTACCGCTGTGGCTGTCTCAGCCAATGAATTCCCTGCAACGTGAACGCCATCACGTTGATGACTCAGTGAGTGTGTCACGTGAGTCTTTGGTAGTTCTTTTTGTAACAGAACTATTTGTTCCCAAAGCAGTTTTTGCTTTATTGTTGCACCTGTGTCATCTCTGTAACCGTTTTGAATCCATGTCTGCAAATCCTTGTTATATGATTTGACGCAGTAATATGAATCGGACACTATAAGTGTCGGGAATTCGCGTTCCGCATTATCTAGCGCCATTTTCAATGCTAATATTTCAGTTTGTTGTTCTGAATTAGTTTCTACTGAGTGTGTTTTTGTTAATAGAGGTCTTAGTTTACCTCCGCGCCACACTTCTTTTGTAATCTCACATGTGGGGTTGTATGCTTGTTCTCCCCAAACGGAGGGTTGAGCATGTCCGTCTGTATAGATTACACAGGCGTACTGTCGTAAGGGCAGAATGTCGATTGGCAGAGGGAATGTTCTTTCATATTCTAGATTTTTTAATTCTTTTAAGTCTGGATTAAAGTAGTATTTTACTTTGTCCGTTGTAATTGAATTCACCCATTGTATCCATTCCGGATTCAATGTTGTTGTTGGTAAATTACACGGTGTTGTTAGTGCCTCAAAGGCTGATTCTGCTGTTATGACTGTGATACGTCTACCGTCAGCTTTATCTTTTTCTCTAGCTATTGCGGTTTGAACTGCATGAACAATGTTTTCTTTAATACTGAACTTCTTTTCAGCTTCTGTGTACAAGTGTGATTTGAATGCAATTGGTACCTTTTCTCCCTCATTAGAGGTCAGGTATGTGAATCCGCATCTTCCTGGGATGACTCGAATCACAAGATTGCGTGTGTTATCACGTGTTTCTAATTTTGTTTTAATTAACATGTCTGTTTGTAAAGATCTCAGAATTTCTGTGTGTATTTGAGTCCAATTGGTTCTTTTAAAATCTGGTTTTATTAGATCATAAAGGGGTTTGACCCTTTCTGCGTAATTTGCAATGTATGTTCTTCCGAAATTTAGGAAGCCTAGAATTGACTGTAGGTTTTTTAGTGTTCTAGGTGCTCGGAGTACGGCACATTTCTCTAGGAAATTGTCAGCCAGGCTTTTGCCTTCACTTGATAATTCATATCCTAAGAACAGGACTGTCAGATGGGCAATTCTGGATTTTTTAAAGTTGAATTTGTAACCCTCTGCTGCGAACCCAAGTATTATGGTGTTCACTCTCTTCAAGTGAGTATCCAAGTCATCATCTGTTAGGTATATGTCGTCGACATAAGATAATGCTTCGTCATCATATGTTTGTAGTAATTCTGTTACTCTCGCTGAGAATACTCCCGGGCTGTTCTTGTACCCCTGGGCTAATCGACAGAATTGTTTTTGAGTGCCATTTATTGAGAACGCAGACAAATATCTGCTCTCTGGTGCTATGTTTTGACAAAAGAATCCATTAGAGATGTCTAATGTTGTTTTGTATTTTTTGCGCACTATGTTATTCATTAGTGCAGCACTATGCGAGTTTTGCACTGCAAAAGTTTTGCAACATGAGTTAAGGTGTCGGTAATCCAAAACTAGACGGTATGAATTGTCTGGTTTGGAGACCGGAAACAAAGGGTTGTTCATTTGTGAGGTGCAAGTTTCAATCACCCCCTGGTATTCTAGCTGATCTAGGATTTCTTTTACCTGTTTTTTAGCTTCTTGCTTAATTGGGTACTGTCTTTGTGCAGTAGGTTGTGATTTTAACTGGATTTTGTGGGGAGGAGAGTCCTCGTCCCATCCTACATGATTTTTATATAAAGCAGGAGCTTGAGCTACTGCCCACTTTCTGGCAAGTGTGTATTTTTTATGAATTGGGATATGATTTGAGAAGGCAGGCATAATAATTTCTTCGCCATGAGGGCAATCCCTGACAAACTCTGGTGGCCAGTCTTTTTCAGCTAGAAGGATGTCATAGCCCTTGGAGAGATTATCCCAAAATAGTCCCCTTATTTTTCTAGTCTTATCCCCTTCTATACGTAAAGTTATTTCATATATTTTGTGAGGTTTGCTAACTCTGGTGTCTGCAGTTTCCACTTGAAGATATTCATTCGTGTCCACTGTCTCCAGATGATTCATAAGGACTTTGCGAGCTATGCTCACTTCTGCTGCGCTGTCTAGCATTGTCTGAGCCCATTCTCCGTTTTTCAGTTGTGTCCTCAGTATTCTCGGCATTGTTAACTACTTTAATGCTGGCTACCTTCTTTTTTGGAAATTGTAATTTCTTTTTTAGATGAGCAGGTTCCTTGTCTTTGGACTTGGCGTGCTCTTCTCTTTGTTCTGATCGTCCTCTTCTTTCCGATTTCTGCGAGGAAGTCTGAAAAGATTGAGAGGGACGTGTATCAATGTCTTGATATCTTTCAGTTTTTTTTTATATTATCCCTATTTCTAAGGTTATATATTTTCCCAGAGGGATCACTTTGGGGTGACCTATGTCTTTGGTTCGGAGATTTTTCTCTCCGCCGAGGTGACCTTCCTCTGGACTGGAATTTCTTTTCTTTAGGATTGGATTGTTTGTTTCCATCCCAGCTCTTTTTTTGTGATGTTGAATTATTATTAAAAAATATTTTTTCAGGACTTTCAATCAGTTGCGGTTTTACTGGTATTCCACCTAAACTATCTCTACCTAGTTCCTCATAGGATTTTTCTATGATTCTGGCAATTTCAGCTGGTTGGTCTGCTATATCTGTTTCTTTTAACCTCTGGCGGATCGCCACGTTTGCTGCTTCTCCCTTTATGTTGGCTAATAATATAGCCGAGACCTGCTTGAAGTCTTTTAGTAATTTCATACCAAGAGTTAAAGCGGGTTCTGGACCGTATTCATCTTGAATTTGTTTCAGCACATCTGGTATTACCGAGATGGATGGAACACCATGTGTTTTTGTGTAAATGGAAGCAAAGACTGTACCCCAAGGGTCACAGTCCTCCACGTGTGGTGCGATTCCCATTGGAAGACAGATAGTCAGAATCCTGTGTTTTTCTAACGGGGTGGTGTCTGGAAACACCGCCTCTATTTGGGTGATTTTTTGTGCTAGCCAGAATGGTATTTGTTCCCGTTTAGCCGGTACTTTACCTAGGCAGGACTGTATGTTCTGTGGTGTAATTTTATTTGTGTTCCCCTGGTGAAGGGTCAGCTGTGGAATTTTAATTGCTTACATAGTGGACTAATTGTCTATGTACTTTTATTAATTGTTTTAGCTGTGTTAAAAGCTCTGGTGCAGGCATTCTTTCGATGTCTGGATGTGGTGTGTATCCGGCTAGGACCGGCCACGTTGCTCCTGGTCTACCTAAGGGACCGAGCCTGGTGATGTGATTATTGTGTTTTAGGGCGCCATTAAATAAGAGCAGGTGCTCTTGAAATTTAAGTGGTACTTCCACCTCCTCGAAAGGAGTGTACTCATTAGGAGGTTCCTCTGTTTTGTAATAGTGGAAGTACTTTGTTACAGCATTTGCTGCTGGAAAGTTTATCCATGTGTAGAATACCTCTGTCTGCCGATATTCGTGTGCCTCAATTACGAATATGACTGTGCCACCTCTAGGTGTCAGTCCATTTTCTATAAGTTTTAAAGTTATAGATTTTCTTGTGTTGACCGGGATGAGTATTATATCGGGTCTGCTTCTTGTATAGCAGTATCAGCTGCTGCGAGTTCAGTTGCTATTCTAACTGTCTCTCTTTCATCATCACTGTCTACCATTTTACCGACAGGAAGGTTATTACTTTTGTTTGCAGATCAGGTTTCTTATGGAAACAAAGATTAGATGCACAATATTTTGGAACAGTGTATCCTTCAACGTTGATTAACCAAGAACCATACATAGGAGTTCCCTCCTGCGAGGTCTGGCGGATATGACCTTTCGCCCACTCCAGACGTCTTTGGAGTATTAATGGGAAAAGGGGTCTGAGTGAAAAAGCACGACTGAGTTACTCTAAATGTCTTACGTTAGTTTTATCGCCTTATCCAAACGAGTTGGGCGCCATGTAGTGTAGTTCCTATTATCCCAATAGGCTCTGCGCATTGGAATAATACCTTCAATAGTATAGGCCTAGACCAGACGTTAACTAGGTCTACTACTGTCGATATTAGACTTAAAGTTTTGGGTTTGCCAGCTAGCTCAGAGTTCACTAGAAACTTTCTCGAATAGGCAAGGAGGAGTTGAACCTCCCTGGATAGACAAGAAGGGATTTAGTTTCTGACAACCATAGAACATGACAACTTTGCTCTCCCCTAATCAAGAGTGTATCTCTAGAGTCGTGTGAAAACAAAAGACGACTTATTTTACTCAGTCAGTACGTGCATTCTTAGTCTCACCAGATTGTAGAGAAAAGGAAGAGACGGGCGTGTTCAATAAAAGATGGTATTTATTGATCAGTCTCTTTTCTCATACAAGAGAAATGGGTCGATATTATTGCAATACTTATGGTTAAGTAAAGTGCATACAATAAAAGCAGAAGTATAAAATAATACTGTAAAAACATTGATATGGTTTCTAAGCCATATGAAGGTCTAAAATGAATAAAATAGATACATACACATATACATTTGACTAATCGTACTCAACTGGTGTTTCTAACTGCGTCTACCCCAATGTACCTGACCTAAGCCTAATACGTGGGCGGGAATAGAAAGTAGCAGTTTAAGTTAAGTTTGTTTTGCCAAGTTTACTGACTAAAGAATTCTCTGCGAGGGGTTATTCAGTTCTGTACCTGGAATCTAGGATGAATGAGGGATGGTATCTCTCTCTCTGGTCTCGATATTCCAGGCTGCCTGCGAGGGCTACCCGGAAGCGCCGGAGCTGGAGTTCTCGGCAGGAGAAAGCAGCATCTCGTTCTCAGCGCGTCAGGAAGGCGGGGCTGCACCAGCGGGGTCTGCTCTGCTCTGGGCTTCGGCAAGTCTGGCTGCTCCGATCTCGTCACCACCGCGTGTGTTTGCATAGGGCAATATCGGTAATATTTATACCTTTAAGGTGCCGAGATTGACGTAAGGATGGACATAGATACGTCAATAAGGATGTCATACGACTTGGTCGTTAGCACATTCTTTTGCTGAAGTTCTCGATGAAATCAAAACAATGGCCGCAGGGTTTTTCCCAGGTTGTCATAGGTTTGATTTGTTTTGAGAACTCCGTATGCCTTATCAGGGGCTGGAGGAATATCGCTTGTCTAATTAGATGGCAAGCGTTATGACCTAATCAGATAACACGTTCCTGTGCCGTAGTGTGGCTTAATCAGATAACGGTTTCTGCATCATGGGGGTTTTCTGCCTCATGGGATGGCTGCTAGTTAACTTGTTAACCAGAATAGGGTCAGGAATAGGGGGATCGATACAGAACCTATAGGAATACATCACAATTGCAGCTTCCCTGATAACTACTTTGAAGCCTCCAATAAGGTGGCCCTGGATAAGTTCTCCTTAGTGTTATGTTCAAAGTATTCCACAATTGCTTTTTGTATCACCGTGAAACACCTGGTTGCGGTGCGCTCCCAGATGGAGCCGCAAAAGAATGCCCGGGAGGGAGCATCCAGCAAATGAAGTTCCAGGAGAAGCGGCACATGATCAGAGAGTGTAAGCTGGAAGTGCGTTGCCTGCGCCAACCATGACAAAGTTGAAAATATTTGTAAAGCGCACTGTGACCAAGCGGCTTCCTGGCGCTGGGTGATTGACGGTGGCAACAGGGGATTACTGGGTAGAGAAGGCTTGACCAAACAGATGAGTTTTGAGCGCCTTACGTAAGTGTAGATAGTCAGTGATGGACCTGATGGTGAGCGGGAGGCTGTGTCAGAAGCGGGGGGCAAGAGTGGAGAACCTAGTGCCACCTACTCTGGTCTTGCGGAAACGGGGAACACTGAGGAGTGCCTGGCTAGAGGAACGGAGATTGCGGCAGGGGAGGTAGTGGGTGATCATGGAATTGATGAAGATAGGCGCTGTATGGGCGCGGGCCATGAAGACTATACACCCCATCTTGAAGAGGGTACGCTGCAGGATGGGAAGCCAATGGAGGGTCTTGAGTAAAGGAGTGATGTGGTGAAACTTGGGAAGCCGGTGGATAAGGCGAGCGGCCTGATTTTAGATGGTCTGGAGGCGTCGCAGCTCGTAGGCAGGAATGCCCACGTACAAGCAGTTCCCGTAGTCCAAGCGTGAGAGAATCATAGCCAGAACAACGATTTTGAGAGCGTCAAGGGAGAAAAAGCGAGAAATCTTTCGGATAATCCTGAGGGACAAAAAGCAGGATGAAACAACGGAGCGAACCTGAGGGCGCATGGAGAGGTCCTGGCTGATTTTGATTCCCAGGGTTCTTACTGAAGCAGAGGGAACCGGGGGAGGGCCAAGGATGGAAGGCCAGAAGGCCAAAGTCCAAGGGCTGGTGGAACCACCCGTCAGGATCAACTCTGTTTTGTCCGGGTTAAGCTTGAGGTGGTTTTGATTCATCCAATCAGAAATAAAAATAAGTGTAGTTTGAAATTTAAGAAGGGGGTCAGAGGAAGGGGAAAGATCGAAAACGAGCTGAAGGTCGTCAGCGTAATTGTACACGGAGACCTCCATGTTGAGCAGAGAAATAATAAGGGGATAGATATAAAGATTGAAGAGAAGAGGGGAGAGGGAAGAGCCTTGGGGAACCCCACAGGGCACCGAACGGGGGGGGGGGGGGACAGAGAAGCCGGAGAGACGAACAGCTTGTGTTCGACCTTGGAGGAAAGAAGCGAGCCAGGAAAGAGCGGTGCCCTGAATGCCCGCTGCCCTGACACGGTCGAGGAGGATGGAATGGTCGACCGTGTCAAAAGCAGCGGACAAGTCAAGAAGCACCAAGGCTTGAGGAGAGTTGGAATCCGCCTTGCTCTTCAGCTCGTCCAGGACCGAAAGAACCACAGATTCGGTCGAGTGGACCGGGCGAAAGCCTGCTTAATGAGAAGCCAAAAGATGGTTGTCCTCGATATAGGCCGACAGGCAGAAGGTAATATGGCTCTCTAGGATCTTGCTAAGGTAAGGGAGCAGGGAGATGGGCCTAAAATTGGCAGGGAGAGTAGGATCAGAATTGCCTCATTCGCTGCCTCCCACGAATGAGGCAATAATCCAATTGCAACCATTTTGCGTGTGCTGTATTTATACATGTCCCCTATTTCAGGGCTGCATGCCAGTGCGCAAGATATCTATCAAGTTAAAGTCCTCCATAATAAGGCGCAATTGGGGCGTTGTATGTGGGTGTGGTCTCCTAGCGTCGCCTGCCCATTCCAGCTCATGATCAAGTATTACATTGAAGTCACCTCCCCACAGGGTTGTACCCGGTCCCAGCGCCTCAGCTTGATGCTAAATCTCGGTGAAGAACTGGGGATCATCTCTGTTGGGCCCATATATAGCTATTATCCTGACTGGGTATTCCAGTATGTCTCCTGCAAGTAGCACATATCTACTGTGTGCCTCAAGGTTGACCTTACACATCTTCCATGCCAATCCCCTTGTTACCACAATCGACACCCTGCAACTATAGTTGGAGTACGTAGCAATGTAATGCTCGCCCAGCCAGCACAATCTAAGTCCGGTGGGGGTACTTTCCATGAGGTGGAGCTCTTGTAACAGACAAATATCTATAGAGTGTCTATGTAAATATGTGAAGACTTGACATGCCTTTCGATGGTCATTAAGACCACGAATATACTTCTGCAGAACCTTTATTTACCTCACGGCTTGTTGGGCCTCTTGCTGTTTGTCATTCCTGGACGGAATGCTCATACTATCTTCCCTTGCATCTTTGCTTCTTGGTCTTATTTGTCTATGGCACAATGGTTCTGGGATTCTGAGTCTTTTTTTTGTGCTACCTGTTTATGTTCTTTCTGGTTGATGGTATTACTTCCTGTATAGGCCGTTACTTTCTTTTGAGTCTATTCTGGTATGCTTCTTTCTCGTATTATTTAATGTATGACTTGTCGTTTGGTCTGGTTATTGTTTGGGTCTTTCTTCCTCTCTCCTCGTGGCTTGGTTCTCTTATGTTTAGTTTCTCAGTTTGTCTCACTTAGTTTTTGCTGGCCCTCAAGATGTGCCTTAGGTGGGTTTGCTCTCTGACTGGTTGCGGCTTCCTTCTAATGGTGTTACATCGTGTCTTTGATTGCTCTTTTAAAGGGTATTCAGACATTTGTTTTGAGGTTACTTGAGCAGGCTTATATCACTTTGGGCATTGTTGGTGGTGACTGACCTTTTTGCCTTCACAGTGTTGCGGTCCACAGGCTTCAGAGAGGATATGTTCCAGGAGTGTGGTTTTACAGCTCAGTGCGTTCTCACATATTAGGACAGTCAGGAGAAAGTGGACGAGGTGATAATGTACTGGTAATCTTCAATAGTGGCCATGTGAATCACCATTGGCAGAGTAAGGGAGCCCCTCACATTTTAGGATTTTAACGAGGAAGGCTGTAGGAATTAAATATACTAGTAAGTAATCAGGGTATTACTTTGACATGGCTCTTGTGCCCGAAATAGGACATGTTAGAATGGTTCACTTATAGAATATCGATGTTAAAAATCTCGATGTTCAAAACATCGAGGAAAAAAAATATAGACTAGAAAAGTATTGACTCCTATACCTATACATGTAAGTACAAAAATATTGAATAAAAAATATTGATGTAAAAAGTATTGATTGAAATATATAAATAATATATTTTAAATACGTTAAATATTTATATTAATTTTAACAAAAAATTTAATTTAATATACATTTTTACAAAATATGACAAACTTAATTTTAGGAAAATAAACACACATACATAATTTATACATATATAGTTACTTTAAAATAATTATTAAACTATTATCTTTAAAAAAATGTAAAACCTTATAATTATATAAAAATAAAATATATATATAATTTGTAATATAAAAAAATCTAGAATAAATTAAAACATTAAACTGTGCAAAGATAGTTACACTTAAATTGCCCAATACAATCAGTGCAACAGTAGGAAAAGTGTTGGATAGAAAAATAATAAAATTTACTATTCCGACTCCAGTGAGTGCAACAGTAGGGAAAGTGTTGGACAGCGGAGGGGTAAAAATGTCTCTTCCCACTCCAAACAGTGCAACAGTAGGGAAAGTGTTGGATAGAGAAGGGGTAAAATGTACTATTCCCACTCCAGTGTGAGCAACAGTAGGGAAAGTGTTGGATAGCGGATGAGCAAAAATTACTATTCCCATTACACTGAATGCAACAGTAGGATAAGTCTTGGCTAACGGAGGGATAAAACAAGTATTCCCATTCCAGTGAGTGCAACAGTAGGAAAAGTGCTGGATAGCTGAGGGGTAGAAATTACTGCAACAGTAGGGAACGTGTTGGATAGCGGAGGGGTACAAATTTCTACTCCCACTCCAGTAAGAGCAACAGTAGGGAAAGTGTTGGATAGCGGAGGGGTAAAAATTACTATTCCAACTCCACTGAGTGCAACAGTAGGATAAGTGCTGGATAACAGAGGGGTAAAAATTACTATTCCCACTCCAGTGAGTGCAACAGTAGGGAAAGTGCTGGATAGCGGAGGGGTAAAAATTACTATTCTCACTCCAGTGAGTGCAACAGTAGAGAAAGTGTTGGATAATTCTTTTAAATTAGAAAACATTTACAAACAAAAAAAATATTAAAACATAAATGTATTTATTTTATTTCCTACCCTATAACACCAAACAAATAACAAAACACGTCAACATTTTTAATTACATTTACATAATTAACATAATTAATAATGAATTAAAAAATATTACAAACAAAACTAACATTGACTACACACTCTATAATATTCACAACACACACCTAAATTAAACTATAAAATAATAAAACACAACTAAACCAGTGCAACAGTAGGAAAAGTGTTGGATAGAAAAATAATAAAATTTACTATTCCGACTCCAGTGAGTGCAACAGTAGGGAAAGTGTTGGACAGCGGAGGGGTACAAATGTCTATTCCCACTCCAAACAGTGCAACAGTAGGGAAAGTGTTGGATAGCGGAGGGGAAAAAATTACTAGTCCCAATCCAGTGAGTGCAACAGTAGGAAAAGTGTTGGATAGCGGAGGGGTAAAGTTACTATTCCAACTCCAGTGAGTGCAACAGTAGGGAAAGTGTTGGATAGAGAAGGGGTAAAATGTACTATTCCCACTCCAGTGTGAGCAACAGTAGGGAAAGTGTTGGATAGCGGATGAGCAAAAATTACTATTCCCATTACACTGAATGCAACAGTAGGATAAGTCTTGGCTAACGGAGGGATAAAAAAGTATTCCCATTCCAGTGAGTGCAACAGTAGGGAAAGTGTTGGATAGCGGAGGGGTAGAAATTACTGCAACAGTAGGGAAAGTGTTGGATAGCGGAGTGGTAAAAATTACTATTCCCACTCCAGTAAGAGCAACAGTAGGGAAAGTGTTGTGTAGCGGAGGGGTACAAATTACTATTCCCACTCCAGTAAGAGCAACAGTAGGGAAAGTGTTGGATAGCGGAGGGGTAAAAATTACTATTCCAACTCCACTGAGTGCAACAGTAGGATAAGTGCTGGATAACAGAGGGGTAACAATTACTATTCCCACTCCAGTGAGTGCAACAGTAGGGAAAGTGCTGGATAGCGGAGGGGTAAAAATTACTATTCTCACTCCAGTGAGTGCAACAGTAGAGAAAGTGTTGGATAATTCTTTTAAATTAGAAAACTTTTACAAACAAAAAAGATTATTAAAACATAAATGTATTTATTTTATTTCCTATCCTATAACACCAAACAAATAACAAAACACTTCAACATTTTTTATTACATTTACATAATTAACATAATTAATAATGAATTAAAAAATATTACAAACAAAACTAACATTGACTACACACTCTATAATATTCACAACACACACCTAAATTAAACGATAAAATAATAAAACACAACTAAACCTTAATTAAAATTAAAAACTATTGCTATTCACTAATAATTAACTAATTACAATTGATTTAAAGCCCACCCTTTACCCCTTCAAAAGTAAAAACAACACACACATAAATAAACAATTACCCAAAATAAATATCAAATAATTAACATTAACTATATATAATTAAACACAGATTAATTCCAACCCTTTACTCCTATAAACACCACAACACACACCTAATATTAATTACACAATTACCACAATTAATTACCAATTAGTTTATTAAAATGAATTAACCAATTATTAATTCACTAATTAAAAATAAATTACTTCCCACCCTTTACACCTATAAAATCCACAACACACACCTAAAATTAAGTACATAATTACCAAAATAATTACATATTAATTAAAATTAATTAACCAATTAATTCATAAATTTAAAATAAGTTACTGCCCACCCTATACACCTATAAACACTAAAATAAACATCTTAAAATTAATTACAAAATTACCAAAAATAATAACCAATTAATTAATTAAAATTAACTATAAACTATTTATTCATAAATTATAAATAGATTACTTTCCACCCTTTACACTTATAAACACAACACACACCTAAAATTATTTACCCAATTACCATAATTAATTAGCAAATAACTAAAATTAACAACCACTTATTAATTAATAATAAATTACTTTTACAGATGTGAAAACTATAACATCTCAATTAAACAAATATTAATAAATAAAAATTAATCAATAAATGTCATATAATGAAATGACTTCCCAGCCTATTCCCCCTATAAACTCACAACCCAACCACGGAACTAAAAACGCAAAATTCACATTAAAAAAATTAATACATTTAATATAATTAAATTATTTCTCACCCTATTCCCCTATAAAACCACAACCCGTTACGGAACTAAAAGCGCAAAATTCAAATTAAAAAAAAATTAATAACTACTACAAATTTAACACATATTAAAAATTCAAACAATTCTTATACAAAAAACATACAACACATACATATAAAATATATACTAAAATACCTAAAAATAATAAAAAAACTATTTTTAACAACTATATTTTTGCAAACGATAATAAACACTTTGATATTTTTTAAATCGATATTACTTACCTTTAGTCGATAGTCTTGACGAAGATATTCTTGCTGTCGATATTTCTGACCCACAATATTAATTACTCAATATTTGTGCAACTCAATATTTTTTACTTGATATTCTGTCTCTGCACTGTTAGAATAATACATGTACTCAGACCGGAGTAATGATCGGGTCGGACTAATGGACAGTAATGGTTGAAATACTGACTGGTATCTGTTTACAAATCAACAGCTTTTCCCCTAAAAATATAGGCAATAGCAATAAGAGTCTTCAGTCTACAGATCTTGAAAAATAAAGGGCTTGGGAAGTTATACAATATGTAGCGTGTTTATGAGCTGGAATCTGATGCTATAACAGAGTTAAGTCTGTGCATATATGCCAAGCATTATTAAATTAAAAAACAGCTGTACACTGAAGAACACAACCCTTCCGCCCCTCTACCTCGCGGGGCAGGAACAAAGTGATTGTGCAAATTACTCTGAATTATTTTTTTTCCTGAAGACTGCTCTCACTACCATTGCGCTTCACAGAACGCAAACTTCGAGGTTAAAGAAGAAATTTAAATTAGCACAAAAAAGAACACCAAAAACACACACTGACAAGCACTGCGCAGCCTGAACTAATGTGTGGAAAATTGTTCTTCCAAATTATAATTAGGTGTTCATAAAAAAAGAGCGCTGACAAAAAGAAATAAAAGTGCAATGCTTGAAAACATGCGCTATGGGTGACAAGAAGAAAGAAGGTCTGACAGTAGAGAGGCAAACTCGAGTTATAGAAAAAAGGAAAACAGGAGGGGGGAGCGAAGGAGGTTAGAGAGGCAAAAAAGGAAGACATGGGGAGGAGAAGTGAGAGAAACAGGTAAAAAGTGAAGGAGGAAGGAATAAACAAACGTACCTTTCTGTTTGAATATCACTCTCTGCAAGTGGAGGGCAGCAGGGTAAAGGAGATGGCGATGGTGACGGCGATGGTGAAGGCGACAGTGGCGGTGATGTAGGTGAGGTAGGCGTTGTCGCAGACTGGTCATTCATCCAAGATACCATTGACAAATGGGTGGTGCTTGGGCTGGGAAAGTGAAATAACACAGCTGCATTAATTTGTGGCTCAAAGCGCACTGTATCTGAAATAGTGCATTCACATCTTTCTGGTGCACAGAGCTTAGTGCCGATATAGGCTACCTCCGTCCGCATGATGAACATAGCATGTACTGCAATAAATAATCACACAAAACAGGTTTGTTGGAAAACAGTTTGCTGCAGGTTTGTTTCATACAAGAAGTATGCCTACATGGTGGGTTAACTTACGACTTCCCTGCCCGCCTGATGAGCCAAACTGCACCATGGCCAACCCAATTGGTGCAATCATTTATGTGGGTATTAACCCCCTTAAATACCGTGGACAACCAGTCCATCACTTTACGCACGCCTTTTTAGGGGCAGAGCGTTCCAAGGTTGCTCAGGCTTACAACCGCCAGAAGGACTTTCAGGGCGCTATAGTTTTCATCCAGGGTCCTGCCGTAAAGACTCCTGGGATTTGGCATAGGCACCCCTATTGTGCTCCTGAAGAGGGTACACCTATGTACATTCAGCCTCCGGATCGCCCTGTAACTCCGCCAATGCTCTGGATGTGGCAGCCGTCTCATCCAGAGCCCTCCCCCACAGCAAGCAACTTGCTTCACTTACAACCTGCTGTACCAGAGGTTGGCCCAGGTCCAACAAGAACAAATCCATGCCCACCTTTGGCAGGTGAACCCCGTCCTCCAAATACCCCAGGGCGTTGGCATGTATCAGTCCATGTCTAATGCCAATATGGGCCTTCTGATTAGGGGTTGTCTGAGCCCTTTATTTGCCCCTCACCGCCAAGGCCCTGATTTCCGGATTCGCTGGTAACCATAGTGGAGTTCACCGCCAAGGCCATCAGTATATTTGTGGCCAACACAATACCCTTATGTCTACCCGCTGACCTCCAATTGTATAGGAGTACAGTGCATGTAAGAAATATTAACCCATAGAGAATTTAAAACTACTGCTCTCTTTGTAACCACAGTTCTGGGCAATATAATCCATTGTGTATTGTGTGCAAATATGTGCAGTTACATTTGGGAGCTAACTAAGCCCTTGTTTACCCCTCTACTTGACAAGTCCCAAATTTTAGCGTTTGAACTGATAAACATGCGCTGCACTAGCAAGTGAAATATGGATCCCCTGGAGAGGTTGTAGGGCGGGGACAGGGTGGAATCTTGTGACCTATGCCCCCCGCCAGAGCTAGCACATGACATGTATTGAATTTAAACTGGTTCATGTCCTCACAGAGACGCCAGGTGAGGCCTCCTCAATATTGTGCCATAATCCAGTACCAGTGGGTACTTGTCCTTTGTGCATCACCAAGTCAGTCCCTTGCTTAGTTTAATCGTATTAAAATCTTGCGGTTTCTTTACACTTTCTTTTCCGTCTTCAACTGCACCATGAAAGGAGTTTGCGGCACCAGTCCCAGTGATAAAGCAAGATTGTCTAGGCATGTAATTTGCTCCTATTCAGTTGTAATTAGAGTAATTCACGGTGCTGACAACCGCAGAGGCCTATTGCAGGGCTGTGTATATGCGGACCTGGTTGAACTTAAACAATAAGCTTAGTGTGGATGGGTTGTCAATGTTACTGGGCTGTAGGGTAATACCTTTGCCCGAGCAACCCCTGACAAGATGTGCCAGTGCAGGTAGAAGTAAGAGTTATATCCAGCCCACTTTACTTTCCTCTCTTCCAGTTATCTGTGTATTGTGCTTGTTAGAGCATAATATAACAATTGTGTATTTGTGGAGCGCACATGCTCCAGTAGGCATGTTGGCGCTGAATAAGAGATGCTTGTAACTCCATTCGCTGATACTCATTTTAACAACCTCAGAAGGATGAAAAGCTGATTGAACCCAATGGGGTTTGATCCTATGACCATGAGGTCTAACGCACAACCAGACCCAGCAGATAAATCAGACTAGGTTATCGTTGCCATTGCCATGACCCCCCCTATGCCCTTTGAAATCCCCATTTAGCCATTTGGCTGACACCCCAGCGGGATCTGGCAGTCCTATATCACCTTCATATCCTTACAGTATAGCAACACTCACCACTGCGGATGCCTTGGTGCGTGAGCATCCACTGGCTGAAATTGTTAATTCAGTTATTATTTAAATTAGTTTAATACAGTGTATATGGGTAAAACGATTAACAGGCAAGTGAAAGTTTCAAACGTTCTGTAATGTGAAACATTTTGGACTTGTCCGTTAAAATTAAGCTAGCCATCTTAGATCAATTTGTGTGAGCAGTGCAAGTGCAAGTGCAAAAAACAAAAAAACAGACCAAAGTATGGACGCAATTGAACTAAGACAATGAGCTTAGTGTGGGTGAATTGTCTGGCTGTGGTGGAATTGCCCCCCCCCCCCCTTACGTGCAGCAAATTACTGTACGGGTCTGCTCACATTTACCCCAGGCTGTATAAATATTAACACTGTGATTGGTCCAATGACATCGAAGTCGGAATCTATGATTCCCTGTTTATGTTCTAACGCAGCCCACCGATTGTGGGTCCTGCAAGGACCCCTCTGCCTCACAGAGTAAGCTAGGTAGTTGATACTTCTCACGTAACACACTTGTATGTCACGCAAGAAAGACACTTCGCAACAACGTGATGCACTGAAGGTAGGAGGGGATTCAATCCATTGCATCTGTTTCCATGGGGGCCATCTAAGAACCTTTGGATGGCCTGGAGCCTTATTATAGCTTTTCTGCAGTTACTTCTGCCTCGAGAAGGACATCTAGGAATGACGAGATCTGCAGCTATGCAAAATATCAAAACTACTGTCTTAGCCCGTCCTTGTTCATATTGTGAAGACAGAATTGAGCACGATGCCCCCAGGTGTGTTCGCGTTGCCTGCTGGGAGTTTCGAGGCCATAAGATTCATGTTGCAAGTGCAGCTGCGAGTCCTGGGATGCCACATAATGTTGGCATAAAGACTGACTGACATATACAGCGACCGTGTGTCATTTTGTGGCTATGTGCTACTTCTATGGGCTTTACCTTTCTGAGCATGGCTTGTCTTATACAATTACATTTTAACATGCTTGATGCAGTGGTGAGAGAGGCCCGTAATGCCATTAGCAAGCATGTGCTTATGTGTGCGTGGTGGGGACGTGCGTTTATTCTCTGCAGAAGCTGTTTAAACTGCAGTATCATGAAACCTTCCTGAAGGTTCTGTCCCCGTAGTTCGTAAACGAAGTTGGGGGAGATCTTTTTTAATTTAAAATGTACGGAATTGGACGTTTGCAACAACGTGTTTTACCTAGCGCTTCAGACCGTACTTTGCTATCTCAGCGCGGTGTCAGGCAGATGCTCTATCTGTATGTGTCATGGTCAGCGACTAGCTGCCGCCTCCCCCCCAATCCGGCACCCAATACCCAGGAACGTGGACACGAGACGTCTTTACTTTTTGGAAGGCGGGCGCTAGTCGCCCGGCCGTATTTATTAAAGTATGAAATTAAAAAAGGTTTTTAATTGCATAATCAACAATTAATACAAAAATCAGCAGGACATTTAGATATACAATTCTTATCAACAAGTTTGAGAGCCTGACCTTAACAAAACTCTAATACATGTTGTTTCCTAACTTAGACTAAACATCCTAATCTTGATTTTTGTACATTTCTGGCCATATGGCAGGGTCACTACCGGTGTCAGGTCCTACAAGCTGCGCCTCCCCTATAGATGTGCGCATGCGCAGTGTTACCCCGGGAATTGCCCGGTCTACGCCCTGAACTCCATTTACCCACTAAAGGAGGGCCCTTACTCTGCGCCGGTGGCGTCATGAGTCCACGCGCGCGGGGTGGCTACCAGCCTAAGGAAAGCGTGAACTACTCCTACCCGCGCTCCTTTGCCTATTACCTTGCCCCTGGAGTTCTGGGAGTGGCCCGCAGGCCCCTCCCCCTGGGCGGGAACCTCCATAGGATGATGCCCGCCCCCTCAGACCTCAAATATGTGCTCACCGATAATGACCTTACCGCCACAGGCCAGCATTGTTAACCGACGATCTGGCCTCCCCCCTCTAGCCCCTACCGAAGGAAACCCTCCTACTTTCAAAACCCTCTAGCCAGGCCCAGATATTGTCAGACCACAAGACATTACCCTCCTCTGTTAAATGAACTCCGTCCTTCAAGTAATACTTGTCGCCCCAGATGCACCCATGAGGTATTGACTGTAACAAGGGGGCTCGAAACAACCTATCCAACCGTGTGTTGATCCTCTTTACCGAGTGATTCAACGCCCTGACCGAATGTCCCCCCCGCCACTGTAGTCGAGGTATGAGTTGTGACCATACTAGTGTGCAACCAGGGCAGGTCCTAGCCATCCAACCCGCCGTTGAGATAATCTCCTCAATCAGAATGCGCCTACCCAGTGTTGCCAAATCATTCTCCCCAAGGTGAAGTATCACCACTGACGGTGGAGATTGCCGGCGTGCTAAAAGCCCCTGGAAGAATCCCCTAAACTCGTGCAGACACAACCCCCCTCTGCCAAAGAACGTGATGTCCAACCCTAGTTGTGCCGCCCTTTTCCTCCTGTCACCTGACATAAAGACACATTCTGCTCGTTTTACATATGAGTGACCCACAATCCAAACACTGTTCTTCATCGCTTCCTGGGTGCCGCTCCGTGCTGATGTATGTTGCCGGTGCCCGACGACAAATTCCTCCCCTGCGTAACAGGTCTGAGAAACTGTAAGAGAGCGGAAACAAAGCAAGCGTGAGCGACATGTAATCATAGCATGTCAATCCGTACATAACGTTTGTAGCATTCTGAGGACCATCTCCCAATTGTCTTCACTCTCTCCACTGGGAGGCCCCCCGCCACCGCCTCAGTTGCTGCCCCAATCCTAAAGGAATGAGAGCCAAACTCTTTAGGGTCAAGACCTGCTTTCCTAACCCCCATCTCTAATACCTTCCTGAATTGATATCTGGTCAAGGGGCTCCCGTCGGCGTGACAGAGCAATGCCCTGCCCGCTGAGCCCACCAGCAGTCCGTGCAATAATTCCACGTGCCTCACTGGGCAGCAAGGGTTGGCGGGGGCCCGTTGGAGAACTATGGTGTGGCCCCTAGACTCCTGGTCGGTCTTTGACTTCGGAATAGTCACCCACATGGTGTCCTCCCTTATCGTCACACTAGCCCTTTGCAAGCCGCCCAGTAGGTCTGACTTAGAGCCTGCCACAAGTTCGCTAATTCTCAGCGCCCCATAGAATGCCAAAGAGAATGCTGCCCTAAAAAGAAACACCTCCCACTCCGAGCTACAAACAGTGTCCAGCGTGGCCAGTAAAGCTGTCAGCCGGGCTAATCCTATGGGCTTTCTCTTATCCTTATGATGGCCCTGTATACGGCGCCATCCCCTCAAAGCCTTACGTATCATAAAGGTATTAGTGGGATCCCGGAAGCCCCTAGCCTGAGCGAAGAATGACACCGCTGCCCTATGTCTGTTTGCCGCTGCCACCGAGCGCCCTTCCTTATGCATCCATTCTAAATAGGCTGCAAAGCCATCCTCCTGTGCCCAAAGTACTTCCCATTGTTGTCCCAAAAAAGAACGATAAGACAAAAACGCCCCTTCGTAAGCCGTCTTGGTCCTGGGGGCTAGGCTAGCGACCACGAGGTCCTGTAATCTGGGGCACCAATCTGCCAAAGTACTGCTGGGAAGTGCGCTGGCGAGGGGTCTGCTGTAGGAAGATGCTCCCTGAAAACCTGCATTTTGAAGCGAGAGAGGGAGTCAGCTGCATTGTTCAGAACACCTGGGACATGTTTGGCCTTAAAGTTGACATTCAATTTAAGGCACTGCAACACAATTTCTTTGATCAGATGAAGTATGAAAGGACACCGTGCCCCCTGCTGGTTGATACATTCCACCACCGTCATGTTGTCTGACCAAAACACCACTGATTGATTACATAGGTGTTCGGGCCAGACCATCAGTGCCACCCATATTGGGAAGAGTTCCAGGAAGCCAATGTTGCTGGTCAGGCCCCATGTCCTCCATACTCCCGGCCACTGTTGAGCGACCCATCTGTTTCCTAGAATGGCGCCGAAGCCCACACTCCCGGCAGCATCCGTCCACAGGCCCAACTCTGCTGATGTTGTCAGCGGGCCGGGCCAGACTACCCTGCCGTTAAAATCCTCCAGGAATGCCATCCATATAAGCATATCCTGGCGAATTTCAACCGACAGCCGAGTGCGGTGGTGCTTCTCCCTCAGCCCCTTCATTGCCTGCGCAATAGAGCGAGAGAATGGGCGAGCCATGGGGATGATCCTCAGTGCAAAGTTCAATTGCCCTACCACCTCCTGTAATTGCTGCAAAGTGACCTTCTCCTTCCGGAGGCATAACTGTAGCGCTGTCTTGAATTTGTCCACCTTGTCCCTAGGTAATCTAAAACATCCCTCCATTGAGTCAATCTCAATGCCAAGGAATTCTAAGCAGGTGGTCGGGCCAACCGTCTTCCCGGGCGCAAGCGGGACTCCAAAAGCCCGCATGAGCACGCAAAATTCCTGCAATGCCAGTGCACACTCCTGAGATCCCGCTGTACCCAGGAAGAGGAAATCATCTAAATAATGCATGACCCGCTGATGGCCCGTCACTTGTCTCATGGCCCATTCAAGAAAAGAGCTAAACATCTCGAAGTAAGCGCAAGATATCGAACAACCCATGGGCATGCATTTGTCCATGTAGAACATATCCCCAAATGTGAAGCCCAAGAGATGCTGATCGGCTGGGTGGACCGGGAGGAGGCGAAAGGCTGATTCTATGTCTGATTTCGCCATCAGCGCCCCAGGTCCTGTGGCCTGTAATAAGTTAACAGCCTGATCAAAAGAGGCGTATTTAACACTACAGATACCCTCGTCAATGGCATCATTCAGTGACGTCCCCCTAGGTGCTGACAGGTTATGTATCAATCTGAATTGCCCCTTCTCTTTTTTTGGGACAACTCCTAATGGGGAACACACAAAATTGGGTACTGGCACTTCAGAAAAAGGGCCAGCTATCCTGCCTAACGATAGCTCCTTGTCAATTTTGGCGGCCACCAATTTTGTGCTTGACTGACAATTGGTTTCTACAGTGCGTGCTGCCTGTGTATCCCACTGCCGGGATCCTAAAGCCTTTAGAAAAACCTTCTTGGAGTAGGGTGGCCGATGCGTGGTCTGGGTATCTGTTCAGCCATGGAATCATTGCCGCCACATCCACTGGCGTGGGGGGGCCTAACCTGTTTGTCTTATAGTGGCTTTCCCCTACCCCTCTGCCCTGTGTTTCCCTGCTTGGACCTACAGGCAGTTTCTGGATGAGAGGGGTGCCCACAGGAGGAACATGCATGTCTAAACTTACACGCGGCCCTTGTGCAGGTGCGCCTATTAAAATCCCAGCACACCCCTTTTTTCTCTGGCCCACTGGCCCTAAACTTCCCAGGTACCTCACTCGTTTGGGGGGGCCGAAAGGGCTGTTGAGGTCTAGAGAACACTTTGACCGAACCGAACTGGGGGGGAGGCGCGGTGTCTGAGAACTGTTTGTGCCAAGCCATGGAATCTACCGTGTCCCATGCCAATGTTCTATTAAATTCCAATGCCTTCCTGAAATTGACATCATACCCTTTCCATGCCTCCCCAGAATACTGTTCACTCCACCCCACAATCCTGCTCGAGTAGCATGCCAATGCTGCCTGCAAATCTGGAGGACGCTCAGCTTTAATAGCAGTGAATACCGCCCATGCTTTCATCCAGTTGTTAAGAGTTTCCTCAACCCTAAATCTAGCACACTGCGCCCTCCATTCGCTTGGGAGCATCCACTCTTTCAGTGTTTTTACTTGCTCCATTTCCCTATTATCTAACAACAAAGAATAAATATAAACGTATTTGTCCGCCCAAATCATCTCTTTCACAGCTATTGACACATGCTGAGCCAAATTCTCGCCCCTGGAAGGTAGAACACCGTCCCCCAAGAGCGGCAATGCCACTTCCTTACCAAGTGCGGGCACCGGGGGCGGCTGCCCTTTAACTCCGTCCAGCTGGGGAACACTTGGACCTGCAAGGGGAGAAGATATTGGCAATGCAACACTGTCGGCGGCCGCTGCCGATCTGATTTTTTCCACAAACTTCGCCGCCTCTGCTGCATGGTCTGCAGAATTCGGGAAAGCTCCCCCTTTTTGGAGCCATGGCATCAAGGCCGTTATCTGGGATAACAATTCAGGGGGCATTGACTCTAAATTACCCCCCGGGACAACAGGTACCACTGGGGTTATGCCCGGTGGTACTGGCGCAGCTGGCAGGGCGGGTGCCGGGTGTGGCACGCCTGTGCCCGGGATTGTGGGCACCGGTGGGGGAGCAGGCCCAGCGTCTACTGGTTGACCTACAGGCACCGGCACCACGGGGGCAAGGGGTGTAGGCATAGGTATATGCAGGGGTGGAACGACCGCCGGCGGCACGGAAGGTACCGGCTCTACTGGCCCTGGGGTGGGGGTAGCATCCCTGGGTCTCTTGGACTTAGACTTCCTAGGTGGGGTGATAAATTCCCCCCTTGGCACTGGTGCCACCCTCTTGCGGATAGGCCTACCCGATGGGCCCGGGGCATCCCCATGCCTTTCATTCAACCGTGCTTCCAACTCATCTACTTTCCCTACCTGCTGCTTAATTTCACTTATCTCACGCATCATGGCCCGCATCATCGCCTCCATGTTGGACCCCCTTTTTCCACCCCGCGGACCTGGCATGATACCGCCCCAAACAACCGCAGCCTACTCTCTTAATATCACAACCGGTCAACTATGTGTACCTTTTTGGTGGAGGGTCACCAGGGGGCTTTCAGCACCATGCAACAGGCGACCGCAACACTAGCGGCTTGTCCGCTTATGTAAGGGGGTGAGTAAACCTAATGTAGACCCATCCGGCGGCCACCTGGAGCTATGAATGCTAGCCCCCCGTACCCCTCTTACCGACCAGTCCCGTGCACTCGCCGGCGGTGATGATCCGCGGTCACAGCCCTCACCACGTCGTGTGCCCTGTCTGCGAGTGAAACGTGCCAATAATGTAGTTAAGGTTGCCTGGAATTGAAAACAGGTATTAATACCATGTAATAAAGCAGGAAAACGTTTTTTGAGAAAACCGACTGCGGCTCAGATCCACACCACTTTGCGTGCTGGATGCCCTTAGGTCCCGCCTGCTAGAAATTCGCCGTGAAATGAAACAGGGGCAGATTTTGGGCAACCAAGTTTGAATACAAAGAGACAATTGAACACCCCTGTTAACCTCCCTGTTGCTGTGCTCCACAAAACAAGTAATATCAGCACAATTCACAATATCCCTCCTAAAAAAGACCCCACCAATACTGCACCTGTAACTGCCCTGTACTGTACACTCCGCTTAATGATATAAACAATAGATCACTCAATAACTACCATCCCCCTCTTCTGTACAATTGTACTTCGTTTCCAATCATGCACCTCCTTTACTCGTAAATAAACACAATGCAGCCGTGGAAATTGTATTCTTTTCAATGATTGTGCAATGGTTATATAGGGTCTCCCCTCCAGGCGCTGCCCTGGTGGACCCTGCTTCACTTTTTTAGGCGCGAATGAAATTGCGCGCTTAAACCATTAACAAATCAAAATACCCCCCAGGCTCTCCGCTACACGGCCACCGAATGTGCGTGAATGCGCGCCAAACACTTTTGAATGCGAGTACTTTCTCGCTAACCCCTGTCCCCACACGGTACCTCCTCAGCCTGAATGCGCGCCAAACACTTTTGAATGCGAGTACTTTCTCGCTAACCCCTGTCCCCACACGGTACCTCCTCAGCCTCCACAACGGGCCGCACCACGCTTCGTCCTCCGCTACCGCCGCCTTTGTTGCCGCCTCCTGCAGTCGCTTCGCGTCCCTCAGCGAACGGCAGTCCCACGGCGTCTCTCAATGAAACTGGCGGCCCGCTCCATGCTGCACTCCCGCAAATAAGACCTGGAACATAAGATCACAATATAATATGTCGGCTCACGCCCCTGGCCGGTGGTCAGCTGGCGATCCCTCCACGCGGCTGATCCTGGCAATCCTCCGACGGCTGGCTCCAGGAACCGCTCCACTATCTGAAATATATAGCGGGAAAAATTAAAGAAACAAAGAAGCCCCGAGCGCGGGGCACACCGTTTCAGCGAGGGAGCGTCCAGGGACAAGGGGGTCTCCTGGGCGCTCCCCACCTCTTTATTCCCGAGGGGCCAGGCGGCCCCTCCTAATGCCCGCCCCCCCTGACCCGGACCCACTACCTAGGATCCGGGTCAGGGAGGCCGCCGGCCAATCGGCGGTGGGCCGCGCCCCCCAGGGCACGCCCCCACCGCCGAATGGCAACACAAGAGAAAGGGGGGGCGACGGTCGCCGCCATGCGTGCGGGGGGGCCGAGGGCCCCCCCTTTTCATTCCCGTCCTTACCACAGGAGGAGGAAAGGAGGCGATGCAGGGGATTACATGTGTATTTGTGCACACCTTCCCCCCGAAAGGTGACCCGTTGAATCACATAAGTGTATTGATACCCAACTTAATGGTCCTCACTTATTAACCTCGGAAGGATGAAAGACTGAGTGGGCTTGCCGGTGTTAACCTGGGTTGTATGACGTTACAACGCATACTTTTACAACGCATACCTTTACAACGCAACATCCATTACAACGCATGCCATTAAAACAAATTTTTAAAAACTACCTTTACAACACATCCCATTACAACGCATACTACCTTTACAACGCATACCATTACAACGCATAACATTACATTGCATGTATGGTAAGTATTGGAGAGTGTAGGGGTAAAAATTACTATTCTCACTCCAGGGGGTGCAACAGTAGGGTAAGTGTTGGATAGTGTAGGGGTAAAAATTACTATTCTAACTCCAGGGGGTGCAACAGTAGAGTAAGTGTTGGATGGTAATGGTATGCGTTGTAATGGTATGCGTTGTAATGACTGCGTTGTAATGACATGCGTTGTAGTGGTATGCGTTGTAGTGTCATGCGTTGTAGTGTCATGCGTTGTAATGGCATGCGATGTAATGGATGTTGCGTTGTATAAGTTTCGTTGTAATGGTAGTGCGTTGTAAAAGTTGCATTGTAAAGGTTGTTTCCCTTTAACCTGAGCCTTAGGGTCAAACACAATCCACTACAGTTGATGCAAAAGTCTTCTAGTCACTAGACCCGCATCTGCATTCTACAGAGGGAACTTTTTTTTTTTAAACAAGGAATGCCACACATGCAGCGCTCCATCACTACTGAATAATTTCCTGCACTGGCAAGATAAGAGGAAGTACAGGTGTTTATCGTCTGCAAAATGCACTTGCGATGTGTGAGGCTAATCTCAGGATGTTGTGGGGTGCTCTATTCTTTGATTTTCTTGTCTCTGCCCCAGGCTGTGCAATATGCACGAAGTGGAGGGCCCCCCCGGGCCCTAATGCATTGAAAGATGTAGCTGCGAAACTTGCAAACATGTCAAGCATGTAAATGTGACTGTTTTATACTAACTTCTGGAAGCAGCATATTCAAAACCTGTACGCAATGCCATGCTAGGAGGAGTACTGCATTATTGACCATATAAATGATTCTATCTTACTCCATCGGGCTGGGATAATGGAATTCTCATGCCCTCGGGCCTGTCACGGACCCCAGATTTAATCACCAACAGCTTCCAGTACTAAAATAATACTTAAAGGTGACGTAAGAAGGATTAGCTAATACTGGTGAGCCCCAGCAAGGTCGGGCGCCTTTTGTTTCCCCATTTGTAACCACCTGTTGCATTACCCAAGGACACATACCTTTTTAGTGGGCACAAGGAGATAAGAGATTTGCCCCGGTTCACGGGTTTGGGTCGTTTGCTGTGCTCACCAGGTGGGCTTCCCACCGTCGCCATTATAAAAAATAGGCCAGACTCAAAACAAACATGGCAGTCCTCATTCGAGGAAGACTTCCTGAGGCCATCAAGATAAGAACCCTGTTGCCGCATGTGTCCATCCCGCCTAATCTGGGTTGACGGGACTAAGAACGCCCCGGATTGTCCAGTGAACTGATGGGCATTCGAACAAGCAAGCTCCTCATCACGGGGAAAAGTCGCCGAGCTCAAGTCTGTATTGCCACGTATTACCAGAATTATTTAGTTTCAATGAAGGGCCTGGAACAGACATTATGGTAGTAAAACAGGCCTCTAACGAATGCCCTTGTATTCTTTCGTCCAGCACAAGCCGGTCAAGCTCAAGTTATCTCTGAGGTTCTCAGTGCGAGTATACACCTGAAAACATGCTGCTCAAATTGCTTCCACCCCCACCTCCATAGCGCTGATGCCAGGCGCTCCCCCAAAACGCCTGGGGGCAGGGGCATCCAGCCTCGAAAGAGCGTCCCCCGAGAATGAGGAAAGCTGCCCCGAAGACCCAGATTCACAGCAAATTATCGACGGGGGCACGAGCCACCCACCCACAGCTCAATTGTTCCCCTGTGAACGTACCACCCCATCGACTTCCTGACCGGTGGGTCATGCAACCGACCCCAAAGACTAGGCACAGCAGCTACAACCAGTGCCAAAGGTAAGGGACAGCGGCAACAGTGCGTGGGAGGAAACACGCCCCTAGTCATCACGACTCCTCCACAACTGAACATTTATACATGGTCAACAACTTTAAACTGGGCAGGTCAAAGGTATTAGTTGTAAATGATCCCACCGTGCTCCCTGACTAAACTTGTGCTGACACCGCGACCCCATGGAGCTCCGGTGCTGCCGGGCATCAAGCCCCGTTGGGGCACGGGCTCGCCCAGGCCGCGGGCCTCCCGTTCTGTGCCCTTATGACCCCCCCCACCCATGGGCGTCCGCAGGGGGGGGCAAGAAGGGGCGCTTGCACCCCCCTGTAACACGTAAGCTAAAAATCTGTGCTTAATATAATGTGCCGCCGGACTGGTATTTTTTTTGCTTCTGTCATTGCATCCAGATATATAATACAACAAGTAACGTTACACTTGGAACAAGTAACGTTACACCTACAACAAGCCAGAACTATTGGCTTTGTCTATGGTTGTTAGTTGCATAAAATATAAAAGCAGCAACCATGGCTGCTATATTATAACTATAATCCTTTCCTTTCAACTTCTTTCACCACCTTCCTTTGGCTAACTGGATTCTCACCTAGCAGCAGCATGGGCGTTTTTGCACTTTCATGTGACAGAATGCCCTGCACTGGACTGAGATGAACGAACAATTTAACTCAACAATAAAATCACATGAGTGAATACAAAGACATTTATAACAACATTGTTTTTAATCACAACGTGTATCATAAGAAATGATTCTTTTAAAATTGGTACATAGTAAATCACATATAATGCCCCTAAAGATTGGGATAGAAGGGGGGGAAGTTGTGGTGGAATGGTGAGGATAAAGGGAATTACAGAAGGCGGTCACTAAGACCCAAATACATCAGAAATAATATCAGATTGAACACAATGGAAAAGCAATAAATAAAATGAGCAAAAAAAGCAAAAAAATATACCAGTCCGGCGGCACATTATATTAAGCACAGATTTTTAGCTTGCGTGTTTTAAGCCACGTATTTTATTACATCAAACACCCTTTTGGAGAGACCCCCCTAGTTTTTTCAACCCACTTAACGCTCTGGAAACAACACCACGTCAGTCGCCCCACGTCAAGGCACTGTGCATCATGCATGACTCATGCCTTTCACTTTTTCAGATTGCCTATGTGCGGGGGCATAGTGAACCCTGCTCCACCCCACCACTTGCTTTAGGAACTACAGCAAGGTTGGAGTTCTTGATAGGTCTCATAATTAATGTGAAAAGGTGAGTAAGTAAGTGAAGGAATGGATGGATAGATGAGTGAAATGATGGATGGCTGGATGAGTGAATGGGTGGGTGACGGGCGAGTGAATGGGTGGATGGATGAGTGAAATGATTGATGAATTGATAAGTGAAAGGGTGGATTGATGAATTGCTAAGTGAAAGGGTGAATGAATGGACAGATGAGTGAAAGGGTGGATGTAAGGCTGGATGAGTGAGTGAAAGGGTGGGTAGATGGACAAAAGAATGAATCAATGAGTGAAGGAGTGAAAGGGTGGATGGATGAGTGAAAGGATGGATGAATGATAGGTTCATTGGATAGATTCATGAGTGGATGAGTGGATGGGTGGGTAGATGGAAGAATGGATGCTAAGTGAAAGGGGAATTGAAAGGGGGATGGGTAAATGGATGACTGAACGGGTGAATGGCTGGCTGGATGGATGAGTTAATGGATGGATGGGTGGATGAGTGTATGGATGGATAGGGTGAAAGGGTAGATGGATGGATGATGGATGAGAAAAAGGGTGGATTGAGGGATAGATAAGTGAAATGATGGATGGAAGGAAACTTGATGGATAGGTTTGTAAAGGGATGAATATGGCCATGGATGGGCACACAGATGGAAGGACAGAATGAATGGTGAAAGACTGAATGATGGATGAACGTATGATTACACATTTTAAACCCCATTATCTTAAGCAACATTTCATATACATTGCCTTTCCCACTTATATGAGTGATTGTCTCTTCATAATATGTGTGTGTTGTAACGCACTCCAAAACTCTGCCCCACATACTTGGGATGAGTAGCACTATAGAAGAAATTAAATACACATGAGAGAGGGTCTATGTGAAGATGAGGGGCGCCATTGGAGGGTGGTATCAAGGTTAGACTGGCCGAACCGGGCATCAGGTGCTTTCTCTGGGAGCTGGAAAGGTGGGGGCGGTTTTGTTACCACAAAAAGACCTGCACATTTGCTTAAAGCTGCGCGTATACTGACAAACAATGTACACAATTGTCTCAACCTAATATAAACTTATTTTCACTTGTACTTTAGTGGTTGTCTATTTACTTACTTACATCAGAGAAGGTTGTGCAATAGCATATGTCTGTAAACCTTACCTTTTGTCCCGAACTTTGACCCTTTGTCCTGAATTTTTACACTCACTGTCCTGAATCTGCACCCATGCCAGTTGGCTTGTAAATCTGCCCCGTAGCGTTCAGCTTTTGGGATGCCAGTGGGGTAATTTTAGGGTTCAGGGTGGGTATGGGTTTTGGGGTGGCAGTGATAATTTTAGGGTTCAAGGTGGGTATGAGTTTTGGGGTGCCAGGGGTAATTTTAGGATTCAGGGCGGGTATGGGTTTGGGGGTGCCAGGGGAAATGTTAGGGTTCAGGGTGGATATGGGTTTTGGGTTGCAAGGGGGGACATTTTAGGGTTAAGGGCGGGTATGGGTTTTGGGGAGCCAGGGGGACAATTTTAGGGGTCAGGGCAGGTATGAGTTATGGGTTTTGGGGTGCCAGGGGGCTAATTTTAGGGACCAGGGAATGTATGAGTTTTAAGGGGCCAGGGGGGTAATATTAGGGTTCATAAGGGTGCTCTAATTGTTGTCCAGTTTCAAATGCAGAATTCACCACTTTTTTTTCTCAGCTTGGCCTGAGCCTTAGCCGATCCTGATTGTCTGCCATTTTAGCCCTGCCCCTATTAACATTAGCCACGCCCCTTCGTTTGCCAGGTTAGCACACCCCTGGAAAAATTTCTGCGGATGCCCATGTCCCCACCCGTCGCCGGTCGAAGCAGTGAGCAGTGGCCACTCACGACCACGCTGTCCTGCATCACCACATTGCCTGGCCTAAAATCGCATCAGATTTCAATGAACAGACACTAGACGTCACAGCAGGCCCGATTAGCAGTTTCATTCTAGGCCACATTTGTACATTACAACATAAACAAATTAACACACTAATGAAGTAGCACAAAATCTAGTAATATTCCTACCTCTACGTGTGGCGTCACACAAGTTACATTGTTTGAGTGCAACATATACATGAAAGCAAGTATCTTGTAGATGACTATCCAAATCTGCAAACCACTCACCTCCTGCCAGCGGCAACCGGGATCGGTCGGCACTGAAGGCACAGCCAAGTAAATGCTGCCCTGACCAATCTGATTGCCCTTCCCTCGGCCCAAAGGAGGAACTGATTTTGAAGTAGCGTGGCACCGGTCTTTGGGGACTCCACGGCGTCCCCTTTACTAAAGCGTGGTGATGTGCCTAATGTGGCACTAAGGGGTCCGTCATTTTGAACGGGCACACTGCGTGCAAGCCTTAGAGGCACAGTAAGCGGGTCACTGGGGGACAATTTCAAGGAAGCAGAAACAGGGCATGGTTCCCTTTCCACACTCAAACTAGTTCTTCTGCATGCAATCAGAGCCACCTTTGCGAGGTAACGCTCTTCAATCATGCCGACAGTGGAGGCAGAATGTAATATACCCCGTGACCACAGAAACACCAGCAGCAGATACCAATCTACCCAGTGTGGAACAGGCGACACTCAAGCAAGTCCCAGCGCCATTTTATAAAGAGTTGTTCCAACTTTGTGGAAAAAGATACCGGACACTGCAATTGCTTTTACAACCGGGAAGGTGGGGGTGGGAGGGGATTACTAATTATTTTATATTTTTCTCTTTTTTAAAGTGGAACGTAAAGTTCAAACATGCATTGCAAATGGCCCGTTCTGACCATAACAGGGTAAAATCTGATTTGCACAGGGCTGGGTCCAAAATGAGCTGGCATGGTGTGCAAAATAACGATGGCCTAGGATGCGGCCTGAGTAATTACCCGTGTCTGAGGTTAATACAAGCATCCCACTCCTCTCTTTTTTTGTTTACTTCAGTGGAATGTTGAGTAGCCCATGTGACATAGGGCACTAATCTGGAGAAATTAGTTATGAGTTGCCTGGAGCAGTATCCCGGGGGAAGGAGTGAGACAACAATGCCACCAGTGAACTAAGAGGCAAGTCAGTTGTTATGTGCACCCCATGGGTGGCCTGGTGTGTTATCATTAAACATGGACAACATGATATTTTATTAAATTAAATACAAGAGAAGGCCTAGGATAAATTGGGGAATCCAGGATTAATCCCAGGATTTTGAGTTACATATTGTAATTCCAACACTAGATGGGTTTCTCGTTAATTTTACATTCAAAGTTAACACGTTGTCCTTAATTGTTGGTGCATTAGGATAGAGCATCGGTGGCAGACAGAAGCTACATGTAAGGATAAGCTAGTTCGGGACTCAAGAGTCCAAGAGAACCTAGAGGTGAGGCACAGCCAAGCACTTGGTTCGAGCCTTCAGTGACTCACCCACATCTATCACTTAATGGCAATTAATGGGACAAAGGCATAGGAAGCTCATGATTGGGCTATCATCAAACAATGTGGTAAGAAGGAGTTTCTACACCACAGTGTAGGAGTCCTTGTTCAAAATTCAGAACTTTCTCACTACTCCATAATTCACTGAGGGGACTATGAGACTGGGAATTCTCTCCCCCATTGGTAAAATCAAATGATTGTTGGGTAACAGTCCTGCTTTCTTATTGTATACTTACTGCAAGTGTTTAGTTTGAATTTGAAGAAAAGGAGGACAGGTATGAAGAATCTGCATATATATAGGTTATTACCACCAGATCTATAACTTCCTCTCCAAATTGATACTTTTCATCAGCACAATCATTTAGCTATGAAATATGGACTAACGTTCTTTAATGGTGTATTAACGCTGATTGATGAACGTTAGATGTCGAGAGAAATTACTCATAGCGATGGCTAGAATAAGCAGGTCAAGATCACTAGGTAGACCTTTTGCCATCCAGGCAGGTAATCTGTGAAATGTGTTACCTACCATCAGTCTGAGAGTCTAAAATCAGTTCCCCAATTCTGGAAAATTAGGGGAATGGCACGGTCCTAATTATGTTATCAACTGGCTCACTGTCTAGCGCTCAGAGGCCTCTATTGGTGAGTTAGTGATTTCCTCTGTGAGAACTGTTGATGAATCACTCTCAAATAGTGGGGGTATTCTGGCGAATTAGTAATGACCAAACGCTACAGAACACAATCATGAATGCCAACCATGCAGATCTCTCGAGCCGGCACTTGATTTTGAAAACGAACAGCATCATCACTAGTTCTGATAAAAGGGGCATTTAGATTTAATTGATTGGCTTTCTGGACAACTCACAGCTCACGAAAATACAGCATATTATCCCGTCTGAGCTGTAAACACAGACCTTTATGAAAATGTAATGTACCATGCCTTCACCTTCAATCATGCAAACAATATGAATATATGAGTGGACTGTTACGTGTGGAATTTACCTACATTCTCAGAGAATATGCAAGGTTTGACAGACAGTCGTATTATGTTTTGCAAAGGGCAATACAGAAAGGCTTATCGGCTGACTCACTACCTGCAGATATAATGGCCAGAAGAAAGGAAAGGAAAGTAACAACAGATCAATTGTGCAAAATCTCAAAAGACATCAAAAACACTAAACTCATGCTATTTATTTGCATTTCATAGAACTGTAGAATAAACAACATGAGGTTCTGGAAACCTGTAAAAAACGGATTATATATAAAAAAGCAGAAACAAAATATCATCCATTATATGGCTTCCATTTGCCTGTTTTAATGTTGAGGATCGCTTCCGCTATAAAAGGGGTACAGTTAAGAACTTTAGAAGTGGTGGAGAAGATGTTGTCTATTTCTATTACATCACATACAGATTTTGATCCACCACTCCTTGAAAGTGACTCTAGAGCTGGGGTATTGCATCTCAATCATCATATCCAGGACCTCTACCCAATCCACTACTTATACAAACAGATTCATGAACCAGACACACAGAAGTCTCATACCCCCCTCTCAATTGCTAAAGCTCACAAGTGCTAACCCTCACCAGGGAACTGGGCAATCAACAGGAGTCCATTAATTCAGCCCAGAACAATAATTTAAGAAAAAACCTCATCCTCCTCAGACTAAAAGGTGTTTGGAGGAAATGTGTACTAGTTCATATTAAACTTCCCTTAGAAAGTCTTTCAAATATAATAGATCACAGTTTTCTGGCAGATGATTCATACAGGTGCCCACGGCTAAAGGCCCACGGCAAGAAAAACAATGTTATTGATTTCTAAAGGTGATCACACAAGGTAATTCTCATTTTTCTTGCTTACTTTGATCAAAATATATTTTTTTTAAACCACTTTACTACTCACTTTTTGTCTTCAAATGAACGTAAGGTGAGTTGTAGCAATTGTAGTGTACATAAAAACTTTATTATCGCAGACAATTGTTACCTCTTTTTTAAATACACATATCTTTCAGTAATACAAAGCATTTATTATAACTATAGTTTAGTATTCCTAAATATACTTAAAATCATTCTTATGATCTTTAATACACGTTTGCACCTGAACTCTGATGTCACACTTCCACAATCTTCCCCCATTTATTCTCCTAATTGAAAGGTTTCCTGGTTACAAAGAAGAACTTAAAACCGGTATAAAAATACTTTTCTTTACAGTTTGTAAAACTTCGTTTTAATCCAGTTAGGCACATTTCGGTGTTGACTCAATAAAAGTGACCACCTTATTTAGGAGTAACATACATACAGTAATACTAAAAAGAGGAGGCTTTCAGGTCATGTATGCGTCTGAACATCTGGAGTGTTGAACTTTACAGAAAGGATTTTAGCAAGTTATTTCAAAAGTATTTTCCTCTTTGTGGAAGGCCATATATAACCTCTCATACTTTCTAGATGTCCCACCAACTTGATGTAAATGGATCACTGAAAGCCATAAGGCCCATTTATTAATTTATTTTACACATGGATATTACTATCTACACTATATTTAATTTAAATGACGAGTTTGGAACTATATACAAATCCACAGCAGAGATGAGACCACGGTCCTCCCCTCCAAATCTCAGATATACATTCCAGCACCTGGAAAGCACCTTCATAGATTCATACCAATATCCTCAGTTTGGAGATCTCCTCTCTCAGAACACAGTGTGTAAACACGGTAAGCAGCTTGCAACCAGAACCGGAAGAAGAGATTTGAGGACCATGATCTGATCTCTGCAGTGTATTCCTCGGAGCAGTGTGTCCATGAAGGATTGGACTAAAGCCATCTTGATATTAACCTTTGCCAAAGGGAAGGGGACACACAAATAAATAGTTGCATACCTTCGGTAACATTATTTCTGATGGATACATATTCCACCAGATTCCACGATTTATGAATATTCTCTAGTCTGTATCCAGAAAATACTCCCTTTCCAATAGGTTTCTAGTATTGACATGTGGCACTATGTGGCTTGAGCTGTGACTCCACCCACCGGATGCCACAACATCAAAGTATACTACTGACCAATCAGCATGCTGGTATACATTCCCAGTACTTTACCCACTCCCTATTGAAGGGAACTGAGAGGAACTAAAAGCGCATCATCCACTGCGACATATACAGCACTGCACGTTTGTTTGCTTTTGGATTTCTATTAATCATACCTATAATGTAAAGGAGAGGAGAGATGGTGCTGAGGAACCTTCAGAAAGATCATGTATCCACCACAAATATTGTTACCAAAGCTAAGCAACTTTTCCTTCTGATGGATACATCTTTTCACAGATTACTCACCTTATGAATGAAATCCAAAGCAATAACCTCCAGGAGGTGGAATTGAGTGGTTCTGATTACTTAAAGAAATCAAGCGACACACCCCAGGCAAAGTACCTATCATTGCTTGCTTAAAACTTGAGGGAGTGGTATGTGGCAAAAGTATGCAATGCCGCCTGGCAGATGTTAGATGAGTTAAACAAGGACGGATGATCTAACAAAAGCAAAATGGGCCAACCAATAGCCTTTAATAGTTATCACTGAAGGCCTTACTGGACCAAAGATGAAACAATAAAACATCTGACAGTTTCACCTATAAAGGGTCTGTGTTGAGGACTCCACACCTAGCCACAAATATTTTCCAGTGCCTGGCATAAAAAGTCTTTGTGGACGAAGGCCTGGCAGCAAGAATAACATCCAGGACCCTCGGTTGGCAGAGCAAATGCAGTCAACTGCTACTGCTCAATGTCAACAAATGAAGGTGTATGTTGGGTAAAGGACCTTGCCTTGCTGTTGTGACAGAAGATCCTCCCAAAGAGGTAGATGGAGCAGAGGAAAGATACACATGCCCAGAAGTTGCAGGTGCCACACTCTTTTGGTTCCTTGAAAACCGGAGGGGCACTGGTGAGGCAGAATAGGAGCACCGCAAACTGAATATGCTGCAGGCCTGCCTTGATACACAGGCAATTTTTGTGGGACTGTAGGAGGACTGTATGAAAATACGCATTCTGCAGGACCAAGGACTACATCTAGTCACTCTGGTCCAGGACAGACTGAATTGGGGCCAACGTAAGCATTTTTTCATTTTGCATGGAGGTATTTCGAGGAAAAAGATTGAAAATGGAGGAAAGCCACCCATCCTTGTTCGGCATAATCAAACAGCAATAGTAGCAACCCTCTCAAATTTTCCAATTTGGAACCCTCTCAATTGCTCCTTTGAGGAGTAAGACTCCCACGGCATGCAACAGAATGGGCAGGTGTTCTTCTGAGATTCACCTCAATGTGGGGAGAAGATTCAGCAAAGAGGAAAGAAATGGAAGGGTGCGGCATGTTGAATGATTTAAAGGACCAATCTGTGAAATGGATGAGTGCCATCACGGGGGAAGAGCTGGATCCTACCTCCCATAAGGTGATTGTGTGCCACTAATTGTGAGCTAAAGCGCATTGGTGGCTGTTGCCACCGGATCTGGTGCCCCTGATGGCCTGCACATTGCCGCAGAGGCTGTGGAGACTCATATTGCCTATACTCCAGCCTCCTAGAATTGCCTCAGAATTTCTGAAACTGGTGTTTGAACTGTTTGGCAGAAGTGAAAAAGACCCAAAGAATGTGAGGTAGTAGTTCAACTCTCTTTGAAACATTCCAAGGCAGAACCCGTTTTTTATAAGAACAGGCATGGGCTATCAAAACGCATATCCATGAGAGAGGCCTGTACATCTGCAGAGAATCCTGTGTGGCGCATCTACGCATGGCGATAGAGCACCACACTAATGCCAACTGCCCTTCCCGGACAATCCATAGTATCAAGAGCGGCATGAATCATGCATGTGGCCTTAGCTTGACCATCCTAAATGGTATGAGCCAATGAGGTCGTCCAGGACTGCAGCAAGATTTCACTGGCCTTGTCCCAGAGTGCATGCTTGTATCTACCCAACAAACAAACTGCATTGATTGACCTCAGTGCCAGGCTAACTGAAGAGAAAATGTGTTTTTATCCAAATGCCTCAGTCCTTTTTGGCTCCCTATCAGGGGAGCCATGGGAAATGAGTTGGGGATCACCTTGTTGGTTGAACCTAGAACAACCACACTCTCAGGAGTAGAATGTTTAGTGAGGAAATCTGGGTTGCCAGGCGCCATTCTGCAATGTCTGGCCACTTGCCTATCACCGGTGGGCTGGAATAGAGCTTTAAGCAGGTGCCCATTAAGGTGTCAGTGAGGGCCTTATTGAACAGAAGCACGGGTCCAGATGTGGAGACCCAGGTTGTAAGATGTTCATAAGGACATCTTCTGAGCCGCAGTAGAGGGTAGCTGTACATCAAAGTTCTCCGCTGCATGTCGAATTACCACTGCAAAAGAAGCTCTCGCTTCTGTTGGAGGTCCAAATGGAAAGTTCAACACTGTGTCAGGGTACGTATTAAGCCCACTGGCCTGCAAATCCATGTATAAATTGTTGTCTTTCAAATTAGGGGGTAAAGCATCCCCACCATCATCATCTCTAGGTGATTGCAAACTTTGGTCAGGACCAGAGCCAAAAATATACTGGAGCCACTGAAGGCATGCCCATTCTGATAGACGGCTACGATGAGAATCAAACTGTTTGACGGCTGGTTGCACTTTACTAATTTTATAGTGCAGCATCAGTGGGTATCGTGCTGAAGTTGGTTTAGAGTCAGACATTGGAACCAGTGGCAGACCCTCCTTTGGCACTGTCTGTACTAGTATTGGCGTGGGAGGTACAGACAAGAGGTCGTGGAGGCGGAGAGGAAACCTGTACCGGGGCCGGTACGGAGCTCGTGGCAGGTCCACAGGAGATAGATGGCACAGAAGACAGACAGGCAAGCAGTAACCACTCCTGAGGGCCTCTATGGATCTTTGAGGCCCAAAGATATGCAACAATGGCATTTTTTAATGCTTTGATCCGCTGAGAGTTCGCCAGTGGGCCTGGAAATTCAGGTCACAGAGAGACTAACTAACGAATTAGGTCTGCAGCTGGGGCTTTGGAGGGAGACTGACTGACATCATGAAGCCCTTGCACCTTCTCTTTAAACACAGAAAAGATGGATGGGGTCTTGCCCGCTTTGCTTTCCCATGGTTTTGTTAGGACTTCAACCTTGACTTACCGGAGGACTTTGACTGTGAAGAATACTCTCTTGTGAACAACCTCAGAAGTGGGTTTGTGCCCTCGAATGGGAGGGTGGGAACTGGACTTAAGGGATTTTTGTAGCTTCTTCTTGTGTTTGTGGCGATGTACAGCTTTGCTTTTTAGTTCTGGATCACCTTCGAGTGCAAGAGGGTGGACTTGTCACAAGACTGAGTCGTGACTCAAGCCCAAACACCCAGAGACCCACCAGGGTGGATCCATGACCCACATCAGGATTACTACAGTTGCAGCATGGTTTGAAGCCTGCAGTCTTAGGAGTGGACACCAATCTCTAGATCTCTAGATTTTATTTTAGGAGTCGTTGGAAGGCCGACAAAACAGGGAGAGGAGCTCTAAATCAACGTCGGAAGGCGTGGACAGAAAATAACTGACATCAGCTTGCAGAGGTGGTGCTTATATACATCTCCACTCCGTCATTTCCAAAGCGGTACGGAACCAGCATGGAGACGCTCAGTGCCACATAGAGGTGAGCTGGAGTATTGCTGGAAAAGCTTCTGTATCCAGTCCAGCACCTTGCAGAATATTCTAACAGTGAGAAATATGCAGTTTGAACTTTATATCAGAAAGGACCCTTTTGGACAACACATGTGGCACCTGTTCTTGCTGTGGTGAAACCAACACAAGTGTTGAATATTAGTCCAGGATTTTAAGATGACACGCTGCTTTCACCAATTGAAACATAAAACTGATGTGCACGTTGTCATCTATCCTCATCAAAGATATATGTGGAAAAAGAATCAAGAGGCTAAAAAAGGATTGGGCAAAATAAATTCAGAATCAGACACAAGGTTTAAAAAGCACCACCCTTTTTTTCCAGAACAATTTACAAAGAATGAATGAAAATGGACAGTACAGGAAGAAGTCATCCAGGACCCTAGCGGAAGCAGTCTGGAAAAAGACTGCTCCAGAAAGAGCCGAGATGATTCTACTGCTTAGAACAATAGCCACAGTATTTAAATAGGCATGGGTACACAAGAATGAGTAGCCAATTCACTCCACTTTCTCATCTGCAGCGATAACTGTCACCTTCCTAAGTCTGAGAAACATTTCCATGCATCAACTATTTAATACAGGGGTCTCCAACCTTTTGTGTAATAGAAGCTACTTATCTTGAATGAAAGTCATCTCGAGATACTGATATTATTAGTGTCATAATAGTGACCACATCAGCAAGATTACATTAGTGGCGTACCCCAAACAAGAGTGTCAGCAGTGATCACCTCAGTGCATTAAGCAAGGTTGCCGGCAGTAATGAGCTCTGAAAATATGCACATATCCATGTCGAATACATGCATTTCAATTTTAATATACACATATTATTTCAAACAAGCAAAAGTTTCTAATTTAGTAGTCTGGGCTGCACACAGGAGAGCTACTTACGGGAAACTGAAGAGCTGCAAGTAGCCCACGAGCTACTGGCTGAAAAAGCCGGATTTAATATAATAAACAAACTATGATTATTGCATAAAGTTCATATGAACATGCAAATCTTTTTTCCATTTTGATAAATTCAGTAAATCAAGAATTTTTAAATCAATCCTGATCCACTGTTTCAAACAGTGGGAGAAACTCCTTTAACAAAACTGTAGTGCGTGTCAGTAGTCTGGAATAAGCGCATCACCATGACGTAGCCAGAGCAATGATGTCACACATTCTTAGAGAAGCACCCCATTGAAAATCAACCAAGCAGCTTGACGTGCTACAGTAACTGACTAACCAAGGCAACTCTATGGCATGATGTGAAAGAAACTGACCATAGGTAGGTCCAATTTGGGAATGTCATAGCCACACATCTTTAATAAGGAGTGTGTGTGTGGAGTCATCCGTTGCCATCAGGAATTTCGGCTTCATGAATATCTGAATCTACTCTATTGATAAGGAAGGTACTAGTGTCAGTGAATAGTATTCAAATTCTGAATGGACATTGGAGCAGGACAGTTTCCTTGAGGAGGAGGATTTCTCTGTCCTATGGCACTTTTTTGTTGGAAAAGATTTTGGAAAATCATTTTCTTCCAGGGCACTAACATGAAACAGAGAATGCTTGGTCACATACCGGTGTGCCTTGGCCAAAAGTAGATTTAACTCCTGCTCTCTAATGACTTTAGGGTGCATCATTCAACAGGATGTGGTGTCACGGTCTGAGCCAAAGCACCACATATAGATGTTAAGTGGGTCCGAAAGGGATCTATGACAGGGTTTACATCTTGAAAACTTATGTTGAGACATGCGACCTATCCACTTTTTTAAAAAACTGAGGAATTTTGTTGGTGACACACAAATAAGCTTTTCAGGCCTGTATCGATGAGATGCCAAAAACCAGGAACTGACACCGGTTGGCACCTTATATACTATGATGTCATCACAAGCCAAGGATGGCGTCGCGGCTGAAGCCACTTGGCGCAGCCTGTTGTTACTGAAGAGCTAGTGCAAGGGTGGTGGAAGGGATGTTTCCAGATCCAGTCTGGTGCCTGTAGGATATTTATACGCTGAAGAATCTGTTGGAAGATCCAGAATAATGAACTAAGTTCTATTTACCACAAAGTAATATTGAATTCCTCTTTTGGTTCCTGAAGTCTCACAAACATAAGTGGCATTGTGATAGTGTTGTTAAAATATTATCACTCATTTATGTGGGAATCTAAATATTGGTTATACTCTGGACTACTGAAAACAAAACTCACAAGTGCTCCTTGATTTTTAGGAGCTCTGATTAGTTATTTAATTTTGACAAATGTGTAGGAGCAAGCCCAATGATGAAGCCTGCAATGATGAATTTAGTGCTAGAAGTGTTGATGTTATTTTAATAGAAAGAAAGGACATGATCCTTGACTACACTTACCTTGTTTATTAGAATGGACTTTATTGCTGTTTCCACTTCACAGTTTACATTACACTGACTCTAGGTCGTCTTAGAGACCATGGACAGTCGTAAGAGTGCATGAACAATAAGATATACACTCTGAAACAGAGTTCTCGAGAAGACACTGCAATTGAGTACGTCGACAATTATTATTGCGACTGTAATCCTCATTTCCTCATGCATGCTCATCCCTTCCCCTGCTGCATGGCTAAGAAAGGTTATCAAGTGAATACTGTTTATAAAGAGTGGAACAGGTAGCATAAAACACTCTAAAGTTACTAAGCATATTATTCAACATTATTATTAATATTATTAAAAACTGTAGGATCAAGGATGTATTTAGTAAGGAACACTGTAGGAGGCAGGAAAACTATGAGTGGGAGGAGATATGGTCTTGTGGCTAAGCTCCTTTGGAATCTGGGGATCTAGGTTCTAATTGTTGCTTCTGACCTTGACTGAGAATTGTGGGAACCTTGATCCTAAAGTTGGCTAAAGGCCCCTTGACCGTAATCAGGGATCAAGAGAAAGATCTTCGTTTTAGCTAAAATTAGGTTTGAAAATCTGAGTGTCTCACAAACCATGGCTGCTTGAGAGATGAGGAGTGAATTTACCTGTAAACAGTAATTATTCAGAGTTAAATCACCCCTCAACTTGTGTACCACTTCTTGTACTTAACTCAATCACATAGACTCTACTTCTAATAACATGTACAGATACATTACTTTTTTATGACAAAGGATGAGATAACATGAATGAATGAACTCCTGTTATGCCTTCCTTTATTTCCCCTTAACCCTTAACATTCTCTCCTCACTGATTCCACCATTACATGATAAACTCTTGCAATACAATAAAATGGTAAGTGTCCTGATGCACCAAATTGGCATACCTGCCTCCTTCTGTATGTTCTAAAATGGAATGTGCTGCTCTAATCTTTGTATATTTGCAGTTGCTCTTTTGCTGACTCCTCAATGTTTGCAACTCTACTGTCCCACTGCCCAAGTGAGGAAAGCAAATCTGTTTAGAGTTCTTAAACTTGAAGTAGTAAGGCTTCAGCCCTCTCCCAGGACCTTCTCCGAAAATGGGGCCACATTCTGCAGGTCTGCTTCCTGGCCCAGCAAGCCCTACTCATAGAGATCAACAGCTCAGTCTGGTCATACAGCGCTTAGTCACCAGTGAGCCCCCTGATCACTCTTCCACCAAATTTTATTTGGTACTCCTCTTATATGTCCAGTTATCATCGGGTTGGTTCCCTGATCCATAGGACAATCACTCACCAACTCTTCATCAGCAAGATAACTGAAAAAGCAGTATATGTTTAACTCCAAGATAACATCAATGCTAACCATCTCTTGCACCACTACGAATCTAGCATCAGATCACGTTGCAGCACAGACACTGCTACCTTACATATCATAGATTATACTGAACACAGATGAAGATGTCCCTTGTCTACTGTTGTTGCTGGACCTCTTAGCAGCCTTCAACACAGTCAACGATCACACCATCATCCAAACCCTAGAGTGACGAATGGGATTCACGGGCAATGTCCTTCACCGGTTCTCCTCCTACCTTTCCCTTTGCCACCAGTTCATTCAGATTGGCATCTCCACATCCCAAAAATACATATCACCTGTAAGGTCCCCCAGGGTTCCATACTGTCCCCTGTCCAAGACAGAATTCCTGTCATTTGCCAGGAACAACATGAAAGAAATAGTGTAAACCTGACTCAATGGCATGAACCTTGATGGTATCAAACCCTAACTCTCCCCAATCGAATAACTTGGATTCACCCTGGACACAAACCCCACCCTCAAAGACCAAACTGCCAAAAAACCAAGCCAGCCTGGTACTAGCTACCTCTTGTAAAGAACGCGGAACCATTTCTTCCAGAACTGCACTTCAAACCCTCATACTCTCACATCTGGATAGCAGTAACACCCGGTTCCTTACAGACTACCCATTAGCCCCGTTAAAGGAATACTACACATCACAGCATGACTCATCAAGAGCCTGGAGAAATATGATCACATCACCTCCATCCTGATGGAACTCTATTGGCTCCCCTTGCCTGCCCACACCATTTTCAAAACCAGCTGCAACACTTTCAAGGCCATCAGGAATAACACCCCTACATCATCTTATCTAGCATAAAAGCTCACCATTTATGGTGGCTCTCCACACATCTGCAGCTGGGAACACCATCAGACTGAAGAGTAAGAGGTTTACAATTAAAAAAAAAAACACTAGGCAGCAGGCCTTATTCAACATTACACCCAGGATCTGGTACAACATCCCCATATCATCAGACCTGCAGTAATGCGGCTCCAATTTAGGAAAGAGATCCTTTGAAGAACACCTCATCACAATGTATTAACAGTACACTTCTGCTTCCAGAATCCAGCTAACTGCCATATCAGTCATTGACTGTATACTTGCATTTGATCTGGTAGAGTGCTCTCCTGCCTTTAGCTAAGCTTGCATTATATATGTACCACTTCCATCCATCCCTATTCCTCTTGCCAGCAGGCTTCAAAGTTGCTTTTAGCAGCTGGACTCCACGTTTCCCTTTTTTTATGAAGATAGTGTCATGCCCTAATCTTTGTTCTTTAAACCTTTGGAGTCAATCAGAATTGGAAACTCAACAAAAGCCTTGTATGGATCATGTGCTCCTAGTTCTGTTTCTGGGTTCGTCTATTTTCAATTTCTTATCATGTCAACCCCTTCTGCCACCTTGCGCATGATCTCTGTTCCAGGGCAATATTATTAGATAGGAAATCTGAGGGGAGCCCTTCAGGTGATTTCACCTAAACAATGACAAGCTAGGTCAGGACAGCACGGTTTTAATCACAGTTTTAATTCTCCCACCCAAAAAGATAGGGATAAATCCTGGCTCTTGTTTATTTCTTGTTAATTAGGACATGTCAATTTACTTTACTTTTGTCATTTGTGGGGTACCACAGGCGTGGCCGTATGTCATTATGATGAATTTCAATGATGTTGTGTACCTGCATGCCACGCGTAGAACCTGTATTGGTTCGATGAGATACACATTTGGCATCTGTATAAGTTCCAAGATAGCCGACACAGGCTCAATTAACTGACACTTGTTTATTGTATAGTCCCTCATTTATGTCTGATTAAGTGTACATAAATGAGCTTCATGCCTGACACTGTGTGTGAACAAGACTGTTTTACAGTTGAAACATGTTACAGGAACGATTAAACATTTTCTGGATTGGCATTTCCTCCTGAAGGTGTGCTTCAGTGGTATTTGCTACGGAATTCGAAGTCCGGTCGGCACAGTGCATCAGCTTTCATGGGCCCTGGGTAACGGAAGGGACACTTTGTTTTCTGGATGGATGGATATATATATATATATGGCTACTGCTGTAGGTTTGTGAGAAGAACATAATAAACATAGCGGTAATTTAAGAATCCTGTGGTCCGTGCTCTGCTCATCGCGCATGCAGCAAGAAGGCGCGGATTTGAAGGAGTGCTTAGCAATATATATATATATATATATATATATATATATATATACTAGCAGCCCGCCCGATGTTGTCCGAGGGCAATGCGGCTTCTGGGCCAACCGGCCGCCCAGGCCCCCGCCCGCCCCGGCTCCCGCCCTAGCCGGTACTAATGCCACTGAGCTCTATCATTGACTTCAAAGAGCACAACTAGGAAAAAACATTGCCACTGTATGCAGCAAATCTAAGCTGACAGGATAAAGTGGGGAAAAAAGCACACGCAGCTCGCGGGTCGCTCTGACGCAGTGTCTTGGAATGGCGGGTCGGGACTGCAGTGCGCACCTCAATCGCCCCACATGCCTATTCACTTGTGTTTGAAGACGCCGTTCTTCAGGGCCAACCTCCCACCCCCACTCCCCCCTCCCCCCTCCCGCATCGACATTTTACGTGTCCCTTTGCCTTACCTGAGCCGCCGCTCCTCCCCGCGCTCCTGACTTCACCACCGCTCCTCCCCGCCTGTCCACAGCTCCTCCCCGCCTGTCCACCGCTCCTCCCCGCGCTCATGTCCGCATCTCCTCCTCGTCATCAAGCACGTCGCGGCCAGCGCTACGTTGCGGCCGGCGCTATTTCCAGGGGACTACTTTTTTTTTTAAGTAAAATTTTTAAATTTACGTTTAATTTTTATTTTATATAGCCAATGTCAATCTGCACACCCTGACAATTTCAACGATGTATCGGGTGTGTGGATTGGCGCTGTGGTTCCCGAGTTTACCTGGCTCAAAGGTTTGTGTTCTCTCTTTATAATAGTAGTATATATATATATATATATATATATATATATATATATATATCCACAACAAACAGGAAACCCTTTCGAAGTAGAGCCACACGGAGGTAAGTTTCAGCTCGTATTTATTGATGCACAGCCTGCCAGCAGTAACCATCAAGGATTGGCAAAGTTCAATAAATGTACGCCAGACGCGTTTCAGGGGTAAACCTTTCTTCAGTGGCGAGTCTTGCAGAATGACTGGAAGCGCTGTAGAGAGCACGCCAAATAGTTCCAACACCTGCCCTCGTGGGCGTGGCTTTCGCCGTGGCCTTCTGGGTGATGTAGTGCTCACATTTGTTACCACAGTGGGTGCGTTATCACAGTCTCTTTGTAGCAATGCGTGAATGATGCAAATGTCCCTGGCGGGTCCTGCCCCGCTTTATGGCTGACAACAAGAGCTGTTAAACTGGTTCCCTCCCTGTAAGGGCTCCAGTTGCCTTCGTCCAATTGTAGCCGCACCAGCGTGATGCTGCCATTGACCCGCGTTTACCGCGGTGAGCTCCTCTTCGCGACCGGGTGGGGGCCGCCTTTAAATCCACAACAAACAGGAAACCCTTTCGAAGTAGAGCCACCCGGAGGTAAGTTTCAGCTCGTATTTATTGATGCACAGCCTGCCAGCAGTAACCATCAAGGATTGGCAAAGTTCAAAAATGTACGCCAGACGCGTTTCAGGGGTAAACCTTTCTTCAGTGGCGAGTCTTGCAGAATGACTGGAAGCGCTGTAGAGAGCACGCCAAATAGTTCCAACACCTGCCCTCGTGGGCGTGGCTTTCGCCGTGGCCTTCTGGGTGATGTAGTGCTCACATTTGTTACCACAGTGGGTGCGTTATCACAATCTCTTTGTAGCAATGCGTGAATGATGCAAATGTCCCTGGCGGGTCCTGCCCCGCTTTATGGCTGACAACAAGAGCTGTTAAACTGGTTCCCTCCCTGTAAGGGCGCCAGTTGCCTTCGTCCAATTGTAGCCGCACCAGCGTGATGCTGCCATTGACCCGCGTTTACCGCGGTGAGCTCCTCTTCGCGACCGGGTGAGGGCCGCCTTTAAATCCACAACAAACAGGAAACCCTTTCGAAGTAGAGCCACACGGAGGTAAGTTTCAGCTCGTATTTATTGATGCACAGCCTGCCAGCAGTAACCATCAAGGATTGGCAAAGTTCAATAAATGTACGCCAGACGCGTTTCAGGGGTAAACCTTTCTTCAGTGGCGAGTCTTGCAGAATGACTGGAAGCGCTGTAGAGAGCACGCCAAATAGTTCCAACACCTGCCCTCGTGGGCGTGGCTTTCGCCGTGGCCTTCTGGGTGATGTAGTGCTCACATTTGTTACCACAGTGGGTGCGTTATCACAGTCTCTTTGTAGCAATGCGTGAATGATGCAAATGTCCCTGGCGGGTCCTGCCCCGCTTTATGGCTGACAACAAGAGCTGTTAAACTGGTTCCCTCCCTGTAAGGGCGCCAGTTGCCTTCGTCCAATTGTAGCCGCACCAGCGTGATGCTGCCATTGACCCGCGTTTACCGCGGTGAGCTCCTCTTCGCGACCGGGTGAGGGCCGCCTTTAAATCCACAACAAACAGGAAACCCTTTCGAAGTAGAGCCACACGGAGGTAAGTTTCAGCTCGTATTTATTGATGCACAGCCTGCCAGCAGTAACCATCAAGGATTGGCAAAGTTCAATAAATGTACGCCAGACGCGTTTCAGGGGTAAACCTTTCTTCAGTGGCGAGTCTTGCAGAATGACTGGAAGCGCTGTAGAGAGCACGCCAAATAGTTCCAACACCTGCCCTCGTGGACGTGGCTTTCGCCGTGGCCTTCTGGGTGATGTAGTGCTCACATTTGTTACCACAGTGGGTGCGTTATCACAGTCTCTTTGTAGCAATGCGTGAATGATGCAAATGTCCCTGGCGGGTCCTGCCCCGCTTTATGGCTGACAACAAGAGCTGTTAAACTGGTTCCCCCCTGTAAGGGCGCCAGTTGCCTTCGTCCAATTGTAGCCGCACCAGCGTGATGCTGCCATTGACCCGCGTTTACCGCGGTGAGCTCCTCTTCGCGACCGGGTGAGGGCCGCCTTTAAATCCACAACAAACAGGAAACCCTTTCGAAGTAGAGCCACACGGAGGTAAGTTTCAGCTCGTATTTATTGATGCACAGCCTGCCAGCAGTAACCATCAAGGATTGGCAAAGTTCAATAAATGTACGCCAGACGCGTTTCAGGGGTAAACCTTTCTTCAGTGGCGAGTCTTGCAGAATGACTGGAAGCGCTGTAGAGAGCACGCCAAATAGTTCCAACACCTGCCCTCGTGGGCGTGGCTTTCGCCGTGGCCTTCTGGGTGATGTAGTGCTCACATTTGTTACCACAGTGGGTGCGTTATCACAGTCTCTTTATAGCAATGCGTGAATGATGCAAATGTCCCTGGCGGGTCCTGCCCCGCTTTATGGCTGACAACAAGAGCTGTTAAACTGGTTCCCTCCCTGTAAGGGCGCCAGTTGCCTTCGTCCAATTGTAGCCGCACCAGCGTGATGCTGCCATTGACCCGCGTTTACCGCGGTGAGCTCCTCTTCGCGACCGGGTGAGGGCCGCCTTTAAATCCACAACAAACAGGAAACCCTTTTGAAGTAGAGCCACACGGAGGTAAGTTTCAGCTCGTATTTATTGATGCACAGCCTGCCAGCAGTAAGCATCAAGGATTGGCAAAGTTCAATAAATGTACGCCAGACGCGTTTCAGGGGTAAACCGTTCTTCAGTGGCGAGTCTTGCAGAATGACTGGAAGCGCTGTAGAGAGCACCTGCCCTCGTGGGCGTGGCTTTCGCCGTGGCCTTCTGGGTGATGTAGTGCTCACATTTGTTACCACAGTGGGTGTGTTATCACAGTCTCTTTGTAGCAATGCGTGAATGATGCAAATGTCCCTGGCGGGTCCTGCCCCGCTTTATGGCTGGCCCTTTTCAAAGCACCCACTGGAGGGTCGAACATTGAAAATATCGAAAATAAAGAAATGATTCGCATGGTGGCCGCCTCTCTGCAGATGGGTTCCTACAAGTACCAGCATGCCTGCAGTCTGCATACCGGAGTTATTCCAATTGAGGGCAGGTAACGAGTGGTTAAAGGAGGGACCTGCAGGGAAGAGGCTGTCAGCAAATCACATCGGTCTGTGAACAAGAGGCAGGAGCTTTGAAACGCGTTAGACCTAAGAGAAAACTTTGGAAGGAGCAGTCCGGTTTCAATCAGGAAATAAAGAACCCTTCTGCAACATGGGGGCTCCGCATTGTTTGTTGTGTGCGACTCCGAAGCTAATGGCACCCTTGTTTTCATGATTTACGGCCTGCCAAGGTCGTGGAGGACGCACCGCCACGAAAGTATGTGGACTGCTGCGAGACACCAGAGACTCGAGGTGCAGAAAAACAATGTCCTAAAAACATGCAACCGGTTTCCCTTTTCAAAGCACCCACTGGAGGGTCGAACATTGAAAATATCGAAAATAAAGAAATGATTCGCATGGTGGCCGCCTCTCTGCAGATGGGTTCCTACAAGTACTAGCATGCCTGCAGTCTGCATACCGGAGTTATTCCAATTGAGGGCAGGTAACGAGTGGTTAAAGGAGGGACCTGCAGGGAAGAGGCTGTCAGCAAATCACATTGGTCTGTGAACAAGAGGCAGGAGCCTCGAAACGCGTTAGACCTAAGAGAAAACTTTGGAAGGAGCAGTCCGGTTTCAATCAGGAAATAAAGAACCCTTCTGCAACATGGGGGCTCCGCATTGTTTGTTGTGTGCGACTCCGAAGCTAATGGCACCCTTGTTTTTATATATATATATATATATATATATATATATATATATATATATATTGTAAATAAATCTGAAGACTTCTCCTGCTCTGTCCTGGGAAATTTTCTCTGCAAACTGGTATGTTTTATGAGTTAATAGTGGTACTGTTAACTAAACAACAATACCAGCATTCAGAAAGGACACACTGCAAATTAAACCACTGAAAGAAAAAGGTTAACTACTAGGGCATCTAAGGTCAGAGATTAGTCACGTATTATCAGGAGGGCAGCCCTCCTACTGTGAGCCTGTAAACACAAATTATGTTTGATGTCCACTTGGGGAGTCTCAGGCACTCTGTCTGCTGAAAATCCGGATTGCTAATCTCCAATTACCAAGTAACCTGAGCACTAAGGATATCCACAAACGATATTTCACTGTGCACAATAAAACCTCTATTGAAAGAATTCTATGGTCTGCTTCGAATTATAATTGGCAGTGTGCAATATACGTGAAATAGACTTATGTCTAATGTGAGCGACATTTTAGACACCCAAAAGCACAGCTTTGAGTCCATTTTTCATAAGGCAGGTACTCTTTACTTACATTGCAAGCGAAAATGAAAACACTAAGCTGTGGCACACCCAAAAGGAATATTTGGCATTTTAGGTCCTAACAATTTATAAAAAACACATCTTGCAAGGTAAAAACAAAACAAAAAAAGTTTCTTTCTGTATTAAATGCATCTATGACATAAAAACATTTATTGTGTGATTATTCAGTGGACTTTTGAGATGTAAATTAGTCCACAAAAGGCAGAATGTCACAGCAAGCAGCCAATAACATGAGGTGATAGACATATATGTTTCTGTGGGCGGAGCCAAAACCACTCCATGTATATGTTAAGGAATCAGTAGCACACTGTCATTTAAAAACACCACATTTACCAATGAAAAGGCCCCTAAGTTTGCACAGACATACATTTTTACTGATAACACTATATAGCCCACAAATGATAATGTGTGAAAATCGTGTTTCACTGAATATTCATGTCTTTCGACTCACCAATTAAAGTATCATGATTTGTTTTGATACTATTAAAATCTTTGTGTCCATCACACCTCAGAATTACAATACATATTCTTCATTTTTGATTTCCTAACTGCTGATAAACTGAAATATGCTAACTGTTCATTTACTGGCATTTACGTTGTGTTGTGTATTGCAAATAAAGGACATACTACAGCCTTCCATTTCACACTCATGTACTGTCACGTAGTTCACTTTACAAACTCTTCTCACTTTGTAGTCAGAGTAAAAAACGCGAACACCAATCCCCTCATCAAAAGAATAAACATAAATGTGTCAGCCTGACATCTGACCTCTGTCTTAGAAGCACAGCAGAATTTACAACATAAATACAAACTATTAAGTCATCTTTATTTATTGCTCTTTTGTGACCCACCAGAAAGTGGCTGGAGACCTTAAGTTGGGAAATGCTGTCCTAGGCAGTTAATGCTGTCTGTATTAAGTCCTAAAAAGGCCATGACATGCTAACTAGATAACTAACAGTGATGTGCTAACTAGGCCCAACAAACACTGCAAGTGACAAGGCCAACAGGCATAATGTAAACCTTCAAGTGTCTTAACTGGGCAAAGCAGAGATTAGCTATGATCCCCTAAATTACTATATTGGAAATAAGTCATTTAGGGCAAAATGAAAACCTGTTGTGAGATACAAACTTTTTTTTAAATATCTTTATTGACATTTTACAATATAAATTTCAGTTACAGAGTTTTAGCATGTCACAAAGATATATGCATCCAGTTTGAACGTTGTCGTTATCACAGGTATTGAAAATAAGCCCAGGTGCTTCCTAGAGGATATGCAAAAAGCAAAATGAGTCGCCTACGTGATATACTAAGCGGGTAAATGGAAATTGCTAAAAAACAACATTACCTTTACCTGTGCACTCTCTTTTTTGTTTGCCTTCCGTCTTTGCCCTGCTACCATTGTCCAAGCGGTAGCCAGGTTTGTTGCAAGTGGTGATTAGTACAATTAGGTCACTGTACTAATGTGCAAGGGCCCCTTTGTGTGTTATAGAGCGCCATGTTATTCTGAGAATTGTAGGGGTGCATCATAATCATGGGTAGTTAGCACCTGCATATTTAGAGGACCTTACTAATGTGTGATAATTAGAAATGTAGTGATTAATCAATTTATGTTAAAATGCTTAGGAGTATTCATATTGTTTGAAGACTAATGCAGTGTTTAACCGAGAATATGCCTTATGTAATACAATTCATGACGCTTTACGTTTGAATTAATGCATTAGGATTAAACGTGCACCATGTTAAAAGTTGCATTTGTAGGTCGCTTATTCATGAGACAAAGAGTAATGCTTTAAAATGAAATGAAGTGTAATGCTGTTAGGATGACTTTGAATGTAATGCTTATGTTGTAGTGTTAGAAATGCATTTAGATGTGTAAAGGCCTGGTAATATGAAAACGCCAGCAGAGGCCTAACTGTAATTTCGTAGCTTGACTGCATACTGTAGGCCTAAAATGTATTTTCCTTGGGAAAGGCTCCTTTTCTGAGTTAAGTTTGAATTGTAGATTTGTGTGCGTGCAAGGTTGCTTTCCCACAAGCTTTCTGTTGCAGGTGCAAGTACACATGCCTCGTTAGGTTGAATAACTCTTTGTTTTAGGAGTTAGGATGGTAGACTCGAGAATCCTGGGAGGGAGAAGAATTTGGAATGATACATTTGGCGGAGAAGGTGCCTGAGACCCAAGGACACACCAACGGTTTTGGATGAAGTTGAAGTTTCGATGGAAAAACCCAGGAGAGAAGACTTGCCTGAAGGGGTGTGTTTAGGGCGTATTTACTGTTTTTGGGATTTTGTATTAGGGACAGTACCCCGAGGGTGGAGGGCAGTCTTAAAGTAGCCTTTGAGAAGATGTGAAGCAAGAAGGAGCATCTTAGAATGAGCTCTGCAGCTTAGGCTAATTACCCATGGAAGTGAGTGTACTTCTTAGGAAGTCTTCACTGCTGACAACTCTTTTCCTCTTGCCTGGGTGGGAATGCTAAGTAGGGATGTCACCTTAGAGTTAGTGTAGGGATAGACTAACCTTTCGTTCCTTTTGGGTAAATGCAGTCAAGGCTTCAAGCAGGGACTGTCATTGTTTGCCTGATGCTTTTGGAACTTACGCTTATCTTCATATTGAGTCGTCTGAGACTCTTGCATAAGATTATGTTTGTATTAATGCCCGTTTACTTTCTTAACCTCTTGCTGAGGTGTTTGTAGGTTCAGTTATTTCTGGCTTTATAATACATCTTTAAACTTTACTCCTAGTCAGTGGTCCTTTAAAACTTGAATTGATTTGGTTAATGAGTTATTATGGTCTTTGGTGTTCTCCCCTTTACACTTCTTAGCAGAAAAAGAAACGATTTGTTCGACCAGGGATTCTAGAGATTGGTAAGAGAAAAATCTGCATAAGAATCCGTCCCTGTCATGTGCAAATGCCCGATCCAGTAATTCATAAAACATATCAACTGTTCCTTCATGAAGCTATGGCAGCAACACAAAAAGAGCAGAAACACCTACAAGTTCCTCAGTATGAAAGACATAGCTGAGCCTGAGAAGTCAAAAAAAATGTTATGCTTAGTTTTTTATAGAGCTAAATAAGGTCTTAATAATGTAGAAATGTATTTTAGTCATAAGTAGATCAGTCAGGGTGTGTCAGACAGCAAAAGGCACTCTACTGATAACACGTTAAGTATCCTCGATGCCTGTCACTAACCATTACATTATCCCTACATGTTTAGGCTTCAGACATCATGAGTAATAAGAAATAAGCTAGAAGTGGACGATGCCCTAGATGGCAAGACCCGGATCCTTCATAAACATACGTATCTGTGGCATAAATTGCATTGTATATACTGATGCACAGTGTAATATGCTATTTAGTACCTTTGCTGAGTGTGGGGAGGGTTGCGAACTTGCGACTCACAAGAAGAGAAGCCTTGAGTGGGCCAACATACCCCTCCCCCCAATAAGGGAAGAAATAGCATATTATATTCAGACATCTACATACAATGTTAATGTCATGGTATTTTTTATTTTGTACTCTTTTAAGAAAATATATTTAACTAAAACCGGGATGCAAGTGGTTACATTTGTGCAGTGTGGTAAAGACACCCCGTGACTACTAAGAGGGTTGTTTCCCTGTGTAAAGTAAATATTCTATGCAGTCTGTGAGCCAGTAAAACATGTTACTTAGTATTAAACTAGAATTTGACCTTTGCACTGCAGATATGTGTGAATGTACGTTCATTAATACAGCTGCTCTAATTAACGTGTTAGTGGGCCACGTTTATTTCCACTGCCATGGCATGACGTGATTTCATATAATAAAACCTATGTCAAACCCTGCATCACATCTGTTTAAGAAATGGGAGACGCTTCATGGCGCGTTTATTTCTGAGATGTTTGATGTCTAGAGCACATTCGTACGTGACATTTTGGATTACTTATGACGCACTCACACAGTAATATTTTTTAGAAATCTCACCTTATGTCCAAAGGTATGTCCAAGCTGCTGAAAGACTGGGTTGGGGCAATGCCAACATCGGCAGGCAGATCCAGATCGGAAGAGGTAATAATCCTAAGGGAAACAAATGCACAGATTTATTTTCAAAAAATAGGTTCAATACCAAATATTTCTAGCATTGTGCATCGGCAGCGATGACATATTTTGCATATCACAGTCCCTACAGCGATCACTGTTGGGACAGTGTGCGAGGTTGTGATATTCAAGTTGGTGAATATATGCCCAGATCCTGCAGCCACTTATTTCCCATTGTGACATCAAACGTTAAACCATCAACACACTTAATAAACGCCTGGCGTTCCTTCATTCCCAGAGCAGGACTAATGCACAAAGGATTCATTAGTGCGAAGTTGACAGAATGAGAACACTGGAGGTCTCTGAGAAGACCCACTCCCTTTGAGGGCACGAGACATGAGGTTAAGTGCCTTTTAAATGTCAAACTTTTTATGTGCTTTGCCATATTCTGATACATGAAGATGGCACTTATTGTTTGGCGCGCTGCCCATATTCAATGTTGAGCATCCCTAAGTGCTGCAAAATGAGGATCTGTTCATAATATGCAAGTTCATTATTTGCAGTGCAGTTAGGGAATAGCGACTACTGGGAATAATCAAGTAGTTAACGGATATTATATGAGCCCTGCAGTATCTTATACGCTGAGCACTTCATGCCTCTCTTCTGATGAATGTTCCACGTACGATTAGCACCAGGAATGAAAGGCCTAGTTCATAGGACCACATTGATCCTCTTTAACGGCTAGTTGGACTATCATGACCACTGGTGCTGCAGCTGACTCTGAAACAATGGGCATTTTTGCATGATTTGGTAGATTTTTTTGTTAAGGCTGGTGTCATCTGCTCCACTATAGGATCAGCATGATCATCTTTGCTTTCAGAGTCGGCATTAGATCCATTGTGCATCCATAATACACAGTGTTCCACTTTTAAAGGTTTTGCCTTTTATTTATTTTTTATATGCTTCTATAGCGCCTGAATAAACTCCCGAAGGGGTATCTCTGCGCTTTGCCAACTAGGAAGAAAAACCTGCATCTGTGCCCGGACAGTACTAATGAATAGTGGGGGAATAAAATTAAATGCTAGAAAATAGGTAGGTTTTCAGGGTTTTTCGAAAAGACAGGTGGTCAGAACTGAGCTTTAATGAGAGGGGGAGGGTGTTCCACAGGACAGGCCCTGTGTATGCCAAAGCCCTGCCTCCTTGGCGGGTTTTTTTAATTTTAGGAACCTTAAGGAGCTGGAGATTGCTCGATCGTAGTGAGCGACCAGGAACATAAGGCATAAAGGCTGTAGTAAGAAATTTCGGGCCTATCCCCATCAGGCATTTGTGAATTGTACACAAGATTTTAAATTTGGTCCGCAGTCGCACTGGCAGCCAGTGCAGTTCCATCAGCAGTGGCCGGGAGGGAGTCCTTGATGGAGCATTCATGACTAACCTCGCGGCCGTGTTCTGGACCACCTGTAGTTTGTTAAATTGGCCTTCATTAGATGACAAAAGAAGGCCATTACAGTAGTCCAGTCTACTGACGACCAGAGCCTGGACCAAGGTCTTTCTGTGATGATCTGGGAGAAAAGGAAACACCCTTCTCAACAGAGAGATAACCCCAAAACAGGTACCAGCAACCTGGTTGACATGATCTTTAAAAGTCAATGACTGATCAAATAACACTCCCAGATTCCTAATAGTCTGTTTGGGGATGGGGGCGGGTCCTAGTTCACGAGGCCACCACTCACTGGACCATAATGTTACTGCTTCCCCATAAAGTACAACCTCTGTCTTGGTCACGTTGCACTGTAAGCAGTTGTTGGCCATCCATTTGGAAACTGCCCTCATTCCTTCTGCAAATGTTCTTTGTAAAGCAGGAGAGAAGGTCTTAAAGGGGAACAGAAGTTGGGTGTCATCGGCGTAGGACACCGGTATAAACCCAAAGGATCTCACTAAGTCAGCCAGGGGGGCCACGTATACATTAAATAATGTAGGGCTCAGGCATGAGCCCTGTGGCACACCCCTGGTGAGCTCCCTGGCGGTGGATTTGTGGGAGCCCAATCTGACTTCTTGAGAACGCCCCGAAAGAAAGCTCTCCATCCAGGACAAGGCCACGCCTCCCAATCCTATCTCTCTCAGACGGCAGAGAAGCAAATCGTGAGACACCGTATCGAAGGCAGCGGATAAATCCAATAGCACCAGAATCATCGACCCTCCACTGTCAAGCGTCATTCTGATGTTATTGGTGACAGCCAGTAGGGCGGATTCGGTGCTATGGTTGGGCCTAAAACCAGATTGTGAAGGGTCTAGGCCATCCGCTGTCTCGATATAGTTAGAGAAGTGGGTGTTCACGTGCTTCTCTGTTAGCTTGCCGATGTAAGGCAGGAGTGAGATAGGTCGGAGGTTTGTTAGATCTGTCCAGGGTAGGGTCGCCTTCTTCCTGATTGGGTTTACTACCGCAGTCTTCCATTCCATGGGGACTTGGCCTTTGGCCAGGGAGGTGTTGATAACTGCCTGGATCGAGGGGCCTAGGATGGAAATTAGAGGGGCCACCATTTTAGCCGGAAGGAGGTCGTTGGGGGAGCCTGTTTTCATATGGCCAATAAGGGTTGCCAGGTTTTGATCTGTGACGGGAGGAATGACAAACAGGGAGTTTGTAGTCTGAGTGCTGGTTTTAGTTTCGGGAATGGATATGGGAGCCCCAGCTTTAGAGGTTAAAATGTTATCATAGATCAGATTAATTTTTTCCTCGAAGAACTCAGAAATTTCGTCACAGAGTGGTTGAGAGGCATCTTCAGTACTTTCAGTGGCTGTAGGTTTAATAAAATTATGCAAAATTTTAAACAGTTCACGCGGACAGTTTCCAGCCTCCTCCAGTTGTACGGAGAAGTGAACTTTTCTGGCTGATTTTATTTTTTTATAATATGCTGACTGAGCCTCATGAAAGGCTTTCTTGGCCTCATCATTTTTAGAAGATCTCCATGTTTTTTCTAAGCGCCTGCATTTTTGCTTTCCCTTTCTAAGATCATCTGTATACCATTTCTCCTGTTTGGTATGGGGGAATTGTTTATGTAGTTTGAGGGGAGCAAGGGTATCAATAGCGGTTTTTAGGGACTTGTTAAATTTCTCTAATGCAGACTCAGCAGTGTCTGCATCTGTGACAGTCGGTTGCACCCAGTGTTTGTGCAAATTGGTCACTGAGATTTTATGCCATTCCCGACGAAGAATTGGTGGGAGCAGAGTTTTCTGAGGTCGTTTGATCGGTCCTGCCAGATAAAACTCAACCAGAAAATGATCTGACCAGAGGATCTTTTTTGCAGGCAGACATCGTATTTTAGTGCTATTGGAAAATATAAGATCAAGGGCGTGGCCACCTATGTGTGTGGCACCGTTGTTGATTATTTTAAACATTTGGAACATAGACTGACACCGCTAGCTGGGATTGCTCCAAAACAGTCTTTAAATGACTGAAATAATTTGTAAAGATTCTTCTGAGTGCATGCACCAAGAAAAAATGAAAATGGATGTCAGTTGAACGTAGTATGCATCATTTTTCTAAAACTGATTTCAGTGAGGGGTCAGTGGATAAAGAGGTAAGAGTTACCATTTATCTAATAAATGGATAGGTTTTGAGTAGGTGCTGAATCTTCTGTTGTCTGGAAACATTGCTAATGTTACCAGCCCTTTTGAGAGAGATGAAGATGATCTACATTTGCAGTACTACTTACATTTTCTGTACTTAAATCTTTTGCTCTTTAATGTTCATGTGTCTGCAAGTGGCACGAGAGAGGCAGTCATGTGCAAATCAAGGACCCTTGAAAGAGGTGGGATAAGGGCTAAACACCGCCTGTTGCTTTTGGGACACAGTTTGAAACCAATTTTATTGGAAAATATTCCCTGAGTAAATAGTAGATTTTCCAGGAAAAACACTGAAAAATGCCCTGTTGGAACCCCAGTTCTTTGAGTCTGTGGTGTATAGAAAAAACACTAACTGCACTGGTGAGGTAGGGCCTTTGTTCACCTATTTCACTTCCTTGTATTGATGCAGTTGTATCCCTACTAGTGAAAGATGATGCCATCAACTGCTCTGCTGCAGGTATCGCTGCTAAAAGGTTACGGATCCAGACAGGCAGCTAGGTGGGACACAGTTAAACATTGTGGAGTTTACGGCATAACCTCTTTTTTTAAGTTTGATTTTATTGAAAATAAGAGGAAAAGGGGGAGGGGGGAGGGAAAGAAGAAACAGGAAGAAGGATATGATAATAATTACAACTTAAGGGAAATTACAGTAGGTAATACAATAAAATCTGATAAATCTCATAAAGGGGGGAAAATCACATTAGTTATTATATCTCTTTTGAGAGAGCCCAAAAGCAACATCTAAACGATTTGCTTTTGTATTGATGGCTACCTAATTGTTTCACGCCTAGGTGTATGATATTTGGATTATCCTGAGACATGTGAGAAACACAACATAATGAGAACATTCCAAGCAGTAAAATAAAGACTCTGTGCTGAGGTAAAGTAACAAGTGCAAAGACTCTGCTTAAAAGGGATCGTGATAAGTATGACAGAAATGACTGAAAGAGAGTATCGAAACATAAGTCCAATTAAACTACAGAGATCCTCTGTGTTCTATTTCCAAGTACGGCTGAAAGGAAATACTCGTCATTATTCTTTCCCTCCTGCACTACTCTCCACCACTGCAGTAGACTGACCACTGGGACTTTGCATATAGTAGTTTTGTATCCATAGTTTGGATTAACTGATGAGACAACTATTGAGCACGTGGTTGAAAGTAGACCCCTGTTTATGTGTGCAGTGCCAGGCCATAGCTGTATGCAGGCTGTATGTTAGACTGATACCAGAAGGCGAGCTTGAGTCATTTCAGCACTGACACCTTGGTGTATATAGTGTTTGATTATCTTGTGAATATGGTTGTGGTCAATAGCATCCAACAGAGAAGGAATTCTATTGATTCAAATACTTCAGAAACACAATGGCTATTTGAGGCCATTCTAGTTCCTTGGTGGCATGCTTCATCATAGGGTTTTTCACATCCCGCTGTGGAATGGGGCGTGCTGTGAACGAGTACGAGGGAGCACTGATAGTGTTAGGACCTATCCAAATGAGAGAAATTAAGAGTGAGGGTTTTTTTTGGGAAAATAAATAAAATATCTGGTTAGTAGGAAAATATTGACTTTGGCGGACTAGTCCTTGTGCCCTTCTCCTCTATCTCCCCCTTTGTGGTTTATATGCCAGTCTAGTTCCTATATTTATTTTGATTAATGCTCCTGTGGGTTTCAAGAAGGTGACACTCTTTCTTCCATAGCAGATGGTAAAGGTGGCCGGCTTTTATTATGCCAATTTCAAACCCAAACACTTCTTGAGCCATGACCCTCATGGGCATCCACCTATACCAGTCTCACACGGTCATGAAGGGGACAAGGGATAAGAGTCAAAATAATATACTTTCAGCATGTCCCCTTCAGGTATCAACCCTTCTGGGAAGGATTAGAAGGATAAGTGACTGATCAGGATCATTTCTACCATGTTTCAGCAAGTACTTTCAATCTCTTCATTGATGACTCTCGCGGCAGAGTTAAGGGGAAGCCCTCCATGGCCGATGGCAACTGGGCCACAGTGACACTATTGCTCAACTTAACCGCCTGTGCCCATGTGCGATCCTCAAAAGACCAACTGCTTTTACTGCCTCTTTATTCATGTATATACAAGAAACAAATATCTCTTAAGCTCGTACAAGCAGTGCTGGAGTTTGGGCAGTGCAGTGGCGCTCTTCCAGAGCAGTTCTGAATTAGGGTGAGGCTGCCATCACTAAAAAGCAAGATCATGCTCCGTGAGGACCTTGGATCAGTGACTGGTGATCCATTGATAATGGTAAAATGGGAACAACTACAGTGAGGCAGGTGCTTACAATGCTACTGCATCACATCTTCAGCACTCTCCAAGTCAGGACAGGTTGTAAAGGAAGAACATAATCCTTGGGTCGAATTTCCCTGAAAAGAGGAGTTTGCTTATCTTGCTTTTACTTTGTACAAATGTGCTACCAAGATATCCGATCATTAGTGCAATCAATTTTATCTGGAAGTGTGCCTCAGATTCTCCAAGTTTGTATGGAATGTTGATGCCCAGGCATAGGCTACACAGCCAATAAGGGTCACCTTATGAACACTGCGACCAATGGCACTGAAAGACCATCGGACACTGAAAGAAGCTGGTTGGGAAAGGTGGACTGTGGGTTGAGAATTTAGAGAAAAAAGCACAGAAAAAAGTCTTTGTACTAAGAGTTACTGTACAGGTGTGCAATCCATTCAAGAGACACAACAAGGAAGCTGGGAGGCAAACAAACATTTGCGTGAGGCAGGGTGGATGTAAAATAAGGTACAAATGCACAGGGGCGTCCTAGGATTTTTCGTTTAGCCCTGGCAAATATTTTTCCCAGTATAGGTGAGGACTGCCCATAAACGTACAAGAAGAGGGACCAGGTCACAGGAGTAGACAGACAATTGAAATCGTTTTTACCCAAACGCTGAGCTTTAAACTAGGTTAGGAATTGATGCAATTATTCGAATTAAAACATATTTTGTGATGGAAAACAATTTAAAGACACATTTTTTTTTCAAAGAGGAACTGAACCCAAAGAAAAGGAAAGATCACAATCTTATTTTGAAATTATCTACCGGCTGTCTAAGGACACACTCTTTAGAATTATAATAAGAGACATGACTGCAACACACTTCTGCAATTCCACACTTGATCTACTGTAACTATGACCAATGTTTTCAAAATCCTCGAAATCAACAGACTGAAGTATCAAAGCTCTTTAAGTAACGTGTATTCGCTTGCAATTACATGACACTCCAGAGATAGATGAGATCCATGAGCGGAATGAACAACAAACCAATACCCTGGAGGGGAAAAGGGTGGCAGGGAGTTCAGCCAGAAAACTTTCAGATATCTTTCCAATCTGTATTGCACTTGCCATTACCTGAATACTTGAAGAACAAGTACCGGGAGATACAACAAATGTAATAAAAGTATTATATCCATCTAATCTCTTTTTCCTCTTTTCTCGTTTGTGTGTTTTTCCCTCGGTTTCTCTCGATCAGTATCTGGAAAAACAAGCATTTGCAATGCAATAGGTTTCACATTTATGAGAGTTTGAGCTATTGGTTTTGTAAATGGCAATGCCTTTTATTATGTGTTGTTTTTAAAACAGATAAATAAAAGGCATTGTCATTTACAATAGCAATAGCTTAAACTCTCGCAAATGCGAGACCTATTGCATTGCAAAGGGGTGCTATGAAAATAAAAAAAAGCATTAGGAGGGAGCGTGTCCAGCTTGCAACAGCAGGTAGGACAAAGCTATTTAGGGAAATAGTGCTCGGAGGCAGTAAGTAAAGCATATCGAGCAACAATACATGTAACAGGAGGTGTCCCAATTGGAGGTTACAAAATGAGACAAGGCGGTTTAAAGGAGGGACTACTAAGCCATTTGACCAATGAACAGCCACAGTTTAAAGTGGACAATGACACAAGCCAATGAAAAATGTGGGTGGAGAGTGGGCAGAGCTTCAAGTCCCTACCTCAATGCACAAAGCCACTTTTTTATTATTTATAAGTCACCCCTAAGGTTTTCTGTTGGTGCCCCAAATGTAGGGTGTCTAGTTATAACAAGCATTGGAAATGCAATAGGTCTCGCATTAGAAAAGTTGGAGCTATTGGTCTTGTAAATGTTATAATTTGTTAACTTATGTTTATGTTTTTATAATAGCAAATGTATTAATTTTGTTATTGTAAATGCCAATATTTATAGATTTGCAAATGTGACACCTATAGCATTATTAAAGCTACATGTTTATTTTTTCACTGACGTACATGTATTGATAAGACAAATCCTAATGGCGTTTAAATTTTATAAATAATTAATAATTACATAATATTTTTGTAATGTATAATGGCACTACCTTAAAAAAAAAAATTCTGTGAGAAGATTATGTGTAGCGTATTGTAATTTTAAAAAAAATGAAGATTAAAAGTGTAATAATAATTTTTTTTGTACTGTTGTAATAAAGTTTTAAACATTGATACATTGCATTTTTGCTGAGAACTGGGACTTAGGGAGAACCCTTGACAGCATATTTCACACGTTGAATATTTCACAATGGCACGAAACGCCATATTCATAAAAAGTGTGTCAGCCGTCAGCCGTAGCGAGGTTAGATAAATGTTTGATGGAAAAGGTCTCTGGAGAAATCGCATTTTTAATCAGGATTTATTGATGGCGCAACGGAACACTTTCTTCCAAACGGACCAGCTAACCTCTTTGGAGCATATTTACAACAAGGGGTGGTGAGGGACAGAGTCTCTGAATTAAGCAGAATACTCTCACCCAGTCAAGAGATCAGGGCTAGATCCAACACCGTTTTTTAGCTCAATGCACCATCCCAGTTTCAGAACCTGGCTGTATGCAAATTAGTCTGTTCCTGTCCCAGTGCATGATGGGAACAGGGCAAACCAAACTACAAAAGCCAATTCTTACACTGGGAAGGAAACAAGCTTCCGGGGACCGGTTTCTGGCATTACAGCCGTCTTCGGCCCGGCTTGCTTGAATCCTGATGGTGCAATGAGCAAGGGACTCACATCTGAGTATACCCTTCCACGCTTATGGTGGACAAAAAAAAACAGTGTTGGATCTAGCCCTGATCTCTTGACTGGGTGAGAGTATTCTGCTTAATTCAGAGACTCTGTCCCTCACCACCCCTTGTTGTAAATATTTTTGTCCACCCTAAGCGTGGAAGGGTATACTCAGACATGAGTCCCTTGCTCATTGCACCATCAGGATTCAAGCAAGCCGGGCCGAAGACGGCTGAAATGCCAGAAACCGGTCCCCGGAAGCTTGTTTCCTTCCCAGTGTAAGAATTGGCTTTTGTAGTCTGGTCTGCCCTGTTCCCATGATGCACTGGGCCAGGGACAGACTAATTTGCATACAGCCAGGTTCTGAAACTGGGATGGTGCAATGAGCTAAAAAACGGTGTTGGATCTAGCCCTGATCTCTTGACTGGGTGAGAGTATTCTGCTTAATTCAGAGACTCTGTCCATCACCACCCCTTGTTGTAAATATTTTTGTCCACCATAAGCGTGGAAGGGTATACTCAGATGTGAGTCCCTTGCTCATTGCACCATCAGGATTCAAGCAAGCCGGGCCGAAGACGGCTGAAATGCCAGAAACCGGTCCCCGGAAGCTTGTTTCCTTCCCAGTGTAAGAATTGGCTTTTGTAGTCTGGTCTGCCCTGTTCCCATGATGCACTGGGCCAGGGACAGACTAATTTGCATACAGCCAGGTTCTGAAACTGGGATGGTGCAATGAGCTAAAAAACGGTGTTGGATCTAGCCCTGATCTCTTGACTGGGTGAGAGTATTCTGCTTAATTCAGAGACTCTGTCCATCACCACCCCTTGTTGTAAATATACCTCTTTGGAGCAAGCAGGTCTGCAATTAGCACGTCGCCTGGGGCCACAGAAACGGTGAGAAGGGCAGAGGCGGGAAAACGAGGAAGAACACTGGAATAACAGAGAGAAACAAGTCTGATGATGCGAGGCACAAATGAATAGAAAAGGCGCGCTGCGCGATGCGTGAGCAGAGAGGAGGCAGGCGCTGGAGAGGGGGTGGGCTGCCTGCAGCTCGAGCGACCATATGGAGAGGGAGGGGGGTGGGCTGCCTACTAATGCGACGTGGTGGGGTGGGCGGGGGAGCGTAAGGGATTACTTTGAGGTGTGATGCCGAGGCTCCAGTGGGGGCAAGGGGCACAAAGCTCTTGGCATTGCTGTGTGGGGGGCTCAGTTTCCCATCAAACACCTTTATTAAAGCCACTGACTGGAGTTCAGGTTCCTGAAGAGATTCCATAGTCGATGTCCGGTTTTTGTGGAGTGATGTCACAGGAGCCGGGATACTCACCACTCCAGCTGACACAGCTTCAGTTTCTGTCCGCCAATCGAGTAAAGCATTTCTTGTACCAGCCAATCTTCGCCATTAAAAGGAAACACTTCACACAAAATCCATGTCAAATGCTAGACCGCACAGACTATGAATGCGTCAAATGCTGAGAATGGTTTCCAACATGCTAAGATGCTGGGAGCCAGCCGTGAACAGCATATCTTTAAACAGAAGCAATTGCTTTAGCCAAGCAATCAAAGAAAAGTTAGTCAAGCGGAAAAAAGAGAACAGTTCTAACCATGAGAAGACAGTAATGCACGACGGGTGGCGACTGGGCTTGGGATTTTTCGGATTCTGCCTAAAACTCTGTGCAATTCAAAACCAGCTGTTAACGAGAGTGAGCAGGGCAACCTCGAAAATATAAAGCGGCATAGCGTACAGGTGTGGAGCAGCACAGGGACATACAAATCCCAGGCGGAATGAGAAGCGCGGCCTACGTGTCACAACGATAAAGCATCATTATTCTACCCACGAAGACAGCATTGCAATGGGCTACTCGTCTAAAAAGAAATGTAAATTAACGTTTGGAGGTTATTAAATAAAACACTACCTAGATAGCAATCTAACCGCTAGTCCATTTTTAAACGTAATCAGCACAGTTCTGAAAAAACACGGGAAAAGGGTGACATTTGAACATAAATTAACAGACTTCAGCTGCACCGGGCACTATGTGCATTTAAGCTTTAAATCTAAGCAGGCGCAGATCATTCTTCTGTTAAAATACGTAAGCAACACCTCAGATTATTACCCGTACATCTCCTGGAAAAACAAGTACTTACTTAAAGCGCGGACAACAGAAGAGGCACGATGTAAGCAGGAACAGAGAAGGGGTAGAGAAAAGGAGATGAGAGAAAGGGTAGAGAAAGGGAGAGAAGGGAGAACGAAGACATGGAGTGAAAAGGGTGAAGGCAAGAGAAGTTGAGAGGAAGAAAGAGGGTGCGAGAAAAGATGGAAAAAAAGAAAGAGAAGTGGAAACGCGAGACACGGCCTGGCGGCCGTGAAAGTGAAAGTACGGCCACCCGGCCGTGGGCAGTGAATAAATTAGGGGAGGAGAAATGCCTGAGGCAGAGCGCACGCTGGGGGAAGCTTGTGGGAGGGAGGCTGGTGGCTTTGATGTGCATTGTGCACAAGCTTTTTTCACGGGCACAGCATCAAATCGCCGCCGATGGTTAAGCTCTGGTTAAGCCCTAATATCTCTCGCAAGCTCAATGCGCAAGCGCATTGACAGGCTCAACCTAAAAAGCAGGGACAAAATAAAATATGTTTTATATGCCCCTGTAGTAAAAACCAGCCATAGTAATTTTTCGTATGGAAATGTTGCTAGCCCCATACACTAACATGGAAAGGACTTTATTCTTTTTTTTTAATTCTAACTTTGGATTGGAGTTAGCTAGACATAACATCCAAAGTATATAATACAGCTATCCCAGGACCCAGGCCACCACCACTTCCTTGACCTCTAGCCAGATGGGAGCTCCCATAATTAGATTAGGAGAGAGGCTTGAAGGAGAGTGTAGTCACTTGTTAGCCAGACCTCTGGGTTGGGCTACACAGACACACACTCCAATGAGAGATTTTCTCCATTTTGATGTTCGGGAGAATGATGCACTCTGGAATCGAAATTTGCCACACTTCACAACAAGTTATCATAGTAGTAGGAGGTAGCTTAGGTTCTATTGGTTAGGGTGCACCTCCCTCATGCCCAAAAATGAAAGATAAATAAGGCAGCTCTGGAGAGCTCACCAGATCGCTGCCTGGAAAAGAGGAAAAGAAGGACTGATCTACTGGACCCCTGGACTACACCAAAGAGAGGATTGTACTCTAACAAGACTGCACCTGGTGCATTCACTAAGCTCCACAAAGGAAGGACTGTGGCTGACACCAGAAGGGAAGAAGTGGACTCCCTGACCATCTACAGGTACAAACGAGCTGAAGAAGTCACCTGCTAAACCAGAGAGGATAGCCCAGCTGAGTAATTGCAACTGGATTTGTCCTGGACTGTGCAAGTGCATTGTGAGAGATTGGGTCCTAACCCCCAAGTGGCAAGCCAGTGCCTCTGAACCCCTTGACCAGTGCTGGAGAACACTTATCTCTAAAATACTGAAAAAACAGATATATGTTTTATCAACGACACATGGCTTCATCTAGAGGCACTTCTCTATAACTCCACAGCATTTCTCCAGAACTACAGTCTAACCAGACTCGACAGACATCTAAATCTGATGGGGCATGACCATTACCTCGCTCAACATGGTAAAAATCACATTATTAGAGTCCGGTCTTACTGACTGGGTCAAGAAGATTATTTTTAAACTAGAGACACTGCCTAAAACAACTTTAAAAGGGCCCCTTAGTCTATTGTCAACCTGCTTCATATAAAAAAAATTGTACGAAGCTGAAGGAGTGTTTGACACCACACATTCTGGCTGCTGGCAGTTTCATACTAGTAGGCGAATTTAATTATCGGAAGGAAGTTATATCTGGTCCAGACACCATACGCTTTCTTTCTGACCAGTGGCCGTATTACATAAAATCCCCTGGGGGCGCAACAGGTGTTTGCGTCTACTTTGCATGCCCACTGGGCGCTTTGGTATTACAGAGGGGCCACAGATGCTTGTGAGGCCACTTCTGTAATACAGAAAGTGCTGGCGCGCATAAAGCACCAGCACTTTTTCAAGAGGGCGTTCCCTCATTTGCATGGGGGTGTGGCCTCATGCAAACGAGGGAATCCCTTTGCCTCTGCATTCGCGCCGTATTATGGACGCGGGCGCAGAGGAAAAAAAGCTGTCAGGGGACGCACTGATAGTGCTCCACCTAAAAGGTGGCGCACTGTCATTGCACGCCCCGGACAGCAGCCCTCTGGAGGGGAGAAAGGAGGTTCTATGGACAACCCAGACATCCCCTTGCAGGTGGGTGCAGTCACTCACTGCACTTACCAGCAAACTCTAATCTCCTTTAAAAGTGCAGGTGGGTTGCCGTCTGCTCAGTGAAACAGAGAGCAGCTGTTTCAAAGCCTCTCCATATTTCACACTTGAATGCGCTGCCCCCAGGGCAGCACGAGTTCACAACTGTCCTGGGGGCAGCGCATTCTATGTAACAGGGTGCACTTTCTCTGCTTGTGCCAGGCGCACTTGTTTTAAGGTGAGCCAGGACGCAAACAGGAAAAGTGTGCCCAATACATAATAGGGCCCCTGGAATCCTTAGGCCTCTATCAAAAGGTGACAGGCCCCACACATACAACGGGACACATGCTGGAGCTAGTATTCACTAATTCAGCTAACTCACGGGTAGATCTCCCCACCCACATGTATGGACAGACCATTCCACTATTCATTTTTAGGTCAATGAGGAGAAACCCTTGGACTCTATGGTAACAGCTCCAAGGCTGGTTAGACCCTGGAGGAAGGTGGCAGTCATCATTTATGTCAGCCATCTCCCTATCTCCTGTAAGGCTCTGAATGACTTTGAGGGAGCTTTTACTCACACACTAGATTCTATTGCCCCTTCCACAGATGGCAATCCTAAATCGAAGACACTAACCTCTTCATGGTTCTCAGACTTTCTAAAAAAGTGGAAACAGTCTGCAGAAAGCTGGAACAAAAATGAAGACCACAAAATCCCCTAAAACTGCATCAGGAATCAATCATAAAAATAATAAAGAAGCAAGGAAGAATCACATAGTAGATAGGATGAATAACCTGGGAAAGTCAACTAAAGAACTATACAAGATTCTGAAGCATTTCACTGATCTGTTAAACCTGCATCTCACCAATCCTGACTCCCTAGGCTCTCTGTGATGAGCTCACAAGTTATTTTGAAGAAAAGATATCTAAAATATATAACACCTTTTCAAATGTTGAGGAGCCTGATGGGCCGATACTTTTAGAAGCTTTTGATCATGTTGCCCCGGATCATGTGCAGACTCTGATCAACAGGAAAAAGTCAGATTCTTCTGAGGATATTGCCCCATCATATATTATAGCCACCCTGGCTCGAGTTCTTCTCCTCGCCATAACGGACCTGTTCAATCCGTCTCTGAGCATGGAAACTATGCCAGTAAATTGGAAAGCAGCGCTTGTCAGACCTATTGTAAAAAAGAAAACACCACAGAGCCACTAGAGTTAGTAAATTACAAACCAATATTGCTGCACCACTTTCTCGGAAAAGTTATGGAGACCCTAGTAAATCAACAGCTCATATGATTTCTGGAAACCTATTCTGAGTTAGACCCTTCCCAGCAAAGTTCACAAGCTACCTATAGAACAGACATGGCGCTAGTGGAGGCTCTGGATTCGATCAGGCATGCTCTGGATGTAGGGTGCCCAGCTATGCTGGTTTTACTAGACCTGTGTGCAGCTTTCAACACCATCTTGCATTCAACTCTAATCCGTAGATTGGGGGAGATTGGTGTTGGTGTCAAAGCCATAAAATGGCTGAATAATTTTGTGACCGAACGCGCTGATTCGGTGCAGGTAGATCGCTTAAACTCCAGAATTATCACCCTTGCCTGTGGGGGGCGTGGGGGAGGGGTTATCCAAAGGGCTCATCTCTGAGCCCAACCCTTTTTGTTACAAGTCTGTTTTATTTTGAAACAAAGCCCCCGGAGGGGCACAAATACACAGCATTAAGCCCACAACCTCTTATCCGAGGCCGGCCGCGAAGAGTGCGCAACAGTATTCGTTAAGTCAGAGTAATGAACACAGCGCCGTGCCTACAACCCCGAGGGGCCGGCCGCGTGGCTAAGAAAAAGCTGTTGAAGGTGTCCAGCGCTAGGAAAACCCCAATCACAGGTCAGGGGGAGAAGATAAGAGAGCAACAAGCCCAATAATTACTAAGGGCCCAACAGGGGTCCAGAAGAACATGAGAGATCGACAGAAGAGCGAGAGAAGCGGAAAGCGAGAAGGAAGTAAGGCAGAGACAGGGAGTAGAAGGGGAAGACGCTAGTAGGGGCGGCAGGCAGGTCTGCGGTCGGGGAGCAGCATTAGGTAGCAGGGGCATGCCTCCGGAGCTCAACTAGTACAGGAGTCTCCTACGGGAGCAACCTAGTAGGGTCAGTGGGGACAATGGCATCCTCAAAGAGATGTAGGGTCCTGAATCTAGTGGGCATGTATCGTGCATGCTCTGTAGAACACACATAGCGCACCAGGGGCTTCCAAACTGTTTCGAAGCGGGTGGGGCGCATCTGGAGTCACGCCGTTAGGAGCTCCATTGTCAGGACGTGCCACAGCCGCACAAACCAGGAAGCTATTGGAGGAGCGTCAGTTTTCTTCCAATACAAGGCTATGAGTTGCTTGGCCGCACCGAGCATCTGTAGTGCTACACTCCAGTCGCCACGGGTTAGGGCCTTAAGATTTGCTGGCCTAATACCCAACAGGATCGTACCTATGGCTTCAGGCAAAGGGAATCCCAGCACCCCCCTGATGTGGCTAAGTACCTCCTTCCAGAAGACGGTGAGGAGCGGACACGCCCACCATATGTGCACAAAATCCCCCGTCGCAGCCCGACACCTCCAGCACAGCGGCGAAGCATTGGGGAACATCTTATGGAGTCGCAGGGGAGTGAAATACCATTGAGTTAAAAGTTTATAGGCATTTTCTCGTTGCGGGATGCTCCGATACACTTTAGGGATATCTCTCCACACCGCCTCCCATTGTGAAGGCGTAATATCCGCATCGACCGCCTTCTGCCATTGACGCTGATACGGATGAGTTTGAAGGAGGGTTGGGTGTTGTAGGATGCGGTAGATCTGGGAGACCAACCGTTTCAAGCCCCCTAGGGTGCGTGCCAAGCGCTCGAAGGGGGTGAAGGCGCGCATAGCAGCCCAGTACACAGAATCACCAGAGGCCCAGTGTCGCAGTTGGACGTATTGTAGCCGCGCAGCAGGCTGCAGGTGAAACTCCTCGCAACAGTGGTCGAATGACTTAAAGGAGCCCCCATCAAACAGGTCACAAAGCATCCTACAGTCCCCCTGCACCCAGTTCTCAAAAGCCCGGGTTCGATGGGCCGGCGGGAAGTGAGGGTTTGCTGCAATGGGGGTATGCGGGGACGGGAACGTTGTTAGACCCCTAGAAACAGCGACGGCATCCCAAATGTCCAGCACCGTTTTCGTAGGCACTGCAAGGTACGCACTTCTGGAGCGGGCCGCCCGATGAAGCCATGGTAGGTCCCAAATGGTGCGTCCCGTCACCGCCCTGTCCATGTGCAGCCATCCTTTTTCACTCTCGCGCACTCCCCATTCTATTACAAATCGGAGGTGCGCAGCCCAGTAATAGTGGACCAAGTGAGGACAGGCTAGCCCCCCCCTATCGCGTGGAGCCATTAGAATTTTCTGGGAGAAACGGGGGCGCTTACCACCCCAGATAAAGGAGATGAGGTCGCGCTGCAAGCTCCGTATGCAGTGCTGCGGGATGGGAGTGGGGAGGCATTGGAATACGTATAGAATTTTGGGGAGGATCGACATTTTGACTGCGTGGAGGCGGCCTAACCAGGACAGCATTAGGGGTTTCCACCGCCGCAACTCTTCCAAAACCTCCTTCCGGCAAGCCCGCCAATTAACAGAGCTCCAGTCTTCAAGGGAGGGGGTCAAGGTGAGACCCAGGTACTTAATGTGTCGCTCGGCCCACTGATAGGGCACAACCTCTCTCAGGGCGGGGAGCTCGCCCGACGGTATGGTAAGGTTCAGGGCCCAGGACTTGTCATGGTTAATCTTGAGACCGGAGGCTCTTTCAAAGAGGCAAAGCGCTCTATGGACTGCCGGTAGGGAGTCCCGCGGGCGCGTGAGAGTAAGAATCAGGTCGTCCGCGAACAGCGCCACCTTGTTGTCCCGCCCTCCGTGCACTATCCCGTGTATGTCCGGATCTCGCCGTATGAGCTCCGCGAGGGGCTCCACTGCAAGAGCAAATAGGAGGGGCGAAAGGGGACACCCCTGTCTAGTGCCCCTGTGAATCGCTAGGGCCGGTGTTAGGTCCCCATTAATTCGAAGCCGAGCATGGGGCCCTATGTACGGAGCCATAGTTCTAGCAATCATCTTTGGACCCAGCCCGAGTTTGCGAAGCACCGCTCTGAGGAAGACCCAATCCACCCGATCAAACGCCTTCTCTGCATCCAGGGAGAGAAGGCAGGCCGGAATTTTCCAATGTCGCACCTTCCCCACAAGATGCGCAAGCCTGCGTACGTTGTCTGCCCCTTGGCGGTCGTGAATAAATCCAACCTGGTCGGGGTCCACAAGCCACTGCATGTACGGGTCTAGGCGTTGGGCGAGATGTGCCCTCTCCAGCTAAAGTTATAAGATCATGTGGTTTTAATGTCATCTCGTATGTGGATTACACACAACTTATCACTAAGGGGCCAAACCCGGAATCTACCAAACTAAGATTCAGGGAATGTATGGGAAAGATTGCCTGCTGGATATCTGCTAACTATCTTAAACTAAATGCCAGTAAAATAGAGATTTAGCTTTTTGGGAAAGCGCAATCCTTTTGGCCGACCACACTGGGAACAGCAACAACACCCACCGACCATGCACGCAACCTAGGATTTATCCTCGACTCCTCCCTCTCCATGGCTAAGCAGGTCAACACCGTCTCCTCCTCCTGCTACAACACCCCCCGCATGCTCCGCAGGATCTACAAGTGGATCCCGACCGAAACAAGAAGAACGGTGACACAGGCCCTCGTCAGCAGCAGACTGGACTACGGCAACGCACTCTACGCAGGAATCCCAGCCAAACACCTACGACGACTACAACGCATCCAAAACGCCTCCGCCCGACTGATCCTCAATGTCCCCCGCCGCAGCCACATCACCCCCACCTGAGAGACCTACACTGGCTCCCCGTCGACAAGAGGATCACCTTCAAGCTCCTCACCCATGCACACAAAGCACTCCACAACGCCGAACCAGCTTACCTTAACAGCAGACTCAGCTTCTACGCCCCCATCCGCCAGCTCCGCTTCGCCAGCCTCGCCCTCGCCGCTGACGACAGATCCTTCTCCTACCTCGCCGCCAAGACCTGGAACACCCTCCCTACCCACATACGGCAGACCCAAGACCTACTCGCCTTCAGAAGACTCCTCAAGACCTGGCTCTTCGAGCAGTAGCCGCACCCCCTCCCCTCAGTGCCTTGAGACCCTCACGGGTAAGTAGCACGCTCTACAAGTACTCTGATTGATTGATTGATTGGTTGGTCCAGTGACTGATCACCCACAGAATTTTGGCCGTTCCCTACCCCCAAAAAAGTAGACAGGAATCTGGGTGTATGGATCAATCAGAACCTCTCTCTAAAAGAACATGTTATTGCAATCACTTGATCTTGTTTGATCTGATGCGTTTCTTCAGGAAAGCCTTTAAATTGCTACCCTTACAGACCAGGGAATCTCTTACCCATACAATCATTGCTAGTCACCTGGATTACGGTAATGCTTTAATGGTAGCAATGAACAAAGGTCTCTTTGCCAAGTTCCCGGTTTTACAGAACATGGCTGCCCTCCAGGTCTGTAATCTGCCTCCTCAAGCCCCTTCAGAACCCACGCTCAGATCTCTGCATTGGCTCCCCATAGAAAAAGTGCACCCTTTTTTAGCTACTCTGTCTGGTGTATAGAGTAGTACCCAGAAGTGGCCCACGCTACCTGCAAAATAATTTGCAACCCTATATTCTATGTGAAATCTTAGATCTAGGGAGTAACTCCAATTATGTCCGAGTCGTGTACGGACAGCCAAGTATGGGGGCTATTCCTTTTCTTCTCGGACCCCCGAACATTGGAAGCAGCTGCCCCTCCAATTGTGCTCTGACTTAGTTTTATAAAACAAATCACTGAAAACCTGGCTCTTTTAAAAACCTGGCTCTGGAAGGTGATTTGTTTGCGCTCAACAAATTTCAATAATAATAAATAATAATTATCTCCAAAAAGGAATCAGGAAAGAGCAAGAAATGAAAACATAGAAACTTTTTGCAAAGTTTTGCAGAAAATCTCCAGGAGAAGATTGGCTCAATGTCGAGAGTGCTTGCCTCATTGCTTGTCTTTCTGTTCAGAGAGGACATGACATAGTAGTTCAGGCTGGACTCTCCCTTTTGTGGCGAGGCAAGTTTTACTTGGTCATGTTTTTTGCAAAACTCATTTACATAGCTATAGGCTATGCTTTTCAGAATCACTCCTGATCTTGGATATTGCCTTTGTAGCTTATCCCCGCTGCCTACCTTTTCTTCCCTCTGCGCTCTGAGATGGGAGGCTATTACTTTTTAAGTTGTAACTTTTAAATTGTACTTTAACTATTTTCATAGTGAAAGGAAATCTGGGCAATACCTTTGCTGTTGCATGCTCGTGGCAGTGTTCAGTGCCACTTCTGCATTGTTTTGTTGCCACTACAACAGTCGCCATCTTAGTTAGCGGTCCAGTTGGGTAGCTCAGCAACTCTGACCCTATTAAATCCACTCCAGGGTGCGTACGCAAGCCTGCTTGCACCTGTCCGCATCCGAACGGAGCCAGGGGCCAGAACCCCTGCCGGTTTCACCATGCAGCTCACATATTCTGCCAGCAAGCTAAAAGCACACAATAAAATGCCAGCAACCTACTGCCTGTACTCTATGGCACCACTGACACTCCCCACTACATACACCCTGAAGGTTCGCGATAGGACTTTGTGACTTGGATGGCGAGGGCAAGCAATCAATGGTAATTACCCCTGAATTCAACTGAATTAACTTGCTACTGCTGAACTGCAGGTCACTCCCAAAACACAGCATTGAGATTTTTACCTTTTTAGAAGATACATTTCCAGATTCCTTGTTTCTCACTGAAACCTGGCTAAATGAAAGTTCAACCCCTGACATTGTCATGTCTCTTCCCCAGGGATACTCTATCACCACGCTTGATAGGAAAGACAAACGTGGTGGAGGAATAGCTATGATCTTTAAAGATAAATATAAATGCACCAGCACACCTATTGATATTAGGGACAGCAAATGCATTCTGCTTTCCCTTGAATTATAACCCACCTTCTCCAGGATTCGCATCTATTGGCCCCCGGAACCAGCAACACAATCCACACTAGTTCTGCCTGAAATGCAGCAGAAAGCAGTTTAAGCAAGGCAAACTTCAACATGGTAGGTGACCTTAATCTGTACTTTGAAGACGACAAAGACATATGGCGACTAGACCTTGCAGCATTGCATTTAAATCTAATCACATGATCTGCGACACATAGCCGTGGCCACTTACTGGACCCAATCTTTTCTAACCTCATCCAGTTGGACACGGAAGATGTACTCCCCATCCTATGGTCAGACTACTTTATTATTCCCTTCCTGTTTAGCTTTGCCACAGCAGGGCTGAAAGAAATCCCACCCGCCAAAATAAGAAGGCCAAGGAAAAAAAAGCGATAAGAGTAAATGGCACAGTGCATTGAAGGAATCCATTCAAGCCGTGGAGAATGACATAACTACAATGTACACCACATTTGAGAAATGGCTAACACAGTGAATGAATGAATGAATGAAAGAAAGGAGTCTTGTCCTGCGCAAACTTAGCCCAATGGGCGTCAAGGCGCCTAATTCATATATACCAGCTTATAGCAATACCGACTCTCTTATTCATCAGAAATATCTGACCTCTAAAGCAGAGCGACGGCCGACTTCAAGGTATACTCTGGAGCTGGCAGAGCTCAAGAAAGAGTCTGAGAATCTGGAGAAAGGAGTATGACCCAGGCAATAAAATAACCCATAGACAAACGGTAAAAAAAGATGCCAGCAGACCAGAAACCAGCTAGAGTCTCCTATTTTAGCACCAAAATTGAAAATGCCCGTAACTTATCATGGAACTATACAAAGTAGTCAATACCTTCATGACAACACCCACTTGTACAGCGTCCCTTTCGCCTTCCATTGAACGATGCGACATGTTTGCCACTGCTTTTATTAATAAAGTAAATCATATTCTAGTTTCTCACCCAAAGACCACATATCTTTGTCCAACTCCCTTTGAAGAATTAACAACGATAGTTCAACTATCATCTTTTCTGCCGCTAAATATAGATGACATCAGTACCATATCAAAGTCCATAAAATCTGGCTCGCCATTAGACCCAGCTCCCCCCCTCATGTCTACTAATAGCTGGCAACATTATCCTTCCCTTTCTAATGAAGATTCTAAATAGCTCCCTGGCACTTAGTAGTGTTCCCTCAGCATGGAAGCATGCTATACTTAAACCTCTGCTTAGGAAACCACATGCAGACCCCTTGATGCTCAAGAACTATAGGTCAATTTCTTTACTCCCAATCGCTAGTAAAATCTTGGAGAAGTATGTTAATACACATCTCTCTAACTTTTTAGAAAATCATTCTATCCTTCATCCTACCCAAATGGGCTTCAGAACTGGACACACTACTGAGGCTGCATTGTTGGTGGCCACTGAAGAGCTCCGGTCATCCTTGACCAGGGTGGTTCAGCAGCCATGATCACACTGGATCTCAGTGCCGCCTCTGACACTGTTTCCCATTGCATCCTAGTCCAGAGACTGGAAAACGCCGGTATCACCGGCTCTGCACTTAAGTGGATCAAGGTTTTTCTAAAAAATTGAAGTTTTCAGGTTTGCGATGAACCATTTCTTTCAGCTACATATCCCATCGGATGCGAAGTCCCACAGTGCTCCTTGTTAAGCAGAACCCTCTGTAATGTTCATGTCTTCACACTGGCAAGAATCGTCCAGGCCCACGGTTTAGATACTGTCTCTTATGCCGAAGATACTCAGCTTGTCCTTTCACTTTCCCCCGAATCTCAACAGGCATCCAGTGACCTACAAGACTGCCTCAAGGAAGTAACTGAATAGATGTCAGCAAGCATCCTGAAACTTAACGGTGGGAAGACAGAAGTGTTGGTGGTTGGCAACAACACATCGTGCTGGAAAGAATTGCTCTGGCCCCAATGCATCAGAGGGCAACATGTCAGGGGCAGCTCCTCCGCTATGGCAGAGGAGCAGTGCCCACTGCTTTCAAGCAGGTCAGAAGCAAAAACATACAATGATAATAACTTTCAGTTATCATCATTTTATGTTTGGCTGCTTTGCGGGCGGGGCTGCTTTGTGAGCAGGGCAGTGGAGGAGTGGTTTGTCCACTCCTTAAAGTGAGCAGTGCGTATTTGGTCGGCCCTCTCTGGCTGCCCAAACCAGTCATGCGCACTTTCTCACTTCTCCATGCAAGCTGCATTACAGCCTACATGGAGAACAGGATCACCCCTACAGCCTCCGGCTGAGCGCCGTGTCACGGCAATCAGACCAATCACAACGCAGCAATTGCAGCATTCTGATTGGCTTTGGGGAGGGGGCCTGGCAGCCCGCTTCCTGTTCCTGAAATCGGAATTAGAAGACCGGGCAGTGGCAAGGTAAGAGATTTATTTTTTAATTTAATGTTTTTCCTTCCTCCCACAATCACCACCTCCAGTGTGGCCCCCCTGGCCCTCCGCGACCCGCCCCTCTACCTGCGAGTCATGCCGGCCGCTGCTGCAGCCAGTACCTTATACAATGGCAAAAAAGTCTTGGCTCTTGGTTGGACAGTAAACTCACTATGGAGACTCAAGCCAAAAAGCTGCCCACAACTTGATTTGGACTAATTTGCACATTAAGAAAAATCATGCAAAAGGGTAGTCATACAAGGCTCATTAACTCCTGTCTTGATTACGGCAACTCCTTGTTTCTGGGAAGCCCTCGATTCGTCTTAAAGCACCTACAGGTTATTCACAATGCCACAGTATGGTCACTTTTCAAGATCCCTAAATATCACTCCGCATCCACAACCCTGGCTGCGCTTCATTGGCTCCCAGTACAAACAAGCATTTGCAATGCAATAGGTCTCGCATTTCTCGGAGTTATAGCTATTGGCGTTGTATATTACAATGTCTTTTAGCTATGTGTTTTGGTTTGGAGTGTACAGAGGCACAGCTGCAACACTGCCTAGAGAATTTAGAATGAGGAATTACCAATGAGACCATAGAAGCAGCTAGCAGTGCTGTCTAGAGGACTAAGATTGAGGAATTCCTGCTGGGAACAGAGACACAGCTGCAGGGTAAACACCCATTACAACGAATCTTTTACCACAACTACCATCACCCTGTATACCACCACAACGCAACTACCAATATCTGCAATGCCATTACAACGCATGGCATTACATTTTATATGCTTTTACCTCGCATGCTTTTGCAACGAAATTCGTTTTAAATGCATGAATGGTAAAAGTATATGTTTTTTATATGTAAGTAGAAGTTAAGTATAGGGTTTTGGGGTGTACGGGTATATGCTTTGGGGTTCAGGGGTAATTTTAGGGTTATGGGTTTGTTTGGGTTTTGGGGCGCTGGGGTATTTTTAGGGTTCAGGGTGGGTTTGGGTTTTGTGTTAAACAGGGTATTTGTAGGGTGGGTTAGGGTTTTGGGGTGCACAGGGTAATTTGAGGGTTCACGGTGGTTTTAGGTGGCCGCACTTTAGTGGGCTCTGCCGGCCAAGCCTTATTATCCGCCACAATCCTGCAGACTACTACATCGCATCCGCCTGGCGCCCTGTGATCCGAACTCACCTCACCCTGGGGCACCGCCTGATGTAACTCATGACCCCCTACGTTGCTGCAGAGCCCTGTTCTGCAAACCGGCCTTCATCTCGAGCCTGGGCCATCCCTGCTGGTGCTGCCCGGCCTTTCTGCTGCTCCGCTGCTGCGGCCCCTCGCACCTGGAGTCTTGGCCTGAGACCAGTCTTCAACACCGGACCACCGGAGCTGGTTCGTGTGCTTGGAAACCAGAGATGGAGTCCGAAAGTCAGGGTGAAGGTCAAAGACCCGGAAGGAGGGGATGCTGACTCAAGGATCTGGAAGACGGCGTGAGGAAGATCAGCTGCAGGAGCCTCGGAGAATGAACAGCTGCTGGATGCGCACCGGAGTCACAGGTTCGTGTGCTTGGAAACCGGAGATGGAGTCCGAAAGTCAGGGTGAAGGTCGAAGACCCGGAAGGAGGCGATGCGGACTCAAGGATCTGGAAGATGGCGTGAGGAAGATCAGCTGCAGGAGACTCGGAGAATGAACAGCTGATAGATGCGCACCGGAGTCACAGATTCATCCAGGGCAAACGAAAGAGAAGGGGCCAACAGCTGTTCATGGTGGTTCCAGTCATGAGAGTACAGACATGTAGAGACCCAGTGATCTAGATGATGTGGTGAATGCCACGGAGAACAGAAGCTCGACTTCTTCATCATTGGAGTCATTCTCCAGTGGACACTCTCGAGTGGTGGCGGACCCCACAAAAGCTGTTTCACCTTCATCCTTGTCCGCCAACCCCAGTTCCATCACCCCCCTCCCTGTTGTTCCCCAACCAGTTAGCCGGGCTTCTACCCTAAGAGGGTTGCCGTCTCCTTCACTCCAGGCACCTCAGGTCCTGTCCCTTTCCCCCCTGTTGCGCAGAGTGAGGAGGCTATTGACCTCCTGATGAACATCTCCTTGGGTCAGAGTGCACTACTGAATGCCATCCAGGGGCAAGGCAGCCATCTTCAGCAGATGGTGGCCTACCTGGAAGGCATCCACAGTGCAATTTCTGACCCACAGAGTTCTTTTCAGGCTCTGGCCGCCTCCCTCAGTGCAGCCTCCCATCCCCCTAACCGTGTTCCTTCCCCCGTATGAGAGTGTGTGCGCACATTTGTGTGTGCTTGAGCATGTCTGTCCATGTGATGGTGTGTGTGCAGGAATAACCTTGGCGGATGCCCGGTGGAACTGTCCTATGCTGCTATAGAGAATTTTGGCCCTGGTTTCCCCCCTCGGCCATCACCTACCCAGCCGGACATCTGACATTGTTTTCCTTGTCTCCCCGTTCGGTCCCCTTCCCTCCCCCTCCTCCCTCCTCCCTCCTCTGTGATTGTCCGGATTCTAACTGATATATCTATGTGTCTCACTGATTCAACTGATGTAGATACCTCTTGCGGAGCCTGAGCAACCTTGGCCGATGCCTGGTGGAGCTGTCCTATGCAGCTATAGAGGAGTCTGGCCCCTTGGCCGTCACCTACCCAGCCGGACATCTGACATTGTCTTCCTCGTCTCCCCGTTCGTGTCTCTTTCCCTCCCCTCCTCCTCCCTCTGTTTCTTTGATTCAAACTGTTGTAACTATGTAACCGGTAACTCACTGATGCAACTGATATAACTATGTACCATGTAACTGCCTGATCCTCATGTAAAGCGCTCTGATAGAGCTGGGTGGCCAAGATGGCGGCGAAAGCGGTCGAGTAGTTCCCTAGCTCCCGCCGGCGGCCGAATTCCAGCACCGGTTTCGACGTGCCGGGACCCGTGATATAGGGTTCCTGGGCTGTCGGAGCCGTAGTGAGCACCAGCGATGCCAAAAAACCCGCTGGGGGCACGGTGGCAGCAAGTTGGGGCAGGAGGAGTGCGGTGGACTGCCTGTACCGCGGAGACCGCGGACCGCCCCTCCCCCCGCGGCACGAGAGCAACGGCCTGGCCGGATCGGGGACGCAGACCCCCTGCAGGTTGGCGGCGGCGGGTGAGTCGGCATTGGCTGCCCGGCCCCGAGTGACCACAGCACACCAGCGAGAGGGGCGGGCGGCCTGGTGCCCGGAGGCCGTGTGGAGCCCAACCCCCGAGTCGCCGGGGAAGCAGCTGGGCCCGCGCTGCCGCCTCAGCGAGTTGCCGTGCACTGGAGGCCCGGAGTAACGGCCCCCGACATAGGCTGTCCCCAGACCCCCGGGACCCACGAGTGAACGCCGCACCCGCTTGCAGCAGCGCATTGGGGGTGCCGGGTGCGGTGCCCGCACATCCAGGAGAAGAAGAGACGTGCAGTGTGTGTGGCAGTAGAGGCCCGCGGGAAGCGGTGAGTGGCGCCGACCAGTCGGGGGCATTGCGGCTCCTGGGGCCTGGAAGGAGGTAGCACGGAGGGCGCTCAAGACTGGCCCGGAGTGGAGGTGAGGAGCGGGACGCGCTTGGTGGGTGAGCCCTGCGTTAGCTTCGGAGGCGCGGCACCGTGGCCGGAGAGAGGTGCCTCCCAACAGCGGACTACGAGGTGCACCCCTCGCAGGGACCTGTGGGGCCACTTGGCGCCCTGCCAGCCGGGGGCCTGGTGAGTCGTGAGTTGCTCTTGGTGGTCGGCAGAGAGTGGTGATCCCAGCAAAGGCCAGTGGAAGCGCAGAGACTCCCTCCCCCTGACTTCACCAGCCCGTGTCAGTTAGGAGCAGCGCGCTACGGCTGAGCAGTGGTGGTTCACGACTGGAGGTCGGCCCGGACACGTGGCGGGGTGCCACTGCGTATAGCGGGGAGCTGCAGGGAGGCAGCCGTGCAAAGGCACCGGAGGGAGCGCCTACGACCGGTGAGGCTTGCGACCGCGTTACAGGTGCGTTGCAGGGCCAGATACACCGGACCGCATATTAGGTCTCAAGGAGCCGGCTGGTCCGACGACAAGGCGGTAGGAATGTGCGCGGGCAGGCCGGCCAGGGGCAAAATGGTGAAGGAGATGTTCGCCAAGCCGCAATCCCCCCTACAGAAAGGCGCAGCGGCTCCGGACCTGAAGACGATGGAGTGGGCCCCGGACACTGGAGCGGAGCCCATAACGAAGGCCTTTCTGGAGTCCCTCCTCGCTTCTCTGCGTGATGACATCCAGACCTTTAAGACGGAGTTCACCAGCGAAATTAGAGAAGTGCGGCGCGAGATGGATGGCATAGGGGAAGAGTGGCAGACTTGGAGGCTAAGAGTGACGAACGGGATACAGAACTTTCCGCCCAACAACAGGAAATTATCCGGCTGCACGATCAGCACGTCGACTGCAGCTTCACCTGGAAGATCTAGAAAACCGCTCCAGGCGCCATAACATCCGAATTCGCAATGTGGCCACGTCAGACGCTACTCAGGACGTATTTCGCTATGCCAGAGAGCTCTTTAACCATGTCCTGGAGCGGTCACTAGATTCCCCCCTACAGCTGGACAGGGCCCACAGGACAGGCCCGCCCCGAGCGGCAACGGCGCCCCCCCCAGACATATTGGTGTGTGTTCAGGACTACCGTACTAAGGAGGAGATACTGCAGAAAGCACGCCGGAATCACCCGATTTCGTTCCAGGGCACGTCCCCGCTGCTCTTTCAAGATCTGGCGGCACTTACACTGCACAAGCGGAGACTCTTCAAGCCGGTTACAACCCACCTGCAGCAAAAGAACATCCCATACAGCTGGGGCCACCCCTTCCGCCTCATTTTCAAAGTGGGGAACAAGCAGCACCAGCTCCGCTCAGTCTCTGAGGCCTGCACTTTGCTAGGTATAGAAGCACCTACAGATGGGGCAGAGGCTCACGGATCTGCTCCGGAGACAGAAGGGGAGCGGCCGCAATGGACTCAACAGCGTAGGAGGAGGCGAGTCAAGAAACCTCCGGCGACGGAGATCGAGGCAGGACAGCGCGCAGCAGTGAAAGCAGTGGCTACAGACGGAGACGCCGGCCCCACGGGATGAGAGCCTCCGCGACTCCTAGTGACCAGGTTGTGCGTACTAGCCGCATGGCCGTTGGCGGGAGGATGCTCCCGGACAGACTAGTAAGACTACCTTACTTTCCCTTTTTCTTCCTATTCATCCTTGGATGAGAGACAATGACAATTTGCAGTTGGGGGGATGGGGGGGGAGTTTAAGTTGGGGTGAGTTTCTTGGAACTGGGCGGTGGGTGGGAGATGGGGTGGGAACGTGGTTCATGGTCCGATGGTGGTGTGGTATGTCTGCCTCCCTGGGGAGGGGTTGGTGGAGGCTGGGTGAGGCGGGTTGGTCTCCCGGATGGGGCACTGTAGACGCTACTTTCATAGCTACTGGTCGGTTTTTTCTTCCTGAAAGACTCCTGTTGACTTTGTGGTTCTTACTCTAAACGTGAGGGGGCTGAATAGTCCTGTGAAACGCAAAGCAGTCCTCTTGCTCTTAGAGCAGTCCAAGGCAGACATCTGCCTCCTACAGGAGATGCACCTTCTTGCAAGAGACTGCCATCGCCTCCAATCTAGCAAGTTTCCTCTGCAATTCTTTTCCTCATGCACAGAGAAGAAAGCGGGGGTGGCAATCCTGGTGGCACGCAAATTTAAGGGACAGGTGCTGGGTAAGATAGCGGATATTAAGGGACGGCTGCTGGTTTACAGGTTTGCATTGGGGGACCTGACATACACGATAGGCTCGATCTACAGCCAATGAAGGCCAGGAAAAGTTTCTGCACAAAGCGCTCACGGAGGCCACTGACACCATAGACCGTCACCTTCTGCTGGGAGGGGATTTGAACTTGGTTTTCGATAACTTACGGGATCGGTCCTGTCAGCGCTCTAGTCAGGTGGGTGCTTTCTCAGCAGCGGGTCTGGCCCGACTGCAGGACCTGGGGCTAGTGGACATATGGCGCGAACTTCACCCGGGGGAGACTGACTACACCCACTTCTCAGCAGCACGCAAAACATATGCGCGACTAGATTACCTGCTTGTCTCCACGGCTGCGCAGTCGCTTGTCACCAATGCAGAGATCGGTACAGCGTCCCTCTCGGATCACGCCCCAGTCACGGTCTCTCTCGCTGGGCCGACGACCCCGAGGGTGGGCAGGGTGTGGCGACTACGGGACTCGCTACTCTCTAAAAAAGAGGCGGTCTCTAGGATTCAAGGGGCCATAAAGGACTATTTGTCCCATAACAGTAATGGGGACACTAAGCTGGTTACTCAGTGGGCTGCGCTCAAGGCCGTATTGCGGGCGAATTTATCTCGATCTCAACTGCGGAGAACATAGAACGTCGGGTCAAGAGGGATGAGCTAACCCAGAAGACAAGGGAACTAGAACAAATACATAGAAGGACCGGGGCCCCGAGGATCTGGTGCCAATTGAAGGCTGCTCGTCAGCAGCTGGCGGCGCTGGACATGGATAGAGCAGAGTATGCAGCTTTAAGGTTGAAGCATGCATACTACACAGGTGGGGACAGATGTGGGCGGCTGCTAGCGCATAAGCTACGTACCATCACCCAGAAACGGGAGGTCAGGGAACTGAAGGGGAGAGATGGTGCATGTGTCACCGGAGATCGGGCGATAGCAGGTGCTTTTAGCGACTTCTATGCTACCCTGTATGAGGCGGCCCCACCCGACCCGGAGGCGGAAATGGCATTCCTGGAGTCGATCCCATTGCCAGCCCTGACCCAGGAGCAATCTGAGGGCCTGGAGAAGGATATCCGCATAGAAGAAGTTATTTTGGCGATTTCCCGACTTAAACCTGGCAAGGCGCCGGGCCCAGATGGCTTCCCGGCGTCCTTCTACAAAACCTTTTGTGCCCAATTGGTGCCGCTGCTGGACAAACTCTTTACCTCGTTCGCGGAAGACGGGGGGGTCCCTGGGGAACTACTCGAGGCCTTCATAGCGGTTATACCCAAACCGGGCAAGGACCACACTGAATGCGGGGCCTACAGGCCCATCTCCCTCCTGAATGTGGACCTCAAGCTCTATACCGGGATCCTCGCCTCCAGACTAGGCCCTTGCATGGGGGGCCTCATTCAGCCGGATCAGTCTGGCTTTATACCGGAGCGACAGACCTCCGATAACACTAAACGGGCCCTTCACCTCATTGAGAAGGCATCCCGCACGCAGGGCGAATACATGATGTTGGCCATCGATGCGGAGAAGGCCTTTGACAGGGTGCACTGGCCCTACCTTGAGAAGGTGTTGGTGAAGGCCGGAATGGGAACCAAGTTCCGGATCAGAGTGATGAACTGCTATAAGTTCCCTTCAGCCACGGTCCGGGTTAATGGTTTATCCTCCCCCCGATTCAAGATCGAACGAGGCACTAGGCAGGGGGTGCCCGCTATCCCCTCTATTATTTGCCCTCTATATAGAACCGCTGGCACAGCTAATCCGAACGGATCCAGAGGTTAAGGGGATTAAATTTGGAGCGGATGAACACATCGTAAGTCTCTACGCCGATGACGTCCTGTTGTCCTTTGCCGAGCCCCGGAGCTCCCTCCCAGCCTGCATGGTCGATCTAGAGCGGATTGGCAGCGTATCGGGCTTCAAAGTCAACATGACTAAGTCAGTGGCCCTTGACCTGTCTCTGTCGTCGAACACGCGCACTGAGCTGCAGGACAAATTCCCATTGCAGTGGGCAACGGAGGCAGTTCCGTATCTTGGCATCAAACTAGCTCCCTCCTTACAGACCACGGTGGAAGTAAACTACACCCACCTACGGCAGACGGTCAGACGGGAGTTGGGACAGTGGAAACATTACCCGCTGTCGTGGCTGGGCAGGGTGGCAGCGATCAAAATGACGGTTCTCCCCCAGATACTTTACATCTTTCGCACTATTCCCCTCGCTCCCCCTAAAGGATGGATCAAACTGATGCAATCGGAGCTCTCCAAATTCATATGGAATGGTAGGAAGCCGTGCCTGAAAGCCCAGATAGCGATGCTTGCTCCAGAGCAAGGAGGCATTGGGATTCCAAACCTGGCCACATACTTTCAGGCGGCGCAGCTACGTTACATGGCGGAATGGGTCCAGTGGGAGTCAGGGAAGCACCGGTTGTTCCAGGACCAAGCGGTCGCTGGAAGGACACTGCAAGAAATCCCGTTCATGCACAAGGTTCATAGGCCCCACAACCTTTACGCGTCCTTCATCACCCGAGTCCCGCTGGAGATTTGGGATAAGGTTGGGGTTGCGCTCGGCCTCACCACCTTGCCATCGCCACTCACCCCCATCCTCGATAACCCTGACTTTCAACGGGGGATGGATGGGAAGGCCTTCGAACGCTGGAAACCGGCCGGTTGCCGCTCCCTTTGCCACGTGTATGGTCCCGAGGGGATAGTTCCCTTTCCGCAGCTCCGACAGGAATTCGGCCTACCAGAATCCGAGAGGCTCCGCTACTTCCAGGTTAGACACTGGGCCCTTAGCACGGCGGTGAGATCGGAGGCGGACAGGCCGCTGACGGATTTCGAACGCTGGTTGATTACGCGCAAGTCCGACAAGCAGCTAATCTCTGACCTCTACAGAATGCTCACACACACGCGTAGGTACGCTTACAGCGCGAGTAGGGCACGCTGGGAGAGAGAAATGGGAAGGTCCTTCACACACAAGGAGTGGGAAGGGATATATTATAGAGCGCGACACTAAGCTTACCATATGGGGCTCACGGACACTCTCACGAAGGTGGTGACCTATTGGTATTACACACCGGAGCGGCTGTACGAAATGGACAGTGGCAGGGACCCCTTATGCTGGCGGGGATGCGGACACCTGGGTACCCTCACACACATACTTTGGGAGTGTAGGTTTGTGCAGGACTATTGGCGCCAGGTACTAGATGATGTGGACACCCACTTTGACACCGAAATCCCACGCTTCCCTTCATATGTCATTCTGGGGCTCCCCAACGCACTGACCTACGCCTTACGATTGCGAAGGGGACGATTGATGGCCATAGCAATAGGCTCGGCGCTGCAAAATATCCTGGCACATTGGCGCTCGGCTCTTCCTCCCACGCACCAGGGCTGGCTCCATCGACTGTGGATGGTCCTGGGTATGGAAAGGCTTTCTTTGTATAAAGCGGGAGAGGGGGCTAAATATGCTGAACTTTGGCAGCCGTTTCTGGCCCTTCTGTCCTCAGAGTTCGTGGAGGTAACCTGCCCGACATACCTTAGATTGTTGAGGCTGACAGAGACGGACCAGGAAGGGAAGGGCACCAAATCCGTCTGTTAGGTTAATGGACGATGCTGTCACAACTATTGGAACGAGACCATGGACCACGGGGGGAGGCTGAGGGAGGGCATGGGGGGCCGGGACTGTTGGGGGGGGTTGACGGGGGTTGAGGGGGTGTTGGGGAGGGGGAGGGTTTGGTTCCTTGGGTTCGGGGAGGCGGTTGGGGTTTGTTGTTTAAGGAGTGTATCGACCAACGGCGTTGTACGGCACTTGGGGTGGGCACCGAGACGCTAAGGCGGAAGGAGGTGAAGGTCTACAGAAGGAAATGTAGCGGTCATGACGTAATACTGCAATGTTTGAAACACGGCCGGCCCATGATGGGTTGTAGGCGGCTTGCTGTGTATAAATTCGCTTTTGGTAATGCAATGTCGTCCTGGACTCCCTCCACTGTACTCGAACCCTAGGTATTAACGAACTGCTTGGCAACCGTTCACATTTGTTTGATGATCATTCTGTGTTGCCATGCTCAATAAAATATATTTAATACTAAAGCGCTGTGATACCTCCGGGTCTATCCAGCGCTATATAAAACTTTGCAAGTAAAAATAAAAAAAATAGGGTATTTTTAGGGGTAAGGGTGGGTTAGGGTTTTGGGGTACATGTGGTATTTTTAGGGTTCAGGGTGGGTTTAAGTTTTGGGGTGCTGGGGTATTTAGGTTTTGGGGTACTGGGGCGTTTTTAGGGTGGGTTTTGGGGTGCAGGGGGTATTTTTGGGGTTCGGGGTGGGTTTGGGATTTGGAGTGCAGGGTTTTTTTTTAGGGTTCAGGGTGGTTTTAGGTTTTGGGGTGCTGGGGATTTAGGTTTTGGGGAACTGGGGCATTTTAAGGGTGGGTTAGGGTTTTGGGGTGCAGGGGTATTTCTAGGGTTCAGGGTGGGTTTAGGGTTTGGGGTGCGAGGGTATTTTTAGGAGTCCGGGTGGGTTTGGGGTGCAGGGGGTAATTTTAGGGTTCAGGGTGGGTTTGGGTTTTAGTGTGCACAGGGTAATTTTAGGGTACACGGTTTTAGGATTCAGGGTTTGTTTGGGTTTTGGGGTGCAGGGGTATTTTTAGGGGTCAGGGTGGGTTAGGGTTTTGGGGTGCAGGGGTATTTTTAGGGATCAGGGTGGGTTTGGGTTTTGAGGTGCACAGGGTCATTTAGGGTACAGGGTGGTTTTGGGGTGCCAAGGGTAATTTAAGATTTTAGTGGGTATGGGTATTGGGGTGGTATGGGTAATTTAACAATTTTGGGGGAGTTTACTCATTGGGATACAAATGGACAGTTATGGGTTTTAGGGGATATTTTAAAATAACGAATAAATATATATATATATGAGCAAACGAAGGACCCTCTCAAAGAAGTAGGACACGGACAAAAGGGCAATTACTGAACTTACCCAAGGTATTGGACTAAAGCCGTGACCCGCCTCATTGGCTTGCCTGGTGCCAAAAGTTGCTGTAGTACGGCGAGTCTGGAGATCCAGGTGAGACGCTGAAAGCAATTTGGTGTCTCATTTTGGTGCGCGAAGCAAGTTTTTGAGGCTGAGAGAAAGGGAGCTGAGGGAGAGAAAGCAAAAAAATCACAGCGGCTTCCCCCAACACCGGACTGCCAACATGCAGCATTGTAGGACTGGTAGTCCCCGTTATCGGCGCAAGTGGGCGGAAACTGAAGCAGGTGGGGCCTCTGGAAGCCATCTCTAGCGGAGCCCTTTCAAACCTAAGAAGCACGCAATTTTGGGAGCATCTGACGAAGGCTAAATGCCAAAACCGGTCGTGCTTTACCCTCAATTAAAGCAATCCTCTACGAAATCCCGAAGTGTCCTTTGTTTTCCTTTTCGCTGCCAGTGAAGAGAAACTGAATTCACATTTTTTGCTCTGCCCATGAGCAAACGAAGGACCCTCTCAAAGAAGTAGGACACGGACAAAAGGGCAATTACTGAACTTACCCATGGTATTGGACTAAAGCCCTGACCCGCCTCATTGGCTTGCCTGGTGCCAAAAGTTGCTGGAGTACGGCGAGCCTGGAGATCCAGGTGAGACGCTGAAAGCAATTTGGTATCTACTTTTGGTGCGCGAAGCAAGTTTTTGAGGATGAGAGAAAGGGAGCAGAGGGAGAGAAAGCAAAAAAATCACAGCGGCTTCCCCCAACACCGGACTGCCAACATGCAGCATTGTGGGACTGGTAGTCCCCGTTATCGGCGCAAGTGGGTGGAAACGGAAGCAGGTGGGGCCTCTGAAAGCCATCTCTAGCGGAGCCCTTTCAAACCTAAGAAGCACGCAATTTTGGGAGCATCTGACGAAGGCTAAATGCCGAAACCGGTCGTGCTTTACCCTCAAATAAAGCAATCCTCTACGAAATCCCGAAGTGTCCTTTGTTTTCCTTTTCGCTGCCAGTGAAGAGAAACTGAATTCACATTTTTTGCTCTGCCCATGAGCAAACGAAGGACCCTCTCAAAGAAGTAGGACACGGACAAAAGGGCAATTACTGAACTTACCCAAGGTATTGGACTAAAGCCGTGACCCGCCTCATTGGCTTGCCTGGTGCCAAAAGTTGCTGGAGTACGGCGAGCCTGGAGATCCAGGTGAGGTGCTGAAAGCAATTTGGTGTCTCCTTTTAGTGCGCGAAGCAAGTTTTTGAGGCAGAGAGAAAGGGAGCAGAGGGAGAGAAAGCAAAAAAATCACAGCGGCTTCCCCCAACACCGGACTGCCAACATGCAGCATTGTGGGACTGGTAGCCCCAGTTATCGGCGCAAGTGGGCGGAAACGGAAGCAGGTGGGGCCTCTGAAAGCCATCTCTAGCGGAGCCCTTTCAAACATAAGAAGCACGCAATTTTGGGAGCATCTGACGAAGGCTAAATGCCGAAACCGGTCGTGCTTTACCCTCACTTAAAGCAATCCTCTACGAAATCCCGAAGTGTCCTTTGTTTTCCTTTTTGCTGCCAGTGAAGAGAAACTGAATTCATATATAAATATATAAACATATATATATATATATATATATATATACATATATATATATGTTTATATATATATATATATATATATATATATATATATCTCCACCACTCCACTTCCACGAGCTGACGGCTCGCAATTTTCTTTCCAGAAAAAAACGTGGACCAAAGACCCAGGTTAGTGCCAAGAGTTCTTATTTATTCAGCTGTTACTTTCTGTCGGCCATTACGCGTTTCGGTACCTGAAGTACCTTGATCACATGACACGGAAGGTTGTCACCTGACTCAATATATGCCAACAATTCTCACTTTTTATATATTTATATATATATATATATATATATATATATATATATATATATATATATATATATATATATATATATATATAAATGAATACATAAATATATATATATATATTTTTTTTTTAAACAAAGGTCCGATCTTTCGGGAGGCACACGACAGCTTCCCCATTTCCTCCAGGTTGCAAACTTTTTGATCGCATTTTGTTCGCCCTACGCGTTTCGAAGCCGTTCTGCCTCTCATCAGGGGCTGGCAGCTTTCTTCCCCGTCGCTCGAAGGTCTCTTGTAAGCGTGCATAATTAATTAGATGCACCTGAGGCGCCGCGCTCAGCGCGTTTTATCTAATGCACGCTGGGATGTGTAGTCCCTAGAGAATTTGACTTTGCCTTTAGTGGGTTCCGAGCGACGGTAATTTCAGCATATTTATTGGATCAGCAATCATGAGGCATCTCCTTGGTAGGTGCAGGGCGCTGTGCTGTATTACAGTTGGACATGGTTCCAAACTTCAGCCTCGTTGTCTTTTCACGATGGTGCTCTCCCGCACGCCTGGACAGGCGTGTAGTATTATTTTTAAACAAAGGTCCGATCTTTCGGGAGGCACACGACAGCTTCCCCATTTCCTCCAGGTTGCAAACTTTTTGATCGCATTTTGTTCGCCCTACGCGTTTCGAGGCCGTTCTGCCTCATCAGGGGCTGGCAGCTTTCTTCCCCGTCGCTCGAAGGTCTCTTGTAAGCGTGCATAATTAATTAGATGCACCTGAGGTGCCGCGCTCAGCGCGTTTTATCTAATGCACGCTGGGATGTGTAGTCCCTAGAGAATTTGACTTTGCCTTTAGCGGGTTCCGAGCGACGGTAATTTCAGCATATTTATTGGATCAGCAATCATGAGACATCTCCTTGGTAGGTGCAGGGTGCTGTGCTGTATTGCAGTTGGACATCGTTCCAAACTTCAGCCTCGTTGTCTTTTCACGATGGTGCTCTCCCGCACGCCTGGACAGGCGTGTAGTATTATTTTTAAACAAAGGTCCGATCTTTCGGGAGGCACACGACAGCTTCCCCATTTCTTCCAGGTTGCAAACTTTTTGATCGCATTTTGTTCGCCCTACGCGTTTCGAGGCCGTTCTGCCTCTCATCAGGGGCTGGCAGCTTTCTTCCCCGTCGCTCGAAGGTCTCTTGTAAGCGTGCATAATTAATTAGATGCAACTTCAGCCTCGTTGTCTTTTCGCGGCCTCGAAACGCGTAGGGCGAACAAAATGCGATCAAAAAGTTTCCAACCTGGAGGAAATGGGGAAGCTGTCGTATGCCTCCCGAAAGATCGGACCTTTGTTTAAAAATAATACTACACGCCTGTCCAGGCGTGCGGGAGAGCACCATCGTGAAAAGACAACGAGGCTGAAGTTTGGAACCATGTCCAACTGTAATACAGCACAACGCCCTGCACCTACCAAGGAGATGCCTCATGATTGCTGATCCAATAAATATGCTGAAATTACCGTCGCTCAGAACCCACTAAAGGCAAAGTCAAATTCTCTAGGGACTACACATCCCAGCGTGCACTAGATAAAACGCGCTGAGCGCGGCACCTCAGGTTCATCTAATTAATTATGCACGCTTACAAGAGACCTTCGAGCGACGGGGAAGAAAGCTGCCAGCCCCTGATGAGAGGCAGAACGGCCTCGAAACGCGTAGGGCGAACAAAATGGGATCAAAAAGTTTGCAACCTGGAGGAAATGGGAAAGCTGTCGTGTGCCTCCCGAAAGATCAGACCTTTGTTTAAAAAAAAAAAAATTATATATATATATATATATATATATATATATATATATATACATATAAAAAAAAAATATATATGTATATATATTAAACTTTACCACTATTACAGAATGTATGCCTTCACCATGCATGCCTTTGCGTTGTAATGGCACGCGTGGTAAAGGCATATGCGGAGGGAACGTTTACGGGGCGATTGTATTGCGTTGTAACATCACATGCGTTGTAAAAAATGCGGGATGATGACTTGAGGGAAAACTACATATTCCAGCTGCAACACTGCCTCAAGAACTAAGAATGAGGAATTACCACTGGGATCGGAGAAGCAGCTAGCAGCACTGGTTACAGGACAAAGAATGAGGAATTACCACTAGCAACAGAGACTCCCTATTCACACCGCTTTTCAAGAACAACTTGCAGCGCTGCACCATTCAAAGGCATTGTGCTTTTAATTTATTTCAAAGACATGTATCATGATTCAGAATAATATTCTCGTGACTGCTGTAAGAAAAAACGCTATTCAGCACGAATTAAGAACATGCAGCATTTCACGTTTCTGACAATTTTCACATGTTGCATTGTGAGGTCTGTAGTATCCTGAACAGACCACATGACCACTGGGACGATATAAGGCCACTCTCCTGTGAAGAAGGCGGCAATACCGTTGAAATGCGTAGGGAGAGAAGAGTGGTTGTATTGCTGTGGCGCGGACCATTAAACGTCCTTTCTTGAAAATAAGACGGAGTTGGGCTCTTTTTGTGTTGGAAAGTCAAATTTACAGGATTCTCCGTTCCTGTTGTCAAGAGCACGCCCTGCATGGGTCGACAGCCCCCAGTAAAATGGAGACTTTTTGGAAATATATATATATATATATATAAATGAATACATATATATCAATATATATATATACACATATAAAAAAAAATATATATATATGTATATATATTAAGCTTTACCACTATTACAGAATGTATGCCTTCACCATGCATGCCTTTGCGTTGTAATGGCACGCGTGGTAAAGGCGTATGCGGAGTGAAAGTTTACGGGGTGATTGTATCGCGTTGTAACATCACTTGCGTTGTAAAAAATGCGAGGTGATGACTTGAGGGAAAACTACATATATTCCAGCTGCAACACTGCCTCAAGAACTAAGAATGAGGAATTACCACTGGGATCGGAGAAGCAGCTAGCAGCACTGGTTACAGGACTAAGAATGAGGAATTACCACTAGCAACAGAGACACAGCTGCAGCACTGCCTACAGGACTAACAATGAGGAATTACCACTAGGACCAAAGACGCAGCTGCAGCACTGTCTAGAGGACTCAGAAGGAAGATTTACCACTCGGACCAGAGAAGCAGCTAGCATCACTGGCTAAAGGACTAAGAATGAGGAATTACAACTGGCAACAGAGAAGCTGCTGAAGCACTGTGTAGAAGACTTACAATGAGGAATTATCACTGGGACCATAGAAGCAGCTAGCAGCAATGGCTACAGAACTAAGAATGAGGAATTACTACTGGGAACAGAGACACGGCTACAGCACTGCCTAGAGTACTAAGAATGAGGAATTACTACTGGGATCAGAGAAGCAGCTAGCAGCACTGGCTACAGGAGCAAGAATGAGGAATTACCACTAGCAACAGAGACACAACTGCAGCACTGCCTAAAGGACTAATAATGAGGAATTACCACTAGGACCAAAGAAGAAGCTGCAGCACTGTCTAGAGGACTAAGAACGAGGATTTACAGCTGAGACCAGAGAAGGAGCTAACATCACTGGCTACAGGACTAAGAATGAGGAATTACAACCGGCAACAGAGAAGCTGCTGAAGCACTGTGTAGAAGACTTACAATGAGGAATTGCCACTGGGACCAGAGAAGTAGCTAGCAGCACTGGCTACAGGACTAAGAATGAGGAGTTACTACTGGGAACAGAGACACAGCTACAGGACTGCCTAGAGTATGAAGAATGAGGATTTACCACTGGGACCAGAGAAGCAGCTATCAGCACTGACTACAGGAATAAGAATGAGGAATAACAACTGGCAACAGAGAAGCAGCTGAAGCACTGTGTAGAAGACTTACAATGAGGAATTACCACTGGGACCAGAGAAGCAGCCAGCAGCACTGGCTGCAGTTTCTAACATTCTAACTTTGAGACTGCTCAACTCGATTTTAAGTGACACAGACATGCATTAATCGTTTATCTGTTAACCAATCAAACCCACATGCCTCAAAACATTCACCTGTTACCCCCACTCCAAGCACTCACTTTATATATTTTGCAAACATGAAGTGACCTCGAAAGGATTTGAACCTGTGACCTCAAAGGTAGCACGCTCAACTACGAGGCAGGCTAATTTCCCACTTAGCTATGCAACAGATTTCTTAACTTCACTATGTTTAACTGTCTTCACTCACATCTTGTGAGAAAAGGCAACGGTGTGCTATACATAGACAACTCATGAATTGTTCCTGCCCTTTAAGTTCTCTTTTTTAGTTGTGTCAGGCTTCAGTGTTGAAGCTGGAGCCTTAAATATAAATGCACACATTAATGCAAGCACAAAGTAAAAGGTTAAATAGGCGGAGGGAAATGAAGTGTCCATGTCACACTCACTGCATGTAAAGCACTTTGACACCTCTGATTTGTACACACGATATAAAATTGCATAAATGAACTTGAGATGCTCATTTAGCTTAACAAGAAACTGCACAGACGTTATTAGAAACCCATCAGCAAGCCGTACAGCTTGCCACTGTTATCTGTGCACTTGAAAAACGAATAAAGACAATTAAAAACCCATTGGCAAGTACCATGAGAGGTGCACGCACACAGCAGTGTCCTCTCCTTGTGGGCATGTCAGTAACGATGGCTCGACACATTGTTGTCGCCACACTCGCCTTACTTGACAGCGGAGCTGTGTGGCGGTTCCTCCTGCATCCATCCTGCACATGAGGACAGCCAACGGTGCATCTGCTGCCGGCGCCACATAGCTGGTAGGTTGGGATCCCTACCGCTGGTGGCATCATGATGAAGCATGACACCACTAGGGTGTGTGAGGGTAATTTAACAAAAAAAGATTTTTTTCCCCTCCACGTGGTTATATCTAGCATAACAATCCACAGGTCTGAATAGTATACATCTACCCCTGAGAGGTCCACTATACCCATAGGTACCTCCTGAACAGGACCCTATATTCGACTCAGTAATACAGGGTACATACCACCGCATTAACCTACTGGTATGTCACTTTGGAGTATTTCTAGTGATATAACGGGGACTGGCATCCACCAGTCACAGCGGAGCAGGAGGACCACGAGTAACCACTGCATGCTACCCACATCTAGTAAGGGGTACGAGTAAAAAAGAGGAATGTAGACGGTTGATAGGAGCGGCTGATGTCACAGCAAAGGGCTAGCAGAGATACATTCAGATATGAAAGCATGAGCGCTCTGTTGGGATAGTCTGACGTGGTCCTGCCCTCCCCTACAACTGTAGCCAGAAGGTAAATGAAGTGTATTAGTCGGCCTTTAAATTAACTCTTTCAAGTGATTACACTGCTCAGTGCAGCATAGAGATACCGTGGCCTCACACCGAAGCAAGATGGTGGCTGTGTGCAGAAACGGACGAAAAGCAAAGAGGCTGCCCCCCCAATGTCGAGGCACACTGGAAACAGGTAAAAGAGTACTCGGAAACAGCACATAAACATTAGAAGCATAACAAAACTTTACTTGAGCGGTGCACACATGCAAAAAAACGGAAGTGACATATTACTGCATTAACCACTTAGGAAGCAGCAAAAAAGAGTAACGCTCCACTGAACCAATGGAAAGGCATCAGGTGGGAGCAAAGTCCTTTATAGATTGCACAGATCTTCCAGACAGCGCATGCGTGCAACCTAGGCTTGACCTAAAAAGGATTCATTTCAAGGCCCTATGCATGGCCCACCGAGCCATGTAGAGAAAAGGTCCTCTTCTGATCCGAGACCTGCTTTGCCCATACATCCCAAGGAGATCATTATACTCCGAGAATTCTTATCTGCTGACCATCCCCAAAGTCAAGAAAGCCAGGTGTGGCAGCCACTCCTTTGATTTTCTGGCTGCTAAGCTGTGGAATGCCCTCTTTGCTAAATTAAGACAAACGCAGCGAGAAATTTCTAGACTCGCCTAAGGTACGCAGGCGGTGCCTGTCTCAGTGCCGGGAGGCCTTTTGGGGTAGCTCTGCATGTTATAGACACCATGAATAGAATAAGAAGCCATGAATGACTGCTGAGGATACACAGGGCTCAACTCTCATCGAGGGGTAGGACTAAGTATTTAGAGCGCTTCTACTGCAACTCTTTCACATATTAAATGAAATCTCCAAGCTGTGGCCATCTGAGAACGTAAAAACAAGTATTCTTCAAGTTTGTGCTCTAAAATCAATTCCTCAATTTATAGTAAGGACGAATCTGATGCAGAGACACGAGGATGGTAAAAAAAGCCTTCAGTCCTTTGCAGCATGCCAAAAATATTCAGAATGGAAGATCCAAAAGCTTCTAACCTTACAAAAGTAGCTCAAGTGAGAGTATATATGGACAGGGTAAGAGGAAAGGAATAGGTGATCGAAGTGGAATCCTAAATCCCTTGTGAGTCGCAGACAGGCTCAATGGTCCTTCTAAAAGGTGGAAAAACTAAAAAATGCATTGTCCCATATATGATTGGAAAACTTAAAGATCATAATTGAAAATGTTAATGCAAAGGTACATTCATTTTGAGAAATAAACAAATAAAGACCAGTGATATTTGCTAGTTATGGCTACAGGAACCACAAACAATAACACACCTCCAAATCCATTCTTCTTTCTCATTTGACTTTGAGAACAAGTTCTATACTATTCCACTGTCCGATTTCAGTGATTTTTTGTTTTTATATTGCAACCATAAAAATGTTATTCAGTTATTTTTGTGGTTTGGCAAACCTATATGTTTTGTTATTCTTAATGTTTTAAAAGTGTGAGCACTGTAACAGATCTTGATCATGTTAATGGCGCTTTATGTTCATTATATGAGTTTTATAGTTCACGAGTGAAAACGGATCAAGTTCACAAATATGGCAACAGTGCACAAAACCAATGCAAGTGGTTCTTGAATATGTGATCAAGATCAATGTTTGGTTTGCATACCAATGATTTCTAAATTGTACAGCACATTTGGTGTGGATCATGGTGTGAAAAATGTTTTTGCATTATAAGAAGTCACGAGCTGTGTTTTGGAAAACGAGATCAGCCTTCACAAAACCGTATCCTGATGTTTTCTTTCATGAAAAAATGGCATTGTCCACCCCCTGGGATATGCACTCACCTTCCTGGGTAAAATCTATGGTCAGTTTTTCTCTATACATGGACTATCATACAAGACTTTTCAAATTTTTGTTTGTAAACCACAGGTTCTAATTTTTGAACCACTTAAAGGTAGACAAAGAGAAATCCCATTCCTCTTTGTTCAAACAGATGAGATTTGACTTGTGGGCCAAATTGCAGAGTTCATGTCCCAGAATTTGTCTCTGTCAATCAATTTTTTACATTTTCTCTTAAAATGAATGGTGCAGCTAATTCCTTTTGACGTGTCCGCATTTTCTATTTCTTTAATATTGTGAAAGCTACTCAACCACTGTACACCAAACCACAAAAAAGTTATATGCGTATGGATCCCCTATCCTGATGGGTTTGTTGTAAATCTGAGCAGCCACTTTGCTCTACCAGAAAGAATAACAAGTATCAAGAGGATTTCATTTGTACACCTTCAAAAATGCCCACTTTGAGCAATCTGCAATAAATTGAGAACTCTAAATTAGATCCGAAGGAGCAGGGTCTGCCAGATTAAGAGCAGGTTCCTTGAACAGGTCTAAAACTATTAACAAACACAATTATTCTATTTTGTATGGACAAAAGGCTACCTATGTATGGGTATGTCTAGAGCGTGCAACTAGCTAAAGAGCAATAAAGGGCTAAATCGTGGCAGAAGCTGAGAGATTAGATTAAGGATAATTTTTAATAAGGTGAAACAGTTGAGACAGATGAAGTGTTCTCTGACAAGGCAAATCTACAAATTATTACTGAATTCCAAGCGGGCTGATGCAGTTCCAGTCCGGACGAAATGTTTTTACACTTCTTGAGAGCACAGATGTCTTTTGTCTCTTCTTTTTTTGCACTTTTTAGTTTCTCGTCTAGGAATGTCTGGGCTTCTCAACTGATACTCTCTGCCTAAGGTGGTATTATCCGATAAGCAGGAGGCTGCTTCTGGAGGCTATGTTGGTGGGGCAGATGGTCTTGATATTGATGCAGGTCTGCAGCAGGATCCTATGTAGTTCCTTCAGGGTTTAGTCGATATTGTTGTACTTATTCAGGTCTTTGATGATGTGTTGCCACATATAGAATGCCTTTCAGTGAAGCCCTTGTCCAAGTGAGAGTGAACTAGGGCTTGGACTGGTGTCCCTAAGTAAATTTAAGGCAAGAATGTTTTTGTTATTCAAGAAAGACCAGGTAACATGCTCTGTTGGCTTTCTTGGTGATCTGCTGTTTGGAGGACATGTTGTTGCCAAGGGTGAAAAAGTGAATATGCAATGGCTGTCAGCTGGTTCATTTCTATGAGGCAGACTTTAATTTGTTATTTATTTGCCGCTGTTGGTGAACTGGAGAAATTCAGTCTTGGTTACACAGATGTATTGCTCTTCTGGTACAGGTCTTGAACACTGTCATCATCCTCTCACCTGGGTGCAACTGTCAAGGTCGAAGTGCCTTGACCTCTTTATTCAACCCAATTGGCAAGTAAATTACTTTGTCAGTGACACTGTCCCTTTCAACTACTAGAACTTTTGCAGACATGGAAAGTGTAGCCAAATGTCAGCGACCTGGTTCTGACCTCTTCTGTGTGTGTTTATGTCCCACGTGCTGATAAGGAACTGAATCAGCCCATTGATGCAACGAATGGAAATAAAGTGCCTAACGTTCTAAATGGTGGATAAATGTAGTAAAAAATACATTTACTTAGGTGATAATGTCTGAATATATGGTTAATAAACCGATTTACATTTGTATTGATGCATGAGTGCCTCTCTCTAACCACAGCTAACGCTGTCTTATCCACCAACAGCATTTCACTTGCGTAGACTTTGGAGCCCAGACATTCACTGAGGAAAAAAACTACAAGTCACAAATGACAGAGTCTAAAATCTCTGCAGTCACCTGGCCTGGAATGAAGAGTATATCACGTCAGCATTACCTTTGCAAGCTACCAATGCCAAGATTGTCTCCGGGAGGGTGGCGGTGCTGTCAAAGCATCACAATGACCCAAACTCAACACACCTGCATCAAATATGACAAGCAGGTATACGCTAATTCGGAAAACTGAATAAACATGTAATTAAATATATATTTTCCTTACTTCAACTTTAAGAAAACAGGGTGTTTGGAGACATTTTGTTAAGCACCTTTATTACATTATCCGAGTTGTGAATAAACAATTTATTGATTTTTCCTGTATAAAACATGCACACATACTTAATTATAAATATTTATATTTTTATAAAGTATTTAGATATATTTTTGTAAGTGTTTTATTAGGTTTAAGAATCTATTTAAGATCATATAAAAAACAGAAGCACACCAGGTGTGGGAGTCCTAGTGAGCTACTAATCTGGAAGAGGACACAACCAGCAACATTGTGTATTCACAATCTTCACACACTATATCAACATCATAATTTAAGGTTATTAACTGTTATTCCAATACGCACCAGTGTTGCCTAGTTTTCTGCAGGGCGGCCCAAGACTAACAACGCATAACGTCTGGTCATCATTATCTCCAGGTAGAGGGGAAGATCATTGGAACTTTGGTAATGCACTTCTCAATTACCCCTGCTACCCGTGGGCCGACATTAGAACTGTGTGATCAATAGGGCATCTACGTTTCCGGTGAATCATGATTTCATAGAGGCATTTTGTCTAAATCCTTGGCAAGTGCTATCTGGAATATGTCCCATATCGTGGCCGGGTTGGACAAGTTTATTACAAATTTGTTTAAGTATTAATGTCATTTGCAGAGCCTGCATCAGTCATTCTTGGCTAGTATTTCAAAATACACAGCATCAGTTTTACTACAGAAAGAAATGCAGTGACTGAAAACCCTGCTGCTGCCTAAAAATAGGCTTTCCCCAATGATCCCTTTTCTGGTATTCCACGTGCTACAATATCTGAATATCTTACAAGCTAGGAAAGAATATTCTAGTAATAGGGATGCAAGACTCTGGAAATTAGTGCCACAACCTCAATGTCTCTTGGCTCAAGGCTTCTTACACCAAATGCCTACGCTTGGCCTGAATTTGCACTGGCTAACTCTCACCTTTAACGACTCACATGTATGTTTGGATTTATATAGCGCTTATAACCCAGGGGTCTCTAAGCGCTTTGCCTTGGGAACCCGTCCTGGCTTTTCCCTGTGAGATAGCCCCTACAGGGCATCCCCAAGGTGAAAACCAGGCATCCCTCCGCGGGGGGCCGTTGTGGAGATTAAGCAAGCTTAATGCCCAGAGTTGCAGAGTGTGAACCCATGATTAGGTCAGGCACCGAAGCGAGAATTATCGAGTCCGTGGACATTTGAGCTCGAGACCCTGCCGCGTCGGGAATTGAACCCTGGTCCCGGGTCTGACCTCTGCTTCAGGGTCTGCCTGCTCTAACCAGTGAGCCACATGCCACCACAGACAATGTAAACCCAACTGATAGAAGCAGGACGAGAATTGTCACTTAGCCCTTTTAAATTCAAAGCAAAATACATGGCCTCTCAGGTGTTACTGCATTTCATAAAATTATTGTAATGGGGCAAGCGCAGAAAACTCAATAGTCTGAAAATAATTAATTTTGTGTTCATGAAGATCAGCTGCCTCTGTAAGGGCCGCATTCTTTACCATCTACTAACTTGACACGCTAGGTCCCTCTGAGGTACATGGAGTCTCCCTGGTTCCTCAGAAATATGAGTGATAACGATGCAAAAATCATTGAAAGCCTCATCTTATTAAGCATGCATCTGCAGCAAAAACTACTTCAAAGAAAAAACAACATTATTATAGGTTTTGAAACCAGCCTCCTATACAGGGGCTGACCGTAGACCCTGTGGGAGGGGTTAGTCAAACATCCCTAGCTCACACAGTCTGTAAAGAAATGAGGGCAATAGCCCTCAATGTCTGTAATCAACAAAAGCAATAGTGAAAAATAGGTATAAATCAAGGCGCCAAAGCGATGCCCGCAAGACAACGCATAAGCAGAAACAGCATTACTTGTGTCAGCTGGGCAATGGAGGTTTCATGTTCTTCTGTCCAAGGAAAGATTTGGAACGTTGTATCATACGTAACTTTAGACGTTACCCTCCCCCTTCTTGTAGATGTTGGAAACATTACTCACTGCGAGGTTGCCCAGTCCAATAGGTCCCCGCTGTCTGTCATCAGGTTGTCTGTGTCCTGACTTGGAAGTGGGCTACTGGATCCTGTAGGAGTTGGAGACTGAGAAGATAAAGAATCAATGCTGCCGGTGGGAGTGTCTTCCTTGGGTGCACTGTGATTGTCAACTGGAAATGAAAAACATTGGTACAGGTCAGACAGAACTAAGGTTCTCAGACTTACTCCAAAAGGCCTGAAGCAGCATATCAATTGACCAAGATTGCCCGATTACAAGATGTAATGAGAAGATGCGATTTATCCGCGTACAAGGGGCAACCTGGGGTGAGGGAGGGAGAGGGATATGTCTTACTCGTTAAACAAAAGCACTTTCAGAAGTTTCAGGAAGAGTACAAGTCAAACAGAGAAAACAAAGCTCTTATTATTGCTGACTCGAAGTTGTTAGGACAAAAGCGGAGAAGTGTAAGGCATATCACATTATAAACAATTCAATATCCCAAGGACAAAGCAGCCTGCCATTTGTTCATTTGTAACCAAGCCCCACTTTCTGGGCACCAGATTGCTTACACACAATTAGAGCTCACCTGGAATGAACTACATTAGAAGATGACATACCCTATCATTTTCTTAACTGGCATCCTTGTTTGTTTTCCAAGACGCCTCCCATCCCGCCGAAACAAAATATCTCTTTCACTCTGAGAGTGGAGGTTAAAAGCTACAGTTATCCTGCACCGCTGAGACTGTGTAAGACTTCTAAATTGTAACACAGGACAGTACTGAGGACACCGATCACCTGACGCCTGCTTGTAAACACAAATACATTTTTGGAGGACAGCTATGCTCTTGTCTGATGTTTCTTTATCTCTGAATGACCTTTTGAAGAGATGAAAAAAACACAATAGATTTCAGAAAACGAAAATGTTTTCTTTTGAGTTTTGGTCTGCAGCAGTACGACCGAGAACAAAGTAGGCATCAAGTATTGCTTCTAAGTCCGACTTTCAGCCTGGTCATTAGAACAAGACCGAAGACTTCAATGTTGAGGAGACTGAGCAGTGTCCACAGTAACAAATCATGTCAGTTTCCAGTCCTGGCAACTACTGTATGCTGAGACCCACTTCCTCTAAATTCTCTCAACTGTGTCCTGGTGCACTGTGCTGCCACCATTACATGACGACACGTGTTGCAGCGGCATCCGTGCACAACCAGTGTGTGCTGTGCGAAGCAGCTACCTGCAAACAGGCTCTTCTGTGCCCTGCACCATCGTGCCCAGGTCAAATGCTTCACTTCAAATATTACTTTTGTCCGAGTTGTGATCAGGATGGGGGTGGTGTTGAAAGTCAAAGGTAGGTCCCTAGGCCCGGACTGGCCATTGCGGGCACCGGGCAATCCCCCGGTGCGCCGCAAGGGTGGGGGCCGGTTTGGGGCCCTGGGGGCCGTTTTTGCTACAGGGCCGTTTTAGCAGCATAGCTGCAAAATCGGCCGAAACCGGCCCTGGCAAAGAGCTCGGTCGTACCCCCAGGGGGCCGGCCGAGCACTTTGCCAGGGCCGGTTTTGGTTCTCAGTCCGGCCCTGTAGGTCCCGCGTTTTCCTGCTGCTCTCCTGAACAGGAAGCAGACACAGGCAGCTTCCCTCCCCTCCCATAGGCCAAACACAACGCTTCAATGGCAAGGTTGTGATTGGTGAGGACGGCGCCCAGAAAGGTGCCTATGGGGAGGCTATTTTCTCTATGTAGGCTGCATACAGCCTACATAGAGAAAAGGGAGAGGGTGCATGACTGGTTTGGTCGGCTCCAGAGGGCCGACCAAACAATCAGGGCCCACAGCATTGGGCAAGCCACTCCTCCCCTGTTTTCGAGCAGACTCACACAACTGCCTGCCCGCCCCCAACGAGGCACTTCTGCTTTCTCGCAGTGTGAGAAGCAGAAACATAAAATTGTAGTTTTGCCATTATATGTTTCGGCTTCTCGCATTGCGAGAAAACAGTGAGTTGACGCTCCTTCGCCCTAATGGAGCAGCGTCACCAGAGCTGGCGGCTCTACCGCGGAGGATCGGCGCCCTATTTAAATTATACCCAAAGATGAAAAATAAAAAGGTAATTTATAACCATTTTATTTTTCATCCTCCCATCCTGAAAAGAGCATCAGGACATGGGCTGGTCCACAGCTGATTGACAGCAGCAGGGAGGAGGGAGGGCTGTTTGTGCACTTTTCAAAGTTCTTTTGTATTTTGGCTGGCCATCTTGCAACAGTCAGCCAGACATGCACAATTTAAAACCTCTCACCTGGGTTAGAGTAAGTGCAGGCCTCCAGGGCGATGGGGAGTGCCGAATGAGGCAGCTCCCTCCAATCAGGGAACTTCTCTCACAGCATGAGAGCAGCACCAGGATTGGTGCCCCCATTGCAGCATTTGATTCCATTGAAGAGGTCCGGAGCCGAGGACGTCTGTTCAGGTGAGTTTTATATTTACTATTAATATTTGAGCAAACGCACACCCCGCCGCCCTCCCCGTAGATGCCAGCAGCCACTATGATAAATTGCAAATCAATAAACTAGACTGTCGCCAGCAGTGACTATTACTACTGAGGTAGTCCTGTGTCTTCCAAAGACAGTGAAATGCACTGCGCATGAAGATCTGCTGGATCCTGAGCGCCTATGGCATGGTTATTGAAGTTTTGAAGGTTCTCGGGTTACATTGCAAATGCGTACATCGAGCAAGGTGGACATCTTACACATGGGCATAATGGGTAAGTATGGGATAGAGTGTGAAAGAAGGCCATGTGGGATACAGGATAGAGATAACCAGAGTGTTCAGAATTAATCAAAAAACCCCGTCAAGGTGGGGTCGGTGAATGGGGAATGCAGTGACTAGGATAGGGTCCTTCTCCGCGGCATGACGGTACCAGGGATTTGGAAAGACTGACAGCCCTTGTGCTCAATAAGAGTTCAGCAATGTTGCAGGTTCTCCTAGCCCAAGGCGTAGTAAGCTGAAAAAGCGTGCCTTGTGAGAGTGCTTGGGAACTGAGTGGGAGATGAGGATGCAGGAGAGAGCTCAGATACTAGGGATGCGCAGGACCTGGCAACGCTACACCCTGGAGATGCAAGGTCAGCCATGTGGCCATGCCTGTGGAGGCTAGGTATTTTCTCAGTGTCAGGGAGGTGAAATGAAACGTTTAAAAATGATCTCTGAAGACAGGTAGCTTGCAATAGTTTCCATGTAAGTTGAATTCGGTGGGACTATTAAGAAAGTCAGACAAGGTCACAACTAGCTTGTGGCGCAAAGTCTCTGCTTCTGAACATGACATGGGCTTATTTCGATCGCGCACAGCTCATTAGGAACTCAAACAAGAGAGAGGAAACAGGGTATGTAATGGTGATTAAAATATAAAAAACTGCAACTAAAAGATCCACAAAAGGGGAAGCAAGCAAGTAAGGGGAATAACCTCAAACCACAGACAGGAACATGCTTTTTAAAGCAGTTCTTTAAACGAGCTCCCGTGCTGTCTCAGAAAGCAGAAACTACTCCTGTGTTAGCTTTGAATACTGGGCCGGAATTGTTTACTATTAAAGGGAATTATAGAAGGCATCTGAGGTTCCCAGAGTGCCTGCACCAGGACCTTCTTCCATTCTGAAGTGTCCTTCTCACATGAAGCTGCAGGCCGGTCTTTCTTCTGTGGGTCAAGCAGGGTCAGACTGGGACAGAAAATAGGCTTGAGCACCAAAATAAAAGTACCCCCTGTGAATCAGATAGCTAATAAAGTAGCCCATGTTACCAAATAATTGCAGTTTTTTAACTTTTGCAAGGTATGGTAGACTGCCTGTATTTGGGTTTGTGGCAGCAAATGTTTGTTTTCATATCACGAAAATCAGCAGTAAAAACCAGTCTAGCAGACGATAAAACAGGTCCACAAGGAGCTAATAAAACAGCCCACAAACTGACCTGGCAGAGCAGCCCATCAGCAACTGCCTGATTTCTCTATAGGCCAGTTCTACCCTGAGGCGTAGCCTGCAAGAAGTTGTGCCGCTGTGACCTGAAGCAAGACCCGCCGAGGAGCTTGAAAATGACCCATATAATTGGGTTAGAGACGCAGCTAGGTGCATGGTCCGAAAAGCGTGCCTGCTCGAGACAGAGGCTGTCCTAATAAATAAGGGCTCATCTAACCAAAACAATAGAGTGATAGATGATTCCATTCGGAGAGCTTTTCTGAACACTATTTAGCACAAATTAAGTTTCACTTAAGAGCTACATATATATATATATATATATATATATATATATATATATATATATATATATATATATATATAACATTTTAATTTTTTTATTTTAACAACTTTAAGTTATAGAGAGAGAGTTGTAATATTGTACATTACTGTAAAAATCATGCCTTCCAAGGAGCCTCCGGTTTCTCTACAGTTTGGAAAAAGTGCAAAAGTACACGAACACATTACATTATGTTATCGACAGAGGCCGTTTATTCGGTGAGTCCAGTGAGCTCATTTCCCTGATCTTCGCCACGATAAACCACCTGCATTCTGGTACTTGTAGTTCTGTGTATTCCATTCTAAATCGAGGGCTACAAGAATGCAAGAAAAACAAACTGGCCCAGATGACCTACTCAAACAAGGACCACGGAAACTTTAGAGCGCTGAGGTTATATAAATATCCTCGCCCATATTTAGCAGCCTGAATAAAAATAAAAAAATCACTTTAATTTTAAAAAGTGTTCCACAGGTAATGAAAACGTGTTTACTATAGAAGCAGCAGTAAATGACCTCGTGTAATACAGAACTGCATCTATACTATGTGCTGGGTCGAAATACAGGAAGCAGGAGCCAGTGCCATGTCTAAAGCAAAGAATGAAGCATCATTGTGTTTCCCCTAAGGAAATAAACGAGATGCTAATGCATTTCGAACCACATGTAGCCTGTGGAAACCAAATCAAAGGCATGCACAAATAGAGTGCACTGGCACAATCTTACGAGCCTCCCACAGCATGCGCAGTAATAGTCATATGTCCCTCTGCGGTAAGGCAGGGCATGCTGCGACACACTTATCATAATAGAAGCAGGCAGAAGTAACTATGTGTGTATCTGTGGGGCTCCAGGGACCGGAAACTGTACAACACATAGCAGAGGCCTCGTGCCAATTTGACAAGCATGGACACAAGAAGTGCTTAATTTTGAAACAATTACGTGTCAGGGTCCTTTTCGGAAGGCCACTGCAGCCCGCACCAACCATGTCAGTGCTGGCAATGGCTGTTCCAACATAACACCTAACCATCTCACTCCTACAAATGTGACAATTCAGACTATTTCAGGACAGACAGTTTCAATAATGGTATGACAGGCAGGCATTACTCATTTTCAATGTTTATTCACTTAATAAAAGCGGCTGTTGTGCTCATCTCCAAATTAAAAAGAGAGATCCACCATGTGGTGGGCTGTCACTAGAGCCAGGGCTAACAATTAAGTCCTGTTGCCGAGCACCAGAAACCACCAGCACAAATTACGCACTGGACACAAGATTATATTGGAGTGCAAAACAGGTTACCACAGAGGCCTTCTCCCACACCCACCTAGACCTCTGTATTTACAGAATGTAATTTTACCCACTTTTTCTATATCCAAGGTAGTGGAGCTGCCATACTCAAGACCTTTCTGAGATCTAGGTGGCTTAGAGTACGTCGATATTGGTATATAGTTGAAAAACCCTTGGACTACATGAGGAAAGCCAGGGGGATCAGATATACATTAAACAGACATGGAGAAAGGGGAGAGTTCTCATGGACTCCATTAATATTGTCAGACTGCGGTCAATCTTGTTGGGAGAAGCATGCACATTTGATATTTGCCTGTTAAAAAGAATTTAAACCAGCTAAGAAAGTGCCCAAAACTCTGAACACTTGGAGAGTGCTGATAAAGATGCCATGGTCCCAACTGTAGACGTTTAGTCTGACAAAACGCCCTACTCCTTGCTTGGTCACCATCCTGATGTCATCTAACACAGAAATCAGTACTAAGTCAATACCACAGTCTGCTTTAAGATCATCGATGCAGCGGGAGGTTTTGAGGTAATTTGGACGCTGAATGGCCACTGTACCTTGTTTTACTTTAGTCATAGCAGACAGGAGGGAGTTAGAATGGGACTTTGCAGGATCAGAAGAGTATCAAGACTTGACTGATGAACAACACCAGTAGTAATACGTACTCTGAAATTTCACTACAGAATAAGTTATCATGGTGGATGAGGGGACAACTGATATTTAATCAACACTGCACATCACTACTTAAAGTGCGGGTGGAGATCACAGATACCTGAAATTAATTTCGAATTACCACTGGAACGTCCCTCACATGTCCAGTTGAATTAAAAAGGGTAGCATATTATTAGCTTTAACAAAGTTGTCATGGGCAACAATGTGTCAATACGTTATTGAACTCCCTGAAAACTTAGACAGCTGAACTCTTTTGAAATGGGAATGGCTTGTTGTTCCTCCACTGGTGGTTTTCCATTTTCATTGTGTGTTTAACAAATATGTGTATGTGATACGAGGGAAATATTTTGTGGGGCCGCTTAACCATTCCTGGTATAACACCTGTTGGAGGAACAGTCTTTTAGTTGAATGTCTTTCAAGTCCCCTGCCTTTCGCGTTCCCCCAGTGGGATCTAACTGTATAATGGCATCTACTCGACTTTAGATACATCTTGTTGCAGAGAACTCGTTCAAATGAGTGGTGACAGTCCTATATGATGTCCAAACCTAATAAGGAGATTTGCAAAACAAAACTGGATATAGCAGGTTTTTTTCCTGTGTCAGAGGAGGCCTTGAGACAGATTTAAGTTAAATCCGGGATCAACCAATTAGTCATCTAAAATCCAAATAGCATGGCTTCCTTGGGAATCAATGCTCTAAAATAACAAAATGTCCTTTGAGTGGTAGCAGGGAATGCAGTTGCTATTCCATCTGAATGGCTGGCCACTTCTATCTGCTGGTTTAAATGTGCACTAGTCGAGGGAGCAATCCTTTTTAGGTTTTGCCTAGCCAATGCGTACGAAGTACGCATGCACTAGCAAAATCTTATGTTTTTCTCTGTGGGGTCGGGTATCCGCCCCCTCCTCCCATTGGCTAGCTCCATAAATGGAGGCTAGCCATTGGGAGAAGGCTCTGTCCGTCAATCCCGGACCAGATTCGGGGGCGTTCCCGAGATTTTTTCCATGGGCGTGGTTATCTTATGTCTGTCCGTCAATGCGGACCAGATTGGGAGGCGTTCCTGTGTGGGCTCATGTAAAGCGCTCTAACCCCTTCGGGTCTCGTTAGCGCTATATACAACTTTTTTAAAAAAAAACATTAATGTGTCTGGGCAGGGAGCCGCCGGCGCTAGGACCCAGCAGAGTCCGCCCGCCAGGGTTGCGCTGCTGTGTTGACAGCAGGCTCGATCACGGAGTATGGAGTCTTGACATCAGTTGAAGTTTAGAAACTTTAGTTTCCAAATCTGCCTTTACTCCTGCATATATTTGTTCAGTGCTATTTTTGTGCATTTAAAATGAGCCGTCTCTAGTGTGCGGAGAAAACCCTGCTGCATCCACCTCAATGGACCGCCTGACCTGTGCTTCGTCGCCTGCGGTCACAAGTGGATAAGGTTTCCAGATGACTCGATGACACAAACGATGCAGTGCTGTGGTTCTGGTCTTTTGTTTTTAATTTTACATATGTGTGTTTTCTGATGTTAGTTACATTACATCAAGCTCGATCCGGCAGGACCACAACTCCCAAAATGCATTAGCATGTAGCGTTGCAAACTTTATTATGGAATTGCCTGGTAATCTTACATGTCGAGGGCAGGCGTTAGGAGCTCAATGGCTGATTGTTGCATTTGAAACAGTTTTACTTGCCTCTACTCACAGGGTAGCCCAGTTCCTGAGCACGCCACGCGCCCGAGTACATTCTCCCCACACGCTGCATCCACCCGTATCTGGATCCCCGCTGCTTGTTCTGGGGTCTCTGCGCCCACTCTGCTTGTGTGTGCCGGTGCTCAAGCTCTTATATCTCACCCCCATAGTGCGCCTCCCCTCTCTCCGCCCCTTCCCTCTCCCTCCTCTGTCTCTGTTCCTTCCACCTCCCCTTTGTTTGTCCTATCTTTGGCTTTTAGTACTTCATACACTTCGGTCCCTATCGGACTGACTGGTGATCACCCTTAGAGCCCAGCAAGGCTGTCTCAGCCTCTCATCCTTGTAAAGTGGATATTAGTAGCTGCTATGACGAGGTATTGGGTGTGATATCATCTTACATCGAGTTTGATGGGATGCTTGTTTAACACACTTAACAATTGTGTTGTCTTCGTGCTCTGGTATTAGCTTGTCTGCGGTTGTGTGTTCGCCCACGTGGCAGAGATATTGTGGGCTCTCGCGCAGTGAGCAAATGTGCTGTAAGTGTAATGTTTCCCTCTGGGTGGGATCCAGGCGTGGAGGGGGATGGATCCGGGGGGTGCAGTTGTCAGGGGTTGTTTTAGGTCGCAGCTCCTGCAGACATCTTGGGGAGTGTCAGAAAGTGGCCCTGGGAGTGCATGCGTCGTGGCTCGCTCATCACATTTGCTGCAGATCAAAGGTCAAGTGCTGTCTTCCAAGGTGGGTTTGTAAAGCTGCCGCGTGGAAGGAGCACATATACAACCAGAAACAGCAGAGCAGGGGCACTTTCACACTTCTGGGAAAGTGCCATTGTGATGTAACGCTAACAAAATCTGTGTAAACAACTCCCTTCATCTTGGGCCAAACCAATGTAAATTGTTCATTCTCACACCTCCGTGAAAAGCATAGTTTGTAACCAGTCATCCTGCCCAGGGTGTGCTAAATCCAGACCGTGGCTGGCACGGTCACTATGCAGCCCTTTGGCCGATGCCATCTCCCAGACTTTGCTGCATAGCTTCTGATATCTGCTCTCGCCCATTAATGCCTGCTTGTGTCTCCGTTTTCGTGCCGTGACTCTGTTGCCTGCTTGTGCCCCTGTTGCCTGCTTGTGCCTCCGTTTTCATGCCTGTGAGACTGTGAGTGCAGACTGTGAGTGCAGACTGTGAGTGCAGACTGTGCGTGCAGACTGGCTGTGCGTGCAGACTGGCTGTGCGTGCAGACTGGCTGTGCGTGCAGACTGAGAGTGCAGACTGACTGTGAGTGCAGACTGTGAGTGCAGACTGTGAGTGCAGACTGTGCGTGCAGACTGACTGAGTGCAGTCTGACTGTGAGTGCAGTCTGACTGTGAGTGCAGGCTGACTGTGAGTGCAGGCTGACTGTGCAGACTGACTGTGCGTACCTGTGCATGTGTGCAGCTATGTGTACAAGAGCTAAGTGATGCTGTGTATGTGTGTGTGATGCTATATGTGTATTATGCTATGTGTATGTGTGTGTCTGTAGCTGTGTATGTGTGCAGATATGTGTCCAGGAGCTGAGTGATGCTGTCTGTGTGTAATGCTATGTGTGTGTGATGCTATGTATGAACAATAGTTACTTACCTGTAATCTGTGGTTCTCCAGTATTGGTGTCTTTCATAGATTCACATGCCTGAATCATTCCCCGTCGTCGGAGTGGGAGTCCCACGGTATATAAAAAAGCAATAATATGCTATAATAACATTGGAAAAACCAATAAATACCAACCAGGAAGTAAAGTAGCCCAAGTCTATGGACGAGACTACCGTCTACAGAGATCACCGTCGACGAGCCTACCGTAGACGAGCCTACCGTCGACGAGGCCACCGTCGACGAGCCTACCGTAGACGAGCCTACTGTCGACGAGCCTACCGTCGACGAGCCTACCGTCGACGAGCCTACCGTCGATGAGCCTACCGTCGACGAGCCTACCGTCGACGAGCCCACCGTCGACGAGCCCACCGTCGACGAGGCCACCGTCGACGAGGCCACCGTCGACGAGGCCACCGTCGACGAGCCTGCCGTCGACGAGCCTGCCGTCGACGAGCCTGCCGTCGACGAGCCTACCGTCGACGAGACCAACTGTCAAAGACATTTACATCGACAAAACTCCCAGTGGTCGACGAGCCTGCAGTCGACAAGAGGGCACTGTCCTCACTGTCGTCGACGAAAGCCTGGAGGCGGTGTTGTTGCAGAGCACCAGTGACGGCAGAGATTGTCCTCTGAGAGTAAATCGACCGTATCGTCGACAAGCTGGCACATTTTTACGTAGAAAAGTGCGCAGAGTGAGTCTAGACGCCTGAGAGTAAATCTCGTGGGCGTAGATGTGGGAGGCACAGACTCAAAGAAGGCCAGAGACCCCTTAATTGTGATGTTACTTCAGCTGGTGAAGTAGAGGAGAAGCATCTCTTAACATCTTAACGTGCAGGACAAACAAAAAAATCCTCCCACATCAGAAGGGGGGTATAGTCTAAGCACAAGAACAACCCCTTCTCCTCCTACCATGTCAGAGACAGGCAGAGTGCTGGTCCATATACTCTTCATGAGGGTTCACAGAAAAAGTCTCAGCTTTCCACAAGTCACGCAGGGCCTGAAGGTAGACTTCATGTAAGAAGACCTTACAAAACTGTGATATTTTGAAGAAAAAATTGAGAAAAAACTATGAAAATTGAAGAAAACTGAGCAGAGCTCAGGGAGACTCCCTTCACACAACGTGCGGTAGAAAATCTGAGAGCCTGAGCCTCTGGGGAGAACATTCTGGTGGGTGCTGTCGCCTGATTGGCTGTAGTTTGGACTATACAAAATGACTAGGATAGTCATGAGTGTGGAAGTTTTTTCTACTGTAGCTTGGGCTACTTTACTTCCTGGTTGGTATTTATTGGTTTTTCCAATGTTATTATAGCATATTATTGCTTTTTTATATACCGTGGGACTCCCACTCCGACGACGGGGAATGATTCAGGCATGTGAATCTATGAAAGACACCCTAATACTGGAGAAGTATAATACTGTGTGTGTGTGTTTGTGTATCTGTGTCTGTCTGTATAACTGTGCATGTCTGTAGCTGTGTGTGTATGTAGCTGTGTATACAAAGCCTGTCAATGTGTGTAGAGGAGGAGCTCTGTGTGTGTGCATAGCTCTGTGTACATATACCTATGTGTGTATAAGTGCAAATGCAATAGGTCTCACATTTCGTAACCATAAAGCTATTTACTAGTAAACGACAAAGCCATTTGTTTATCTGTTTTACAAAAAAAACCATAGGTGAAAATTTTGACATTTACAATGCCAATAGCTCTAACTTTATCAAAGGCAAAACCATTGCATTGTAAATGCTTGTTTCCATTTGACATAAGGCCTTCAAATGGGGCAAAATGGCAATCATTTTGAGGCACAAGGCATGCTATAATTATTTGCCAATGGTTGGACTCAGTCTGCAATTACAGACAGTACTGATTTAAACCCAATCATGTCAAACTTGTTGACCATGTCCCTCGCTACTGAGATCCCCGCCTTAACCGACTCTTTCTCTTGTTTTATCCTGTTACTACTGTTTAATAGCTATTTTTAAATATCACTCGCTATACAGAAATAGCATTTTATAAGGGGTGTGAATTGTATTGCTCTGTGACTGATTTGCTAGTTGCACGCTGCTAAAAACGATCACTTACCCACACGCATTGAGGGACCAGCTTCCGTGTTGCCTTTTCTGTGCCTGCCCGCCCAGTCCGACCCTCCAGCCAATCACGGGCGCGGAAGGCGGGGCAGAGCAAGAAACATCCGGGGAGGCGAGCGCTTCGCGCTCTAGCTCTTCCAGGCTCAGGGGCTATAAAGTAACTCGTCAGCGTCAACGCGCAGTGTTGACGCGCAGTGTGGCGCCTCCTCCTGCGCCGAAGACGAGCCTAAGACCAGCCCGTCTGCGCCCGTCCGCGACAGGACGGGGCTAGGGGCAGGGGGCCATGGCGGTCAGGACACTTCCTACAGAGAGGGGTAAGGGACCTGCTCTGTCATACTCACGTAGGAGTCTCATGGATATAGGCAAATATGTTACTACCTTGTGCCCCCACAGGACTTGCTCCAGTGTGGGAGGACTCTTTTCTTGCTTGAGGTGTCACACCCTATTCTCTAACACCGGGGTAATTACACCTAACCCAGGTAATTTTGCCATCTCAGCACACAACAACAACTCTGCAATACATGATTCCAACGCCCCTAATAACTTGCCCCTAACCTGCAAAAACCTGTTGTGTAATGTCCGCTCCCTAGTCTCTCATGCCACACAGGTTTGGGACCTCATTACAACGGAGAGGCCTGACCTGTGTTTCTTAACGGAGACCTGGCTTAAGCCCCACACAGTCCCAGCTATCACACTTGGGGTACCAACGGGGTATAAAATGGCTAGGTCGGACCGCCCGATTAAAACGGGAGGAGGGCTAGCCATTGTATTTAAACAGGAGATGGAGGTTGTAGTCATAGAAACTGTGTGCACCCCAGATATGGAGCTCATGATCTTTACGATCAACCCTACTGCTAGGGAAGTGAGGAAAGGTGCACTTTTGTACCGCCCTCCTGGCTCGTGCGGGTCCTTTTCCATTAAATTAATGGAACTTTTGGCACCCCACATACAAGCCAACTCTGATTTCCTTCTGGTGGGGGATTTTAATATCCACAGTGAGATCACCACGTGCATTGATGCACAGACGGTGTTAGCAGACCTGGCCACACTGGGACTTACTAAAAAGAATCAGGGTCCGACTCATTCTGCGGGCCATACCCTCGACTTAGTGCTCTATAACTCTGCAGCTATTAATTGTCTTACCCCCAACCAAGTTGTTTGGACTGATCATTCAGTCATTGTGTTTTACACTCGTGACAACAACAAAGCCAAAACTATCTATAAGAAGTTGGCCAATGTCAGAAGGCCTTGGTATAGATTAACCCCTGACAAATTTAGGGCCAACTACTCGGAACCTAAGTGGGAAGCATTTGGTGATGACGCCACCTTAGCTCTAAAGGCTTTCAGTGACGCTGTATCAACAACTATCAACCATGTGGCCCCACTGAGAACCTATAAACCACGACCGGCTCCCAAACAAGAAGTCTGGTTTACGGGAGATCTTAGGCAGCAAAAAAAGATCATGAGAGGGTTGGAGAAAAAATGGAGAGTCACACATAAGGCAGACGATAAGGAGAATTTCAGGAGGTCGTCCAAAAAATATCACAAGGCGATCCGAGCTGCCAGGAAACAACACATAGCAGCCCAATTATCAGATGCTGGCTCCAATGCAAAACTCCTGTACTCAATTCTGCAGACTTTTACCAAGCCCGCTGCCTGTGACACTGATGGGGTCGAATCCCAAGAAATCTGTGATAACATCTCACAGTTTTTCGTAAGGAAAATTGACGCCATTTATAATAAAATACTAACATCCAAATCCCCCTCTTACGACCCAGTGACAACAACTGACTGTCAAATCCCGTCATATACCATGACTCCAGACAATGAGGCTAAGACGCTTATTGCCTTCCCACCTATCTCTATGGAAGAGCTGACTGCCCTTGTCATGCAAACAAAGAGTGGGTGCCAGTCTGACATCATCCCAGCACGTATTATGCCAACTTTGCTGGAGATTTTGGGGGCTGGAATACGGCAGATAGTTAACATATCTTTGCTTACTGGGGAAGTACCGCTGGAATGGAAACAGGCACTTGTGAGGCCTCTGCGCAAAAACAACGCGATTCCGTGGTCTGAGTTGACGAATCTGAGACCGATCTCCCTTCTCCCTTTTTTAGGGAAGCTTGCTGAGAGGCACGTGAATCAGCATTTGTCGAAATTCATTGAACACGCAGGTGTACTGGACCCCTCCCAGTCGGGCTTTAGACCCAGACACAGTACTGAGACTGCCTTGCTGTCTGTCGCTGACAATCTCCAGAGGCTACAGGACAGGGGTTATTCCGCTGTTCTGGTGCTTCTGGACTTGTCAGCGGCGTTTGACACTGTGTCACATGACATCATGACCTCCAGACTAGTTGACATCGGTCTGGAAGGCAAGGCCCTGGCTTGGCTCAGGAGTTTTTTCAGCGAACGCACCCAGAGAGTCATCTTGGGACCATATCAATCAGAGGAGGTGGTGATCTCAAAGGGGGTGCCACAGGGCTCTTGTTTGAGCCCCACGTTATTTAACATCTATGTGGCCCCCCTAGCGAACATCATGAGATCCCACGGGTTCATTCCGGTATCATACGCGGATGATACCCAACTCCTCTTCCCCTTTAAAACGATGACTCCTGAGGTGCGGGCCTCCTTCGCCCAAGGGTTGAAGGAGGTGTCCCGCTGGATGGCAGCCAATTATTTGCAGTGCAACGTCTCCAAAACGGAGGTTATGCTATTCGGAGAGGCAAAACGGTTGTGGACCCCGGACTGGTGGCCTCAAGACCTTGGCCCGGTCCCTGTGCCCAAAACCGTGGTAAAAGACCTGGGAGTCAAACTGGACCATGAGCTCACCTACACACAACAAACTAACCAAGTGGTGGGCTCATGCTTCCATGTCATCGGGCTTCTCAGGAGAGTATTCCCCCTGCTACCAGATACCACCAGGAGAACGTTGGTCCAGTCCCTAGTTTTAAGCAGGCTGGACTACTGCAACGGGTTAATGCTAGCTGCCAATGAGGGCATCTTTGCTAGATTGCAGGTTGTGCAAAACACGGCTGCACGACTGGTACTGAATGTCCCGCCCCGCACTCCCTCAAAACCACTGTTGGCCAAATTGCACTGGCTTCCGGTTAGGCAGAGGGTGATGTTTAAGATCTGCTGCGTCATCCATAAATGCCTAACTGGAACTGGTCCCGGCTACCTCACTGAGAAATTTATCCCCTATGTTCCGTCCAGATTCCTGAGATCGGGAGATCAGGAACTATTACGTGTTCCTAGGGCCATGAAGGCAAGAAAGGGGGAAAGAGCCCTATCGGTAGCAGGTCCAAAGCTGTGGAACCTACTCCCAAAGGAAATCAGAGTATGTAGGGAACATTTCCCTTTTAGGAAAAAGCTTAAAACATTCCTCTTCAAATCCCTAACTGACTGATCTCCTGCCTAGTTCATTAAAATGTTGACGAGTCTTTTCTGTTCTTTGATTGTGCCAAAGGCGCGGAGATATTCCTTCGGGAATCGATTCATAGCGCCATATAAACCTGGAAATAAATAAATAAATAAATAAAATATTTTATGTCGCGGAGGAAGTCACATAGAAAAGGAACAGTTGTAACACTGTGACATGCAATACACATGCTGTATGATTACGCTCTTCCCAACAAGATTTTGTACCCCATATATAGTAATTATGAAACATAAAGAAAACAGTCTGATTCCTTGTAAAACAAGAAGATGTAAAAATCCCTAGCAGCCCAGAGGGCACACAATTTTTAGGTCTGGCTGTGTCGCAAGACTACTGTTTTTCCAAAATATTCATACATAATATACACAGAGGGGTTTTTGGTCAGTGGGCTTCATCTATTCGTTTGATAAATTGTCATTCACATTTTGCTTCTGCCAACTTGCAGCCTACTGCAATATACCCTATGTCTCTAGTAACAAAGGGGCTCAAAGTGTGCATATGTTTTATATTAACTTTAAAGATCAGCTATTTATTTTCTCTGCAAGTTGGGTGCTTAGCTTGATGGCTATTTATTTTCGGTCTCCTTTTTTTAAAACATTTTTGTAATAAAGTATTTAAGTGACTATAATACTGTAGTTGCCCGGGATTTTTATTCTTTGGATGGTGCTAATTTATTCTTGTATGCTTCACAAAAAATAATGATGATAAATGCATGGTGCAACTGAAAGGTCTGTTATTTGTAAAAAAAAAAAAGCCTAAATAAAGCAGCCGCATCAGCACATGGCAGCCACACTTAGTTTAAGAGGCAGCATGATTTTTTTCTTTTTCTTTTTGTGGCGCATGCTTGCAATAAAAACATGTAACCCTTGCACCAGCTTGCCAAGGCCAGGCTATTGGGTTTGTCCATGCTTGTTAGGCCCGACATCAAGAACTAGCCTTGCAGTACTCATAAGTCATGGCGCATTGAGATATGTATGGGCTGTGACGCAAGATGAGAAATTTCTGTCTGTACGACTGGAGGGACTACCGACGGTATGCCTCAGGAAGGAAGTGTAGCGTCATTCTGCACAGCCAATGATTTCCCTGGTGCACCGTTAAAAAGAAATGCACACTTGCCAAAATTATTTTTGCCTGACCAAGGCTCAGGGAGTCTCAAATTTTTACTCATTCACACACAACAATGTGGGCCTTGGGCTGCAGAGTCTGAATTGAAAATTAAACAACGTCTCGAACAAGTAAGAGAGGAGCAAAGTCAATTGAAGTAAGTGATTGTTACTTTCAAAACTATTTCGTAAGGAATACATGTTCATACTTGTCGAAGACTCGGGTAAAAAGCAACACTGCCGGGCAGTGCTGTTTTTTTCCCAGGTTGAGAAAGCGGTCATCTGGGACATAAAGCTTTGCTTCTACCAATACAGAAACCGTTTTTTTTTTAAACCTTTATTTTTCAGCAAAGAACAATAACACAGTTCCCCCCAAAATTGGCATCGGTAGAAAGTAAATACACGTGTACACAGTTCGTTGCCCCAGTACGGCCCCAGCAGGTGCAGACATCATTGTAATCACAAGAATCAAATCTTCGGGATGCAGAGCAAATCACAAATACTTATAGTATGGAACATTGTGCGTAGCCAGCAGGGCACTACACCAACACCATCCCTCCCTCCCCACCCCCAGCATCCTCTCCCTCAGATCCCGACTCAGCGCTGGTTGCATCCGAGTCACTGCAGAGTGACCCCACAGCGCACATCATACGCCAAGCAAGAAAGTCCTCCTGTAGCCTCTCATCCCTGCGTGTACGCTGCATGTGTGTCTCCTCAGCCAAGGTCCATTCCCCAACATCCCTGAGCCATAGTGACATGACAGGGGCCCTCTGTCCCATCCAGGGTAATAGCTACTCATCGCCTTGCCAACACCAGGAGTAGCTGCAACATTTTGTAAGATAAGTTCCTCTTTTTGGGTTTGGGGACCAGGGCCAGCAAACAATGAAGCGGGGTCAAGGCAATGTGGAGGCTCGTGACCATTCGAATGTGGTCCACCACCGCCTTCCAGAAGTCCCCGACCAGCGGGCACTCCCAGGCCAGATGGAGAAATCCGGCTCTGTCTGTACCACACCTAGACAGAAACTGGTTTTAAATCCAAGTATGCCGAAGGCTTATGGAGAAGATCACAGCAGTGGTGGAAGATATCAGACAGGACATGCAGATGTGACTGTGTTTGAGTTGGGCTTCTTCATGATAGCTCCTGGGTTTTATCTGTGCACCTGGCTGCCTATCATGTCATTATTTTATAAATTATAACATAGCCCCAAATATTTCCTTCCCCATGAAACATATTGCTGAAATGTTTTAGAAAGAAAGGCAGACCAAGCCCTTCTTTGCCTTCCAACTTGTAAGGTATATCAGGTGCCGATATTGTTTCTTTGCAGTCTTTTGCTTCCACTCCTGCATTTAAGATGCAAGAAATATAAGTAGTAGAATGGAAACAAGCATTGGAAATGGGATTACACAGCTAAAATGACCCCTGCTTACCCCCTTGGTGACTTGGCACAAGCAGTCAGGCTTATCACAGAGGCAATGTGTAAAGTATTTGTACATAAACACACAGTACCACAGTGAAAACACTACAAAATGGACACCACACCAGATTAGAAAAATAGCCAATATTTATCTAATCAAAACAAGACCAAAATGACAGAAATCCAACATACATATATCAAAATCTCACTTTTAGCAAGATTGTTGCAAAAATATGAGCTTTGACCACGGTGTCAGTTCAGACAGTGGTGTCGGAGACTGTGTTGGGAATCCTTGTCTTAAGGTTTGCAGCCCAGAAAACACCATCAGTGGCCCAGAACTGGAATTGGCACCACAAAGCAAGTCAGAACTCCCAGCAGTGGAGTTCAGTGATGTTGCAGATGATGTATTTGATGGCTCTGAGGCTCCAAACAGGAGACAAGTACTCACAAGCCCTTGGAGATACTTCACAAGCAGGATACACTGCAAAGGTCCAATCATTTTCCACTCCAAAGCAGAAGCCGCAACTGCAGGTCAACCCAGCAAAGCAAGGGGCAGTACTCCTCCGCACAGCTCTTCAGCCCTGCTACTTGAGGTTCCTCTTGATCCAGAAGTGTTCTAAAGTTCTGGGGTCAGAGCCCCACTACTTATACTACTTTCAGCGTTTGAATCAAAGAAAATCTCTCTTGCTTAGTAGAAATGGTTCTGTCCTACCTGGTCCAGCAACACTACAGGGGTGGCGACGCATTGTGAAAGACAGACACAGCCCTATTCAGGTGCAGTTGACAGCTCCTCCCACCACTCTAGCTCAGGAAGACCAATCATTATATACAGGGCACATTTCAACTCACTTTGTGTGACTGTCTAGAGTGAATGCACAAACAGGCCCAGTCAGTCTAAACCAGACGTTGATTTCGCAGGCAGAAGCACAGAATGGTAAAGCAAGAACATACCCACTTTCAAAAAGTGGCATTTTCAACCACACAATTTAAAAAACACCTTCAGCAAAAGATATATTTTTACATTCCGAGATCATGCAGCCCAAATTCCAAATCGCTAGTTGATCCCAATTGAAAGTTACAATTGTAAAATGTTACAAGGCAGCTCCAATGATAACCTATGGGAGAGCTAGTCCTTGCAATAGTGAAAAACAAAACTGGAAGTATTTCACCATCAGGACATGTAAAACACACCAATACAAGTTTTCACATACACTGCACACTGCCCACTGCCCATGAGGGTACCTTGGGCCTACGTGAGGGGTGCCTTACATGTAGTGAAAGGGAAGGTTATGGGCTGACAAGTGGGTGCACTTGCCAGGTCAACCTGACAGTTTAAAACTGCACTCACAGACACTGCAGTGGCAGGCCTGAGACAAGTTTACAGGGCTACTGATGTGGGTATTACAACCAGTCTGAAGGCCCACTAGTAGCATTTGATTTATAGGCCCAGGGCGCACACAGTGCACTTTAATAGGGACTTACTAGTAAATCAAATATGTCAATCATGGATAACCAATCATAATCACAATTTACACAGGGAGCACTGGCACTTTAACACTGATCAGAAGTAGTGAAAAAACAGGTGGTCAGAAAACAAAACACTGGTGAAAAATACGCTAAAGATGCCAGGTCTAACAGTTATGGTGAAATGTAGGCCTTGATATGAGAAAGACCATCTCGGCAGCTTAGGATTCTCCCCCTTCACTGCTATCAACCACGTGAGTGGGCTTGTGATCTGTCTGGACCACAAACATCAAACCGAACAAGTAAGGCTGAAATGTCTGAAGGGCTCACATTATTGCATCCTTTTTAATGGATGCCCAGTTCTGTTAGCTATGAAGCTGATGCACGCCACTGTGCTGCTCTAACTACTTCATCTGAGAAGTCAGTCTGTACAATAAAAGGCAGCCCATAGTCTGGTGCTACTTTGAGGTCCTGAAAACCTAACACTCTGCAGTACAAATCACTTTCTTAAACGTCTTCTTGGATATCAGGGATATCAATGGCATAACTATGGTTCAACAGTTGGCAACAACGTCCCTGTAGTAGCCAGTAAGTCCTAGAAAGGCTCTCTTGACCCTGAATGGTGGAACTCCCACTTCAAAACAGTCCAGTAAAGCCACTTTGTAAGATTTCTCTAGTGATGTTCTGTCAATCTGGGACTCCTTTGCAGTCAAGATAAGAACTTCATAGACAAAGTTTCAAAACATCCTTTTCATCTTTAATCTCAACAATACTTTTGGTCCATGATCATTTCTTGAGTTTTTGGTTCTTTCAACTTCTGCTTTATGTTTCTCTTCTCCAGAGCTCCTAACCCCTATCTTCCTAGGTTCTTTTTTCTCCTTCCTTGTCCATTTCCTTTCCACTTTCACTAGTTGCCCTGACCAATCAATCCTTTTCTCATCCATTTCTTTGAATTAGATCTCTCCGTAGACAATTTCTGTCTACATTTCTCATCTTGATTAGTTCAAGCATAACATGTTGATTTTATTGCTGTGGTGTTTTGTAAATCATGCTGGAGATCACACATTTGTTCTCTGTACATTTCATTGATATTGCTGGTGAAGTATGCTCTTTAGAAATGCAAAAAATATACTTCTTAAACCGCTCACATAAAGGTAGCCCTGCCAGGAACATTGGGGCCACACCTGTCATTAACAGTAGCCCTTGCATGCTTTGCCACCCTTGCCATCACAGTGATTCTTGGTAAAATGGTAGTCACCTCTGGAATATTGTGGCCCTGACTTATTGCGCCGCCTGACATTGTGGTGGTCTGAAAGTATTATGTCCTCTTGGCATATTTAAGCTCATCCTTGAAATTCACTGAAGGTCCTATTATTTTGTAGCTGCCCCCAGCATAGTGGAGTCCCTGGCATATTGTGCCCCCTTGAAATGATGGTGGCAAGTATTGTACCCTCTTGACGTAAAATGGTCACTCCTGGAATTTTGTGGCCATTCCTCAAATAATGGCAACCCAGTCATATTTTGCCTCCTCTTCCTATTATTTTGGCCTTGGCATAGTTGCCCCGCTGGATTTATGTTGGTCGTGAAATACTGAAGCCACCCCTTAGATAAAGGTTATTTTAGTGTTTTGGGACTAAAATGGTGTACTGGGGGCTATCTTGGGACACAGTGGCTATTCCAAACATAAAGTGGCTATACCACACTGACAGTCGGCATTCTAAGTATGTGATCATAATACCCGGGCATGTTAGGCAGAATTTTTCCAAGTGGCATTAGCGTATGTGAGTAGTTGATTAAAATCCCAAGCTGGATTTTGGGAGGAAATTCTCATGTATTCATTATTAACAAAAGTTGGTATTTGGGGGCGCAGTGCGATTGACCGACAAAACCAAACTTTTGTTTGGGTGAAATGAATGGATCTACCCAACATGAAATGTAAATTAAAATGTTTCACCTAGAAAAAGAAAAGTTTGCATTCGAGACCAAAATGTGTGTATGGTAATTAGCTGCAAGGATAATGCTTAGGGACAACATTATTTCACATCAACAATATATTCAAAGCTGGTATTTGAGTGATAATTAATGTAGTTTGGGGCACTAACTGTTGATTCGATTTCCTTGCTGCCATTTGGACACTCGTTCCTAAGTCTCTATCTTCATGACTCATATAGAAATAGTTCGTCTATATTGGTAAAGGTTTTTTATGGCATTATCATCACTACTGCTGCCTCTGGCTTAAGCCTGCAAGATTCTTGTAAGATAAAGGGTGTGGCTGCTGCCTAAATACATTGAGCCTCTGTAACCTAAGCCATAGTCTAACCCTCTAAGCACTACCACACCTGCATGATCTCCGGGTGGGGCCTGAGACTGAGATCTGTGTAACATTTCAGCTGGCTACTCAGCACCTTCCAGGTAGAGTCTCACTCACAACATACAAAGTGGAATCTACGTGGGGAGGGGAGGCAGGATCAAAAGGAAGGAATATGAAGGTAGAAACGAAGACAGATGCCATATACATCTTGAACAAGCATTGCTAATGCCGCAAAAGGTCTGGCTTAAACCTGAAAGTGTCTCTTTAGCCACCGGTGAATTTGGACACTCAATCCTCATACACACACTCTGTCACTCATCCTTGAACTCATGCAGCCATTCATCCACTCATTGACTCATTCTTGCTTTCACCCACTAGCCCATCCAAAATAAAACACAAAACACACAAACTTAACAAGACAACTTGAAAGAATAAGGAGTAGGAAAAAAGGAAAACTTCACTACCTAAAATGAGCTGTCAGATTCTTGCAATAAAATAAGTAATATTATTTTTTTCTTTTCTTTTGCCCTCTTACTCCCTCCCTACTCACACGGACCGCCGCCAAGTTAGAATGTTAGAAGGCAGCCAAGTTAGAATGTTATAATGCTTACAGTGTCTTTGTTTAATGTTCCAACATGACTGCTGTGTTTAGAAGCAATGTGTCTACAGTCTATGAATGATGACATTATGATACTGTGTGCAGAATACCTTTCCACGGTGGTTGCCCAGTAACCATTACACTGGGCGTCCTTTTTAGGTCTCGGCTAGCCGCGCGGAAGCGCGTCTCCGCCGAGAACCTATTGCTGCCGTGTCTGCTTCCCAGGAGACAATCCTGGCCACGCGCATGGCGATTTGAAACTGCCACGCGCACGCGAATGCGCGCTGTGGCCAGGCGCTGTCTCCTGGGAAGCTCGAAACACCACACACGCATGCGCATACACACAGACACACACACAAGCGCCCATGCACGCACGACCATACATACAGAGACACCCCCCCACACATACACACACACAAGTGCACCAAGGCCCCCCCTCCCCGCCGCCGTCACCGTCGCACACATACATACACACACGAGCATACACACACACACACGAGTGCACCAAGCCCCCCCAGCTCTTTTGAACTTACCTGGCCAATCTCGGGGGACTCTGCTCTCAGCACGCGGCGCGCAACCTCCTGCTGGCACGGCCCCGGGGCTCTCCACCGCTCACAGGAGCCCCGGGGCGCGAGACGCATTGACTCCGCCTGCCTCCTCTTCCGGTGCGGCCGCGGCGGGATTCCGGGGGCATTTTCTGTTGCTCCCCCTCCCCCTTTTGCTCCTGCTGCTTGTACTAGTCGGTAATCACTTTATTGTTCATTCGTGCAATGGCGGCCGCTTCTGATTAAGTTATACAAGTCTAGGCCGAGGCTCGAACCCTGAAAACGTAAGATAACTTTGGTCGGTGGGGCCGGATCACCCCCTGGCTCGTGGCATGCAGAGTTATGCGTTCTGGGGGAGGGTGACCTGTGCGACTGGTATTACTTGTTATTTCTCTGAACGGGATTCCTCTGATGGACACTCGTAGAGCTCTGCAGCACGTTACATTAGAGCATGTTTCTCCATCCACATAGTCTTGTAGTTTCGCATTGTAATTCGCAAATGTTCTGCCAGGTTCGTACCATCGGCTGAAGCTGTGCACTGAACATCTCATCTGTACAGAACTTCTCCGACCTCGAGGACGTTTCTTGCAGCTTCATGTAGACAGATCCCAATTTCCATCTGACACAAGTACATTCTCCGGGTCTGTCTTTCGAGAAAAGCAGGGCCATGTGTCACCCGCGGGAAAGCAGTTTTATTTGCACGGCCGGGCGGGCCTGTGGGCGCCGTCCGCAGAAGCCCCACATAGGCAGCGATGGTCTGAAGCCCCCGCTGCAGATTATAGAGCAACCTCGGGGCCTTCCTAGGTCGTTCCACTAACACATATATGCAAATACCATATCCTTCCTAGAACCAACAAGGTGTAAAGTGCAATACCACAGCACCCAGCGCCCCAAAGCAACCGCGAGGTGAGCTGTATAGAAAGGAGGACATAGTAAACAGCGAGGACGTATATGTGAGCACCAAGGTCGATGGGGCCGTGAGTAGTGTCCAAACTACTGTACTTGGAGAATATGTGCGTTTAAAGAGACTAATAGACATGGCTGCGATGTAGTATACACGGATATATCTTCAAGTGGAGACTCCGTTTTAGCATTCGTAGTGAGTTAAAGGTTGTACAATTAACAGTAATTATGGCGCAGTTCAAGGACCGCGCCTAGTGAGGAGAGGTAGCCCCGTGGCTACTATTCTAGCATTGTACATTTGGAGATCTCACAAAAGCGTGTGACTTGGGGCAGACTGATGTGTGACCCAGCGACATGAAAAACCAAGCATTTGCAATGCAATAGTTCTCGCATGTACTTGAGTTTTAGCTATTGTCATCGTAAATGACTGACTTTTTGTTGGTTTTTTAAATTTAAATAAAAGGCATTCTCAATTACAATGCCAATAGCTTTAACTCGCGTAAATGCGAGACCTATTGCATTGCAAATGCTTTTTTTTTTCACAGTAAAGAACGGATGACAATCCAGTCAAAGAGGCACTGCTTTGTTTTTCAGTTGCCTAAGTGTGTACTC